>NC_133032.1:1854687-2499375 GCF_048771995.1 Taeniopygia guttata | reverse complement strand
CATTAGCACAGCGCCTGATACTTGCTTTGGCTTCTGAAGGCTGAGCTTAGCTCATCTTTTAGGGTGGGGCTGAGAGTATCTTGGTCCAGTGGAAGATATCCCTGCCCCTGGCAGGAGGTGGAACAAGAGGACCTTTAAGGCCCCTTTCAACCCAAACCATTCCATGATTCTCCAAAATTCCAGCACTCCCAAGGGACTTCTGCCTGTCCTTCCAGGTTCATGCTCTCTCCTCTAAGTGTTGGATGTGCTGTGAACAGTTTGGGATGTGTGGGATTCCAACAGACTCCCACCAAGGGAAGGTCTTGGGATGGGTACAAGGGGCAGAGGGATACCCTGGACTCTGAAGTGGGCAGGACAAGAACATTTTGCACACTGATGGCAAAGCAAGCAAGGACTATGAATAACCCAGCCCATTTTGGGCCCTTAATCTTAATTCCCATCTGCATCTTCTGTCAGGGTTTGAACCCAAGAGAAAGGTTCCCTCTTGCTGTGGGGATCACTAAGGGTCCCTCTGATGACTTGAGAGGCATACTAGAACAGAGGCCAGGCAGAATTACAGAATAAAGCAGGGATTTATTAAAAGGATCTCCTCAATGGATCCACCTTGGGCAGCACAAGAGCCCAGCCAGGGCTGCACCCAAGATGAACCAAAATAGTCACAAAATGGACAACTGGTCATGGGGTCTCTCACTTTTATATGTTCTGCTCCATTTGCATATTGGAGTTAATTGTTCAATTACAACTTTAGGTTTATGAAGTTCCACCCTTCTTGTTTTTCTCTCTTCAATTCACCATTGTTTGTGCTCTTGGGCCTGAGATTTGGATCATTTGTCCCTGGTCCCCAGCCAGAGAAGGAATTGTTTTGTCTCCCTGCTCTGTGCAGAGAGCTCACCATCCCCTAATCTGAAGCTCAGAAGTGCACACTAAAGCAGCACAGAATCTGAAAAATAGAAAAGCTAAAAGCTGAGGCATCACCTCTGAGGATCACTGCGCACCCATCACCTCACCCAGCCCTGGCAGAAGGAACAGCCCCAGCCAAGTTTGGGTTGCCTTGTGTTGCCTTTCCAAAATACAGGCTTGTGACCACCTCACAGACACTCTAAGATAAAAGGTTTAATTTTTCACATAAAGCTTGAAAAGCAAAATATTTTGCAGGCAAGAGGAAGTGGGGTGAATTGCTCCCTGCTGTGAGTATGGGGCAGTATTTTAATTTTCTTTCCAAGCCACACAGGAGAGGAAGGAATGGAAGCAGTGGCATTAGGACTCCTGGGAGCCCAAAGAAAATAATCTGTCATTGTAACTATTTAACACAGGCTCCTTGTTTTTGCAGTGGAAATTTATCCTTGTTACTTTATTGTTCACTTTGGCTCCATCCAGTTTCTCAAATTAATAGAGCTGAACAATTTAAGCTCATCTCAACTTTTAGCTTCTTGCCTCATATTTTGAAATTCTCCATTATTCCCTTTTACTTTCTAGTGCACTGATGAGCGGTGACTGGACTATTTTTAAATAAAGCAAGGATAGGTGGAAGAGAGAAATGTGACCTCTTGGGGGCTCTTAAGAAGTCACAAGACTCTCTTAAAAGCTAAAAAAAAAAAAAAAAAAAGTTAGTGAGAAGCTATTATCAAGCAAGCTTTGGCAGGTCTGGTCATAGTGGTATGTGCTAAGCTAAGGAATACACTTGTTCCTTTGTGTGGGCTGTAGTGCAACAGGAGAAATTATCTGCACTGAAATAAAGAAGAATTCACCTCTTCTTCTCCCTTCGGTGCCCCTTTGGAAAATACTCTCTCTGTGTTTCCAATCCACACGACTGAAGGCTGCAATTCCTTGCCCACCTAGGAGAAAATGGGGGAGAAAAGGCAAGGAGTTGATTAAAACAGCTGCAATTTCATACTTGGGAGCCTGTCACTGTGCGTCTGAATCCAGATTTCAGCAGCTCAATTAGCCTGGCTTATTTTTTATCCCTGGGAATGTTCAGCAATCATGGATAGCACTGCTCAGCAGCCTTGGCAAATCCAGCTCTTTCTAGTTAGGCACTGAGCATTAAGAGCCCACCCCAAACTGGATCATTTTGTCTGCTATGCTTATCTTGAATTTCTCAGCATGAATTCAGTTGTGTTCCTGCAAAAGGAAGCTTGGATTTGGTGTTCAATGGAAAATCGTGGTCCAAGAGCAGCTTTAGGCTGAGGCTGGGGTCTCACTCTGCTTTTCTGGATGGGGAGACAGGCAAGGCATGGCTGTTGCATGAGAGGGAAGGCACTAATCATTAACCAAACAGATTGTCAATCTTCTGGTTGAAACTCCAGCATTTAATTTGCAGCGAGCCCAAGAATTAAATTTGAAGGCGGGGGGGGGGGGCATTGCCCAAAAGTGGGTTTTCCTGCTCCAAAATCAGAGGCACGATACCCCTGGTTCACAGCAGGATGGCAGCAATGCTACAGGCTTTTTCCACATCCTGCACTCTTCCCCATTGCTATAGAAACACCAGAGGTTGAGCCGTTCCAGAGGTTTAGACATTCTGCTGCCAAATTTTAATCACTTTCCAGTGGCTCTCAGAGTTTGCTCAGCAACAAAAAGTGACGGCTCGAGGAGTCAGCGGTAACGAGAGGGAGAGAGAGAGGCACAGCATCCTTCCATCCTGCCTTTTTCTTTTTTTTCCCTTTAATTCCCCCTAGTTGAAACTGCTGCTTCCAGGAAGGCAGCTTACAAAACCCACGGGCTGTGTACATCACAGGCTCCTGTCTGACTGACAGCCAGGCAGGAAGAATGAAGCTGTGAGCATGGTTGCTCTCAGCACTGCAGCTGATTTTCGTGGCTGTGTGTGTGTGCAGGAGAGGTGGGCTGGGGATGGGGAAGAGCACAGCACACAAGGGCTGCTCACTTTGTTTGCTGTGCTGCTGATGGGGTTGTGTGGAAGCAATGCCACCTTCAGCGTGTGACACTTTTATGGCTGGCAACTGGTCAGTCCTAGAATATGTCAGGTGATAGCTCCAAGTCCAGAACAGTTGGATTGGAGAGTCCTGAAATCATTTGGGTTGGAAGAGACCTTTAAGCCCATCCTATTCCATCCCCTGCCATGGGCAGGGACAACTTCCCACAGTCCCAAGCTGTTCCAGGCCTTGTCCAACCTGGCCTTGGACACTTCCAGGGATCCAGGGGCAGCCACAGCTGCTCTGGGCACCCTGGGCCAGGGCCTGCCCACCCTGCCAGGGAACAATTCCTGCCCAATATCCCATCTAAACCCATTCTCTGTCAGTTTAAACCCTTCCCCCTTGTCCTGTCCCTGCTGGCCCTTGTCAATAGCCTCTCTCAATTTTTCTTGTAGCCCTTTCAGGCACTGGAAATGATGGCTCAGGTTTCAGCTTTTTTATTTTTCAGATTCTGTGCTGCTTTAATGTGTGGGTCTGGGTTTCCTGTTATGGGATGGTGAACTCTCTTCACAGAGCAGGGAGACAAAACAATTCTTCTGTGGCTGGGGACCAAGGACAAATGGTCCAAATCTCAGGCCAAGAGCACAAATAACGTGGACTGAAGAGATAAAGACAAGAAGGTTGGGACTGCATGGGCTAAAGCTGGAATTGGACAATGAACTCCAATATGCAAATGGAGCAGACTTATAAAGTGAGAGACCCCGTGACCAGTTGTCCATTTTGTGACCATTTTGGTTCATCTTGGGTGCAGCCCTGGCTGGGCTCTTGCACTGCCCAAGGTGGATCCATTGAGGAGATCCTTTTAATAAATCCCTGCTTTATTCTTTAACTGTCCAGCCGCTGTCCTAGGGCAGCCTTCACAAGCCATCAGGAGGGGCTCTAAGGTGACCCCAAAGCCTCTCTCTTTTCTAGGCTGAACAATCCCAATTGTGTCAGCCTTTCCTTTTAGGAGAGGTGCTCCATCCCTCTAATCAGATGGGTGGTCTCCTCTGGACTCACTCCAACAGGTCAGTGTCCTTCCTGAGCATTTTGCTTTGGTGGATGGCAGGAGCTCAAATATTTTGTGTTAATAGTGAGGAGCGAAAATAAATAAAAAATAAAAGCAACATATTAGAAAAGGTATCAGATCCCTGAGGAGCCTGTTCAGTGCCTGTGCCTAATGCTGCAGTGGGATGTCACAGGGAAATAAGGGTGGGGGGAAGGTTACAGAGGCTACAAAAGCTGTTGGAAGAGGTTGAACACTTCTGGTGTCTCTTTGTCCTTTTGGTGGGGTCACCCCAGGCTGGGAGGAGAGGATATTCCTTGTTTGCTTTGGAGATGGTTCCTGTGGTGAGCAGCCCCCCTGAAATGCAGCCTGAGGTCTGAAATCAGGTTATACCTTCATTTTAGGAGAATGCTCACTGTTGGCACACCTTTCATCTTCTTTGCCCCCTTTGTTTCCTCACTAAGTGGAAATATAATGAATAATCTCAGATTTTGCTCCTAAAGAGAGAATGTCCTGTGTTTTCTGTTTTGAGGCAAAGAGCTAAATGCAGAAACTGGCCTGCCTGTGTTTATTGCCCAGAGAAGCTGTGGATGTTCCATCCCTGGAGGTGTCCAAGGCCAGGTTGGACATTGGGGCTTGCAGCAGCCTGGGACAGTGGAAGGTGTCCCTGCCATGGCAGGGGTGGGATGAGCTTTAAATTCCTTCCAACCCAAACCATTCCATGATTCCATAATTTTTCAGGTCTTCATAGACATTAATATAACCCAATTCAACACACTGTGTTTGAGTCTGGCTGTTTCTTCCTGGAAATCCAGATGAGACACCCAGAATCCATTGGCATCTAATTTAAATTGTTGGCAGATCTGTAGCTGCCTGTATATCCCCCTGTGAAAGTGCTCCATTTGAATTATCCACGGACAGTTTGAATCCATGGATAATTAAATGCACTGTACGTAATTAATTTGTAATTGAAATTTTATTAGCTTTGCTGCAATTCCACAATTTGTTGGAGCTGCCAGCAGATGGCCCCTTAACCCTTCTAATACCACACTGAGTGAGATTTGCTCTTTGGGAAAACCATTATGGAAAAAAAAATACCTCTCATCCTGCTTTCAAGAGTCATCAAAGATCAAACAGCACTTTTGAAAGCCTTGGGTTCAACTTTTCAAACCTGGGAGCCAGAGTTTAACAGTTAAATTGTTACACTTGAAAATGCAGGATTTTGATTCTTGCCCAGCACATGTTGCACAAGGCTCCTCCAAACTTGAAGGATTTGATGGAATTTTTTTTTTTTTTAAAGACCCAAGATTTTTTGGAAGCTGAAGTTATTGCTGAATACTGCTTAATGGTCTGTAGTTTATACACCCAGAAATGCTGCTCTGAAACCTGTGATTAGACCTTATCATCACCAGGTAAATATTCCTGTGCTAGTGATGATGCCACTGTATTCTGGTTTGTGAGGCAGAAAATGGCTTGCAGCAGGATAAATTTAATTTTTAACCTTAGGGTAGCACAAGTTCAGGCTGCTTTCTCACAGAAATAACTGCATATTTGAGCCCTGTTGATACTTAACACTTCAAGGATATAAGAGTTCCAGCAGGCTGAGCTGCTGAGGGCAGAATTGTTTTGGCTGCTGGAAGAAAGATTCACTGGTTCACTGTTCCCAAATTTTAGCTGTGATGGGAGAGTCTGGTGGCATGGAAATGCTAATCACACCCAGAATTCTGTCAGTGTACCAGGACAAGCTCCTCAACCTGCCAGAACAACGGTATGGCTGAAGGGACAATACAGCAGTGGTTATGAACAAATGAACATGAATCAGTGGGAAAAAATTAAATTAATGGCAGGCTTTAAAATTCTGTGGCCTCTAAATGCTGGGGTTGTATAGTTTAATCAAAATAAACTCCATCAGATCTCTTTTTTGGGTGTAACCATTGTACAGTCACCTCTGAGCTGCTGAAGAGCAGTCCCAAAGAGGCTGATAAGAGTCCCCCAGCACTGATGGTGTTGAAATATTTCTGGACAATATTTTTCTCTGCACAGCACATAGTGAGCTGTGACACACACACACAGCTTCCCTGCTGGCATTTCCTCCTGGCCACCTCTCTCCCAACCTTTTAGCCTGGCCAGGGCTGCACTAATAAGGTTTCCCACGTGTGGCTTGGGGCACAATGTGCTCTCTGTGTGCTCTGCGGCCCTGGAGAGGGGATGAGCCCTGGGAGGGGCTGTGTCCCTCTGCTAGTGATTAACCCCCTGGCTGCCCCGTGATTGTCATTTTTATTGCCCTGCAGCTAAACCTCTGAACTACCTGGGCTTGTGTGTCACTGAGTTGTGCATTCTCCCTCTCCCCACCGTCCTGTCTGGATCTGATTTGGCTTCCATGTCTCCTTCCCTGCCCTTCCTTGCATCTTTCCTGTATTTTATGGGGACACAGTAGAGCCAAAAGACTGTTTGGCACAAGCTGGCAGCTCAGTCTGAGAAATGGGGTTTCCAGTGTGGAATATTTCAATTAATGTTGAAATTTCAATATTTTCACATTTTCAATTAATATTATTTAATTTCAATTAATATAAAAATAGTAAATAATATTTCATTACATTGAAATTGCTACATTATATTACATTGAAATAATATTTCAATGTTTTATTGAAATAAATAATATTTCAATGTGGAATATTCTGGGTCACGCTTCAAGGGTGAGTTTTGTTTTAGGGGGGGATTTCTGGGAAGTGCTTCTCTGCTGGAGACAGAGCCTCCCCTTTTTGCTCTGAAGCAGAGCTGACCTAGCAAGATTTGCTCTTTGGAGAACACAAGTGCTCAAGCTTGGTGTTTGCAGCCTCTTTCAATAGTTTTCCTATTCAATATCAATCGCCCTTACATCTCCTCTGAATAGGCAGATTGAAATGTTGGTGTTTTCCTGCTCTGTTATGAGAAGTCATTTCCTCTGAATGACATTAAAATGCCTGCCTGGGGTAACACTCCAGCCTCCCTTGGATTGGGGCTGCTCTGTCTCCTTGAAAAGGGAGAGGGGGGGCCATGGAAAGAACTTGGCTTTTGCATCTGAAACAAATTAAAGTTTCATTTTTTCCCCAGTCCTATTCACTTGTTTAGGGCGTCTCCCACGAAACAACCGCCAGCAGCCAACGCTTCAGTTATGGAAGGAAAGTTTCCTAATGGTCATTTTATGCTCTCCAGAGTTTCCTTTCATTACAGAAACTCTTTTGTTTGCACATAGGACAGGTAATCAAAAGTGTGAGGTGACTTCACCTTTATCACGGAGCACCATTAATCCTTATTTACTAAATCCTGGTGTTTAACAGTGGTTGTGTGGATCAGAAGATAAGAGGCAAAGAACTGTCACGTTTCCTGTCATTCACTCACAACTTGCAGTGGCAGGTCTGTATTTTGCTTGACTAACTCTCCATAAAGGCACTTCTGGGAAGCTAGAGTACAAAGCTGGCTTGACAATGCTTGCTGTTTCCAAAAAAACTGCCCAGAAGTGTCTGATTATGGAGATTTGGGGCATTTTCAGTGATCTCTGCACACAGGGCCCTCAGATGAGTGGTACTGTGCTGGGTCAGGTAAGACTGAGAGCTGGGAATATTAAATATAAAATGTCAGCTGCAAGCTACCAACTACATCCATGGTTTGTCTGCCACATGTGCCACTGTCCAGTGCAGTCTTGCAGTAATTCAAATAACCAGATTTTTGTACCATGGTGAAAAAATGAACTTTTTGGGGAGGGCAGTTACCACTGTTCAGCTTTTCTCTTGTCAAGGAATTTGTTTTGAATGTGTGTTGTTTTCTTCAGCTTGGGTAGCAGTAAATTCCTGCAGGATAGAGGAGATTCCTCATCCTCTGATTCCTCATTAAACTTTCTCCTTAATGTACAAACAATTTTCTTTGTTGCTACTTGTGCCAGTTTCTTTTTATCTCCTCTCTGTGCACCCCTGGGTAAAGTCTGACTCTATTATCTGTGTTATCCCATGAAAACCCTGAAAACAGCAGGTAAACCCCCTCTCACTCCAGTTTTATTTTAGCCCCAAACAGATGGATTTGTCCAGATGTGTATCACACTCCAGCCCCTTATCTCCACAGCTCTCCTCTGGAGCTGTTTGTCAAGGCCTGTTCTAACAGGGCAGCCCAATACTGGACACAATGTCCAGTTGTGGTCTCATAAGTGCCCAATAACAGGGAATAATTGGTTATTTTAAGGTGTTTGCTATATTCTTGCTGGTACAGGAAAGTATTGGGCTGAGTTAGTGCTGCATGGACTTGAGCAGAAAGAGGGGGAATGAGCACATTTGGCATTGTCAGGAATAAAGAGGTGGAATTTAACTGCAGAGGTGAGAGCCTGTGTGGGGGCAGGATTGTTTCCAGCCTGGCTCTGAGAACCTACAGGAGCTGAGCTGAAATCTCAGCAGATGGGGATGTGCTGGTGACTCAGCCATGGGGACAGAAGGTGATGGGAGAAGTTAAACAACCACAGGAACTGGGAATGAAAATGGAACACTGTGAATTTGAATGCTGCCAGGCCAGGCCAGTGTTGGGTCACAGGGTCATAGACTGGTTTGGGGTGGAGGGGCCTTAAAGCCCATCCAGTGCCACCCCCTGCCATGGGCAGGGACACCTTCCACTGTCCCAGGCTGCTCCAAGCCCCATCCAACCTGACCTTGGGCACTTCCAGGAATCAGGGTGCAGCCACAGCATCTCTGGGAACCCTGTGCCAGGGCTTCAGGGCCCTCACAGGGAAGGATTGAACAGCCAGGAAAGAGAAACCCTGTGCTGTGCCATTGTCTGTGCTGTGAGCCCAGCAGACTTTGAAGCAGTGCTGCTGCTGCAGCTGGAACAAGTCACCTTTAGGTAAGCAGGGTTGCTGTGACTCCTTTGCTGTGCCTGCAGCAGTGACTGCTCAGCATTCCCACTCTGTCTCCATGGCTACTCCAGGTAAATTCATCCCGGGCTGTGACAAATATGATCCATCACCTGGGAAAGCCTCACCATTGGGAAAACACAACAGCCCTGGACAGCCCTGATTCCATGTGATTGTGAGCAACTCCATCCCAGTAACTCACGGGGCTTCACTGAAGTGTCACTGTCTTTTGCAAAAGGTTAAGTAGAGAGAAATAAGCTTGGACTGCTCCCCATGATTTTGAGGAAGTTATTTTTAATTAATGTGGAAAAATGTAGGGGTTTGTATGTACCTGTAGGCATACGTATACATGATGTGTGCATATATACTTATTAATGTGTATAAACACACATTTTATGGACACTCCTCTTACTGTTCATATTATTTATGTGCAAGTATACAAAAAAACCCTTGCAATCTTCAGCTGGAACCTTGTCCAGGAGTACAAAGGCTTCCCTCATTCCTCCTGTGCTCAAAGCCCTTCTGCTCTAGGTGGGACTCAGTGAGGGCAGGGACAGTGTGTGCCGTGCCTGCAGCCAGGGCTGAGCTCTGCCATGGATGAGGGCAGAGAAATGGAGTGCAGAAAGGTGACCTGTGCAGAGAAGAGGGACTGTTAGCTCAGGATAATGGCTCTAAACCGTGCCAGGGAGTGCCAGGCCCAGTCTCAGTGGCACAGCATCAAAGGTGTCTGATCACAGCACTGCCACCCCTCCTCTGGCAGCGCCTCTTTGCTCGTGGCTGTTCTGGGAATGGAGGTACCTGTCACAAAACCCACTCTAACACCACATTCCATAAAATACAGCTGATAAATCCCCAGCAAAGCCAATTTTAGTAGACCATTGGCACTGGAAAAATATTCCCTTTGGCTTTTTCCTACCATTTCCCCCCCCCCCGTCTGGAAATGTTTACCAGCTCCCATCCAGAGCAGATAATACTGAGGACTTAGAATCTGGAAGAAATCTTGCCAGGATAGTGTATTTTAATTTTTTTTTTTTTTTTTAGGAGGGTTTGGGCTGTGTTCTTCACAGTTCATATGCCTGCTTTCATTTCCAGACTTCTCATACATTTCTGTTCCTGTAATCCTGAACCAGGATTCCTTCTTTTGAAGAACTTGCTGATAGGTAAACAGAGAGCAATATAGGGGAGAGAGCTCTTGTCCAGCAACAGCCCCAGAGAGGAAATTTCTGACCACCCCCAGCCTAGCATTTGATTAAATGCTGCATGGCAAGCATTCCTGGCCGATGTGCACATAAACAGAGAACAGAATTTTCTTTATCTGTGCTGCTTTTCATATTCAAGGTAACACAAAGCTCCCATAAATCTTAATGTGAAAAATATGGCTGCTCCCAGTGATTTCTCCAGGGGCATTAAATCCTCTGCAGAGCTGCACAACTGGCTGTCAACAAGTGGTTTCACAGAATCACAGAATAATTTTGGTTGGAAAAGACCTCTAAGCTCAAGTCCAACCTTTGACTTATCACCACCTTTCAACGAGTCCAGAGCACTGAGTGCCACGTCCAGTTGTTCCCTGGACACCCCCAGGGATGGGGACCCACCACTCCCTGGGTAGCCCCTGCCAAGAGCTGGCAGCCCTTTCCACAAAGAAATTCCTCCTGAAAACTTGAAGGCAGGGAAGGAACTCCAAATTGGGTTGAGCAGCTTTGCCCAAGCTCCAAGAACCAATTATTGAATTCAAGAATCAATTCCCCAAGAACCACACCTTGAGAATCATGTGAAGCATCATTATCAGGCCATCCCTGCCTGGATACTTCCCAACGCTGGAAGGAGTGAGGTTGAAGAGGTTGGCTCCTGTTTCTGTGCAGATGGCATGGACCAACATTTTCTTTCCAACACCAGCAGGTCCTGCCAGCAACAGGGATTTCACCAGAGGAGCATTCTCATGGACAGTTTGGGAACCTGTAAAAAGTCATAAGGCACTATTATTGCTTTCATTTAAATCTGCCATAAAGGTAATGGAATGATTCCTCCTTTTTTATTCACCATAAATAATTGATAATGTGAATTAATTGTTTCCTTCCTATGGCACGAGTGCTCTTGAGTTCAATTCTGTATAACCAGAGATAGTGAGAGCCCAGCAGATTTAACATCTCTGTTTGGAACAAGACTCATCCACTCTTGTCTGATGGGAAAACTTCACTTTTAAACCCATGTGAGCTAAAAGAATGGTTTTGAGACTAGAGGAAATGCGAGTGCCAGGGTTGCTGTGCTTCCTTTGCTGTGACTGCTCAGCATTCCCACTGTCTCCATGGGTGCTCCAAGTAAATTAATCCTGGGCTGTGACCAATATGATCCATCACCTGGGAAAGCCTCACCATTGGGAAACCACAAGCACAGCCAGGTGTAGGTGGTTGATGGGGATGGAACTTGTCTTCCCTGCAGCTACCACCACATGAACTGGGGATAGGTGGAGTGCTACTTGCACTCCAGAGGTGGAAGTAGCAGGAAATGTCAACTGTTTTGTCCATGCCCACTTTGCCTCGATGCCTAAAGATGTGCTGTGTCAACAGTGGTGGTGTTTACATGTGTTTGAAAAATCTCTGTGAGCATCCACTACATCTGGAGGTCTCTCAGCCTGGTGTCTATCAGATTGTGGGAGTGAAAGTGGCCCCAAAACTGATGGGCTGCAGAGGGAGCCTTTGCCTGAGGCTGGAGAAACCCTCTGGGTTAATGGGGATGGCTGCTGTTTAAAACAAATGCAATCAGGGTGGTTATCTGTGTCCTAATGGTTTAACATCCCAAATAAATGACAGGGAACTGAGCACAGAGACAAATGCCATTATTCCAGCGTGGTGCAGGGTGTAGGAAGTTGTCAGCCACCCAGGCTTTATTAATATTTGGTCATTCCACAGCAATCCATTACTATTGCACAAAGATTTATTAGGAGGGGAGCAGCAGACTCCTCTGTGTTAAAGATGAAGTATAGCTTCTACTATTCTTTCTCCTTTCAGCTGCTTGTAATTTTCTTAATGCCATTTAAGCTGGGGCTTTCCTTGCCATCAGGTGGCTATTTTGAGGAAAAACTTTCACTTCTGTGATACACAATTATCTCATGATGAACTAGTTTGGAGACCAATTAAGTGAAATGTCATCTGTAACAGATCACCCCATAGGTGAAACCATTCCTGTACCTTTTTTTTTTTTGGCTCATGTAATATCTTTTGTTACTCAAAAGCATTTTTCAAACTGCTCTTGCAAGCACCTTTTGTTTGTTTAACTAGTCCAGGGTCTCCTCTCCCTAGAATTTTTGCTAATACTATAAATGGCAGAAAATTTATGGGTTCTCTTGATTAAGGGGTGTCTCAGGGCTTCATTTCAGATCAGATCAGATGGTGTCAAAACACAGCTTTGGAGGCGTTTGGGGTATGTGAAATACATTTTGCAGACAGGGATAACTGCTGAGGTCTCTCAGCTGATTGCAGTCAGACCTTCAGCCAGCCCCTGAGGGCTTACCCCAAACCACCTGAGGGTGTTTTTCCAGGTGGGAAGAGCCCCATCCAGGCTGAAGAGAGAATAATGTGAGGACTTTGGAAGGAGGGAAAACCAGAAGTTCTGTGTCAGCTTTGCTCGTGTTCCAGGGTGGGAGGTAGGGAGATGCTGGTGATTTTGCCCTCTAAAGCAGATGAGCAGACACTGGCACAGCCTGGAGGAGTTAAAATCTCCCTGAGATCCACTCAGGAATGGAAAAGGATGCAAGTGAAGTATTGAGGCTGGAAAATCCAATCAGGAGTGGAAAGAGAACCAAACGGGGTTTTGAGTAAAGGCCCCTGAGACAGGCACTTCTTGCAATCACTGGAGTTTGGCACAATGCCATTCCCAAGTGAAATATGGGATGGATTTTACACAAAAGGCAAACAACCTGGCCCACCAAAGCCTTGCTAGATATTGGCTAAGCCTGGCATTAAAACTGCAAGGGCATTTACAATTGCTCTCTGCCATGTAGAAAATGTATCCAGACTAATTCCTCCAACAATTGCATTGTGCAGCACTGAGTAATGTTAGCCAGCTTGTAAAAGGTAAATTGCAACCTTAGCCCTTCCCTTAACTTGATTAATTTTGATCACTGGAGCTTGTTTTAGCTATTACCTTTCCCAAGTGGATTCCCTTTATGTGCTGCCATTCACAAACTGTTGCCATGCAAACAGAGATGGGCTGGGGAGGGGATACCTGCCTCTCTGCGCTGCTAAAGTGATCCAGCCCTCACTCCCAAGGCTTCATTGGAAAACAATTAGACTGCAAAATGCTTCAGATTACCACTAATCAACCCTGTCAAAGCCAGTAAAATGCAGGTTCCGACAGGAAGCAAAGCCCCAGGTGTTCTGCCCTCTGGTGTGCTCTTACCCAAGGGCAATATTCCATAGAGTGCCACGAGCTGTCTGACTTCTGGGATGGAGGGCATGGGCTGGGCACCTGTCTCATGAAGGATGTTCCTCAGACAGTCGTAGTAACCTGTGAGGAGGAAGCAGGAGCTCAGCAAAGGTGACACTGTTATTGTAGAAAGCGTAACTCAGGGAATGAGTGTGTGCCACAGCACAGGGCTGTAACACACACTCAGCCAAGCCAGGCTCAGGGACTCAAGCTGGGCAGCATTCTGGTGGAATGTGGCCCTGAGAAAGGTGAATTGCAAAGGGAAATTGAAGCTGAACAGGCTGTGGAGGTTGTTCAGCAGAGAGCAGACGGTTTCGAGTAACCTTTTAAAGAAACTTTGTGGAGAAGAATCATTATCAGCACCATAAATCATGCTGCTGGCAAAGGATTCCTGGATTTGGGATTTTGCAGGGCTAGAATCCCAGTGAACCATGAGCTCTCAGAAGGATTTCAAAAACGGGGAAAAGCTATTTTAACAAGCTTTTCCCTGGCTGGGTCCCATCTCAGCTCCTTGCTGTCTTAGACATGTAAGTGTGTCACCTCATTTGGTGGGGCTCTCTGCTTTGCAGTTCACCTCTTTTTTTTTTTTTTCCCTTTTGTTCAAAAAAACCTCCACAAAACAACCCAAAAAACCTGAAAAATCCCTGACATGAACTGAAACGATTCAATCTTGCCTTGGCTCTGGTTGCAGAGCTATAATCACACTGCTTGCCCAGTTGAAGTCCACATCCAAGCAATGTTGAAGAACAAAGATACAAGAGGTTAGGCCACAAGCAGGAAAACCAGTTGTGATATAGTCAATGATTATTTTTAGCATAAATTACATGTCATTATAGTGATTATTATTGAAAAATAATAATATGTTATGTTTTACTGGAGATAAAAAGGCAGAGAGCAAGAGGTCTCTGGAGCAGAGGTAAATTAGCAGTGGTTAAGAGCAAAAGTGGAGATAATTTGGGGGCAAAAAGGCAGAGAAGCCCTGGTGTAACTGCCCCCTCCCTTCTGAAGAATAAAATTAATTTCAGGTTTTATCTTTTATTTAAGGAGAAATCAAAAGAACGGGATAGGAATTAATCTTCACAGATTTAATTAGAAGGCATCAAAGGGTTTAATTGCAACCGCACATAAATCACAGTGGATATTCTCTGACTAATTTAGATAAGGTCACCAAGAAAATTAGTTCAGTGATGTCAGTTTGTCATAGAGGGGGACATTTTGGTGCCTTTACTGGCTGTGTAGCACAGTTCCACTCTTTGTCCTTTCCCCAGGAACTGGAAGTGACCTTCCTTAGGCTCCAGCCTGGAAGGCTGAGCAGATGAAGGCTTCTTGCCCTGCAGGCTTTGACTGTGTCCTTGGACACTTCAAGAGAGTTTTCTTGGATTTCAAAAAATGGTTGGAGATGTGCTGTTTTAAAAACATTTGTAGTAGGAGAATGTTTGTTGGACAAAAGTGACCTTGATAGGTTGGGAGAACAGAAGAAGAATTAAAATCTTCCTTTACTTGGTGGTCTTTAATGAGCATGAAATGGATGGGACACATAATTCAGAGAATTGACAGCTCTTCAGAGGAATGGGCAGGGGCTCTGGAGGCTGAACTGGTGCTTCTAAGAGTTTATATAAACATGGCATTTGGGGGTGATAGGAGAGCATTTCTTTTCTGCCTTGGCCTTGTACTGTCAGCCTGTAGCACTTCTGCTTCTGGATAGCTGCAAATTCAAACCATGGCCTTTGAAATACCTCAATCCTGGGTTTTTTTTTGCTGTTAAGATGCTGTGATTTCACTGTGTGTGACCAAATGTTTGTGGACATGGTGTTAGACCTCTCTAAAGTCTGAAAATGTGGGGTTTGGGGTTTTTTTACCCCTTTTTTTCTCTGTAGAGCATAGACAAGCAGGTCTGGCTGCAGTTGCAGCTAACAGAAACCAGACAAGAGCAGTGTGAAATGCAGAACTAGGCAGAGACACATCTTACTCAAATGAAGGGCCAGATATGCCTCAAAGCACTGCTCAAAGTTCATGGGCAGTCGGGAGGTGCTGAGACTTTTCAAAAGACAACAAAAGCTGGAGGTACAATTTTTGCTGCTCTCTGGGAAATATTCTGCATGGATGATGAGCCCCGCTCTGTTAGACTTGCACTGTCTTGCCACTGCCTGGCAAGGGCTCCTTAAAGGTGTTCTGGTTCCACCTCAGAGTGGCTGTGAGATCCACAACCATTCAAGGCTGCTGGTGTTGCTGCCTGGAGTTAAACACCAGCTCTGCAAACATGTCCTGGCTTCAGTAGCAGAAGTGAAAGCTCCTGAGCAGCCTTGATTTGCATACCTGGCTTTAGAGATTCAAAGTGCAGTGACTTTTGAACTCAGTCTCGAGTGGAAGTAGGGGTCAGTGAAGGTGGAATGGCTGGGGGTTTGATCAAACGCCACGTTTGCTCTAAAAGGGGTACTTTACCAATGTAGTCAGAGAGATTCACATTCTTGACTTGGATGAGCAATCCTTCTTCTGCAAGTTCCTGGTACAGGGAATCAATGGTCCTACAGGCAAGAGACATCACTCAGAAATGGTCAGGAAATGCTCAGTGCTCTCAGAGCTGAGCCAGCCTGAGAACTACTTGTTTGCCCAGCTTTATAAATGGCTTTTGTGGCTCAGAGGTAGCATGATTAGTGCCATCAGTGTGAAATCAATAAGCACAGTTTCTGTCTTGTGCTGAGGAATCTCTTTCCCTCCCTCACACACTGAGTTCCCCTCTCCTGCTGGCTCCATTTACCCATTTCCAGGTGATGCCAGATCAGTTATGACTTGTGTAATGGACTCATTCATTAATATCAATTACTGGGAAATTATTTTTAAATTACACAATAATGGCAATCCTAACATTACTATACCTGTTCACCCAGCTCTCCAATTAGTACTAATTCATTAATTCTTCTTGGAATTTATTGTGTTGGCAACAGACAGCCTCATCTCTCTGGGAACACACTGGGAATGCCTCATTCAGATCCACCACCTGCAGGGTTGTGGTCAGAGGGGGACTGGGGCAAAAATGTCCAGTGGAAGTTTTGCCCCATCCCTGGCAGTGTCCAAAGCCGGGCTGGATGCGGCTTGGAGCAACCTGGGCTAGTGGAAGGTGTCCCTGCCCATGGCAGGGGTGGCACAGGATGGGCTTTAGGGTCTCTTCCAACCCAAACCAGTTTGGGATTCCATCAAATGGGCAAAACTTCCCCAGTGGAAGTTTCTCCCTATCTCCATTAGTGGCTGGAAGTAGATCCCAATAATGAAGGAGTTAAAACACTTAAATTTGTGTCTGGTTTTCTATTGATGTGGATCTTCTCTACAGTATCTTTTGGAATTCTAAGTATGAATTTCAATGACATTTCTGGCACTTGGTTTTATAGAGTAATACTGCTTCCAGGATGATGTGTAAACTGAATAAACCCGTCAGAAATTCTTAGTCTATTACCAGTGTAAAGAGTATTGATTTTAGTCTTTTTAGACCTCTCAGTGTTTTTCCACACTTTTCACATTCTTTCCTCTCAATTATTCTGCCTTTCTCACCTATCTTAATTGGGATGTCCTGGTCTGGCTACAATAAATATATTTAATAGTGCCTCTCAGCTGGCTAATAAACCTACAGGTATAATTTGAGGTCTGCAGCCTTTTTTCCATTTCAGATGAGTTTTATGTTTATGCAGTCTTAGTGGCACAATTAATGTAGGAGTAGCAATAAGCAAATCCAAAATTTAATGCACCTTCAACAAGGTTGATTTTGCTGCTCTGACTCTTGCTTTCATCCTCAGTGGTTTTATGTTGGGAATGCATCATAAAACAGGCAGAAGGTGGAATGGGACTAACCTGGCAGCTCTGGTGGGAGCAAGACTTCTACTTTTTCTGCTTTATTATTTTTACTGTGCCAGTTAAATGATGCATGTCCCCTCCAAGGGAGGGTGATGTGACCAGTCTTTGCTGACTGAAGGCCCCTGTGCCCTTTCACTGGGCCAAAAGGGAGATTTGAATCTCAGTTATTCAGTCCCTCTCTGGGTTATTTCTGAAATGCTCAGCAGGGAGGAACAAAGCAGGGAGCCAAAATGCCAGACAAAAAGCCAGCTACTAAAATGTTCATGTTTTTCAGCTGGATGCATGGTAAGTTTATATCTAAAGAAGGAGGTATGTGCAAGAGCAGTTTTAAAAGCAAGGAATATATCAGACTTTGACATTGTTCTGTAGGAGAGGTCCTGCTCTGTTATAATCCACGAGACATGGATTTTTAAAAATATTTGCTTGGAGGTGTTTTTAAATTTTTAAAAATATATTTTAAAGCAGGTAAAGAGATCATTGGCTGATTGTGTGGTGCCAGCACCCAAATAATGGAGTCCAGGTCTGGCTATTCTTGCACAAATGGGTTTGTGGGGTGAATTTCACTGATTGTGTGTTTGGCATTGTGCTGGTCTCCAGCCCTGCTCCTGGATCAGCTGCTCCCTGTGGTGATGTCTCTGTGTTGTGTGAAAAACAGATGGATTATCAGGGAACACATCACTGTTGCTGAAAATGGCAGGGCAGAAGAAGAAATCCTCTCAGATCCTCCAAATAAAATAAGAGTGCTTCAAAGGGTCCACAAGAAATGGCCAGGTCTGCCAGGACCATTATTGATCCCTGCGACTGATTTGTGGCATGCACACTACAGCTCAGCCATGAAGGGGATTTGGGGAGTGCAGGGGTCTCTCTGCAGCCTCCCCTGTTGGGATGGAAAATCTGGCAGTCAGCAAACCAGCCAGGTGCTTCTGCACCTGCAGAGAGGGGGAAAGGGGCACACAGGGCCAATCTCCTGCTGAAATGCTCCATGTGCTTGGCTCTGCAAACTGCAATTCACCTGCCTGGAGGTGATGGGACTGGCGTGTGGCAGCAGAATGGGGATTTTAATTTATGTTTAGTGGTGAAGATGAGGAAAACCAAGGCTGATACTGGAGATCTAATTCAGAGAGGTTCTCCTTACCTCTCAGGTGTCAGATCTCTCTCCAGCTCGGATATTTTTTTCTTCACAGGTGACTTGCCTCCCTGAGGACCACACAAGCGAGCAGGAATTAGTGACTTTAGCACAGAAAAATATTTTTGAATGTAATGAAGCAAAGTGAGGGCCAGAACAGCCAATGTTTCAGCGTTTGAATGTAGCCCAAAGGGAAAAACCATATCCTTAACCAGCAGTGCCACTGCTACATAGGAAAGCATCCCAGGGTCATTTTGCTGCAAGGGAAGAAGCTTCTCTCCTTCCTTTTGCTTGGATATTAGATTTTTTTGTTTGTTTGTTTGTTTTTTATTGGCACAGCTGCCCAGGACAATGGTGGAATCCCCAGCCCTGAAGGGATTTAAAAGCTGTGTGGATGTGGCACTTGGGGACATGATTTAGTGGTGGCCTTGGCAGTGCAGGTAAAGGGCTGGACTCGATGATCTCTCAGAGACCTTTTCCGATTGTATGATTCTTATACCATGATTTTTCTGGTACCCAGTTCTCTGGGTGAGGGGGGATATGGCCCTTGCTCAAGAAGGAAGCAGGAAGGAAAAGGGTGTGGGGTCCAAGTAGCTTCTCCAGAGACTGTTTATACCTTTTTAAAAAGTAGATATATAGTGAAGTAAAATATATAAGCAGCTTCCCTGAGGGGAAAAGCTCCTGAGACTCTGGTGACCCTCCTAAACACTGGACATCCTTCTCTTTTCTAATGCCTCAGGGAAGAAGCTGGAAGAGGTCAGAAAAACACAACCTGCTCTTTTCATCTTTTCACCACAATTTCACCACAGAAAGATTTTGACTCGTGTGCCTCATTTCTTTATACCTTACAAAAAAAACCTCCTGGCAAACATAAATAAGGAAGATGTGACTCAGGCTTGTCAAGCCCCTCCATTAATTACAGCTCAGGAGCCATACATATGGTTAGGGATAATTAGTAGTGTGGACAGGGCATCATTAATCCATGTTAGTGCCCACCACTGGTGTCTGAGCTCCAGTCCTGCAAAGCACCTCAGGATTGCTCCAGTGGAACTGTTTACACAGAAACCTTGGTGCACCAGGGGATTTCTCCAACAGCTTAAATTTAAGCACGTGCTTAAATGCTTAGTTGAACAAGACAGCTTATTCTTTCCAAAAGTTTATGTTCACTTTCCTGGGAATACAGTCATTTACTTTGCTTTTTTTTTTGTAGGAGTGAATACTTCTGCAGAGCTCTGGAGGGTGTGTTGTTGAGTTTAAAAAATCCTATCCAATTATCTGGAAAATGCTGGGCTTTTTCACAGAATAGATCAGTAGCCTTCAGGAATACATCCATTTCAGGTTTTCAAGGAAAGACACAATGTGAGGAACCCGTGGTTCAATCACCTGTTCCTGTTTGTGATACCACAAAGATAATGCAGATGAAAATGCAGCCTAAACCCAGCACTACATGGATCAGCTGCTGGGAAAAGGAGATGTTTTGGGTTAGGATAAAACAATCAACTCTGTATTTGGAGAACTATACCTCAGGTTTCTTTACGTAAGTAAGTTTGGCAGCAAATATTCATCCAAATGTGCCAGGGGGGGTTTTGTTTTGAAGAAAAGGAATGGGAAGAAGAAAGCACATGCCATGCTGTTTTAACAACTGTGGAAATATTAAAGCTGTCACTGGTTTATTTTTGCTGTTCCTCCTGTTTTGTCTTTTTAACTTCTCTTCCAACAAGCCAGAAATTACATATATTTGTGTCTGACTGGGAAGAAAAGCTTGTTTCAACCTATGTAAAGACACTAAGCATATGTTGAATTTATTGGCCAACTGGTATTGTCCTCAAGGCAGCTTCACCAATAAAGTAACTCCAGAGCAAAACAAAAATGAGCTGTGTGGAGGAAAAATGTGTTTTCCTAATTAACAACAGCATTTGTGGGGAATTTGGCACAGGCTGAGATGTGATAAGGGCAAATATGAATTGTAGACAATGGCTTGTCTCCAAAATGTCTTACTGGGAACCACTTTTATTTAGGAAATGATAATGTTTAATGAATGTGAACACGCTGCTCATTTATAATGGAGATCTCCTTGCTGCTCTCCCTGAAATGCCAGCTGAGCTCCTGTGTAGCCATCCTTTGACTGGGTGATTTCCTGCTTTGCTGACTCCCACCGAGTGAGCTCTGCCTCAGGTGGCAGCTGGCAGGGACACAGGGCTGTGTCCTGTGCCCAGGGGCTGGCTTCTCCTACTGTGTGGGCTCAGCAAAATGTTTTGGGTAGCCCAGAGGTTGGAGCAGACAAGAGCCTGATTTCAGACCGAATTCCAGAGCACTGGCTGCTGCTGGGATGGCACCAGGAGGGAGAGGGTATCCAAATGTCTCCCTGAGGGAATTGTTGGAACTGGAGGATCTGTGGCACCCTTTGGCTGCGATCTCACAAGCCCTGGCTGCAGCTACGGCCACCACAGGTCAAAGAGTCATGGAATGGCTGGGTTGGAAGATCATCCAGTGCCACCCCTGCCATGGTAGGGACACCTTCCACTGTCCCAAGCTGCTCCAAGCCCTGTCCAACCTGGCCTTGGGCACTGCCAGGGATCCAGGGGCAGCCCCAGCTGCTCTGGGCACCCTGTGCCAGGGCCTGCCCACCCTCACAGGGAGGAATTCCTTACCAATATCCCATCTAAACCCACTGTCAGTTTGAAGCCATTCCTCCTTGTCCCTAAGTGCTGTTTTAACAAGTCCCTCACCATGTTTCTTGTAGGTTCCCTTGGGGAAGAGTAACAGGAGAAAAGTGCTCCTGTGGTTTAAGGGAAACCAGCAGCAGCTGATGCAGTTTTTTGGGGGAATTCCTTGGATCATGTGAGATGCTAAAGATGGCAGGCTGGACAAATGCAGCTTTGCACTGGGCCTGGGTTGAGAAGTCTGTTCTGGCAGTGTTGAGATAAAACAAGCAGCTTATGACACTGAAAAAGTGCTCAGACAAAGATGTTCTCACTGATTCATAAACTTGCTGAATGAAAGACTCTGCTCTGCCATCCCTGTTGGATTTAAGAACCAAAGAGATGACAGCTCCCACAGCTGGCTGAGGGCTCTGGGTGCAGCAGTTAGAGGAAATCCAGCAGGGCTTGGGAATCAGAGCCCTCAAACACAGCCTTTCCTCTGTTCTCACTCAGCTTCTCTCTTGGCTTCCTTAGTTATAGTTATAGTTGTTATAGTTATAGTTAGTTATAGTTGTATCTCTTGCCTGTCACAGCCATTTGTGGTTTTCTTTGCTTCTGCCCAGTTTCACCAAAAAGAGATCTCCAGATCTATGTTGAGGCCTAGCCCAGAAGCAAGCTTTCCACAGTTAGGTTCTCTTGTCCCGCTTTCCTGGGTTTTCTGTGTCTTTTTTTTTTCTTTTTTCCCCTCTGAATTCTGGCCATGCCTTTGTGTATGTGTGGGTGTGTTCATTTCCAATACATTGCTTTACCTGCAGTGGGGATCAGAAATAAATCCTTGGGGGAACAGAGCAGGAAAAGCAGCACAATGGGCTTGAGAGAAAGAGCTCTGATAAGCTCTTAAATGTAACTTCCAGATCAGTGACTGCCACGTTCCTCACTCAGAGGACATCTCCCTCCCAGCCCTTCCTCAGCCAGTCCTTTCCCAGTGCTCCCAGTCCCAGCTTGGTGATCCCTGGCTGGGCAGGGGATGAGCTGCCACTGTGCAAACTGAAGGAAAATGCAATTTACAGCAGAGCTGACCCACATTCCTGTTTCTGTTATATCCTCATCCCCTTTCCAGTGACAGTCATGGGACCAGGAGCTCTCTGGAAAAATCAGAGGCCAGCAAAGTGTATCTCAAACAAGACACTGCTCCATCCCCTGTCAATGGTGGGCCATAAAGGTGGGACAGTCTGGGTGTGGGGAGCTTCCAGCTTGGAAAGAAGCACAGGATCTGTGACTCCAGTAATAGCACTGTGCTTTATTGAGTATTAGGTGCAATCTAATTAGTTTTGCAATTTCCAGATCAGCCTACAGCTCTGGAGACCAACTTGTCATGAGAAGAACAATTTTTTCACCCAAGTTCATTCTTCCACAAATCTGGCAAATGGGATTCTTATCTTCAGGAGCTCTAAGAGCAGCTCTTGGTGGGGTTAAGTGTCAGCTTTTAGCAGTAAGTGGTATTTGAAGGTTTGGGAATCAGTGATAAAGTACTTACGGAAATAAAGGAGTGGCTCTGGGTAGGTCTGAAGATGTTATATATTGTTTTTCTTTTATCTAAGACCTGAGATGTCTGGAACACTGACTGGAGGGGAGAAATTTCCCTTTAGAGCCCAGTTCCAAAATATATCCTTGCTGTAATTCCCACAAAAGAGACTTTAAAACTCAGATTCATTCCTGTGGGTCAGGCAGATGTTTTGTTTTGAATATGCATTTGACAGAAATTTTCTGAGTTGTGAACTACTCTTCTTAAGGCTTGGAAAAGCACAGAACACCTACCTCTGGTAGGGACATTCCCTGACAAAGAGAGCAGAAGAAATCCCTCCCTAAACCAGAAGGAATGGCCAAATGTGGCATCAGGAATTTGTGATGATGGTCCCTAGACACAAAATTCCACCTGTAAAAGTTCTCCTGAAGAAATCACCCTTTCATTTCCCCTTGCCCACTGCCAGAGTACAGGAGAATGTCTGATTTCTCTGAAGAATGTTGAATTCTCTTGAAAATGCAGAATATCCGCTTTTGTTTTTTGGCAGGGGGATGTTTCACACTGAACTCCAGACACACTCCTGGCTCCAATGAGAACCTGAACCTGTTATTTCATGCTGCATAGCTGAGGGGAGACATATGGGTCCTCAAACGTGGCTTGAAAAAACAGAGGTTTTTTTTTTCTGAATAATAAATTAATGAGCTATTTCCAAAACCTTCCAGCTCATATCATTCTTATTATCTAGAGCAGGCTATCCTAAAGCAGATCTGCAGTCTGTGTGTACAGGTATGCACTCCGTTTGGTTTACGACTGAGATATTTATGCAAATACTAATGGGAAAAAGCCTTTGCCAATGCTGAATGGACATTTTAAATGGCTTTGCATAGGGAAGATGTGTTTTGACTAACACTGCTTCTTTCCTTTCGTTCTCCATTCCTCAAATAGAACTGTTTTGGCTTGGGTGGGATTTTTTCAGATGAAATCTTTAAGGAATTTCTATTATCTAATTAGTACTTCTTTTCCTGCCTCATTCTCTCAGGCTACTGGCACAACTTGGGAAGATAAAAGTTAAATAATCTCCCTCCACCCTAAGCTATTTCAACACTACACTGAAGGGAAAAAGAAAAACCCAACCCAGCCCCTAACATAAAGCTCTATAATTCCAGTGTGGCATTTTGCAGCAGGGCACTGACCAGCTGATCTAAATGTGTCTGCCCATGAAAACTTGGGGGAGATTGTTGCAATATTTTGTCTGTATGTCTTAAGCCCTCCCCCCCTATTTTTGAAACAGATTTAGGAATCCAATTGGGATCAGCTTTCAGAGCTGCCCCAGTCTTTTCTTATTAGATTGTCCCTAGAGGTTTGTCAGGTGAAAGAGCATTTTTAAAGATAATTTGAGTAGAAGTAGAGCAACAGCAAGTATTTGCATGCTAAAAGGTATTACAGAAATGAAATACAGCATGAGATTAGGGTTGGCTATTTGCCCTGAGGGTTTTAAGTGGATCTGCTGATTGAGTGGTGGGGTGTAAGCTTTGAGTTATTTTGCACTGACATGATCTCTAATTTAAATGCTTTGGTAAGGAGTTTTAGAGAACCACAAGCTGTGGAATTCTTCATATGATAATACTCTAAAACTAGATGTGAACATGACATGTGCTATGGTTTTTTTTGGGGGGGGTGGGTTTAACCTATTTTTTATGCCTAAATAAACATGGTTTAATTGCAAATTCCCAAACCCTTCAATAGGATGTAGTAACTTAATGAGTACCTGGCTGTGTGTGATCTATGTGGTGTTACAGACAAATGAAAGGTTACATCAAAACATTCAGAGGGAATTTTTTGGTGTATGGTCTCGAAACATAATAACCAGTCCTTATTTAGGAGGAAAACAGCCAGCAGCTGGAAAACTCACTGGCCTCCAGATCTCTGTTTTCCTTGGAAAACTATTAATCTGAACTGGTCAGCCTAAAGAGAGGGATTGATTCCATTTTGCTGTTTGACTGCATCCAAGGATTTCAGGACGGTGAAAATCTGAAATATCTTGTAGTGATTTATCTTTGGAATAGCTTAACTTGTCCTAAGCAATATTTATACAACTTAAAGAGCAGGAGCTAATGGAGAAGGCCCTGGAATTACTCACAAGTGCAGAGATTTTTCAGATGTTCCTAACTTGAGATTCAGTAAATGGTTAGGGGGCACATTTTGATGTTTGTACCTGAGGTTTGCACTGATGGAATTGAGACTGCCCCTCAAATCTCCCACCTTGCTGCTGTTACCTTGTCTTTCCCAGCTTTGCCCTGAAGACCTGTCTCTCCATCCACAGCCTGTTTGACTCTCAGCAGCTTCTCCCGCATCACTTCATCCACCTGCTCAAGACAAACAGAGGAATCTTCCTCAATTTTTTGCTCTGCCACTTCACCCCAGACAATTGTTCAGCTGAACAAGCAAAGAACAGGTAGTAGGGACTCTGGAAGGAGGGAAGGTCTGTGCCAGGGCCAGTTCTTACAGCTGGAGAAAAATATACCCAGGCAATGCATGTGATCAATGTCCTCTTGCTATTGTAAGCACACCTGCACTCTGATCTCTTTCTCCACTTCTTTCCGTTCCTCTCCTTTGATCAGCTCTGGGTCATGATCCTGGAGAAAATCCAATCTGTTATCTCTGTTCTCCCAAAAGACTGTTAGCCAAAAGAAAGAAAAAAGGGGAAAAAGTTACAGAAGCCATTGGTTTCTCCAACTGCTTCTGGAGGCAAAAGAAAGGGTGGTTGTAGGCAGCTTTTATTAAATGATGAGACGTATGAAAGCAGCAGGCTCTAGGGACCCTTACCAAGTTCAGAGCCCTGTTGTGTTAGGATCTGCAAATCTTGAGGTTGTAAGGGATTTCTTCTCTTGCCTTGGGTTGCAGAATGGTATCAGAATTCAGGAGGATAATGGGATAGTGAGGTTGTCATTTGGAGGTTGCAAAGCTGTGAGCCACGAGCCCAGTCCCATGCCTGATGTTGGCATTATTTTTTTTATTTCACAGCACAGGGCTTCAGTCTTTTCCATGAAGAAGGCACAGGGGTGGCTCCTGCCCTGAAGGATGTGCTCTCCACGAGTGTCACTTGGCTTGGGGACCAAAGGAAGGGGGTTAATTCAAACCACAAATTTCCCTGTACTCCCCATGGCTCATGACTCCTGCATCCTGGGGAGCTGGCCTTTGTAGTAATTGCCAGGAGGCTGAAATATGGGAATAGGGGCACTGGAACAGGAATAAAACCAGCACTGAGCACGTGGAAGTGGGAGAGAGGGAGGGGACAGTGAGGGTGACAGAACAGTAACCTGCAGCTGACTACAAGGGATGCATGGCAACACAGAGGCTCCACTTTGGGGGATTTTAAGCTCAATGCAGAAATTAAAAGCTAAGCCCAAAAGAGATGAGACCTACCTGATCCAGCCCCTCTGTTTTGAATTGCTGTGCAAAGAAGTAGTAATAAGCAGACCTAACACCCAGTCACAGCGAATTTGTGAAACTGGTGATGAAAAAAAGCTATTTATGATAAAGTACCTAATGATCCTGAGGTGCAGCTCATTATTTTTGTTGAGGCAAACTGCAATTTGCTCTTTAGAAAGAAAACTAAATGAAGTCTGACGAGCTCGGTGCATATCGGAGTTCTCCAAGTGCCTGATTTTAATGGAAATACCTCTTTTTTTCCTACACTTCTTGAGGTAATTTGAAGGAAGACAATTCATATCTTGCCTTTCAGGCCCTGATTGTATCTTCCTAAATGACAGCTAATCTCCAGCTGTATGTGCTAATTCAATTTCCCAGTGATTTGAAATGACAGTTTTCCACTTTCAAACGTTGGCTCCTCTATGAGTCAGTTTTGTACAGACATTCTATTTGTACAGATATTATATTTGATATTCTCCCCTGCACCCCTTGCCTGCTGAAGGCACCGTGCAAATTCAGAAAGATTTTAACATCCAAGTTTTAGTTCATCCAAGACTGGATGCTCTTTCCATCCCCCAAAAAAATTTCAGGGCCCAATCCAGGCAGAGGATTTGTAGTCTTACAAAGTTTATAGAGGGAATAGTTCCTGCAGGTGAGTAATCTTGATTTCACCGCTGAGAATGGTGGGGATGGAGGAGGACAGGGGATATTTTGGTAATGGAAGAAACTCCAAAGTACAGACATTTAATTTCTTTAAATTACTTGTGGGTCATCAGAGGGCATGGCAGATGTCATGTAATATTTCAGGAGGAAAAGCTGATTTGCCCAAGTTATGAGGTAGCTCCTCCAGCCTAGAATTCCAGCCTTGGGGAAAGGGAACATTACATAGGAGTTATGTGAATTTTTAAACACTTTCCTGACTGGGTCAACAGGTTGCAAGGGCTATGTTTTCACAGGAGTACCAGGCTTTAGAGATTTATTTTTCATAGAGGGATCTGTAGGTTTTTCTATTCTGGTTTTTTTTCATAATTGTTTATTGTCATTTTGTAGATTGATTAGTGGTTAATACCCACTGCAGGCAAACCAGGCAGGCTCCCCCCAGACTCTGGTATTACCTGGAAATGAGTTATCTGAGTTATATTAACCACTGGGTTAGAGTGGTCTAATTTTAGTAGAGAGATCAATAACTCATAGGTGTTAGATGCTCTGTTATTCTTTTATAGATCAACAAAATGTTTCAAAGTTAATTTTAAAGGGAGGTCAGGAGGCTAAGGATGTTATGTTTTCACTGGCTGGTCAGCAGAGTCTGGTATTTTGTTACAGGCAGGGTCAGCCAGCTCCAGGAGCTATTTCTGTGCCTGTGTGTATGTAGTGAAATTTATGTCACCTTTTCTAAAATAGTATATGCTTATTTTGGGATTGTTTTATATGCAGAGCTAGCTCAGGGCTCAAAGGCAGCCCAGACCACTCCTAAATCAGCATCCCAGCTCTGCAGGCCAGTAGGGAACTCCAATATCCCAGAATTTCACAGAACAGCCAACTAACAATTATAAAAGATTTATTTGAATCATGAAGCTTCTCTTGAAATGGCCACTTTGAACCTCCTGGCAAAAGGATTTGAATCTCTTGAAGGCTGGTTAAAAATACAGAGTATTACCACACCTTCAAGGAATATTTGGACATACCATGGAGTATTTGATCTCAAATATCCTCTGTGATGCTGAACAAGTCATAAATATCTACTGGTCAGCTGTAGAATTGGGGAAAATGACACATTGCTGCCTCACACTGCAAAAATACACTGCAAAAGTACAGAGGGAGGTAAAGGCTCAGCCTTACATTTGCCCCATGTAAACTCTGGCTATTGCAGTGTGAAAGGAGATGCCACACAAAGTGCCTGTTTCTAAGCACATCATTTAAAATAAGTGCTTTAGGGCTTGGCAAGTGGAGTTTAGCAACTAGAAAAAAGGCCAGATACAGCTCTAGGAGGCTAAAAGGCTTCATGAATTCCAGCGAAGTTTAGGCAGCAGCTCTAGTTTGCTAGAGGACTTAAAAACACAGAGTGAAGAAGTTTGTAAGTGAAATGTTTAGATTTTTGTCAAAACTGATCTATATTTTAAAAAATATTTAAGTAAGCTATGTAAAAAGCAACAGTTTCATGGGATGGGAAGACTTTTTTAAAATTAAGTGTTGGGGGCTGCGACAAAACAAAGATGTTTGTTGTTTGGTCAGCTGTTATTTAGGTGAACTTTAGACACACTTATAAGGGGCTTTGAATTACTCCTGATATAAAAAAATTCTTAATAAAGCTCTGTTGCTTCAATCATGTTTTCAAGATTTCTGCACTAATAAATCTGAACTTCTGTGCAAATGCTGATAGCAAGTGACCGATTTCAAATAAGATTAGGGAAAAAAAAATGTTCTCAATAGAAAGTCCAAACTCAGATCTATTTTTTCCTGCATAATTCTGTGACTGAGAGGAAAGCAGCTTAAAATTAAAAATACAAGAGACTGCTTGCACTGTTGTGGGTGGATGTTGTTGTAGATTAGATTCTGATGAGAGAATTTGATTCAAAGAATCCATGGTTAGATTAAAAATAAAACCATTTTGGACAACCCCCAGGTAGTATTGTGTGAGTGCCCCGCAATGAAAAGCCCAAAGTGCTGCAGGAGGATTGTGCTGCAAGGGGGAATTAACAGCTGTTGACTAAAAATACATGTGGTATCAAATAGACCTGGTTCACTGGGAGAAAAGGAGGAAAAAAAACCCATCTGAAGTTGAACTGCACAGCTACAGACTCCTCCTGTGCCTAAGCCAGAACTGCAGGTATTCTTTGAAGCCTGCAAGAGAGCTTTCCCACTCTGAGGGTTCCTGCTTGTGCTGTGTGCAGAAAAGGGCTCCTTCTCATGTGCCTTCAGAGCTGGAGGGCAGCTGGCAGCTCCAGCAGGATGGGCTGGAGATGTGTGGGTGTGTAACTGGGAAATGGGAATCACAGAGGCACTCACACTGTGGGAATAACCCCAAAAAGTTCTGTGTTTGCAGGGCTCAGAGCAGTTGTCCTGCTGGGAATGGCAGAGCTGGTGTTCAGATAGTTTGGGTGACAAATCCCCCATCTCCTCATAAAGCCCCTGGCTTATTACATGAGATAGTTGTGAAATTTGGGAGTCTCCATTGCTGTCAAAGTCATCCCTGTGGTGTTTTTATTCCTCACTCTGTTTTTATTTCTCCCCTGCTCTGCCCAGGTTACAGTCAAGCATTTTTCTTCCAGGGCAAACCCCTCCTGCCTCCCTTCTGCTGCTCCTGCCCTGCCCTGGGCACTGGCTGAGTGGGAGTCCCACTCTTGCCATGTCTGGTTTTGAGTTCCAGGTGCCATTTCACCCTAGGCCAGCTAAGGAAAGAAGTTTGGATGGATTTTATGCTTATCTAAAGTTCCTGCTGCCTTCAGCAGGGTTCTGACATGGTATTTGAGAGCAGATGGGATGCAAAGCTCCCTTTTTTAGCCAGAAAGCTGCTCTGTGATTTATAAGGTGTAAGAAAATTCTAATTGTTACAAGTCAGAGGTCAGGCCAAACTACTGATGCACATTTAGCAAGTTTAAGTTCACTTCTTTCTCTCCAGCCAGCTCAAATCAGGCAGAAAACTTGACACCAGTAATTTGTCAGCAGGAGGGAATAATGGAGACTTTTCATATGAGGAATTTTAGCAAGGCACTAGATCTGAAGGCTGGAGAGTAGAAAAGATATTTTTCCACAATGTATCAGAACAGAATCTGCAGAGATGCAGCAAAAAATAACCCCATTTTCCACTTTAGACAAGTGAAAGACTTCCTAATTCACTTGTGAATCAGGCTGAGCACCGAGGACAAGTGTTGAGGAGATAAACAGATGTAACAAAAGCAGAGGAGAAGACAGAAGAGATCTGGAAAAGAACAAAATGACCTTTTATGATTTTTATTAAGAAATCCCTGCTTTTTGGTGCTTTTTCAAGATGAAAAAACAGCCAGGCCCCTTGCTGAAAGTCGGGGTTATGTTTTAGTTTCACACACTTGGCATGAAACAAGTACATGCACAGTTTTGAGCCTCTGCTTGAGAAGATGCTACTCCTATTCAAAGATATCATAAAGAATAATTGGAGTAGCTGTGAAGGAATCCATGGACTCTTCCATGAGTTCTCACTCTTGGAGGAGACAGGACAGGTAGAGTTACAGAAATATGGAAACATTGATGCTGAAACTTGATGTACAGTATGGTGCTTTTGAGTTATTGGCTATTCTGATGTCATTCTCGTTGCCCCCAGAAAATCCTAAAATGCCTTTTTTTGCTTCTTGAAGCACTTTGCTTTGAGTTTGTTCACTTTCACCCACAGAAATGTCCCTTCCTGTATGATTAGCTCAATGGTTTTGACAGATTCCTTGGAAGAATTGAGGTCCTGAGAGCCTCCCTTCCTCAATACCATTTTTAAATCGAACATCTTAATTTTTATAATGTTCCATATTTTGGGCAGCTGCCCACTTGACCTTATAGGAATGACATTCCCATTAAGCTGATCTGATAGAACATTCCAGCTGGAATTGTTACCTTTTTCTACTGACCTTGGTACTGAGAGCTTCCTTCCTCCAGCATCGAAAGGAAATTGCTTGGACCTATTTTCCAGCGTTCATCCACTACCTAGATTGGGGGGAAAGCGAAGAGAGGAATCGCTGAGAGCATTGTTTCACAGAATTATGGAATGGGGTGGAAAAGGCCTGAAAGATCTCATTCCAGCCCCTGCCATGGCCAGGGACACCTTCTACTAGCCCAGGTTGCTCCATGAGAGAAGGGCTGTCATTTTATCAGCTGAAGTCACCAAATTAAACAAGAATTATACTCCAGCTTGTTTGAAAATGTAATTTGGGTAGAAGGCTTGCAATATTAAAGTGGAATTTAATTTAAATGCATTTTTTCAGTTATTTTTGCTGCTATTGCCATATTCCTGAAACAGTTCAATTTCACTGAACCAGTATTTCTGAGGGAAAAACCTCCCAGAAAATTATCCGTTTCTTCATCTTATATCAGTTGTAAATCTCAAGATGTGAGTAAGGTAATAGTTGAAAAAGAGAGATTAGATCACTGTTTGGGGAGGAATTGAATGTGAATTTATACCAGACAGGATCAGGATTTTGCTAAATAACCTGCAAACCACTTGTTATCATCAGCAAGATACAAAGTGCAGCTCCTGGGATGGTTAAAACTAAATCCCACCCAGATAAGCCTTATAATTAGGGAAATATCTGCAACCTGCAGGTACAGCTGCAGCCTCATTATGGGAGTTATCAAATATCTGGTTTTAATTAAAGTATCAAATATCTGGTTTTAATTACAGTAATTCCAGTTTGGGCCCAGAAGGACAGGAATAATCTAAATACATTTATCACTTCTACCCTATAGATGGATTTGAAAAAGACTTGGGAGGTTCTTGACTGAAATCAAGAACTGTTTTGTTTTAGAACTTTCTTTAAAGTGCAACAAAAAGTTGGAGGATTTGAGCTCAAATCCCCAGTTACTTCAGTGTATTCCCAGTTTCACAGGGTGTGGCACTTTGAGGTTCATCCTTGGATCATTTGCAATGAGCAGAATCCTTTTACCATTTTTCCATGGTATTTTATTAAAAATGATTAATCCATGATGTTCTGAGAGGAAATGTGTCAACTATTAAAAAACCCAACAAATTAATTCCCCCCAAACCAGCCTAAAAATGGGTTTTTCATTTTTAGCCTCTCAATACCACAGGACACATCAACATTTTATTGTTATAAATAAGCCAATGAATTGTTTTAGTTATTTGCTTCACTGATTTTATACACTGATGTCAATGAAATCATTGTGTCAATTTAATTGATTTTAATCAAACCCACTCTCTTGTGTCATAAGGACAGTTGCAGTTCTGTTTTCTCTTGCCTCAATTAACAGCCTAAGAGTCAACATAATAAAAAGAACTTTTCCTTTGAAACCAGTTCATATATTTTTTGATTTTCAGTGCATTGAGCCTATGCTTGTTCTGTTTTAAATGTGTTAAGGCCCCTTGAACCAGCAATATATGTTTGAATTTAAGCAGAAATGTAGAAATAAGTGTCTCAGTCAATTTCTGAGGCTTTCCAAATCCAGTTTCACACCAGGTGATTCCCACTGGATATCAGGGAAAACTGAATTGGCTCCACTGTGCACATTTCCTTTGGAGATTTTCCTAAGAGATTTCACTAGGGATGGGAGTGTGCCTCAGTGTTTGGCATTTCTGGGTGAAATTCAGGGATGCACAGCCTTGCTCACATTCAGTGGGACAAGCTCCAGCAGGTTGCAGGGTGAGGCAGCCCAGACTGCTGCTGCTTTTGGAAAGAGGGATTTTTTTGGGGGAATGGAGCCATGGGTTGTTTTTTGCCTCAGGGAAATCAAATCAGCACCTTGCAGAGAAAAGAAAGTGAAGTTTCTTTGATATCAAATACTCTTTGTAAAGATTGCTATCAGGCTTTTCAGAAATGCTTAAATTTCCTTCTGGGATCCAACTTTTGTTTTCTTTAAGAGCTGAAGTTGGGAGCAAGGTTTTTTCTGCCTGCATCCCTATGACTTATAGCCTACACTTATTTTAATAAGAGTCCTGCTGTTCGAACTTTTCCAAATACTTCTCAACTGGTCTAAGATACTCTTTTTTTCCCCCCTGTCAGTGCTATAACCTTGGAGAGAATGTTCCCTTTGTTGTTTCTCAGTGAACCATAGAGAACCTGATATAATGGCTCAGAATTTTACTTGACAGGAGTTGGTGATGGCTGAGGAGATGGGAATGACATGAAGTTATAAAACTCCAGAGCTCCATGCTGTTACTTCACCCCAATTCAAAACAGCCTCGCAGAGGCTGCCAGGGGACTGAGACACATTTTTGCTGTTGGTTCTTATCTTCAAAAATGTGTGAAACCATGAAGGAATCAAATTTTTTCCTGTAAAAGTCAGGTTTTTAAGCAGATGGATGAGGCACCATCCAGTTTCAGGAGCTTCACCAGGGCTGTGACAGTGTTACCCAACAAACTGGTCACTGTAACAAGTGATTGACTGAAGACATGTGTGACCAGAACTTAAAAACACCTCCTGTTCACACAGGAGCAGCCACAACCCTTCCTAGTTACCAAAGTTAAGCAATTAGGCTTAAAGACCTTGAAAAACATTTATGTATTTGTTCCTTCAGCCTGCTGTGTATTTTCATTTACAAAGGGGAAAAAAAACCACCCCAAACCCCCAAACAGTGTTTTCAAGATGCTAATTTACAAGTTAACATTTAGGTATCTACCTTCCAATTAAATTGACCGATGCTCCCTAAATTCATGTCATTTAGGTTCCTGGCTAGATGTTCTCAGAGCTTTGGCCAGGCTAATGGATGTAGTCCAAGAAAAGCATCATTTTTTTTGGAATATATTTGTTCTAGGGTTAGGCCTTCAAATTAATTTGTGTAAAACTTGCAGTGAAGAGTAAGCTTTGCCCTAGAAAACTCACCCTTCTCCTCCGCATATTTAATGGGAGATTAATGACCCTTATTAAAAAAATATATATTGTTTAAAATTTTATTTATATGGTGGAAGTACATGAGAAACAAAAGCTGCTGCTTCAGCAAAAGCTGACAATTTTTGTTGCACAGCTTGCTTTTGAAGATGCCCTTTGGTCACTGCTCTGTTTCACAGGTGGTTTGCTCTGTGAAGCTGCTCCTGAAATAATTTGGAAGTGTCTTTTGTGAAGGCAGACCTTTACCTCAAAGATTTCGGAGGGTATATTGTACATTTAGTGGTGTCTATTGACATTTGAAACAAAACTAGTTCCCACCCTAAGAACATAGAAAATTCATGACTTTATTTATGCATGGCTGATGGGGTTTTAAAATTAGATAGAAATCCACACAAGCTCTGAGGCTCTTAAATCCTAATTCTGCAAGGGGTGGCAGTGATGAACTCCTCTGTACCCACATTAACAGCAGGAATGCTTGGTTACCACTTTGTTCCCTGTCTGACTGTCCTGGCAATGATCTCAAAGCCCCAGAGTGGATTTTTGCTCTCATTCATGTCCCTGACAGTCTGCACCTCCATCAGCTCTTCCCACTGAGCTCAGTCATGGCCATTCCTAAAATAAGAGAGGTAAAAAGTTCCCCAGAATCATTGAGGTCATGGAAAGGCTGAGAGAGACCAACCTGAGACAATTCTTTGTCTCCTAAACCTGAGCCTGGAGCTTTGGTGACCATTTTAATGTCACTTCTTGGCATCTGCCCACACCTGAGGCTTCACAACCTGCTGTCATTCCTTACCGGCTTTCCAACTTTTGGTGGCTTTTTCACTTTGGCAGTTTCCTTGTCTTTTTTCTCCTTTTTCTCCTTTTCTTTTTTCTCTGCCTCTGCCTTTTTGGCAGCCAGCTCTTCAAGGACCTGAAAGAGGCAGGGAGGAATGTGATTGGGAAAACACCATATCCAACAGGCTGCACTCTCTGAATTCCAGACCACCACAGAGAAGCCTTTTTGTGCTGACCAACTCCAGCACAGGTGCTGAATATCCCAATTTATCATAGGGAAAGGCTGATTTCTCTGTCCCATCTCATGGGGGTTTTTATGGAGTAAGACCAGTTCCTGAAGCTGTCCAGAAGCTGAATATTCTAATGACACACAACTCAAAGTTCCCTCTGGGCTCAGACCCAGATGATGAATTCATAATGAATTATCTCAGACCCAGATGATGAATTTATCCTGGTGTTTGTAAGGCAGATTGATTTTTATAGGGATGGATTTTAAAAGGCTGCCCTGAGGTGTGTCTAATTTCAATATATGGCTAAAGACTGAAATTGTTCTAGTGGCTGAGGGAGATTGGATGGAGATATTGTGACAAACCCTGACAGATACACAGGGATAGCTCAGCATCTTTATCCCTGCAAGCAAGCAGCAGCTGATAACTGAGTACAGCTCCATCAATTCCCATATCTTTAGTTCCTGGCCAATTATACTTTATTATCTGAAAAAGGCACAGAGTGAAAATTTGCTGCTTCCACCATTCTCTTGTTTCTAGGCAGCTTTCTTGTCCCTGAGAGGAATTCTAAGATCATTTACTAATGAGTCTAAATCAGAAAATCCATTGAAGTTTATTAATGGACCACTAACACTGGCAGTACTGCGAAAGAACAGAAAATAAAACATTTCCAACTGTAAGATGTGTTTCTTGTAACACTGAAAATATTTGTTTTCTCAAGTATACCTTTTAATGTACTGAGCACTGGATGCTGGAAGGGGACAATGACAAGGGCTGTGCTTTGCAGACAGGGCAGTACCATTAGTGGCTCTCCCCAAGCTTTTCAGTACCTTACATTTAATTAAATATGGTAATTCAAGCCCTGAGCACTGCTCAGTCACATCTTGTGGTGATGAGCAGCGAAGCATTTCATTCCCTGGGATAGATTAACAGATTGACTGGAGTTTAGAATAGGTTTTTAGTGTCCCAGCAGGCCTCTTGGATCCAAAACCAACAGAGCTACTCTGAGTGTATCCTTTATTGCAGTGCTCCTACACAGCCAGAAACCCAACCTTGTCACCTCTGCTCTGCTCTGCTCTGCTCTGCCTGCAAAGGGGAACCACAACCATTCCCAGCATCTCAGGGGTGGCTTTGTCCAGCAGGACACCTGCAAACACACAAGTGATTGACAAAAGGTTCCAATTTGCAGCAGTACCATTCTGCAGGCAGTATTTCAGTGCATCCAGACCCTGAGTGCAGTGATCTGCTTTCATATTTCTGCACAAATGAATGATCCTGGAAGGGGCGAGACAGAGTTTGTGTTCTCATGAACCTGCTGTGATGGCACTGAGCAGCTGAAATGTCCTTGTCCCTCTGCCTAGCCTTGCTGCAGCTCTTCCAGCTCTGCTCCAAGCAGCTCCAGGATTGCAGAGCTGGGGGAAAGCTGTGTGTCTAACCTTGAGTGGCTTCTGCTCTTTTATACAGAACCACTTCCCCTCCAGCTGCAAGGAGATGCCTGAACAATCTGGCAAAACAGGAGGGAAGAAAGGGAATGGCAAGCAAAGAAGCAAAGGTTAGTTTGAGATTAGTAGGCAATTCACACACATTTTAGTGTAGTTTTTTTGTTTTGTTTTGTTTGTTTGTTTGTTTGTTTTCCTGGAGAAAACTTATTAGTGGAAAGAGATGTCGTCTGAAGTTGTTTTGGACTTCTCTTTTCTTTGCTAGGCTGTCTGTTTTTGAAATGATACAGAAAGTAGTTAGCAAACTCTTAATACAAGAGGAAGAGACTGTGTTTCAATAGGAGCAGATGAATTTTAGCCTGTTTGTATTTTTCCCAGTCTTTCCTAGGACTCCTATTGTGCCAGTGATGATTTTTTTCCAGTAACATTTTCTTCAGCGGCTGAAAAGACATTTTCCTTTAAAACTGGTGCTCCATAAAAGTTAAATTGACTTTAGTATTCTTGTATCAGTTCAACCAATTTTTAAAATCTTGCAGTACAAATCTCCATTTTTTTTTTGTTATTGGTGGGGGGAAGAACTGGGCACTAAACAGAGTGTAGCCTATGAATGAAAATGTCTAATGCTGGCTTATATAAGCCAAGCATAAGAAAACTTCCAGCTGCCAGCAGGACTCGCTTGTTCTGCTGTCCTCAGACACAGGAAGTTTTGGTGTTGGCTCAGGTAAAAGTTCTTCTTCAAGAATAAAACCTTCCCTTGTTCCTTGAAAGAAGACCTTACTTGAAACTTCTTGCCTTATAGCTGTGGGCACAAAAGAAAAGCAGGGCTAGAGTGAGTTTGGGAAGGCTGGAGCTCCAGCTGTGGCAGGTGAGAGCAGCCTCAGAGCCTGGCTTTAACACTTTACAGGGACACAGACCAGTGTTCCTGGAGGAAATATTCCTTTCTTGGAATATTAACTCTACAGAAAGAAGTTTTATTGAAATCTAGGAAATGTTTCTTCTTCGTGGAGGATTTTTGGTGTGGTTTTTTGGGGATTTTTTTGGTGGTTTTTCGGATTGCTGTCTGTAGGTGAATATTTTAAGTGTTGGGTAATTTAACAGAGGCCAAGTAGAGTTTCCCTAGTTTCCCTCCTCCTTCATGGTTAACTTGAAATATTCAGAATATTTTAAGGCTTTTAGTTCTTCTATGACACCTTTCTTTTTTTTTTTTTTTTTTTTAAATGTTATTTAATATTGGAAATGAGGAGCTGGGAGAGGGGGAAATGCCTGTGAAATGGCAACTCTCTTGCCTTTTTTTCATGGTGATGAGACTTAATGAACTACAGGAAAAGATCATAATTTTGTTGGCAGCAGGATAAGGGCAAAGCTAAAAATTGTCACAACTGATGATTATCTGTGGAGCAAAACATAAAAAACCATTAAGGATAGAAATCTGGAACAGATGCAGGGAGATTACACCGATGTCCTGGAATGTTAAATTTCCCTTGAAGACTAAGTAGAGAAAAAGCTTCTTTTCAGTCAAGGGAAAAGAAGTGCTTTCTTTTTCTGACTGAAGCACCAAGTACTCTGCATTGGGATGTCTTTGGGAAGGTATTTATAAAACGTCATGGAAGCAGTTTGTGCAGAAGGCCAGCTACATAACAAAGTCAAGTAAGGTCAGGGTTGTCAAAGGATCAAGAAATATAGAATGTATAATAATGCAGCAATGGTTCGTGAAGTGATTAATTTGTATTTTATTTTCCCCAAAGTGTCTTTACTGAGCCTTATAAAATGCTCACTTTTTAAATACAGCTCAGTCTTGATTTTTCATGGAGTTTGACTTGGGAGTAACCAACCCCTGCTCATACAGGAGCTCATACAGACAAGAGGTGAACTCCTGTCCCCCCTGGAGTCAAGGACAAAACTCCCATCAGCTTCCATGGGGCCAGGATTTCCTTTCCTATGTTGCCCAGTAGACCAGTGTGTGGAATAAACCCGGTGGCCTCAAGGATTTTTTTTAATATGAAGCTGACTCAGTGACACAAAAAATGTTTAACTTGTCTGACATTCAGGTAAAATCATGATTGCACTGAACCTTCTCTGGCCAGCTGCATTGTGGAATCTCTGAAGGCTGTGACACACATTCTGCTGGCTAAAAAGGGAGAAAAAAACAGACCTCAAAATTGGTGAAAATCAGATAATTGCTAGTGAAAATTTGTTAGGAAAATAGAGGAAGGCTTTTTTCCAGGGTGCAGCAGGGAAAAAAAGCAGTAAAACAACCTCTCCAGACTTTTGGCTTCCAATTTTTCCACGCAAAGAAAAAGCAGATGCTCAGGAAAGGCAACAAAAAAGCTGAACATGGGAATTGCAAGCTGGGAGCATGACAGGAAGGTTAAACCCATTTCTCCAGAATCTACCTGCATATAGAGTGTTGCACAGAATAATTCCTTGTTGTGTTTTCTTCCCCAGCTGTGTTAATCCTTGATGCTGGCAGGTCTATTTGGCATCACGTTCCCCAAACCCTTGCCCAGCAATCAGCCCCACTTGCTGGGTGGCTCTCAACAAAGCCTTCTGGACTCTGGCACGTGTTTCTGCTTTGGAGGCTGAAAACTTCACTGAGAGTCTCCTTCCCTCTGCCTGCCTGAACAGCAGAGCAGAGCCCAGCAAGGTTTAGCCTCTGAACTTGGCTAAAACCAGGAGCATGCCCCAAACTCAGTTTTAGTGGGGCACAGGGAGCTGTTTGCAGCAGTTTTCCAGTGTTTTTAGCAAAGTTAGCTGATGGTCAGTGCTGTGCTCCGTGCTGTCCTTACATCCCCCCAAACCACACAGACATTGCTGTGTGCCCCAGACTCCTCTCTGGGATCCCAGGGAGGACTGGATCCAAAATTCCCCATCCCTGGAAGCATTTGAGGCCTAGCTGGATGGGGCTCTGAGCAACCTGGACTAGTGGAAGGTGTCAGGGTGGCTGCAATGAGATGATTTTTACGTCCCTTCTATAAAAATCCTCTTTTACCATACCTGTGTTAGAGCACCAACTGCAGAAAAATCATGCAATAGTCTCAGGGGTGGGGCTTTCAGGACCACAGAATTCAGCTTTTGACCTCTTAATTTTGCTAGCCCAGCACAGTGGTTTGCTCAGGGGCCAAATCCTCTTCCTGTTCTCCCCCAACAGACCCATTGCCCCCTTGGCTGCTCGGGATGGGTGGGAAAGGCTCCAAGTGCCGAGCACTGCCTTCAGCTGGGCTTCATCACTTTCCCTGTGCGACACTCAGTGATCAGAGGAAGAGATTATCAGCCACTTCCATTAGCCAGAGAAATCAGGAGAGGGATTTACCAGGAAAAACAACCTACAACACTCAAGATAAACTGAGATACTTCCTTCTCTGTGATATTAAATTTGCTTAATTAGCCTTGGCAGTAAATCAAGGCTTAGCCCTGCCTGCATTGGAATCTCTCCTCTGCTGTTCTCTACTTCTCTTCCATCACCTGAGCACCTTCAGTTGTAATTAATTGGCAGCACAACCTGGAAGGGAACAGATTTTGGTACCTGATTGGAAACAACCTGGGAAAAAAAATAATTCTTTTATTTGCAACCAAAAGTTTTTAACCGTGAGGTTCTTGGAGAACTAGAGCTACTGTTAGGGAAAATTGCTACTTAAATAAACAGACATGTTTTGTGGCAAATCTTTCTCTAACATCATGAAAATTTTTTTCATTAAAAGAGGGACAATACCTGCTCTGGATGTTTTTCAATAAAAATAGCTTTGGAACCACCTGTCTTCTCAGGGGGATAGTCAGGAAACCTGCCCGTGATATGCCTGTGGGAGAAACAAAAGTGGAAGAGGAATTAGAATTAATCATTTTTTCACCTAGTTGATAAAAATGTTAGATAGCAGGGAAGCTTCTTATGGCAGTGTTTTCTGTCCTGTAAGTTAATTAAGACAGTTACCAATCCATGTCTCTTATCCCATGGCTCAACAAAAACTGCAAATTCTCAGGGGAATTCCTAGGACTGCAGATTCCTTCCTAGCTGAGAGATGTAGGTTGAAGTGTTTATACCTAGAAGTGTCCAGGGCCAGGCTGGACAGGGCTGGGAGCAGCCTGGGATAGTGGAAGGTGTCCCTGCTATGGCAGGGGGTGGGATGGGATGAGCTTTAAGGTCTCTTCCAACCCAAACCATTCTGGGAATGGTTATTATGTTATTTTACATTATTTTATGTTCACAGCCCAACTCTCTGCTTTCAACATCTAATTATTTTTTTTTAAGAGAAGAGTTATTTTGCTTAAATCAGGATTTCATCTCTAAGTTCCAGACTGTGTTTCCATGTCAGAATTACCACTCCTAAATTTCCAGTGGACTTCATGGTGATGGAAGCTGGGAAGAGGCAATTGATGAGTTTGTGGGAATGTTTCATGGGTAACACAGGGAGCTTCCAGACCTTTCAGAAAGGGATTAAAAGATACAGAAAATAACTTCAGCTCCAAGGTAATTTATACTGATAAAACCCTTTAACTTCTTTCCCTTTTGTTACTTGGTGGAATATATCTGCAAGGTTTTCTGTTTGTTTGGTAAAATCAGGAAGATTTTTCTGTTCCAAAGAAAATTTTGGCAGTGCAGAAAAATGCTCGTGCTACTTTCAAATAGCACGGTTATATTTCCTCTAAATGAAATTAAATTTCCCTGGAGAAGGAAAGAGCTCAGAAAGGTCAACACTATTCCTAGAAATGTTTTCATATTTTTTTTAAACAACTGGTACCTTAAGGGACTTTGCTAGGCTGGTGTTAAGCTGCAGGCTCAGTTTTAAGCCGAGATCTTTGGAACAGAGCATCTGTTCTGTTTCTGTAGCACCACGTGCAGGGTTGGGATCTCTTGCTGGTATTAATGCAACACCAATTAGGACAGAATCAACAAACATTCATCTGTGCTTGGGAGCTCTGGCTTGTTCAACAGTTACAAGTTCTATATGCAAACAGATGCAAATCCTTGGTCACTTCAGTCCCAGAAACCAGCCTGCACCAACAAAGGGCTGTCCTTGTTAGTGTGTTTTTAAAAATCCATTAAGAATGGGATTTTGGCCTCAAAACCCTGCCTGATCTATTATTTAATGTTAGCTCGTGCTCCATTTTTTACAGACAGCCAGAAAATAGCTCAGTTTCATGTTAAGTGCAGCCTTAAATGCTGCTACAAGTCTGGTAACAGTAAAAAACTTCCCAAAATCTGTAATTGAGGCTGTTGCTACTTCAGTGCCGACTGGGAGGAAGGAAAGGCAAATGCACTGGGGTGAAGAATCAGCTGGGAGCCCACTGAACATGATACCAAGACCAGCTTCCAATATTTATTCATGTTACATTTGGTATTTGTACTCCCTTTTTCACTTTTAAATCATCTACAGCTCTTGGAGATGGTGGGGGATTGGAATAAATTTATTTTTAAGGTTCCCTCCAACGAAACCACTCTGTGATACTTACCTTTGAGTACGTATGATGAGAGTATCTGAGTGCTGTAGAAATTCTACCATGTTCTGAAATTGGGAAGGGTTTTCTGGTTTATAATCTGTATTATCTGTGTGATTCTCCTCCTCTGAGCTGGTGCTGTTGTTTGGGGTGATGTGGCTCCTCTCACCTTTTTTGGCAGCAACTTCAGCAGGTGCTTATGTCAAAAAATGAGGTGAAGAGAAGACAATGACCATCTTTCCATGGAAGAGGGTCAGGCATTTACTAAGCAGTCAGGGATGGCTGGGATTTTCTAGTTGAGGGCGCTGCAGGATGTGATTTTCCATGGTCAGCAGTGATCTGAGAGCTGAGAGTACCAAACATTTTGATGTTCTGATGCTTCCAGGGCATCTGCTGTTTTTGTGAGCATATCCATTGCTGTCTGATGGTCTGGAAGCAGCACTCTTAAACCTTATTTCCCTACCCACCCTCTTGTGGGTTTTCCTCTTTCTCTTCCAGGTTGAAATGACCACAGCTTCAATCTTGTAATGCCTGGGAATTCCCATGTGTGACCCCGATAGGCAAATTCCTCCCTTTACGAAACCCTATGAGTTCAGAGGTTAAACCAGGGATTCATTTGGCCTGTAAATCTGCCCAGAAAAATGCAGCCATTCATCTTCCTGGTCAAAAGTCCACTTTAAACATAATGAATCTCAATTTTCATTCCCCCTTCACTTTCTGGCAGCGTTCTACTCAGAGCCATCACGATGGGTTGTCTCATGCATTTATCTTAGGATGCTAATTTGGATTCAACTGGACCTAAATTCTTTGGTTTGCAGTTGGAAACACCAGGATAAAATGAGCAGCCAGAGAAGCTGTGGCTGCCCCCCATCCCTGGAAGTGTCCCAGGTCAGGTTGGATGGGGCTTGGAGCAACCTGGGCTAGTGGAAAGTGTGGGGTGGGACTAAATGATCTTCAAAGTCCCTTCTTACCCAAGCTACTCTATCATTTTAAATTCCTGTATCTTTGTGCCATCAGAGAAGCTACACTTCATCTAGGCTGAAGAGGGTCCCACCAGGCGTGTCCCATGAACAGCTCTTGGATTAGGAGGAGGTCCCAGACATTGTGGAGTGATTCTGAGCTTGATTCACAATATTATTTGTTCAAATAATTTTTAACTGCCTTCCCCTTTTGAAACTTCCTAGAAACACTGGAGTATTGGTGATTAGAGGTAATAATAGGGTAAGAAAATGATCCCAGATGATGCAAGAAGTTGCTCCCAACTGGAGCCCCAGCAGGCTGCTTTGTTTTGTGGGAAGTGTGGAGGGGAGCTTTGTGGTGGGAATCCTCCCTGGTTCCACTGCTGATGGGAAGAGGAGAATGTAAAATTTTAAGCTCTTGATAACAGGAGCATTAGAGTGTGTAATATATTTGAAAGATATGGTACATGTCAGAGACACCTAGATCCAAGTCAGTACTCTGTGAATCTGTTACTTATTACTGTCTCAACATTTGCAAGGGGGAAAAATATCCAACTGTACTTTTCCAGCATCTCATAAAAACGTGTAAATGCCAGAACTGGAAGAAGCAACTCTTATTTTCAGTGTGATTGCTTCAGTGGGAGTGCTGACAACGTGCTAAGCGCTGCAAGCAAAAGCAGAAGCAAATTGTCTTGGATTTCTTAGGGAGGATGCAGTTCCAGCAAAACCAATGGCCTAAAGGAACAAATGAAATTTATAAAATCCCATGGTGGGACTGGACTCGGTGGCTGAACAGAGTAAATAAGGAGAGATGGAAGGACAGGGCTAGGAAGAAACCTCCACCTTGTGAGACAAACCCAAGCAGCAGCCTGGGAAGGCCCTAAGGAGCCCAAACCCTGCAGGCAGGCAGCTGAGGATGGCTGCTGTGGGTGACCTGCTCCTCGTTTTCTGTTCCCAGGCACCAAGCAGCAGCCTCTGCTCGGGAGACATGCTTGCACTGCTGCAAATTAATATGTTGGAGCTCACAGCAGGCAAAAAGATCCTTCTTTGGGTCAGAGCCACTGCTTTAACACAACTGCTCAAGGTTTCTGTGCTGAGGAGGATGCTGTTGAAGAAGGGACCTTTGGAAATTGTGATACGTGAGAAATCCATTAGTTTTCTGGAAAGCAGTGAAATCCTGTCAACGGAAGCAGAGCAAGAGTTGGAAAGCAGCTTTACAGAAAAGCCATCTAATTGGGATGAATGGGGGCCCTAAATCTGAATCAAAGCAGCTCAAGTGGAAGAGTAAAGGGATGAACAAGGATGGAGGGGTGAAAAGATACGATCTTGCACTCCCAGCTGAAAAAGAAAAGGATGTGATGGGCTTTTTGTGCTGTTTCTCAAATTACATTATGTTCTCTGGTTCACTGTTACTGCTCTAAACCTATTCCTCTTACAATAACTCAGACCTGTCAAGTGTAATTGAAAAAGAATGATCTTTTATGGTCTGCAGTGCAAATCCTTTTGTCTCTGATCTGTAGCAAAGAGTTCTGGCTCTTCTGGGCTCAATATTTGTACAGCACAAACCCCACATAAATGTCCAAGTTTTAACTAGGTTCAAATGGTTCTGTAATGTCTCCAAATCACCACCAGACTGGGACAAGTTGGGGTGATTGGCAGGCTCTGTTCAGCCCTGAATGCTGTGGCACCTCCATTCTCACCTGTGAAATAAATTCTTTGTCTGGGAGATGACCCTACATTGTCCTTGTCTCATCTGCTGCTTCCTTCCTTCCCCGTGTAGGAGCTTCACATTTTTTTTGTTAAAGTGTTTTCTCTCTAATCCACATTGCTCAGGGATGGTAATAGTTAGGGCTAAATATGGCTTTTGATTTATGAGAACACACCATTGAGTTAAACATTTTGTCTGGTAATAGACTCAACAAGTTCCTACCTACTCTGTTCTCTGGCGTGGTTTTACATGTGTTATTCTTTCTTTTTGGCTATGGCTTCTCCAGCTAACTGCATAAAAGGCCTTGTCAGGAAAAATAAATTGCTCTTTGGAGGAACAAGAGTGTTTAAGTCTGCTCAGGGGAAGAAAGGATGTGGGCTGTGTGCAGAAGAGGAGGCATGAATGATGGTGAAGGCTCTGAGTGGAGGGACTGAGGGGTTCTGTGCAGAAAAGGGACACAAACTAAGCAGGGGGAGCTCTTTAAAGAAATAAAAGCCTCCTCAGTTGTGTAGTTCTTGCCTGTTTCTGTAATCCCACCTGATATGGACTTTCTCAGACTGCTTAAATAGCAGTGCTGGTTTATTTTAGGTGTCTTTGCTGTGTTGCTTTTTTTTCCTTTTGTGTGTGTGCTCCCTTTTAGCTCTTTGAAAATCACTTCCAGAAAAAATAACCTGGGCAAATACAGAATTACTTATAAAGTGAGATTGATTTCCACGGGCTTCTTATCATCTCTAATGAATTTGGACACAGACACATTACAACTGATGTTTTATCTCAGGTCCTGATCCTCCCAGTGTTTGCTTGTATGTGTGGTTGTTATGCATGGAAGCATTTCAGTGCAGAGTAATTGGAGGATCAGAAACTTTATTGTTCTGCATAAATATTCAGCTTTGAAAATTGAAGATCAAGTGTTGTGAGGCCAACAATGTGCAAGGAAAAATATTCCCATGGCGGAATGAGGACACAAGGTTTGTGAGGAAAGATGATATCCTTTATTATAGTAACTATCATAATTAGAATGGTCTTTTGGGTCCCCAGTGCCTGCCTTAGATCTGAAATTGGAGAAGGCAACTTCAAAGCCAAGTAATAGTTGGGAACAGTTGTTGGAGGGGACAGACCTAAATGAGGAATGTGGTAATTCTCCCTGATAGTTTTATTACATATGGTGTTACTGGCCAGGAAAGGTAGGCCTTTGGCTGACCCAGTGCAGTTGTTCATAAGCTGCTTGAGTTCTTACAGCAAGGATCTGTTTTGCTTTGTCATAAAGTTATTACCTTTCCAAGGATCCTTCTAGTCTTTTTGGGATAGCCATAAGTAATTAGTGCAATGTTAAAATGGGAATCTCTGTTCCACTTCATGTGGGCTGGGGCATGACCTTTCTCTGCCAGGACTCCTGGTTATCCTGATTCCTGCTGTAAAATCCAAGGGGAAAAGGATTTTTAATTTTTTTTTTTCTCTTCAAAATTCTGACAAATCATTCCTAGTTTAAAAAGCCAACAGGTTTTTCATCTTGAGATAATTGGAGACATGGATGATAGCACTGCAAATGGCTCCTAGGTTTTTGAATGGGAATAAAAGGCAGCTTGGGCATGAATAATCCCAAGGAAAACCAAAGCCGCTTATTCTTCTAATATTAGCTTAAGTTAAAAGAAAACCTGCTACAATCAGAAGAAAAACTCTAATATTCACACTGATTAAACCTTCTGGTGCTCTGATTTTGCGTGTCCCTCCACACACTCAAAAAATGTTGGTCAAAGTTTTCTCAGAGCTGAGATTTGAATTAACTGAGGATTGGGAGAAATCACATCCTGGCTGATATAACTGAACTGCTTGGCAAGAGCTGATACCAACTGTGCTGTGCTGAAGGCTCAGACAAACCTAGAGCACACTGAATGTACCCACCAAGCATGGAAATGGGAAGATTGGAGGGGCTGGAAAGCAGATCCCTGGAAGGTTATTTAGGGTTTTTGGCTTGACTCCAGCACTGCAGAACAGCCTTGGGCAGAGCTGCTGGTAAACCTGATGCAAGATGTGGAATAACACTGAAAGCATCTCCTGATGGATCTGAGGACACTGGGATGTCCCATCCCTGCCCCTGGAGGGAAAACTGACATCCAGCACTGCCCCCCATGCTTGGTTTTCTAGCTCTGAAGTTCCTTGAGTGCGTTTCCTTCTCTTTGGGAGTTGTTGATCACCCTGTGTTTTCCAGAGCTGCATTCCTCGAGGGATTTCTTCAAGGATGAAGGGCTGCTCCCCCTCCTTCCCAGTCAGACTGTCCCCAGGCTCGTTTCCAGTGTCAGCTTCCTGGTGCCTGTCTCCAGCCTTTAGAGGAGAGCAGGGTGAGCAGCCCTTGCTGAGGAGGAGAGCTGCCCTCAGGGGCTGCTCCAGGGCCGGGGGACATGCTGAAGAAATAGCTCCCATTAAACTCTCATCTGGTTTGATTTTCTCATGTCTTTCCACTCCCTTCAGAGCAAGGTCAGAAATACAGAAGCTGGCTCAAAGAAACGCCAGGTCAAATTCCCTCTGCATTTACTGAATTCCTTACCTTTGGCCAGCTTATCCTGCCAGCGTAGAACACCCAATCCGGGCTCAAATTTGGCAGAATTTCCAGTGCTCAGCATTCAACTTAAGAGACTGAAACAATTATGGGCAGTTTTAAGCAAGATTACTTTAACCCAGACTAGGAGCTTTGCAAGAATAGTTTTCCTGCAGAGTCAGCCAGAGGGAATCAAGAGTACTTTATTAACACAATATGAATCCTGTAAAGAGGAAAATAAAGCATGCCATTTTTTTTCTAGCAAGGCCAGCCAAAAGAAATAACTTGCCCTCCAACATCACAAGTTTCTTTGGGACTTGGAGTGAAATGGAGTATAAGAGAGCATTTTGTTTTATGGGATTTGTTTATGAGAAATTTGAGCAATTGTTTTTGCTTCTCAGAAGTCAAGGTGTGGACCAAAATGCATCTCTCCAGGAGGGGAAGAACTTCTAACCTGCTGCTCTAACCTGGCTGCTTCACACTGCTTTGCCATGGCCCATCACTGAAAACTGAAGATAATGCAGTGCTCTTGGGGCGTGTCAGCCTCCTTGCATGTGCTGTGCAGCAGGGACGCCCTTTATATCTGCCTGGAAAACTGGGAATGGGAGCCTGGAAGGAGCAGAGAAGCTCTGTGCTTTGATCCATCCTTTTTTTCAAGACTAAATACCTAATATTCCAACAAGTAGAACATGTAGGAGTTTATATGGTGAGTAGACAACCCTGCTTGTGGGCAAATGATATGATTTTCATTGGTGTAATTTTTCCAGTGTGATGAAGATGGATGGATCCGGGGTGGAATCAAAGGTGGCAAAGGAGACATTTCAGTATTTCTATCTCTGCCTTATGTCTGTGGTATCATTGCAGAAATCCAGCCCAGGCTGGCACAACTCATTTTTTGCCTCTCTGGATTAAAATGCTGTCCAGCCACTGTGTCATGGCTGTCCCAGCGTGCCCCTGATTTAACCTGAGGACTGAGTGTGACCAGGTTCATCAAGCATTGCATTACTGCTTGGGAGAGTGGCTTGAGAATTCATTTAAAACTGGAATCACTATTTGCCCCCAAGACTGAACTGCCCTAAGACTGAACTGCCCTGAGAAGCCTTGTGATGCAGCAGGAAAACATCAGTGGGAAAGGAGAAGCTGAAAATGGGGCATTCCAAAGTTTTTAAGGATGTAACCAGACACTGCTTTCTCTTTCACTGCCCAGAATCCCAGAATGGGTCAGGTTGGAAGGGACCACAGTGAAGGTCTGGTCCAACCTCCCTGTTCCAGCAGGGTCATCCCAGAGCACAGGCCACAGGATTGTGTCTGGATGGCTCTGGAATATCCCCAGTGAAGGAGACTCCAAGGCCTCCCTGGACACTGTCCACTGCTTGGTCACTGCCCAAGGAAGAATTTCTGCCTCCTGCTCAGGTGGAACTCCTGGGCATCAGCATCTGCCTGTTCCTCGTGTCCCACTGCTGGGCCTCGTGGAGCAGAGCCTGGTCCATGCTCTGGAATATCCAGATATAGAAATATCCATCCTTTGGATATTTACACATGTTACAGAGGTCCCCTCTCAGCTGTGGCTCCTCTTGAGGAACCCCAGCTCCCTCAGCCTTTCCTCCTCAGAGATGCTCCAATCCCTTCATCACCTCCAGCCTCTGCTGGACCCCCTCCAGGAGCTCTGCCTCTCTTGTCCTGAGGAGCCCAGAACTGGACACAGCACTCCAGAGGTATCTCCCAGGGCTGAGCAGAGGGGCAGGATCCCCCCCCGACCTGCTGGGAATGCTCTTCCTGATGCACCCCAGGATCCCATTCCTTCTTGTGCCTTAAGGAACACTCATGGCACAGGGACAGTTCCTTGTCCACTTCAAGAGATCTGGTTCTCTGTGGTTTATGAGAAAGCATACATGAACTATTTGATGATAATTCTGAGGCAATTTCATGCAGATGAAAGCAGTCTCAGTGCTTGATTTTTCCATATTCATCCCAAGTGGCCTGTGCAGCCTTATTGGAATAAATCCCCATCAGGTGTACACAGAGTGTAAAACTAGGGGAAAAGGGAGAATGTTGCAGAATCCATCTATAAAATTAGAGATGTTTACACTCCTGGTCAATGCTAATAACCGAAGAGCTCACTAGAAAGAAAAACAATTTAGAACCTCTACTTTGGCATTTAAAAAGTGTGGGAAAAGACAAGCAGAAACATTCCAGATGAGCTCAGCTCTAAGCCAGGCATGGTATTAAGAGCAGCCATTTATCAGGAGTTTTAGCTCAAAACCCCAGTCATCTCTGCAGTCCAAGAAACACATTGTAATGCCTGGAGGTGCCAAGTTCCTTAACTCTCACCTTTTTAGTTTTGGGAGAGAAAAATTGGAGTGTTCTGGTCCTGTATCTGTTTGGTGTGGCTTTGATGCGTGACCTGTAGTCTCCCAAAATTGGCTGGAATTGTGCAGACTGATAGAGTTGAATACCTTTTGCCTCTCCCAATGATTGATTCCTTCTGCATGTTACTCAGTGGGATACACTCAGATTTAATCAAAAATAAGCACAAAGTCCAGCTTTTTTATTATTGTTAATTTAAATGATGGCTTAATAATGTGCTTTTAAGTAATTTCTTTGGTAGACGGGGTCAGTGCTGCTGAGAGGTGCTGGCAAGGTGGCAAAGAGGCTGGAGAATCAGAGGTACAGGGGATTTTCTCTGTGAATTTGGAGCTGCAGCTTGCTCTTGGAAGAAGCAGAGAGCTCAAACACAGGTAATTTCCCCAAAGTGGTGGAACAGGCAAGGTGGGATGGGAAGTGCAGTTGGGAGGTGAGCCCTGCAGGGCAGCTTTGCTCAATCTTTTGTGTTGTTTTCCAGGCCTGGAGACGTGACTGTGTTGCTTCCCAGGCCTCTCCAGAGGATCAGTTGTCTGGGATGGCCTCATTTCAGGATAGCAGAGCTCCCTGGGGCAAAGGATGGGGAGATTTGGAAGGAAGGGAATGCAGGCACACAGTGGGAGAGGCCACAATCAGCCGCTCCCACCTTCCTTCCCAGGCTTCCCAAACTGCCAACCTTGCAGCAGACAGGGACAAACCCACGTGTGAAATGTGCTTTCCCAGGAGGGGATGGAGGTGGAAGGATGTTTTGGGCATGGAGTTACCCCCTCTGCAGCAGCCCTGAGAGCAGAGCCTGTGATGGGAAGCACATGTTAGCACATGGCACAGCTCTGGTTCTGGAATTGGCTCCCTTGGAACAATTGTGTTTTGACTTGGAATGCTTTGAGGAGTCCTGCAGCTACAGAGAATGCAGCCTTGCTTTAAACCAGCATCCTCAGAATTGGTTGCAGGATTAGAGATGCTTTCCAAAAAAGAAGGAAAAAAAAAAATCTGGGAAGAGCTGTTTTCCCTGTGTGATGGGGAACACAAAACAAGAGAGTAAATTTCCTTTCCAGCCACCAAAGGATTACTGAGGCAGTAAGGGCCTCTGGGAAGAGACAGGGGAGTATTTGAACAGATTTCAGGGCCAGGCAGTTTCCTCCTATTCCATAAATGTCTCAGGAAATACAGAACCAGCTCTTTTATGCTTCTACACCCTTTGCTCAAGTCATGGAATCAAGGGATCGTTTGGCTTGGAGGGACCTTAAAGTTTATCTCATTCCATACCCTGGGCAGGGACACCTTCCAATTTCCCAGGTTGTTCCAAGCCCTGTCCAGCCTGGCCTTTGACCCTTCCAGGGATGGGGAAATTCAAACACATTTGTATTTGGCACAAGATCTTACTGATTTAGTTATTATTACTGTGGATATAATTATTTTGTACAAGTAGAGCCTAAGAAGACCTACCTAAACTCCCTTATATGCTATTAAATGTCTTTTATTCAGCCTAGGATGATCCTAAGCCTGCCTGACACAGCACACAAACCATAATAGTTGGGTATTTTTAGAGTAAATGACTATAAATAATTAGAATTTCTGTTGTCTCTGCACAGGGCTGAAATGCAGCATGACTTAAAAGCCCTGGACTCTGACCTGGATAATAAAAACAACCTGCTTGATGGAGTCTGACTAATCTCCTCCATGCTGAAATTCCCAGTAAAACTGAAACACATTGGCTCTGGAAAGAATGGATGTGACTCAGGTTTCAGGCAAGTTCTTGCTCTGCCCACAGAAATACTGTCATCAAACCTTTTCAGCCTTGAATCCGAGAACAGGATTTGGATAGAGTGGCAGTAATGTGAATTTTGCCCTGGGAAGAGCTTCCCTAGGTGCTCACCAACCCACACTGTCCAGCTAACAAAGGAGCAGCCTGGTAGTCTCCAGGGAAATAATAAAATAATAATAAAAAAAGCTTTGTCTCAGGTGCCCTTGCCATATTTCCCAGCCCTGGGATTGCAGCCAGTGTTCTGCTGTCACCTAGAGCCTGTTCCAGCTATTCCACCATGGAGATCCTGAGGTTTAGGGGATAACCTGCTCCTGTTGCCTGTGTCCTCCTTCCCCCTCAGCTCCTCCTCGTTGGATGTGCAGTGTAAGCCTGTAATTTTCTCTGCTGGATGGTGCAAGCCTCCTGGGTGTGGAATTCACTTGGAATTCAGCACTTCAGGAACTTGTCAGCAGCCTGTTAAATAATCCTGTTGGCACACTGGAGCCACAGTGCCCTGAGTCAGCCTCATGTTCCACCAGACATTCCCCTGCTGTGGTCCCCAGGGTGCAAACTTGGAGAAACCCCCTGCCAGTGAAAACAGGGAAACAACTGGATTTCAGAATTAAACATATCCTTCTTCTCTAGGGGGAAAGAATAACAGATTGTCATCCACAGCCACATTCCCAGCCATAACTTGATTCCTTCATCTTCTCCAAGTCAAATCTGGCCTCTTGGCAATCAAGTCTTTTTTAATATATTCACCTGCCACAGACATTTGGGAGCTGCTCTTTTGTCTTTGCCTTGGAAACACTTATTTTCTGTTAGTCTTTGGTCCTAACTGTGCCTATTTATCAAAATGGTAGCTCATAGGGGTTTTTTTCCCAGTTTTATTCCTCTTTCATCCCTCCTCTTCTGATTCTGCCTCTCCAGCTCCTCATGGCTGCTTCTGCTATCCCTTTGCTCTGCTTGTGTCAGTCCATGCCACGGTTCTTTTTTACCCCACTTGCCTCCTTTCTTCTTTGCATTCTACAGAGCCAAGGCTGAAAATGCCTTTTCCAGCTCCTCTGCTTCCTTCTCCAAAGAGATCCATCTGTGGAGCAAGGGCTGTAGCTTGGGAGCCACTGCTCTGTGCTTCATGCTCATTTTTATTCTTCCTAGTTCTGAGCTTCTCTCTTAGTCTTTCTCTTCCCAGAATATCCATTAAACACCTCTCCTCTGCCAGCCACTGGCTCTTCAGTGCTTCTACCAGGCACCAGTGGGACTCCTGCCTCTTTTTTCTTTGCCTGTTTCTTGTTTCTGTATCCCAGCAGATCTTTGCTTGTTGGAAATGGGGAAGTGGGGAAAATTGCTTCTTCCTTGTGCTCTGTATTAACTTGCTGGAGAGGACACACACTCTCCCTGTCACAGTAGAGTGAAATAATAGCTGGGCTGGGTTTCTTCCCCTTCCCCTTGGGATTCATTCCCTTCTTTCTTTCTTTCTTTCTCACTGATTAGGACCAGGCTCTGCTGGTTAAACCAAGAGCAGATCAGATGGCAGAGCAGGCTCCCCTGGGCCAAGCCTAGTAGGTATCTAGCTGGATTCCTGAAAGAGAAACCTCCAGCTCCAAGGTGAACATCAGGCCCCAGTTATCAGTTTTAAACACCCCACTGCTCTGTTCCTGCCTTCAGAAATCCAGCCTGCTGTGTTTTCCTGTGTTAGGACTCTGCTTGAGAAAGGAATAGATGAGGACAGCAACTTAACACACCCACTGAACGGGCACAGCCTGCAGGATTTTCCAGTTAAAAAAAAAGCCCAATCCTGCCTTTCAGACAAGTAGAACTGTATTATAACAAGTTGCTGGCAAGTGTGAGTCCCTGGGTGCTGCTGATGTTTGTGTCTGTGTGAGTATCTATGACAACAAATAAACCAAATGTTTGGGAAGTGTCCTTGGGAATCTCAGTGGGGGGGGAGGTTGTTGCATTAGGTCTGGAACACTTTACATTTTCAGACTTTTAATTTCTAAGTATTATGCAGATGAGTATGAAGTGCTTTAGGAAAATGAACTAATTAGTTACCAGATTTTATTTTTCTCATGCGCAAATGGACCAGCTCAGACTAATGCTATTTACTTTAGTTGATTCCAGACTTTTAGATGTATAAAGGAGGGAACAATTTTAGGAGCTTTAATTCCAGGCAGGAGGCTTAGCCTCAAGGTCAGTGGACTGTGGGTATCTGTGGGTCACTTGCAGCCATTTGAAGAAGGTAGAAAAGGGAATCTAGCCTCAGTTTGTTGTAATGGTCAGTTTTGCTTCTGTAGTGCTACAAATCAAAAATTGGGAAGCCTGGAGTTATCCTACAGAGCAGTGGTCAGGGTGGGCAGGTCTGTGAGAATGGATCAATATAGTTAAAGGCACAATAATTATGCTAAATAAATGAAAATGTCTAATTGGACCCATCTTTTTGCTCACAGGATTTAGAACAAGGAGTTTTACCTTTCTCTTTGGTCCTTGGGTCTTTTGGAACAGAAATGTCTCTGCTATCCCTGTAAAAATTCACACAGGCTGAAGGCAATCTTGCCTTTGGTCTACAGCTGAAAACTACAGAGACAGAAACTAGGGCAGAAGTGGGGTGGGGAAAAGGTAAAGCCTTTTTGGGCAAAGTGATTTGGGAACAAGCAGGTTGAGGAGAGCCTGGTCTGTAGAAGAACTGTGCTCGTTGTGCCTTTGCTATGTGAGGCTGTTGAGATCTGAATGAGCTTTTCATGTTGCTTCTGTATAATCTGTATGCAAATGTGGTAAGAGGTGTGCAGTGCAAATGCTGCCTGATGGAGAGGTGAATATCAGCTCACAAATGCTGGAAGTTCTGAGCATTCCTGCAAAAGGTGCTGAGGAAAAACCCCATCACAGGCAGAAAGCCCAAATTGCCATGGCACTGAAATGTTTTTTTCCCCTGGTTTTGCATTGGTGAACTGCTTGGAGAACAAGACTGACAGACAGATTCTGCCTGGCTGTAAGAGCCTTGAACAAGGCTCAAAACCAACAATGTCTTGTTCTGTGAATCCCTGTGGCAGTCGATGGGAGTCTGCTTAGAATGAGGACGATTAAATAACATCAGGACCTGACCCTCTTCCCAGTGAATGCTAAACATCTCAGGGGAAGGAGAGATCAATCAGGGAAGATCCCTAAGGGCTTTGTGATAAGAGATACCCGAGTGTCTATCTTGAAAGGAATCACAGTGTTTGGAAAGCTGGTGAAGATGTGCTTATACGCAGCATTGGTGCACGTGGTGATTAAATAAGAGTTCAGGAGCATGACAGCATGACTTGTGTTGAAAACTCCTTGGGGAGCTCTATTTGCACCTGTGCTGCTTAAAGAATCTTCTTTTTATTCCTTAGAAATTTGGATAGCTGAATGAGCAAAATCCAGGATTGCAAAGAACCCTTTGCATGTGTTTTCAATCACTGCACAGAGGTGGCAATCATAAATCCAAGTGTCAAACTGGAAATACAGTGTTATCTCAGAGTTTGTGGTGATTTAGAAAGCAGAATTGGTGATCTTATCAATGCCTCTCTGGAGGTGTGACACCAGGGTTCAAGTGGCCTTGCTGTTTCAGATACATGCAGCCAAGATCCATCTGTGTGTGGGAAATAGATGAATCCAGGGGCTTCCTGCTGGTGCCCCCCAGAGCCATGGAGCTGCCTCCATTAATGTCAGCACACTCATAAATCCCACGCTTGCACTGAAGGAGGCAACTTCTGCCACTGCACAGAAGCTTCCAGAGGTGTCCCCTGCCTCCTGTAAATCCATGGACACACAGTAAAGTAGATTAACTGCAGGTGGACTTCATAACAGCTGTCCCTCCTTTGGAATTAGAGGGGTTCACACTTCTAAAAAGATGACAGCATGGTGTTCCTATAAGCAAGAAAGGCCTGGAGGGGTTTTGTGTTGTTCTTTTGTTTTAAATGGCTTTCTGGTTAAGTAGTTGATTCCAATCTATGGGAAAACAGGTTGCAGAACTGCTGGCTCCACTCTCCCCCACCATAAACAAACAATTCTCCCGTTTCTGATAACTTATTTTCCCTCTATTAAAGAAACCTGGTGTGTTATTTGCATTGGTTCACTTCTCCCGTGAGCCAGTGATGCATTTGTATTCCATTCCCTTGCTCCCTCCAGCCCTAAAGATGCCTGCCAAAATTAGTCAACAGATAACTACACAGTGGAAGCTTTTAAGAACGTGTTAGGAAAGGCTTGAACATTGCCCATTAATGTTTACAGCTCCTAATTATGTTAATTAATCAGTGTTGGAGGCTGTCTCAGCCAGGAGCCCAGAGGCAGGATTTCAGTTCCCACAGATGTTCTTTAAGTCGCTGTCGTGGCCGCTTGCAGCAGGGAGCTCAGCATGCTCTGCCTGCCAGGATATTTGTGCTGGGTCCTGGGCAGCCTTTGCTGCGTTGTTCCTGCTGGATTTTGAAACTCCCAGCATCTGGGAGCAGGCTGAGCCGTGGTCAGGGAGAGGGATGCTTAATGACAGCTGTCCCTGCAGGAATGCCTTTTACCAGGGGAGAGAGGCACTCAGAGAGCACGAGCCCTAATTGTTGGGATACAGGGATTAGTGCCTTGGCAAAACCCGGGATTGTTGGCTCTGTCAGAAAACAGAAGTGAAACTACTGATAAAACCTCCCCCAGACATTGCCTCTTCTAATAACGTTTCTTTACTTTTGCAGGAAGACCAAGTGTTTGGGCAGAAGACACCCCAGATTGTGCCATCTTCTTTCAGAGCTTCATTTCCATAATTCAGAACTTGTCTTCACCCTCTTGAGGAAAACCAGAAGATTTGGATAAGAGACACGACCCTGCAGAGGAATTCAGAAGGAGAATCTCCTACTATTCCCAGAAGTAGTCCTTCTATTCCCAGAAGAACTTGGTTTGTGTAAACTGCACAAAGTACAAAGAGGGCAGGTGAAGATGTATCCAACTCCAGGTGAGAACAGGAGAAAATATGGTGAAGAAATAGATCTCTTTCTAATTTAGTTCAGCTCATCCTCATCTGGTGGAATTAGCAGACAACCACTTATTTATCCCCTTATCCTGAATTTTACCATGAGCTCACAGCTGCTCCTAGCTGGTAACTTCTGCTCCTGGGTGGAATGTCACGTGCAAGTGGTTTGTGAGTGTGTGAGAACCCTTTAACAATGACAGGGAAAACAAGTAATGAGAATTTTTATTAGGTGAAAAGAGAATGGTTCTTCACCCATCTACAGATGGCTCATGTGGGCAGCAACTTCTTTCTGTGCTGAATATCAAGTGCCAAATACCAAGGAGGCATTTTTTGGGTACGTTCCTACAGTAGGAATGCCCCTGCAGCGTGGAAATGGATTTGTAGAGAATTTTAAAAGTCTGATAGAAGGTTTACATAGTATGTATTTGTATGTAAATACAAATTACAGCAGGAATTCCTGCAGGAGTTCCCATAGCAGGAATGTCCCTGCAGGAGTGGCAGAGAAGAAGGGAATGGTTTTTCCAGACTAACAGGGCATTGCATGGAAAGAGGCCTGTGATCAAGGGGCTGGTGATGTCTCTGGTTGTGTTCCCAGGATCTTCAGGCTGGCACTTGCTCTTGAGCAACTGTCTGCTGGAGTGGCTCATGGCACCAAACCTGGTTTTTAAACAATTTTCCCATCAGCTGTTCCAGGAGTGGCTGCCACATTGTGTGGAGGCTGCAATCCATGCTCCTGGGCTTTGGAAAGCACTGCTGGCTGGTTGAGGGGAGCCAGGTGGGAGTTGAAAGCAAGGCGAGCCCGGATGGGTTCGGAGCCGTGGTTCCCTGGGGGCAGAGCAGAGGGTGCTGCTGTTGGCACTGCTGGCTGCCATCCCTCGCTGTCCTGCTGGCCAGGCTGCCCTGCTGATGGTCTGCCTAGCAGCTTCACCCGACTCCATAAAAGTGGATGGAGTGGGAAATGCGATTCAGGCAGTGCCTGACACTGATTTTACCATTTCTATTTTTCAGATTCTGTGCTGCTTTAATGTGTGGGTCTGAGCTTCATATGGTAAGCTCTCTTCACAGAGTAGGGAGCCAAAACAATTCCTTCTCTAGCTTGGGACCAAGGACAAATGATCCAAATCTCAGGCCCAAGGGCATAAACAATGCGGACTGAAGAGAGAAAAACAAGAAGGATGGGACTGCATGGGCTGGAGCTAATTGGACAATAAACTCCAATATGCAAATACAGCAGAACTTATAAAAGTGAGAGTCCCTGTGACTGGTTGGGCATTTTGTGACCATTTTGGATTCTTCTGGAGTGTAGCCCTGGCTGGGCTCTTGTGCTGCCCAAGGTGTATCCACTGAGGCCTCCTAATAAATCCCTGCTTTATTCTTTAGCTCTGTCTAGTCTCTGTTCTAGGTCAGCCTTCACCATGCATTAACATGAATGAACACTTTCCCTATTCTGTGGGGTTTCAGTGCAAAAATCTCTCTCCCCATTCATCTCCCTCCTGCCTCCCCCTTCCCCATCCCCTGCTGCTCAGGGAGCCCCAGGAACAGGACTATTGGCAGTAAACTCAGCTCCACAAAACAGGCTGGGGAAAAAAGCGAAACAAAACACCATCACTTCCTATTTCTTTCTCTTCCCTCTGCATCAAAGCCCGGGCTGGCTGTCAGGAATGTTCAAAATGAATAAATAAAGCACAAGAACCTCCCCCCCTGCTTCAGGAGGTACCTCATTCACTCACCATGAAGCTTGGCCAATTCCTTGTCTGACAGTACTCGAGTCAGCAGGCAGAGCAAGAAGATCATTCAAAGCTAATCAGTAAAGTGTAAACCTATTATGAAAGCACATTTACCCCTTGCCGCCTCCTCCCTCCCAAAAACCAATCCCCAAATCTGTGAGAATAACACACAGCCTCCATAAAAGTTGCTAGTACTTAGATCCCCCATTATTAGGTCAGCAATGGCACTGATGAAATGCTCCCCAGAGCTCCGAGCAGTGGCGGATAAATCCTGCCAGAAATTCATGGAGTAATTTGTTACAGCTCGAGGGCATGAGGCACAGCAGAGCCCGTGCATGAGGCTCTCCCCTGTGATTCTGGAGGCCATCTCTGGTAATAAAAACCTCATCTTGATTTCTCATCCTTTGTATTGATTTCTGTCAGAAAAGACTTGTCTTAGACAAAGATGCTGCTGTATTTCTCTGGATAATAAAGGGATCGTTCTCCCCTTTTCTGCCCATCCCTTTTTGAAATTCATTTTAGGGATGACTCTAACAAGACTTATTTGGGAACTGGTTTGTTCACAGTGGGTAAAGACTTGAGAAGATGATGACTGGCTTTGCATATTCAGCACAAAACCCTAAATGTGAAATTACAGAAAAATGGGTTTGGAAAGGAAATGGAAGCTAAAACCTCATCTCTGCTGTATCTTAATATGAAACTCTGTTATTAATTGAATGGACGGAATGTGTGGGACTCAAGTGACTACCATCCAGACTCAGATCTATATAATCCTTGCAACTGCTAATTTTGGATCATTTGTACTCCTGCTATTGTAAAAAAAAAAAAAAAAAAAAAAAAGAAAGGCAGGTCTGTAGGTAAACTGCATGATGCTTCTTCACAAAGCTTTCATAAACAATTATCTTTCTTTTCTAGTATGGCTGGACAAGGCAACATGAAAATCTGGAAGAGTTTATGTGAATAATTTGCAAGCCAAAAAAGAGCAGCTCCAGAGAAGTCAATCCAGGTAAGCTGAAAGATGGATGGTAAGGCTGAAAAACGCAATGTTATATCAAAATTATTTTATCTTCTCTACAGTAGGATTGATATAAGCAACTGGAACAACTTCATTTAGTCTATTCCTTTGGGTTTTGCTTTCCTTGGCTTTTTTATAACCTCTCTTCCTAAGAAGCTGCTTTGGGTCTTGAAATGACTAAAGTTGTTCCCTTGTGCAATGAAAGTGATAAATATTTACAGCAGTTCTTACAAGCTGAGAAATTTAATATATGCTTATTTCTTTTGTAATCTAAGAGTAACTGTGCTGAAAGACAATATGTGCTAATTGTATTTTCTATCAGAGTTTTTTCAGAGTGAAGGATAAAATATGCACGTTTGAGTTTGTTTTCTACTCCATACAGCAAAATTTATTCAAAAGAGTCTTTGTTCCCCTTTATCTGTTTCTTTAATAGACTATAAGAAATGGTAAACTCAGTCAAAAAGCATAGTTGGAGAATAATTTATAAGCTACATTTAGCTGTTGATCTCTCAGACTGGCTTAGGGGAGAGCCAAAATATATCCTGGCAGGTAATAATTAATGCAAACCTTGACACTTCAGGCCTGGCCCTCTGTTGAGCAGGAGACAGCTCACAGTTCTCTGCCGGAAAGCCTGGCTCTGCAGGATACACACACTCCCCTTGTGGAGAGATATGCTGATTTTTTTTGTTGTTTTTAAACCTATTTTGGATGCCAGGAAATGTGTCTGAGGGGAAAGTGATTGTGGTCACTTAGACAGAGGCCTGCTGAGAAGAGCAGGACTCAGGCAGCTCACTCTGATTCCTCTCAGCTCTGTAAATCACTGCCTCACTCAGCCAGAGTCAAATGAGCTCCAGCACTGGGCCATGTCCAGCCTGCGCTGCAGCTGCTGGCAGCTCTCCCACTGCCTTCACCAAGGCAGAATTTCATCTGCTAAATCACCAAAGAGTTTTTATCAATGAGAGCTGTCTGGTTTTGGCTGAACCATGCACTAATGATTTTTAGGGGTCATGACAGAAAGTTCATTTGAAAGGAGAGAATAACAGGGAGTATGATGGAACTTGGAGCAACCTGGCCTGGTAGAAACTGTCCCTGCCCATGGCAGGGGGTAGAATGAGATGAGCTTTAAGGTCCCTTCCAGCCCAAACCACTCTGGGCTTCTCTGATCATACACTGACTGCAACAAGTGTGTCACTGTCCCTCTGCCACCAGCAATGACCCTGCTCTCAGGCAGACCACAGAACTGCACATCTTCAGCCAAAAAGCAGTCTTAAGCCTAATCAGACCATTTTGATAGAGAATGGTTAGTTGTTAAAATATGATATTGCTTCAGATGGGTGGGTTATTGTTCAAGGTTGGAAGGAAGCTGTTCTCTCACCCTGTCTCAAATGCAGCAGAGCAAGCCTGACTTGAGGCTTATCTCTAAGCTCCCTGCAGGTGTATCTTAGTCCCATCTAATATAATCCCTTGCTCAGGATCATCCATAAAGCCATCCAAGATCAGTGCTTATATTCCAACATCTCCTTTAATCTTTGTTAATTTTCAAATCTAAATGAGATTCAAGACTACTGAACCTGACTAGGCAGACCACAAAAAGGGTAGCTAAGGAACCCTTGTAGCTTGTTTAATATGCTGGGCTACTGATGCTGTGCCTCTAGCCTTGAGTCTCACCTGCAGTCAAGATATAAACCTACCAAGGAAGTCCCATTCTGCTTGTAAGGGCTACAAAAAGAAAGCTCAGCACTTTACTTTCCACCTTAGACAGGTACATGAGACTGAGGGCTCCCCTGAATTAGGCAGCAGGAGTTTTGATGAACTGCCCTCTCAGCCATCCCTCTCCACCTCCCTCTACTGAACCGTGGCTTCAGCTTCCTCAAATGATCCTTTGGATGGGTTAGGCCGCTGGTTGGCTCTGCTGTTAAGTGTCTCTGTGGACCAGATTTAACTTTTAATAGTGTCTCATAATGTCTTTAAAGAGGTTTATGGCTCAGTCTGGTTCTCTGGGAGATTGCCTGTTCCCTGCTAATCTGCTACAGAAACATTGCCATTGGTTCCTGCAGTATTTCAGGGAGTTCTCCCCCAGCTCCACAGCCAAGTTAATTGGACATGATTGACCTATGGTAGAGAATGACTATTAGGTGAGGAATATTAAGCAAAGGGAAAAAGATCTTTCTGTAGCTCAGAACATGCTGGGAGCTGTGGGGAATGGCAGGAAATAGCAGCTCAAGGAGTGTGCAGAGCAGGCCCTGGGAGAGGGTTGATTTAAGGAATGGGAAAGTGCTTTGCAATAACTGAGGTTTGTAAAACCAGCAGCTCTTTCCAAAGGAGAGTAAAAATACACTGGAGTCTTGAGAGTCTGTAAGAGGCAAAAGTGCAAGAAAGAAGAGAAATCAGTTGTGGCAGACCTGTGAGAGTGCTGTTTTTGATCATTCTTTCTTTTTTGACAAACATGTCACTGTAGCACAGCTGCCCAAAGCTGACTAAAGGAGTCAAGGAACAAACAGGGCAGGATTTCATCAGAATGCATTTGTGTTTCCAACTGGAAGATGCACGCTGCAGGCAAGTCCAGTCCCCTGAGCAAACACTGAATGATTAATGGACATGACACTGGTCCACAAGACAAATACAAGCCCTGTAACATCACTGAGCAGCTCAAGACACAAAAGCAGTTTGCAGAGCAGCTTTATGCAGAGCAAATGAAACCTTGATGCCAAATCCTGGAAGTTTTGTTTGCTGCTTCCCAATTTACTTTCACACACTAATCCTCTGGAAGGGGTAAATCCCATAAAATTATAAAACCAGCCCATATTCCTTAGGACGAGAGTTTCCAGTGTCAGAATTGTCAGTCTCAAAACTTCTTTGGCTGAAGTAAACTTCCTGAGAGAAGCAGAGGTGTCAGCACAGGGTTTAAAACTGTGTAAGTATGTGCTTAACTCTACTGAGACGTGAAGTTTCACTGAGATCAGCAGAGTAAAGTTCCATCTGGGGGAGTGGCTCGAAGGTCAGGCCTCAAGAACAAAAGTGCTTCAGATTCATGGCTAATACCAGCAGCAGGATGGCACTGCCAGTGACGTGATGTGATTTGCTATGGCAAATAATGGTACTTCCATCTCATGGGAGAGTGAGTTCCCTCTCTTAAATCTTATGTATTCACACAGGGAGAAAAGGCACTGGTCCTGAAGTTTAGAGTGTGCTGCTTATAATTCCAAAGACTGAGCCCAAGGTAATGTGCAAAGTGAACGTGTCCCTGTACCACAGCCAGTGACTGAAGGAGCACCTCTGACCCCTGCCAGGAGCTCTGGTCTCCCCAGTCAGGAATCCTCCAGCTCAGGATTTGGGCTTTGCAGCTGGTGCAGAACTAACTCCTCATCTGGGACTGGCACCACCGCCTTAAAGATGGATTTTGCAGTTTATAGGAACTCAAAATCAGGCTCTTTGGGGCAAATGGACTGATTAAGGGGTAAGTGTTTCTGCTCACCTGCACTCGAGGAAGCACTGGGTGATCTGGTCCTGGAGGGTTTCCTTGATGTGGGGCCCCTCTGTTATCTTCAGCTCATGCCTGAAGGAGAAGTCTTCTCTTTCCTGGGCTTCACCTTGCAGGACATTTTCTTTCTGCAAACTGCTCATTGCCTCCAAGTCAGGAGGCAGACTCTGAAAACGAGAGGAGAAAATAAAAGGTATGAATGAAAAGAAACTTAATAATTTTTACTGGAATGCCAGATTGACAGTGAATCTGAGCTTAAGCCTTAATTTACTTGCAGGAAGCCAGGAAAAAAAGAAAAACAACAAAAAACAACCCTGTGCTCATAAAGAGTGCCTGGATGCACACAATGGTCTATTGTTGGTATTTCAGCATTAATTAATAACATTGCAATGCACAAAAACAACCTTTGCAGCGTGGGATCTTGGATCTCAATGAGACAGGTGAGAAAGCTGCTGTTCTGCAAATGCCAGCTTTATTCATGTCAGAAGGGTGCCAGAGAATTTTTTAATTGAATTTTCAAATGTCTGGACTTCCTACTGGTGCTTTTTAATTAGCCAGTATTGTTTTTAATTTGTGCACTGTAATTTTTATATGCACACTGCTTGGTCAGTGGTTTCCTGGTATTTTGTTGCAGCTGGTCAGACTCCTTTAGGAAATCAACTTCCCTTGAGGAAAAACAACAACAAAAAGGAATAAACAACCCCCATGAAACACTACAACAAAAATCACAGCTCGCCAAGTTTCCCATGATTTGATAACCTTGGAAAGAAGGGCTTCTCAGCCAGTTTCAAGTCTTACAATAATTTCTGCTCTGTGATTGATTTTACACATGTAGTGTGAGGGAGAAAAATGAAAGTCTTTCTGGTATTCAAATACAGAAGCATGAAAAAACCCATCTGTGTGGGTGGGCTGAAACTTTGCATTTTTCAGCTTGCAATCATTGAGAAAATTAAGATGTTCCCAATGTTTTATGAGCTATTGCTACTTTGTAAGTGTAGAAAAAAAAATCTATTTTAAAAATTAACTTGTGAACTGGCTTTGTGGTTTTAGATTTTCTTAATTCTGGAACAAAATGTTTTTTTCGTGTACTTGGGAATGATAAATCATATTGTCCTATGTGTGTGGCAAATTTAAGAAGGGAAAAGAGGAGAAAATATGACAATCTGGTTTTGTAGCATAATTTTATTTCTTTTCAAAGTTAGTGACTGACATAGGTGGCAGCATATGTGAACAAAAGCTTGGTTTGGATGAAAAAAACCCAATATAATTATGCTCTGGCCTTTTAACTTCAGAGCATATAGAATTTGTCCTTAACTGGCACATTTCAGACTGATTCAGTAATGCATTCTTCTTGCTTTGGTGGTGTATTTTCTGGTGTGCTCCAAGTCCAAAAAGCTCTGTCAAAGCTTTGGCCACCTCATATTCAAGATCTGTTATTCCCTGGTTTTCCACGCTTCCACCAGGTTCCAAAAATCACTAATAAGTGCCAAGCAACTTTGGTTTCAGCGAGCACCCAGAGGGATCCCACAGTGTCCAAAGCAAGCACACAGGCCCCATTCAGGAAAGCAATTTACTGCATCTGGGATGTGTGACTCGCACTGTGCTCTGGGAATGGGGCAAGGCCACCAGGGAGAAAATATTCAGGAGGAAATAAGAACAGCAGTGTGCTTCTGAAAGGTGGCTGCACGTGTTCCCTCCCTGAATATGTGACCCCAAGTGCTGCCTTTTACCCTGAGATGTTACCTTTGCTCAATTCCCAGTTTTCAGGGAAGTCAAGTGTTTCCAATCTTCCCCAGCACCTATTTATGAGTATAATACAGCTACTGTTGACAGTGTTTATTTGTATTTCACCACTGTCTGCCTTGCTGATGTTAAACAAAGCCCAGGACAGCCAGACGTGATGCTGCACTCTCAGGGGCTCCTTTGGAAACCAGAGGAGTCCCCACAAGGCATGTTTTCCAGACTGAGATCCAAAACCAACTCCTCTATTTGTCTCCATACAGCAATCCTCAGGGGATTCCTTAGAAATTCCCAGCAGATGGGCATGAGGATGCCTGCAGCTTTAGAGAGGCTCATCTGTGGCTGATGGAGAGAGACAGGCTCCTCTCCAGCACAGCCTGAACATTTAAAGGTGAAATGCCACCAGGTGAGCAGGGAAAGGTCAGCTCCTGCACCACCTGAACTGCTGGGTGCATGATCCCTCCCTTCTCCTGCTCAGGCTCTTGCACTCACCTGACCCTGCAGTGAACCAGCTCAGCTCCATAAAAAGTAGAAAATAATCCCTTTTGTCTTTTCCTCTCCTCCCACCTCCTCAAGTTACTCATTTCCCACTATAACAAGGTGGATCAGCCAGCCAAGGAGCAGCTGAAGGCCAGTGCCACAGCAAAGGGAGTGGTGGCCAGTGGGACCAGACCAACGTGGGGAGCAGCAGCACAGGCAGCAGAGATCCTCCCTGCCATCCCAGAACCTTTGCAGCTCCTCTGACCTGCTCTCCACTGCATCTTGAGGGAGCCTTGCATGACCAGCTTGTCCCACTGTGAATTCATTCAGCCTCCCTTTCAGCTGTCCCACAGCCAGATGAGGCAAGAGCTGTTTGAAGTGGCACTGGAGGTGCCAATGTGAGATCAGCAGGAGGAAATTCTTATCTCAAAAAGCACATTGCTACAGCCCATATCTACACTTGAGCCCAGAGTCATGAAGCTGCTGTGGACACAGCCCGGGTAGCTCTGAACCAGCTGGCTCAGATGCTGATAACAACAAGTCCATGGGATATGTTCTGGTTGGCAAAAGCCAGCCAAGCCCTGGGTAAATATATGTGCAGCTCCCTGTCTGAGCACCATTCAGTTATCAATACATCTGCCAAGAGGAATTTATCAGCTGTACTCAGCACCAAAGCTGAAGTACAGACATAAACCTGCAGGACAGCTTATGAAAAGTTTTATTTTTTTCCGTTATACTACAAGAAAACAGAAGAAATAAGAATTACTTCTAAAATAAGATTCCCCAGTCATTCACCTTCAGTATTTCCCTAAAGAAAGGCATGAAAGAGAACAGGGCAAGTGGATAAGGCTGTATTCGCCTCTTTTCCCTCAATCCTCCTGATTTCTTGTTTGGCTCCAGCTGTGATGGGAGCAGGCCAGCACAAATGAGGCCTGAAGGACTCAGGGCTGGCTGATGTGGAACTCACACAGTGTGCCCTGTCCGTGAGGGAAGAGCAGGAGGCCAGCACGTGTCAGGAACGTAAGGCTGGCTCCTGCTCCAGAAGAGGAGAACGAGGAGGAAAGCACTGACTGGCAGTGAGGACATCATGCCATGGGCATGTGATTTTTAAATAAAACAGCACAGGTGAATGTACAGCTGGCTTGGCTTTCTGTTCTGTCACTTTGAAATCAATGCAGCCATGTAAACAAAAAATGAATGGACTTGAGGAAAACAAGGATGAGGAGACATCAGAAGAATTTATGTGTACGTGAACTAAGTGAAATGGGGACTACACTAAAAACAGCTTATTTGGACTATAAGAACTGGTCCAAGCGTGTGGATGCTCAAGGAAGTGAACTATTTGATAAAGGAGGGAGGGAATAAGAAGAGGAACTAGACAAAACTAAGCGTGGAAGGGAATTTAGCATCATAACCTAGATATAGACACTGGGGCAGCAGGAGCTGCTGAAGAGATGTAGCAAGATGTCCAGAGGATGGAATGGTCAGTTCTCTACCATTTGTAAAGAATTTTCATAGAAAATGCTGTTCTTCTGTCAAATAAATGATGATATAAAATGTTTTAGAATATTAAAACCCTTGAAAAAAGGAAAATAAGCTCTGAATAGCATTGGTGATACCTTCCAGCTTTGCAGCTGAAGAAAGCTGCTCTGTTAAACTTGTTTTATTTTGTCCACAGTGTTCTTGACCTAATCACAGAAGTATGTGTCATGCTAAACCTCACCAGCTTCAGAGTTTAACACATTCCTAACCCTGTCTCAGGAATGAGGAGCCAGCTTCACAACCTGGGGCCTTGTGTTCATCTTCAGGTGCTCTTGGGCCTTCAGAAGGAGACAGAATCTCTCAACAGCCCTGCTAGAGGTTCTGTTCTCTTGCCAATGAGTAGAACCCAGAAGAAAACAAGTCTGAAAAAGCTTTGGTCATCTGAAGATGCAAGAGGGAATAGGAAGTGAAATGGCTGGAGAGTGCCAAGAGATGAATTCCAACAGCTCCAGCAGGAATGCTGGAATCCCTGCTGGCCAGCCTGTGATCTGTGCCTTGCAGCATCATGGAAGAGCTTTCCATGTTTCCACATGGCTCTTGTGGAGCTCTGAAGTTATCCTGAGTGTGCTTCCACAGCCCTCTAATGTGCATGGAAGGAAGACAAAAGCCAATTTATTTCTAACATCCCTTCTCTCAGCGCCTCTAATGTTCCTGCTTCTGAATCAAAGGGAGGCATTCTCCAGGAAGATGCTAATAAATAGCTTTTCCTTGGGGGAAGAAGCATTTTCCCATCTTTAAGAAATTTCTCTGGCCATGTAAAATTCAAATTTGTTAACTTGCCCTACAAACAGCAACTCATTTAGAAACAAATTACAAATATTAGATGGAGACAGTGAACTTGATAATGCAATGCTGCCACATCAGTTGTAGAATAATGCATCTTAATGAAGGCTTCCCATGTGAATAAACCATTATATTTACAAGCTTTTCACAGTTAATGACCCAGAACTGGATAACGAAACTCACATTTTTAGTGTGGTCCTCTGTCAGCAAAAGTATACATATTAATAATTGATGTTGCTGTAAAAATAGGACATATTATGAAGATTCCTGAGTTTGTGGGAAAATAGGACTACATGGTCCATTAACTTAAAAGGCTTATCTAATGTTTGATGGGCTTTGTCTTTAAAATCCCTGTTTAAATTAATAAGGCAAAATGGACATTTGTCTAAAAGAGAATTTTATTCCAACTCATCAGTCACGAGTGTGCTGCTATGATTCTTCTGTTCTGCTCTTTACTCGTTCCCCAAAAGAATTTAGATTTTAGGGAAGGGGATGATGCACCAGTAGAAAGGAGAAGATACAGCTTCCACGTGAGTCAGTGGGACGAAGGACCAAGTGGGTGATAAGGGGACTGGAGAATCTCCCATTTGGAGATGGGGTGAGGGAGTTGGGGATGTTCAGCCTGGAGAAGAGAAAGTTGTGTGGAAACCTCAGAGCACCTTCCTGTATCTGAAGGGGTTACAAGGAACCTGGAGTGACAGGACAAGGGGGAATGGGTTTAAACTGACATAGAGTGGGTTTAGATGGGATATTGGGAAGGAATTCCTCCCTGTGAGAGTGGGCAGGCTCTGGCACAGGGTGCCCAGAGAAGCTGTGGCCACTCCTGGATCCTGGAAGGCCAGGCTGGACAGGGCTTGGAGCACCCTGGGCTAGTGGACGGTGTCCCTGCCCATGGCAGGGGTGGCACTGGATGGGCTTTAAGGTCCATTTCAACCAAAGCACTCCATGGTTCCACAGAACTGTGTCTGTCTTCCCTTGCTGTCCCACCTCGGGGCTTTGCTTGCTCAGATCCCTTTCCTGGCTGGAAAGCCCTGCCTTAGTGCTGAGTTGGCTCCCCAGCAGAGCCTTTACTGCTCACTGTAAAGCACTCAGAGGTGTGCAGGCTGGCTGAGCGTGCTTGGGGCTGCCCTTCCTCACAGAGGAGGAGGAGGATGAGGCCCTGCTCTGGAACTAACTGCTCCTCAGTTCCTCCATTAGGAGGGCAAGAGGCTCGGTGGCAGTGAAATAAATACATTTCATTTCACTCCACGTTGGAAGGCCAACATCCCTATTATGCCTGAGAGGTAGATTTACTGCAGCTTTTATTACTGGGTACTTAATTTAGGACAGCTTCTTGTCATAGGCCTGGAACAGCAGAGCTGAAGCACATGTTCTGTGGTTTTATGGGGCTTCAGGAAATGTTCTGCCACAGCCAGCATTGCCCCTAATGGTAAGATTTTAAAAGATGGACCAGTTGTGTAGCATTTTTTCAGTACATTTACAGTTTGCTTCTTTGGGGGAGAAGCTTTATTTCCAAATATTTTAAAAATAAGTAGTTGTAACAGTCACTTATTTTAACCAATAGTGAAAGTGAAATTCGTTTTTTTATACATTTGGATTTCACAGGAATGTAGACTAAAATAATTTACTATCAGAGCAGCTGAGGTCTTGTTCTTTACTTACAACTATTATTCTTCAGGTGGAAGGTGCCCCTGCACATGGCAATGGGTGAAATGAGATAACCTTAAAGATTATCTCTTCCAGCCCAAATCATTCTGTGATTCTGTGATACAATTCTGCTGAATTTTGAACTGTGATCCAAACTGCACTTAAAAGTTTGCTATATGATTGAGCTATGTCCTTGCTTTATTTCCTCAATATAATTTGTCTGGCTGAGGGAATAATAGATTTTTAAAGAGGTCTCTTATCTTGTGAATCATAAAATCATGGAATGGTTTGGGTTGGAAGCACCTTAAAGCCCATCCAGTTCCAGCCCCACAAATGAAAATTGCACTAATAGAGGTTCCACAGTACACAAATGGTGATAGCCACATCAATTATATGGCTGAATTCCTAAATTAGGCACAAAAAAAAGGAACAAGTAAGCAAAATATATTGCATTCATTAAAGCTTCCCTACTCTCTGACTCACTCCAATGGCTTTGCCAATTAAAGTAATTGTCATATGCATTCAAACAAAGCATTTGTAGTAGGAGGCCTTGCTAAAAAGATACTGAAAAGGGTTGGTTTAGAAATTCATATCATACATATTTAGAAATATATTTACGTGTAACACCTTTTTGGAAGATAAAGAAAATTTGAAGTGGACAAAAGGTTTACATGCAGGGCCAGATGAGATTACATAATCTTGGTTTTGTTTATTTCTGATATTATACCTGGGCACGCTGTTAAAACTTGACTAAACATGGCAAGCATGTCTTGTGCTCTGAAAGGCAGTGATTTCATTGTTAGTATGACTGCAGCCAATGAAAGCCAAATTATTTAGCATTCTTTCTTCCCAGAGTCTTTCTGTTTCAAAACTGAGCAGGCTTAAAATTTCTATTGAAAACAGGACAGATTAGTTATCGTTGCTGAGATGTGAAATAACAGAGGACTTGGTGCTAACACCCAGGCAAGCAAAAGTCATTTTAATCTTAAACTTGGCAAAACCAGGCCTGATCTGCACCACTGCTGTAGCTGCCCAATCTCAAGAGCTGATGAAATATTTTAAATTTCATTCGATGGAGTTTGTAGGTTGTTAAATCCTGTGTGATATTTATTTAGCCATAGTCTATAATGTTTACACAGAAAGCTATTCTGGGAAATGCTGATTTTTTTTTTTTTTTTCTGACTGAATAAAATAAATTATATTTATCAGGAATTCAGAAAAGGAGGAATGTTTGGCAGACTGTTTTCTCAGATAAAAATAAAGCATCAACCAAGACAACATGCCTAAATTTGGGTATGTTTAAAAGAGGTAAGAAGGAGAGAACAGCATTTTATTTAACACCACACAGCTCCTTTCATGTGAAAAGGATCATGGAATGGTTTGGGTTGAAAGGGATCTTAAAGCTCATCTTGTTTTACCCCCTGCCAGAGCAGGGACACATTCCACTAGCCCAGGGTGCTCCAAGCCCCATCCAGACAGGCCTTGGATATGGAGGAAGGAAGGATGTTGGTAATAGCATGTAAGAGAATCACAGAGCAGCAGGTGTTGCAGTACTGACTCTTTGGGAAGGGCTGCAATTTCAGGTTAGACCTGTGTGAGTGTAAATTCACAGCTGTGAGAGAAGGATATTGGAAATACCATGTAAGAGAATCACAGAGCAGCAGGTGTTGCACAACTAACTCATTGGGAAGGGCTGGAATTTCAGGTTAGAGCTGTGTAAGTGTAAATTCACAGCTGTGAGACCCTGAACTGGGGTTTGCCTTGTCCTGCAATGTCTTGGAAGTCTGATATTCTGGGAGATGTGTTTTTCTGAGGACCTTTAGGAGAAGCTGGATCTGGTGTGGTGAGGAAAACTGATGCTCTGGTGGTAACCACGGTGGCTCCACACGACTCATGCATCCTGCTGAACTGTATCCATTTGAGAAAAAAAGACCCAAAGAACCATGAGGCTTTGTCCCACTAAAATGAGAATTCCTTAAGCTTTTCTGAAGGGATGGCTTTCTGGATGTGCTGCTGGGATTGCAGTTCTTCTGGTGAAAATGGAAGGAGGGGCTGTTCTGAGTCAGCCCAGCCCAGGGAGAAGAGGCTTGGGGGGAAATGTATCAGAGCAGTGCAGGTGGAGAGAGGGACTTGTCTTGCTGTATTGCTTTTTCCTGGACTCCTATAATTCCTGCTCAGCACGTTTAGGGACGGTAGTTTCATTTACTCTGGGTAGTGCAGAAACAACAAAATTCTCAGGAGGTCTAATAACAACTTTTCCTTGCCAATGTTGGAACATCCTGACAAAGTAAGGTACGTGGCAAACTTTAACTCCTCTAGATACAGCAGAGGACTTACCAAAGCGTTGACTGGAATTTTTTGGTCTGGCTTCCAGAATATTTGGAGAAGAAGAAGGTAGAACTGGACACAGTACTTGTTGCAGCCTCACCAGTGCCCAGCACAGCGAGGCATCCCCTCCCTGCTCCTGCTGGCCACATTAGCCCAGGTGCCCTTGGCCAGCTGGGCACATGCTGGTTTTGCATTTTTCCCACTTAATTGCTTTAAGCCAACTCTTCCTCCAGTCCCCAACACCCTCCTACCCTCTCATAAATCAGTCTGATGGCAAACTGTTTATCCTAATGTTTTAGGTTAAACCCAGCCTTTCCTCTTTCCAGTAGCCTGTGCTCTGAGATTAAAAGTATAACTTCCTGCAGGAGAGTGCTGAGGGGGGGATCCAGGACCGGGCTCGGGCTGTTCTGCACTACCCTGAGACACAGCAGCTGCCAAAAGCCAGGTCACACAGCCAGCTGCACTGAGCTCTGCAGCAAAATTCAACAATCATAACCTCTGAACAGGGGTTTTAGTGACAGGGAATCTATAAATGCCAGAAGAACAGAGCAGTTTAAAAACTTGGTGAGTGAAATTGAGCTGGGATGGTAAAACAGAGCAAGGAAAGGCAGGTTTGCTCAGACAGCACGTCTGTGTTTTCAGACAGCTCAATGTGTTTTCTTGCCACATCAGTGTGGTTTAAACACAACCCTGTGCCTGGAGCAGTGGTTCTGGTGGTCATGTCGGAGCTGGCAGTAAACAGCCCTGTGGCAGGAATGTGAGGAAGATCAGGAAGCAGCTCAGGATACAGTTATCAAGATATATGTGCTTTTAGGAGGCTTGCTTCTCTTCACAAATTAAACTGGGACTGCAAAGTGTGATTTATCAGGGCTTTGGAGAACGTGTGCTGAGGGGATCATGCTGTTTCTGCAATTAGGCTTTAATAAATAATAATAATAATATTGAGGCTTTACTTTTGAGCCAAGAAAAATCTCTCTACCATAGGCTTGTTCTCCATCATCAAGCAAAAGATGAAATAGAATCGAATTCCAGAAAAGATACATAAATTTTTTGTGAGGCAAGTAGAGAGTAAGGAAAATAACACTGAGTTAAGCAAAAGACTGGACAATTTGTGGGTTTGACACTTATTTTCCTATTTTTTTAGGCCAACAGAATTGAATTTTCCCAGGAATCTTTTACACAGAACTTCAGATGGATCAGCTCTTTGTGCAAAGCAGTCTTTGTCTGAAAGTAAAACAGACATTTTTTTTAAAAAGCCCTAATTATAAGAGAATTTATATTTATTGCAACAAAAGTCGAGTCTCCTTTGGGATGGACTTGGAGTAATGGATGGTTGGGTCTTCTAATTTATCTAAGTCGTGCAGCATTAGAAAAGCAAATTCAACATATTTACACATGAAGATCTGTGGTCATTTTTTAGAGGGCTGACGTGATCATACATCAAAGGGACTTGACCTTTGGAGCTCCCTGCCTATCTATCAGTGGGAACCAATGTCTGCTTCCTTTGGAGACCAGGAAAGGGAATGCAGCATGGAAAGGAAAAGGGAATATAAAAACCCTGGAAAGAAGAACAGATTTTTAAAAATTTTATTTAGAGTTAGCAATTCTTTCCCCCCACATGCTTTGATTATAAACTTGATAAAGAGCAATGAGTCAGAGTGCAGAAGAGCAAACATCAATTCTCTTGCTTTTAAATGGAGGTCAGGAACTGAATGCACTCAATGTGTTTGGTTTTAATTCCCTTCATGCCTCTGATAATATAGATTACATTATGATCCCCATAAACAGGGCTGTTCCCATCCTAGTTTCCAGTTCCTCCCACACTGGCCACCATGAAATGAGGGCTTGGCTGTGAACCCTCAGATAACTGATGCCAGATTTAGATTTCCTTCCTAAGGACTCGACAGAAACGTCATGGGATTTGACAGGAAACAATCCCTTGTTCTGCAAAAGGTGCCATTTCTAACTCATCTTCAGTACATCCCGAGTATTTAGGTCTGCACTAGTTAAAATCTCTGGGAATTTTGTCTTAAACAGGGGCAGAATTGGCACTCAAGGTTCTGTTTTAGCTGTTAGAGACCAGCAGATCCTAAAGGCAGTAATCCCTAAGGTGTCACCTGTATTTAACATGGGAAAGCTTAGGTAAATGTACATTTTTCTTCCTAAAGGTAAGGCATTAATGTTATTTTTAACTATTGTGAGATGTGATCTCTAGGCACAATCAGTTTTCAGAACCCTATAAAGCAGCTAAGGGCAATTCCACTGCTGGGCAAGAAAATCCCCCAGGCTGCCTGGGAAAAGCAGAAAGCTTTAAATCAAAACTAAATTATTAGTTTATAAATTAATCACTTAAGAACTGTAGAACATGGAAGCATAAATAAACTTAACAAATGAAGAGTAGTGCTGAATGTTTCTGTGATGTGCTGCTGTTTTACTAGAACTTTACTAGAGCGTGGTACCAGGGCTGTGCTATGTGAAAAATGGATTTGTAGAAAATTTTTAAAATTTGATAGAAGAATACAATTATAATGCATTATAATTAAGAAATAATTAGCTTCTAATAATTATAAAATAAATTATAACATTGCATTATCTCACCCTTCACATAAAACTAAAAATAAAATAAAAGTTTTTAAAACACCTCTCAGTTACCCATCTCTAAATAAAAAAAAAACCAAAAACTTAATCGAACAGGTCTACTGCATCTGGACTTGTGTGAGGCTTGACACCTGTTAGTGCCTCCAGAAACTTGGAGGAGGACAAAAAAAAGGTCAACAGTAAATAATTTATTTTTTGGGTGTTTGTTGCAAGGAAGGAGGTGAGAGGAAGAGATTCCTTGTGGAAAGGGTGCTTTAATTTTTTTCTTTCACCCCTGTGCAATTTAACTGACCATGGGCAGCTGCTCACTTCCCTCTGCCCCTGCAGTGTGATGTGAGGATTATTTTGATTATTTTTATATGGACTTAGAGAAATATGGATGGATTAACATGCCAGTTCTTAGGTTTCCCTTCCCTGCTCTTGACATACACAGGCAGTGGCTTGCACAGGGGTGGGAGAAGAGGATTTTGCTCTTTTAATTATTAGAAAAAATGATTTTAGCTCACTGTAAGGGCTGTCAAGCATTGGAACAGGCTGCCCACTTAAGTGGCAGAGTCACCGTCCCTGGAAGTGCTCAAAAAAATGTGTGGATATGGCACTTGGGGACATAGGTTAGGGGTGGGTTTGGAAGAGCTGGGTTAAACTTGGACTTGATGATTTTAGAGGGCTGCTCCAGCCTTCATGAATTCTACTCCAGATATAAGGCACTCACCAGTCTTGAAATCATGACTGAAAAGCTGATTAATAAAATTTCCTTGCTGATCATGCCTGGGTCAAATTCCCTGGAACCCAAGGCAAATATTCCACAGGCAGTTTCCACATCTGCCACACACATTGGAGAATGTATGGACAGCACAAACCCATTCAGCAGAAGACAAATTGTGCTACTCCTGTGCCATTTATCATTTCAGTTGAGTTCTGTATTCCTTGGAGACTCCTCTTAAAATAGGAGGAATCATAGAAATTAATTTCTGCTCTTGGACTGAATTATAAAAGCCTGAAGAACAAACAGAGTGTGGTATTTTCTGTTCTGGAGGCACAGCCCCACTTACCATGCCCAGAAATATCATTTCCTCCTCTCTCAGCTTCTCTGTTTTCTTGCGCTGGCTGTGCCCACGCCAGACCTGGATTGTAAACAAAACCCTGATGAGATAAATGGGCCTTGGTACAGCTTCCTTTTCTGAGGCAGACACAGGAAAAAACAAATAGAGGAAGGAAAGGCACAATATACAGTTGAAACTATTGCTTTTTAACAGGTTGCCATCTGGTATTCTTTTTTTTTTTTTAACAAATTCTGAAGTTTATCCCCTCATGCTGCTCTGGGAGGCTTCTAAAAACTGTCACTGCTTCACGAAGTTCAGACATAAGATTTAGGCTGAGCTACTGCTTCATCAGGCTGAATTGTCTGAATTATTCACGTGCAAGAACTCTTTGTGGAATTTAGCACTGACCTCCCTCTGTCCTTTTTTCTAGATATGGAATGAACTCTTCCCCTGGAGATCACAGAAAAAGGCATGAATTCAGAGATGCACTGAATTCCAAGGGGAGGCCAGAAAGAGCAACTGAGGTCATAAAAATCAGAATGGAAAAACAACATGTAAGTTAAAGTCATCCTGCATTGCCAGTGCAGGACTGGTTCCATTGATCTTACGTCTAGGGTCCTGTCTCATTTTTTAAAGTGGTTTAAATTATGTATTTCACCTTGCTGTATACCCTAAAAAGGATAATTTCAGAAAGTTTCCCATTGTGTGAACTGTGTTTCTGTCTACAGCTGCTCTCCTGACCAAAACACTGTCATTTGGCTTTGCAAGAATTGTTGCTACACCAGAAACTCACCTTTTGAATGCAAGTGGCAGCATCATCTGGACTTTTACCTGTCTCTTTCTCGTCTTTTTTACTTTGTCTTTTCTCTTCAAGGTAAATTCTCTTCATGAACGCTGCTCGAGCGCGGCCCTGGCGAGCCCGTTCTGCCACCTGGATCACTTTAATGGCTTCCTCCAGTGTCATGGCCGTGACAGGTTCCTGCAACAGCACAGCCAGAAAAAAGGAATCAACAAAGGAAAGTTATGTTTTGTAAATTGCCTGCCTCAGTTAGAAAATGGTATCTTAGGAAACAAAGAGCAGAGACTCCTGTTGATATGTGATGTGGAAAACCTGCTTTGCTGGGAAGCCACAGTAGCTCATGCAGTCCTGCTGAACTTGATCCATTTGAGCAGAAAGACACTGCCATGGGGCTTTGTCCTTCTAAAAGGAGAATTTCTTAGGCTGTGGAATGTTTTCCTTTTCTTTCTGAAGGGAGGAGTTCTGGAAGTGCTGCTGGGATCACAGTTCTTTCAATGAAAATGGAAGGAGGGCTGTTCTGAGTCGGAGGGGAAAAATGGATCGGAACAGAAGGGACTCCCCCTTCCCACTCCTGAGAACCCATGGAAAAGCTGAATTAGTGTTCTTTCTTGATGTTCATCTCCCAACTGGAGGCAGCTCATATTTAATTATTATAGTTATATTGTGTGGCACTTACTTTCAGCTGGGCTTTCTAGGACACATTTATACAGAATAGATTTCCTGAACAGAATCACATAAACCATGTGCAGAGCAGATTCCTGAGATGAGCTCCACTGGTTTTGATTTATGTTGGAGTGCTCCTAACAGCAGTGCCACAGACACTAGAGAGCTCCAGCTGGTAACACAGCAGCCAGAATTTCCTGAGAGGATGAGGTGCAGAAGTGCTGACAGCCCTGCAGCAATCCCAGTGGTGAGTGAGCTGGAAGTGCAGCACAGGACAATGGATTTACACGGGGTGAGGTGATTTTATTGCTGTTTATTGAATCCCCTGGCTCCCTGTAGCAACCTGGCAAGGGACAGCTGGACCCTGCCAGAGCCTGGTGCTCTGGCTGAGCTGGCTGCTCACTAGACAACCTCATCCCTAATGGATGCCACGCTGGAAACGGGCAAGAGCAGAACTCTGGCAAGCAAAAAGGCTTCAGGATAAACTGCGCTGGAACAGGATCTCCCCAGAGCAAGGTCAGGTGAGCAGAAGAGCAGAGAACTCAAACAGGGGAGCTCTGCAGCTGCCCAGCAAAGCCTCCAGTGGGGAAGCCTGTGCTCTGTCTCTGCAGTCTGCCTGGGGCTGTTCCCATACCTGGGGACTTTCCCTCTGGTATTTTGTGGGATCAACAGGCACAATCACTGCTGGAGAATTCAGGGCAACTGTGACTGAGTGAGCCATCAGCACTGTTTCTTATGGCTACAACATGAATCCAAGTTATCCAGGCATGTAGGCACAGTTGTTTACTTCAGGGGTCAACGTGTCTTTCCCAAAAGGTCGAAAGTATATAAAATCCAGAGCAGCCTTCACTGCAGCACTTGTGTAGTTGTCTGTAATCACTTTTGCTCTACCAAAACTCAGTTTTCTGCTCCTCCCAGCAGCTGCAGCTCTGTAGCTGCACAGGGGAAACTGCACTCATTGTTCCAAGGTCATAAACAAGTGAATGCCAACAGTTGTGCTGACCCAAACTCTGAGTTCTGCCTGCTCCAGTGAGGAATCCTGGGCCAGGACAGCTTGGTTTCAGTAGTGATGTCTCAGGTTTTAACTTTTCTATTTTTCAGATTCTGTGCTGCTTTAGTGTGCACTTCTGAGCTTCATATTCGGGGATGGTGAGCTCTCTGCACAGAGGAGGGAGACAAAACAATTCCTTCTCTGGCTGGGGACCAGGGACAAACGGTCCAAATCTCAGGCCAAGAGCACAAGCAACGTGGACTGAAGAGAGAAAAACAAGAAGGATGGGGCTTCATAACCTAAAGCTGGAATTGGACAATGAACACCAATGTGCAAATGGAGCAGAACTTATAAAAGTGAGAGATCTCATGACCAGTTGTCCATTTTGTGACCATATTGGTTCATTTGGGGTGTGGCCCTGGCTGGGCTCTTGTGCTGCCCAAGGTGGATCCACTGAGGCCTTCTAATAAATCCCTACTTTATTAATTTTATTAATATTTAACTCCATTTAGTCTCTGTTCTAGGTCAGCCTTCTCAATGCATCAGGAGGACTAATTACATGATGAGGGTTAGTTAGACAAATAAAGCACTGACTTGGCCAAAGTGCTGCTCTCTCTGACACTCACACACAGAAAGCAGAGTAGAATCATTTCAGTCTTACCAAGCCTTGAGATGTGACTGGATATTGTTTGACAGGGAAATCTAAGGTTTCTTTCTGCTTGTGCCTCATCTGTAAACACAATTTTACTTCCTCACTGCTGTAGAAGCATTCTCACATTCAGACACATGTGGCTGTGAACTAAACAAATAAAACACGATATGTAGGTATGGGTTCCATTTACCTGTTCCAGCAAACCAGCATTCAGCAAAGTCTCATGCAGGTATTTCTCCCTGTGCTGCAGGATTCCCAGGTTTTCTTTAATGAAATACTTCGGGATGGGAATTTCTATGTCTTCCTGGAGGAAGAAAGTCACAAGATGCTTTTTAGGACTGTATTTAAATCACATCACTGATTAATTGAACACCTCTACAATGCAATAAAATAAGGACAGAGGTTGTTGAATATTTTTTTGAGTATTGGAGAATTTGACCTTTGTAGCAGCTGCTGTTATTTTTCAATTACTTTAGGCCTAATTCAACAAAAACAAATAAATCAACCCAGTTTGTGAACCATGTGAGCCCAGAAATCTTTCTTCTTATAATGGCTCAATTATATTATCAAATTGCTAAAATATTTGGCTGGGTTGCTAGAAATTTAAACATGACTTCCACTGAGCTGAATACCTTTGGTTGTGTGATCATCCCACTTCTTGTTTTAATCAACATGAAAAATAGATCTGTTCTCTTGCCATTTTTTTTACCATTATGAGGAACCAAAGCATAATTCTAGAGTTTTTTATAGGTATTTTGAGCTGTAGACAAACTGTCTGCCTGTGACTGTAGTATCTCAGACACTTCTTAAAATCAGACACGACCAGAAGTGCCTGTCTTTACTAATTTCTGTAATTAAAAAGATGTAACTGATTTACATTTCTCCCAATTTCATTCCCCATTCCCTCAGCTGCAGAGACATCCCTACCATGACACCACAAGAAAGATTCTGAGCTGGGCTGTGCTTATCCCTGAGGATTTTATCAGTGCAGAGGTCTGGTCTGATAAAGTTTCTAAATATTTGTCTTGCTAAGCTCCCTGTTTGCACCTTCCAACAACCCTTGGTAGTTGATGGAAATTATCATATGCTGTACTCTGAGTGCAAATCACTCTGGGTGGATTAAAATCTGGAGGTATAAGAAATCAAGGGTTTGTATGGACACCCCCTGTAGGATGAGAGGATTTTCAGGCTGCCAGGGAGCAGAGTCAGTGTAGGAGAATCTCCGGTGTCTCACCTGGCCTTTAATTCCAAGTGATTCTGGATTATGACTTTTACTGACTGGAAAAAGGAGATCAGAGTCCCAGTGCCAGGGCTGGAGGGGGTGGGGAACCTGCTTCTCTTCATAATCTCTTTTTTTGGGGCCCAGTACTGAAAGGTCAAGCTTGGGATGTTTACCCTCGAGTCAAATTTGTGACTTTTTAGCCACTCCCAGCTCCACATGGGATTTATGGATCCAAATACCTTCACAATTACCCCAGGAAATGGAGTGATTGGATGCTGGAAGGCAACTGCACAAAAACACGAGGTACAGAACTGGAGAAATAGGAAAGCTTGGCCTTGTAGTGACACAGTACAAAATAGGCAATATCATCACATAAGATATAAAATGTTGTGTCCTCTGCCTTCCATCCTGCAGAATTTTAGCACTGATAATATAGGGAAAGGAATGACTGGAGATCATTCTGGGCAGATCCTTTGAGAACCGGGAGTTATTTGTCCAGTAATTTTTTCTGTTACCAAGAATATTTTAATGTTTTATTTAAAAAAAACACTCCATAAATCTATATTCTTATCTAGTATGGAAAATGTTTTCCTTGAAAAAACCTAAAATCCCCTCAGTGATTGATTTCTTTTGTGGTAGGTAGGTATGTTATGCCTTCTTAAAATTAAGGTGTGGTGCAGGAATTTGAATTTATGCTTGTTTTTGAGATGTCAGGCATGACTCCTCAGACTTGCCAATTTTTTGCTGCATATGGATTTACTGCTGAGTCATGAAAACAGCAGTGCTAAGGATTTCAAAATATGATTTGAAGGATTGTTTTCCCTGGAGATGTATTTATACTCTCAGTTTAAAATAGCTTAAAATAGTGATTAATGTTGAAAGTAACGGGCTGGTGGAAATTCCTGGCAAATCCTCTCCTAAATTTACAGATGTGCAAACAGAAACACGATGCAGATCTCGGAGTGATGCTAGAATGATACCGGGCGATTTATCTCGGAGCTGCCATGCTACAAAAAGCAGGAATTTCAGCTGGTTTTAGCAAAGCAGCGATACCTGAATGTGACAATAGATGGAGCTGTCTGCGAGAGAAGTAAGCCTCTTTGCCAGCTCATTTTTTCCTGCGCCTTTTAAAGCACAGCTTCCACACTTGGCCTCATTGTCATATTCACGGTGCTGATTTCACCGTGCCATGAAGGGCAGCCTGCAGTGGACTCCACTTTACTTATCAGTGGCCCATTTTCTATCTCACCCCACATTAAAATCTGGCTGAGTCAAGCTCCTGACACTTAACAGCAAATCTGTGAAGTTATAACTGATAGAAAGTAGGTCTAGATGGGATATTGAGAAGGAATTCCTCCCTGTGAGGGTGCTGAGGCCCTGGCACAGCCCAGAGAAGCTGTGGCTGTCCCTGGATCCCTGGAAGTGTCAAAGGCCAGGATGGATGGGGCTTGGAGCAACCTGGGCTAGTGGAAGGTGTCCCTGCCCATGGCAGGGGGTGTGACTGGATGGGCTTTGAGGTCCTTTCTACCCCAAGCCATTCTGGGATTCTGTGAGTACAAATTCATGTTGTTAATATGGAATCATGGAATAGGTCAAGTTGAAAGGAACCACAAAGGGTCATCTGGTTCCACCTCCCTGCTCCCAGGCAAAGACACCCCTCCCTTGCTCAGAAAGGTGAGCGCCATCTGATGCCAGCACTCCTGGCACTGCACAAGCCATTCCACTGTCAAAACCCTCAAAATTATGGTGGTGACAGCAGCTGGGGAGCCATCTGTTCCTTTCAATATCACTGCTTTCAACTGGAAGTGTCAGGAGAAAATAATTTGTGCCCCAGAATCCCTTACTAAATGCCCCAGAACCCTGAAATCATTTGTGATCACCCTCAGACTGTGTTACCCTTTTCCTGCCCTCTGCATGTCCATTGGGTGTGAAACATTTGGAAATTTCCTGGTGACCCCAGAGAGGCAGCAAAGAAAACACCTACAGACTGGGTTACAAATCAAACAGCTACAGACAAAACCCATCTTTCTCATGAATCAGCTCATAGTGGAGGTAGCCCTACCGGGACACGCTGTAGCTCCATCAGGATGCCATCCATGGAGTGACACTCAGAGTTCTCCAGGGCCACCATCTCTTTCTTGATCTCCAGGATGCGGCCCATGACCCCGTCCAGCACCTGCCGAACCGCCGCCCGCTTCTGCTGGTGGATGAGGTGGTCGTGGGCCTCCTCCAGCTTCCGGAAGATTTCCAGGTATTGGACGTAGGCAGTGGCCAACATTTTCATCACTTTTCCACGGTCCTCCTGTGGCTGGAGTAACTCCTCTCTCTCTCTCTGGAGCATGGTGTCCAGCTCTCTCTGGGTGTCTGCCCACATCTTGATGTAAGTCCTGGTTGGAAAGAGGAGAATTTCGTGTCAACCTGACATGAAGGCAGGAGTGAGCACACGGCGACGCCAGGGCTCTGTGGGTGTGGATTTCTCACAAAGCAAGCCTGGAAGTGTCAGCCATTACATTTCTAAGGAGGTTTTTGACTACAAACTATTTTGGAAACCATTAGCAGAAGTTTCTGGGTTAGTTTTATTAAAACAAGCTTAAAAGTTTAAAGCTTTTCAGCTTTATTCTAAAAGGCTTGAAGCATCCCTCAAGCACTTGAAGTTACAAACCCCAACAGTGGCAGGAGTTTTATTCAGTTGTGCTAATTGAGAAGATGGTTTAATTGAAAAGGTGTCTCCCTCCAATGCCTTTTAATAGGGGAAGGACTATTTGAGGCTCTGAATTTTTGGGATGAGGACCAATTAATGTTTCTAAAGCTGTTCTGCCTTTCTGAAGTGGTTACTTGGAGTTAACTGCAGGGTAAGGGTGAGGTTGGTGCCAATGCTGGAGTGAAGCTGTAGGCCTAATTCACATGTGAGGTAAGGACTGTGGTAGCAACTCTTGCACTCCAAGGAATTGCTAAACATCTGGTCTGGTGGCTGTGGGATTATGTGGCATGGGTGCTGTCATCTCAGGCCATCTCCATTTCCAGGAGCAGTAATGCTGCTCACTTGGTAGTTTTGGTAGGAATAAGTGGAGTTTTGATATGAGCATGGACTGGCTGTCAGTGGCTTTTCATGGGAAAAGCAGATCAGAATGTCCTGGGGGATGAGCCTAAAGGAGGAAGAAACGAGCCATGAGGTTTTTATTCAGAGAAAGGCTCAAACAGCAGGTTTGTCATGGAAAGGCGTTAATAACACCTGTGGCAGTGAAGACACTTTTAGGTTCTGTTCTTCTTTGCCAGATGGAGACTCTTGGCAGTGATAAGTGTTAAAAAATTCTACATATTTGAAAATGCCTCTCTAGGAACAGAACAAGGAAATTCCTTCTGCACTGAGACTTGGTTGTGTTGGGAGAAAACCAGTTCATTCACATTGTCCTGCTGAGGGGAAAACAGTGGCTATGGAAACAGGGACAGCTGACTTGCTCCTTAATCCTAGGAATGAAAGCCTCAATGGTGCAATCTAGACCCATCCTTGCTGAACCACGTTGCTGTTCCTAGAGCTTCTCAAAGATGGATGAGAACAGCAAAAGGCCCTGCCTTTGTTAGATGAGCTTTGAGAGCAGACCTTGTATTGAGGGAGTGTTGGTTTATTTATCCTGACCAGAAAGCTGGACAGATGTTAGCATTGTTTGTGCATGACAATAAATGTTGGAGATCTGTGAGCTGATCTTATCATTCCCGGTCCTGGAGGTCAGAGTGACCCAAGGCTTGTGCTGCGAGAGGGACGTGTGGGATGGGACAGGACAAACTCCTGTGCCCCGAGCGCGGGGTGCCCTGCACGCCCTGGGTGGTGATAGGGCTGAGGAATTCCCCCCAGCAGTCAGCACAAACAGCAACAAACCCAAACCCTGCTATTGAATTTGCACCATTAACGTTTTAAAGGGCGTATTATACTCTTCAGCTGACCTGGCTTTCTGCAGGATGCAGCTGGCCTTGCTTTTCCTCATGCTTCTGCAGCCCACCCAGGTCTTTCCCCTTCCCTTTTTTTCCTACTTCATTTACATCCCATTGCACCACCCGTATCAGTCAATTGCAGCAATTAACCCAGGCACAGGAGAATAAACAGAATAAACCGGGCAGAGGGGAGAAGATGGGGACGAGCAAGACCCGCACGAACTGGAGCCAGGACACGGAAGGATGTGAGGCACACGGATTTTCCAGCGCAGGAGGAAACGGCGCGGTACCGCGCGTACTTTGTGTGATTTCTCACGGAAAGCAGAGAGGTTGTCAACCTTGGAGGAAGCCCAGCCCTGTGGGGTGTCCCCACAGCCATCCTGCTGATTTATGAGCCGTGGGGATGCTGCGGCCTTTCCCGTGCAGGTTACTGCACGGAGCCGCCGCGCCGAGAAGCGACCAATTTACAATAATCTCCCTCTCTGCCTCCTCTGAGTGAGGAATGTCAAGTGGTTCCTCCTGCTGAGCCAGCTAATATCCAGTTTCTTTTTGTATTTTTTATAAAGGGAGGAGAGGAGGGGCTGGAGCGCCGCAGCCCTTCGGAGGACGTTACCATGAGGCACTGCAGATAGGACATAATTGCTTCCATAAAGCATTAGTTTATCAGATAAGCACTGGGATGATTGCAGGCACGGTTGCTGCGGGTCAGATGTTAAGACTATGGATATTATGGGATGATTGTGGCTTTTGCAACAGCGGCGTTTCGGGTACATGAGGGCAAGAGAAAGGACGCTGGAAAATGAAGTGCTGAAGGAAAAGGTGGATGTGAATGTGATAAATTTGTAGCTGATAGCCCTAGTACCTGCTGTGTTCAGGGTCACTGACACCTTGGGGACCTGACCCCCAAGTTTCTTAGGTATGGGATGGGGACATTAGACACTGGGTAACAGGACAGGGCAAGCAGAAATCTGATTTGAGTGTTGCACTGCTTCACCCTAAAAACTAGAGGGTACACATCCCCAAAATGGGATTTAAATGGTTATTCCAGGTTTTACTGGTGCCCAAATGAGAGCCCTTCTGGACTAGTTTGAAGGATGAGCTGTGCCTGGTGTTTAGAGCTCCTTTTGGGGGACTTGGCAGAGCTGCTGTGAAGTCGAAGAGCCCTTCAGCTTTAGAGACAAATGTGCTCAGGGGTAGTCAGGAGGAGTAACTTCAAGGTTATGCTTTAAAAGCAAAGGAGAGTACTGCCTGTGAATCAGACACCATGTGATCCCTAAGTCCCTATTGGAATTTTTGCCTATTTGCTCAGTGTCCTTTTGCATTAAGTTGTGAACTCCCTCAAAATTGCTTCCACACGCTGCAGGGGGAGGACAGTGTAGCCTTGAATGCACTGGGTTTTTATTTACTGTTACTGGTCCACCTTGTAGGCTCTGTTCTGCTCTGGGCTGTATCTGTGCCCAAGGATATTCCACCAGATTTAGGCTGGATTAGAGCATCTAACTCACCTATAAGTGCAGGTAATGAGCCTAACTTTCTTATTCAAGGCTTAAGAAAATCAAATCCTGGGAAAGAACACTGTCTCTTGATCTCTCTGTGCATATAGCACTGTAAGTAATGCTACAAATTGTCATAGCAACTCCCAAATAGGGGTGTTATGGGGAAAATAAGCAATGCTGTAATGGGATGAGGAAGAAGCACATCAAGTGACTGAACTCCAGAGTCCCCAGAGTGATTTCTGGCAGCTCACAGCTTGGAGGGAAGGTCAGAGCTTTAACTCCTCGCTGACATCCTTTCTCTTCACTCCCGCGAAGTAGAAACAGAGACTAAAACATGGGCTTAAGAATTTGTTTTGCCCATAGCCTGATTGCCAGTTCAAATCTCACTTTTATTGCTCAAAATAAAGCCTGCTCTCCTTATTTAGAGTGAAGCTTAACAACATAGGGTTTTTCTCCTGCTGAGGTTATAAAGAGATGTTTAAAATCCTGCCAAATTGTACATGCCTTGTTTTAGTATTGTAGGGCCCTCTAACTCTGCATGTTTGCTTGACCCATCTCTGCTAACACTTGGAAAAGCTTGTTGGTTTTGGGTCCAGCTGAGGTGAGCCTGCTTACTGGTGCTGGACTGGTTTTAAGGCTGAAGCATGCCCTTCTTGGAAGGGTTTGTGCTGAGCATGCAAACTGTCCCTCAGGCCACTCCTGAGCCAGGAGAAGAATCTGGCATCAGTGGGGTCACCTTTGTGTGGCTTTTCTTCTTCCCCCCAGAGCGTCTCTGTGTTTTACTCACTGCCAAAGGGAACATTATTCCTATTATTCCAGGACATGGCACAGTTTGTCGCTGGATTTGTGCATGGGCTGAACCCTGGCTTCTTTGATGCCTGGTTTTTCTGGGCTGCCCTCAGGAATATCTCCTGCTTTGCCATGTTAAAGCTGCAGTAGTGCAGTGCTGCCTGGGTCCTCCTGGTTTATCCTGATGGATGGAAAGAGGTGGAAGGGAAAACATTTGACTCTGACTCCTGTGTGATTAAACCAGCGCTAAATCGTGTGTGTTAAAACCCTGTTGAAGGAACCTCTGCTGCCACTGCAAACCCACCTTGTATTTCTTTCTCAGAAATGAGGCTGGGCTGTGCTGGAGGCTGGAGAAAGCGCCCCAGGGTTGGGGACACCAAGGGGATGTGGAGCAGGGCTCAAGGAGCCTGGCACAGGACACACAGGCAGCTGTGATGGAGCAGAGGCGAACGGAGATGCAGGGCTGGTGACAAGAAGTGCACGCAGGGGCCACTGCTCAGGGTCCCCTGGCCACACTGGGAGCCTGACAGGTCAGGCATTATGCTAAGCCCTGGGCAAACACGGGGGAGGGAAACCCTGCCCTGCAGCCTCTGGAAAATAAAGAAACAAGAGACAAAGGTTGGGAGGGGAAAGTGAGGCCCTGAGAGGAAAAAAGGGTGCTTTTTAATGCTGCTTTTGCTTTTTTTTTTCTTCTCTCTTTCTAAAAATCACCAGGTTTAGGATGACTGCTGGCTGATTCAGGTCAGCAGTTACCTGTTCCCTCACAGGTGTTGTGTGGTGATTACATTACAGGAGTAGACCCCCTTTTATCTTTTATCCTATTACAGGCAAACATTTTTTTGTGTTGGAGAGCCCTTACTACACAACCTGTCTGAGTTCAACAAGTGTTTTAGACAATGCTTTCAGGCACGGGGTGGGGCTCTCGGGATGTCCTGTGCAGGGCCAGCAGTTGGATCGATGGCCCTGGTGGGTCCCTTCCAACTCAGCACTGATTCTGTGAACTGAATTGACTGGAACGTTGTCAGAATTAATTGCCGATTTCAAAGCCTTTAGCCTGCAGTCTGGAGCAGTTCAGGCTCATGAGCCTGTTTAAGCCTGCCTTGCTTCTAAAATAAGATTAGTCTCACAATTATGCCAAACTTGTCAGCTGGTGGTGAATGTGACTCTGCCAGATGACTTTTTAAGCAGGCTTGCTCCAGCCACGATGTTCTACAGAGTTGGAAGCATTTGGGGGAAAATAAAGGATAAACCTCAGTAGGCTTTGGTTGTGACAAGAGAAGAAAACACACAGCCTGCTGGCATTGTTAATGTGAACAGCTCTGTGCTTCTGTCATCTCCAATTTCAGTCCTGGGTACTATGACAGAAAGTGAAGGGGGGAATAAAAGATTTGTGTGGCAGAAATGTAATGGGAAACCACAGGGAAGGTGAGGAAGCAGCTCCATGGAGCAGCAGCAGCAGCAACACACTGCAGCAGGTCTCAAGCACCTGCTCCAGCCAAACTCACAAGGCTGGCAGGAAAAAGAGGTGTTTTCTTTTCGTTTTCTGATAAAAAACCATTTTCCTAAAAGGCAAAGCAATTAAGGTGTGGGAAAAGCTATTTTGGGCTGTCAAATGCTCCGGAGGCTGCCCTGCCCTCCTGTCCCTCAGGCTGCAGCTCCTACCTGGGCCGTGCCCTGGGCTGATCCCACAGTGTGGGCAGCAGGAAAGGGGGAATTCTGCCCCTCTGTCCTGCTCAGATGAGACTCCCACCTGCAGAGCTGCCCCAGCCCTGGGACACAGCACAGGAAGGACCTGGAGCTGCTGGAGAGAGTCCAGAGGAGACACCAGGATGATCAGAGGGATGGGGCAGCTCCATCCCTCTGATCATCTTGGTGAAAGGCTGGAAGAGTTGGGAATGCTGGAGAAGAGAAGCTTTGGGGTGACCTAACTGTGGCCTTCCAGTACCTGAAAGGAACCTGCAAGATGAATTGAGAAAAGATTACTGACAAGGGCCTGGAGTGCCAGGACAAGGGGGAATGTCTTCCTACTGCCAGAGGGTAGGGATGGATGGGATATTGGGAAGGAATTGTTCCCTATATGGTGATGAGGCCCTGGCACAGGTTGCCCAGAACAGCTGTGGCTGCCCCTGGATCCCTGGAAGTGTCCAAGGCCAGACTGGATGGGGTTTGAAGCACCCTGGGCTAGTGGAAGGTGTCCCTGCCCATGGAAGATGAGCTTTAAGGTCCCTTCCCCACCCAAATTATTCTGTGTTATATGAACAGCAGCCTCCTCTCCTTTGCAAGCAGACTTTTTCCTTGCAAGCAGTATTTGCCTATAACACACTTCACTGCTTCTGACAACAAAGTTCATTTCAGCTTTAACCATCCTATGCAATCTTTTTATTTTTACCCCTCTCTTCCTTAGGACAGGAAAGGGCAATTACCCATCAAGCTGCCTACAATTCCATGCATAAAGGGCTGTGTCTGGGTGCTGCTCTACCCCAGCCAGGAGCAGGAGGCTTGAGGCTCAAAGCTGACACCACCTACTCAGTTTCTTGAAAACTGGGGCCTTTTCTTTCTCTGTTTTCCAGCACAAGTGCTGCTGGGATATTTCCACTGACAATGCTTTTCCCCAGAGGAGACACTGAAAGAGTAATACACAAGATCTTTCCCTACCTGCTCATTAAGGATGAAGGGAGGCACAGGAGGGAGCTGCAGCTTTGAGTCTTAGCTGTGATCAATTTGATCCTGTCTTTGATTTCCTGCTTTAACATAAGCAAGATGATGTGCTAATGCTCACCAGGGGTGGAAAGAGGGGCAAAGATGAATCTGTGACTGCTTGGGAGACGTATGAGAGAGAACATGCAAAGAATGCCCAGGAGGAAGCTAATAATTGTGGCGTTTGGTTGGAATTTGAAGAATATGGCCTGGGGCCAGACGCTGAATGAGGGGATAAAAAGAAATATTCAACAACGGGCCAATGGCTGAATGAGGCTGGGGCCCCGTGGGAAGAGAATAGGATGTGATCGCAGCATCAGAAACTGCATCGTAATGCAGCCACAGAACGTGAGAGGGGAGAGGGGAAGGGATTAGAAGTTGCACTGACATTTTTTCACATTTGGCTGTTGCAACCTTAATTTTCTTCAGCTGAGTCTTTGGGATGTGATATAAAACAGAGAGCTCTGCTTTGGTTGTTTCTGTTGGAAGCAGGAAGGGAAATGCTCAGGATCTTGTCTTAGATCAATATTTGACCAGTGAATTAATATAAATTCTATTTGTGACACGAGATTAAATTTTAAAGCGCTTTGATTGTTTAAAGCTCCTTGGTGGCAGTGGCAAATGTCTTGTAGCTGATTAAAACCTGGCAGGAGTGGTAGCAGTGCCAAGACTTGGCTTTGAACGTGTCTGGACTAGGGCTGCCGGGGGCAAGGTAAGAAATCACTGGTCAGGATCCCCCGGGTCAAGGAGAGGGTAAACAAATCCATAAAAGAGGAGGAAACAGCAGGAAAACATAAATAAGCAGCATCTCTATGAATCTCCAGTGTCTGGAACAGAAGGTACATCTGCATGCAAATGCTGGGGCTGAGTGCTTTGGGAAGTGAGACACCCCAACACTTTTTAATCACCCTACACTTAATGGCTCTGTTCCCTCCCGAGGGCTGAGACTGTCCCTAGAAAATCCCAGGCATGTCGGGACATGCTGACTTCTCCCTTGGCTGGCTGCTGGACTTAGTGACCCTAAGAGAACATTGCTGTGCTCTGAGCATCGTCTCTGCCCTGCCCCAGAGCTTCCTGAGGCAGTGGAATTAAATCTTCTGCTTTAGCCCACACCTCCTAGAATCACAGGACCTGGAGGATGGCGAACATGCCTCAGAACCCAAGGATTAGCTCAAGGAAAGCTGTGTAACATTTCTCTTTCTGAGAAGCCAAAGTTATTTCTCATAACCCTCTTTCATTATTGTCTCTTTGCCTCACTGCCTTCAGGTAAGGCAGGTTGTTATAAGTAAGTTTTGTCACATGGCATTTAAAATACCTTGGATACGGCCTCAAGTTGCACCAGGGAAGGTTTATAAAGTAACAGAATCATGGAATGGTTTGGGCTGGAAGGGAGCTCAAAGATCATCCCACACCCTGCCATGGGCAGGGACACTGTCCCAGGCTGCTCCAAGCCCCATCCAGTCTGGCCTTGGACACTTCCAGGGATCCAGGGGCAGCCACAGCTGCTCTGGGCACCCTGTGCCAGGGCCTGCCCACCCTCACAGGGCAGAATTTCTCCTCAACATCCAATCTTTACCTGCCCTCCTGCTAAAGGCCATTCCCCTTTGTTCTATTACTTCATCCCTGTGTGAAATGTCCTTCTCCGGCCTTCTTGTCAACCCTGTTTAGCTACTGGGAGGACACAGGAGGGACTCGATATTAGCAAAAATTTCTCCATGGAAAGAAGGTGGTAGAGTGCCCATTCCTGAATGGATTTAAAAGCCACTTGGATGTGACACCTGGGGACTTTGGTTAGTGGTGGCTTTGGCAGAGCTGGGTTAAGGGTTGGACTTTATGATCTCAGAGGCTTTTCCAACCTAAACAACTCTGATTTATGGTACACAGACAGCATAACTCACTACCACCAACCACATTACCAGCAGCCTTTGAACCCAACTCTGTGTTTAGGAAGGGCTGGATTAGCCCAGCTGTAAATCCTGTGCTGTGCACAGCTACAGTGTCATTACAGCAACCTCAGCCAAGGAGCTTCAACACCAAATTGGAGTCCCTGAGCAGCACCTTGCTCAGAAACAGGAGTGGATGTGTGGATGTGTGTTTTTGTTGTGTGGTGTAGGCATGTGTTTATATGGATTTGTTGTTCAGTGCTGGCAATGCCAAAGGAAATGCTAAAAAGCCCTGTCTCTGTTAAAACTAAACTGAGCCAAACCAGTTAAAGCACAAATATTTTCCCAGCTATGCTCAGCTTAACTCCTTTGGTGTTAATCTGGCTCAAATAACAGCAGCCATGATTCAGAGATTGGGTAGAAATGACAGATTCTGAGATAACTCTGAAGAGGTCAAATACTACTTTGTGTGGTTTTTTCTTTCCTCCGTTATCTCTCTCTCTTTTTTGTTTTTTTTCTTTTAAAGAGCACAATTCAGATAACACTCCACTACCTTGTGAACTTCACTGAACTGATTCCATGAGAGTGTTAGGCATGATTTATATAAGCCCTGCCTTGGATCCACCAGGGATCTAACCAAGCTTTCCTCCAACAGGAGGCTGAGCCGGGTCTGTCCTTGGCCACAGCCCCCAGACAGTCTCTGCCCTGCCCTTGGGGATGTTGTTCTTCATTCCTCTCACCTTCATCTCCTGAACCAAGGAGCTGCCTGGCTGGTAAGGAGTAGAGTTTTCACTGGTATCCGGCTGGGGCCGCCAATGTGTGGAGGCAGGAGAGGAGAAAAGGCTGGAGAAAACAATCTCAGGGGAAACCTTATTGCTCTCTGCAGCTGCCTCAAAGCAGGTTGTGGTCAGCTGGGGCTCAGCCTCTTTTCCCAGGCAAAAAGCACTAGGATAAGAGGAAATGGCCTCAAGTTAAGCCAAGATGGCTTAGATTGGCTATTAGGAAAACATTTTTCACTGAAAAGAGTAATTAAGCATTGGGACAGCTGCTGAGGGGAACAGTGGAGTCACCATACCTGGAAGCAGACAGGGCATTTAATGATATTTCGGCTGAAGGTTGGACTAGGTGATTTTGCAGGTCTTGTCCAACCTTAATAGCTCTATGAAACCCAAGGTGTTGGTGACAAGAAGGGCTGCTCTGGTTCTGAATTTGGAAGGATGTTTTAGAATCTGAGGGAGTTTTACCTGGCAAAAAACTGTGAGTTTGGAAATGGGCAAAAGAAGCAGTGGGCTTTGAGCTTGGTACCACTGATGCCAGAGGAGGGAGATCATGGGGAAAATGAAATGATTTCCAGCACAGGTGCCAGGAAAGGCTTTGCTCACAACCTGCTGGGACAGCAGTTTGGATATGGTCAGGTTAGAGCGTGAAGGAAAGGAGCAGAAGGAGGCAGCAAAACCACCCCGAGGTGTTTTCTAAATTTTTTTTTCTAATGCGCTATTATTTATTGAACTTGAAAAGCCATACCCAGCTTGGAACTGGGGAAAAAGAGCCTCCACAAACTGGGCTGTGCTGCTGGAGCTGGAAGCAGCTAACAGCACTGAGGGATAATATTATGGAAGATGCTCACAATTTAGCTCCCAGCACTGTAGCAGCAATAATAATAATAATAATAATAATAATAATATTTAATAATAATAATAATAATAATAATAATAATAATAATAATAATAATAATAATACTTGCTGGGCTTGGAGTGATGTTTCTGGGGGAGTGACCACAGCTCCTTGCAGGCACTTTGATCCAGTGCTGTCAATGCTGTCTGTTTTTTGCAAACAAACTTGTAAAGCTTTGCACTGTGCTAAAATTACTGGGGGGAAACAAGACACTAGGTGGGCTGTAAGAGCGAGGAACCTTTTGCACAAAGGGTCTGGTGAATAACATTAATATTTGCCTGGTTTTCCTGAGGCGACGTGGTCGCTTTGTGGGGTGCGCCCGCCTCCCCCCGGGCTGCGTCTGCCCCGTCTGGGGGGATTTTTGCGAACTCTGGGCTCTAAGAGAGAGGAGCCTTTTGCGCAAAGGGTCTGAGTGAGTAATAATAATAATTGCCCGGTTTTCTTTGTGGCTTTGTGGGGGTGCACCCGCCCGCCGCGCCCCGGGCTGTGTCTCCCCCTCTGAGGGGCCTCTCGCCCCTCAGCGCCGCGCCCCGGGCTACTCACGCCTGGGACATGCTGGGCACCGAGGCCGAATCCCGCTGGGCTGGCACCGGCACGGACACGGACACCGACACCGACCCGTCCCTGGAGCCCCGGGGCACCGAGCCCGAGTCCCGCTGGGCCGACACGGCCACGGGCCCGGCCCGAGCCGCCCGCGGCGTTGCCGTGGACACGGCCCGGGGGGGCCGAGCCCTGCCCGCGGCTTCTCCTCCGAGCAAGGGCAGCTCCGGCCTTTCCGCCTTCTTGTTTTGCCCCCAGAATCACAGGGTGGTTTGCGTTGGATGGGAGCTCAAAGCCCGTGCAGTGCCACCCTGCCATGGCAGGGACACCTTCCGCTGTCCCAGGCTGGCCCTGAGCACTGCCAGGGATCCAGGGGCAGCCACAGCTGCTCTGTGCCAAAGCCTGCCCACCCTCACAGGGAAGGATTTCTTCTGTGTATCTCATCTAAATCTTTCTTTTTTTACTTTAGAGCCATCCAATGTCACTACCACACCACCCACCCCTTTAGTTTTGTTTTTTGCCCCAAGTTCCCTTCCCAGCCCCTATTACTTTCACCCCCCTCATTAGTCTCCTTCCCTCCCCCTTTCTTTGCCTCACTTTATGTTCCTTTTTTCTTCCTTTCTTACATCTTCCTTCCCCCCTCTTTTCACCTTTTCCTTTATTTTCCTTCCTCCCTTCATGTATTTTTCGTTCTCTCCCCTTTCCTATAGTTCCCTTTTCCCCCTTTGCTCCCCTTTCCTATATGTTCCTATCCCTTTCCTGTACTTTCCCCCCATTTTCTTCCCCTTTCCTGTATTTTTTTCTTTCCTCCTTTTGTTTTTACTTTCTCCCCTCCCTGTTATTTCCTTCCCCCACCAAGGAAGCTTGTCTCTGTTGCAGTCACATATTTCCTCTTTTTTTTTTTTCTTTCTTCTCCTTATTTCTTTCCTCAGGCACCTATTGAGGCAACTTTCTAGTGTTCTTCCATTCCCTTAACACTTAAAAAACCAGTTTAGAGGACATGATTACAGCATAGATTTTGAGGGGAAAATGCACTCATCCACAGAGCCAGCAAGAAGGAAACAACCAAGAAGTCTGGGACAATGACTGTTTTGCCAGTGATCATACTTTATTTGCCACACATTTCTGTATGCCTGCATTTCTTTTCTTTGTTTTTCCTTTTTTTTTTTTCCCTTCCTTTTTTTTTTTTTTTTTTCAATTGAAGCCCCAGCTCACATAATTAGGTGAGACTCTTGGCTATCAAGTTTTTGAAATAAAGTTTCTAGCCCCCCTGGTTTTGGAGGAAAAGCTTGAAAACATGAATCTTGAAGACCATAATAAAAGCATCTAAGGATATTATTTTTCAAGCCATATGATGACTATGCCCACTGCATGATTTCTTTAAGTGTATTGGATAGTGGGGGGGGGGTTTAGGAGAACTTGTTGCATTTTCTTCATGCTGAGGTTGGAAAATGCAGTAAAATCAGCTTGTAATTTTCAATGTTAATATGAAAGTGGTTCTTCACGCTGAAATTTGACATGGGAAATTTGTCTGCTTCCTTCCAGTGCCTGATCCTCATCCATGTGCAGGTCAGAATGGTCTCAAAAACAGTAAGTAACTTCTATTTTTGTTCCTTTGCAACCTGAATAGGAACCTTGCATTTTTATTTCCATTGATGCTGGCATTTGTACACCACTTTTGATGCCAAACTGTGTCTTTTCAGCCAGAAGTTTTACCTGCAGAGTCCCAGCAGTGCTGTCTCCATCAGTGTGTGTGGTTTTAAGGACTGATCGACCTATTGCATGTGTTTGCAATAAAAAAAGTAAGAAGATTTCTAAGCAATTGAAATGGGAGAACCAAGATGGCTTGATATGATGTGGGTGTTAATTATTAATCTGAATTTATTGCCCTGTGTTAGCACCTCGGTGTCACAGTGCACAAGATTGTCTTTATTGTGCTGGAAGCTGTATTAATGATGAAATAATACTCACTGCTTACTTCCCCACCTGCCTTCTCCACCCTTCCCCCCAAAAAAAAAAATAAGTTGGAGGAAAGAAAACGTCTTCCTTTTAAAAATGGGAAATTAAGCTACAAAGAAGTGATGTACATGAGAGCATTCAGGGAGGCTGAGGGGATTTTTATTTTCATCAGTTCATAGAGAACTTGGAAAAAAAATGAGTTGTGTTGCTGGGAAAAGTCATGCAGAAAATTAATTACGAAATGAGTAGGGGTTGAATTTTTTTTTTTTTTTTTTGTTTCCATGGGAAAGGAGCCTGGTTTTGAGCTGAAATGGGAGCTGTGTATGACTGAGAGTAAGGAATTATTTAGCCTAAGAAAATAGACATTTATGAACGGGGAAAGCGGGAAGTGTGAGACATTCTGGTTTCCAACAGTGTAGGGAACGCTGGACTCCAGGACGGTTTTGAGGAATGGAGATGAGAGATCTCTGAAGGTTGCTCTTAGAATATCAGGTTTATTAGGGATGGTGAAAGGTCTTGCTTGGAGCTGTCAGACACAGCACATGGCAAGGCCTGAGGGGATGGGGGACAGGAGAGACAAAGGGTAGTGAGGATGCTCTAGGAGAGGGTGGAAGTTCCAAGAGGGGGGAAGATCCAAGAGAGGGGAAGATCTAAGGGGGCGTCTGGCCCCTCAGAGACCCCTTATCAGGGGGCTTCAAGGTGGGCTGGAACAAGACTTTGGCCAATGGGGTCACAGGTTCAGGGGAGGGTTATAGGTGTGGGATGAACCATACATTTCAGGGGTTAAGATGGAACAGTCCATTTGACTTTTGGACCTATCTGTAGGTAAGGGTATTGTCCAGCCAGTAGCGGGGATTGTTTCCATCCTGGCTGTACTATTGTAAATCTTTTGCCAGGCAATTATATTTATCCATCCTTTCCAACACAACAGGTTTCCAGTTGAGTCCTTGAGCTTTTCAGGAATTTGAAGTGAGAGTCCACAGGTCTGCCTGGGCTGTGGGGTCCCACAGCTCAGCCTGGAGAAAAGGAGGCTCAGGGGGGACCCTGTGGCTCTGCACAGCTCCTGACAGGAGGGGACAGCTGGGGGGGTTGGGCTCTGCTCCAGGGAACAGGGACAGGATGGAGAGAAATGGGCTCAAGCTGTGCCAAGGGAGGTTTAGGTTGGACATCAACAGGAATTTCTCTATGGAAAGGGTGGTCAGGCCTTGGAAGGGGCTGCCCAGGTGCTGGTGGGTCCCCATCCCTGGAGGTGTCCAAGGATCTCCTGGACATGGTACTCAGTGCTCGGGGTTGGGTGACAAGGTGGGGATTGGTCACAGGCTGGACTTGATGATCTTGGAGGTCTTTTCCAACCAAAATGATCCTGTGATTCTGTGATCACTGCAGGCTGAACTGCAGCTGAGGTCCAGCAGAGCACTCATGGTCAGTGGACACCACGAAACATCTCCCTCTTTCCATTCTGGAATCATACCTCTCCAATAATCCCTGCAGGCTCCAAACAGTCTGAGATGTCGAGGTAAAACCAGAGATTAAAGGGATTTGTAGTTGTTATCCCACTCATTATGCATTTTTTTGTACAGCATCACTGGCCACTTCCTCATCCAGCTCGTGTTGCATTAAAAACTCCAAGTGTGTTATTTGATCTGTCCAGCAGGAACAGGGGATGGGTTTTATACAGCCCATGCCTTTCGGCATCCCTAATTCCTCAGGCTCTTGCAAACATGGGCTTAAAAGTCCTGCTGCCTTGGAAAATAGGTGCCATCATTTTTCAAAAAAATCTTTTATTACAAGCTTAAGAGGTGACTGTGAGCTTACAAAGGGGGTAAAACATAAAACTGGAGGGTCTTGTTCCTCTCAACGTGTGTCCCTGGCAAAGAGCTTAGTGCACCTGTCTGTTATTGAGTAGGGCTTAGGGAAAGCAAGAACATAATAAGGGAATAATGTTCTGCCTTTGCAACTTGTATTTCAAAGCACTTCCAGAGGTCCGGACTGTCCCTCGAGGCACGGGGTGGGAGGTGGAGTGGGTTTTTCCTGAGTGTTGCTGGCACAGAGAGATGCAAAGGGAGAAGCTGTGGGTCAGAGCTTCCTCCTCCATCCGTGGTGGGCTGGGGCTTTGTGCCACCACCTGGGAGTCCAGCATTCTGTGTGCTGTGTGGCCACAGGGACAGGTGTGACAGCCTGGGGTGCAGTGTGGCATGTGCTCTGTGAAGCTGGGCAGTCACCAGCTGCGTGAAACTTAACAAAGTGCTGGATTCTGCACCTGGAATGGGGCAGCCCTGGATGCACAGGCACACTGGGGAATGAGAGCCTGCAGAGCAGCAGGGATCTGCAAGTCCTGCTCGATGGCCAGTTGGATCTGAGTCAGCAGTCCCTGGAGCAGGAGGGACATCCCTGTCCTGGGGGATCACCCCAGCAGTGCCAGCCAGGCCAGGGAGGGGATTGTCCTGCTCTGCTCTGGGCTGGGGCAGCCTCACCTCCAGTGCTGCGGGCAGTTTTAGATAAGAAAGGTGTAAAGCTGGTAGAGAGTGTCCAAAGGAGGGACAGATGATGGTGAAGGGTCTGGAGGGGCTGTACAAGGAGCAGCTGAGGGCACCTGGCTTGTTCAGCCTGGAGGAGACAGAGGGCAGACCCCACTGAGATCTGCAGCTTTCTCTGAAGGGGCTCTTGGGCACAGGGTGGGATTTTTGGGGTGTCAAGGGCCAGGAGTTGGACCTGACGATCCTTGTGGGTTCCTCTCATCCTGAAGGACAGTAGTTACAGCTGGACAGCTGTCCCCAAATGGGGACCTGGTTCCAGCTGAGTTGCACAGAAAACCTCCGAGTCTGGAAAATGAGAAGTAGGACCTTGTGATGGGCAAGCCTGGGGAGTTGCTGCTCAGGGCTTCACAGAATCCCAGAATGGTTTGGGTTGGAAGGGAGCTCAAAGATCATCCCATCCCACCCCCTGCTATGGGCAGGGACACCTTCCACTAATCCAGAGTGCTCCAAGCCCCATCCAATGTGGCCTTGGGCACTTCCAGGGATCCAGGGGCAGCCACAGCTGCTCTGGGCACCCTGTGCCAGGGCCTCCTCACCCTCACAGGAACAATTCCTTCCTATTATCCCACCTAATCCTGCCCTCTTTCAGTTTAAAACCATTCCCCTGTGTCCTGGCACTCCAGACTCTTCTCCAATGTCCATCTTTAGATCTCTTGGAACTCCTTTAGGGTTCTGAGGTCTCTCTGGAACTTCTTCCACCACCAGCTCTCACAGCCCATCTTTGTAAGAGGAGTGCTCCCTCCCTCTGACCATGCCTTCCTTGCAGGTGGGTGTTTGGCTTTCCTTTAGATGGAAATGTTTAGATCCTTTGGATGGAAATGTTTGAAGGAACTCTGGGTGGCCCTTCACAAACCCTGGGGACTGGGGTCATCAGCCTTGTGGCCTCAGGTGCTGGCTTCCAGCTCACGGTGACACCCAGAAGGTGTGGCTCTGCCAGCTGGGCTGCACTGACCACTTCATTTAGCCTTGTGATTGGGCTATTTTTTCCAGTTAACACTGACTCCTGGATCTCCAGGGGGTTTGCTGCTTACTTCCAGGCTAAGTGAAGGGGATTTGTCAGCACTCAGGTCTGTTAGACTTTGATATAACAGTGTGTTCATCAGGCCCAAGCGTGGGACATAGAGGAGGAGGATTGCAGCAGAATTAGAAGGTATAAAGTTCAAATCTAATTTGAAGAATTTTCCCTCTATCACTTAAATGTGGGAAATGTTCCTGTGGCTTCAGGGATAAAATGTCACACTTCATAAGGAGCATGCGTTTTAAATCTCAGCCAGATATTAAGTGCCGTGTGCTGCACTCCACTTCTCTCTTTGTTAAAAAGTAAAACCCCAAATCATCTCTCCTGAAAGAGTGTTGTTTGATAAAATTAAAGCTTTCCAAAGAAGCTGGTTCAAATAGTGCCAGCTCTGTATCATTATGACACAACAGGGAGTGGATTGATTTTATTCTGTCTTGACAACAGTTCGTCAGCGCTCAGCTATTTAATTATATAGGATGCTGTTCCTAAAGATGCCTACAGCATCAAGAGAGCAGTCAATACAGACTGGCAACACACACCAGATGTTTTTTGGGTGAGAAAGAAACAGAAAAAGGGACCAGAGTCGGGCTTCTGGCAATTATCCAAGTAATTTGTAAGCAGACGTTTTAGGACATTGGTCGGCTTGAATGTTTGGCTTCAGCTCAGGAGTTTTTAATAAATTCACACAGACCCTCTGTCAAGCTTTAGTCACTTATAGGGGCAAAGTTCACTTCTATATCATCCTGTAACCCAAATATTGGAAATAAGTAGCATTTCTTGTGAAGATACATTCAGTATGGCATGTGGAATGACACTTTAGACAGATCCTTTTCAGTTCTGCTAAGATACACAGATCCTCTGACCACTTCCTCACTTTACAGGCTCACCATTAGCAATCTGAAGTGCTTTATGTGCTTTTCTCATGTTTTTGATGGAAAAATGACAAAGTTTGGCTGTTAACACTGGCTTGTGTGCACATTAATCGCTGAAAGCTTTGAGAAATTCTCATGCAAACACTACACAGCTCAGCTGCTGTCTGCTCCCTCCAGCTGCAGTGGGATTTCAGCTGACCCAAGCCCCCATGTCTCATGCTGTGGCCAACAGGAGGTTTGGTGGGACCAGCTGGAGAGCCCCGGGTTGGTGAGAAATCAGAACAGCAACTTATAATTTGCTTTCTATGGCCCAAAGTGGAGGAAGATGCTGGTCTCTGTTTATTCCTGCGCTGTTTGATGATCTTCCTGCTCATGAAAAAAGAGCTGTGAGGTGCTACCATGAATTTACAGAGCAGTAGTGTGGGCTTCAGCCATCCTACTCCGTGCACAGGGCACAAAGGCTGCTGGAAAGTCCTTTGTACTCCAGCTGGTGTCTCTGAGCATGAGCAGGGTGCAGAAGACCACGAGTCAGGGACAGTGGAAGCAGCTCAGCCGTTCAGAGGTCAAGTCTGCATCAGGAAGATCCCCTTCCAGACCCGACTGAGGGGGAAGCATTTGAGCTCTGGGACTTGGAGTGTTTCAAGCCAGAACTAAGAGTGACTCGAGAGGAGGAGTGACTGGAGGAGAAGTGGATGTTTGCCATCTGCTTTAGCAGTTCATTCCTCAGAAAAGGAGGAGGATTTAATCTGCTGTTCGTGCACGTAGGCAGTTGTTTCATTGTGTTTTGTTTTGTTTTCCCTCCCACTCGTCACTAAAACACCTGTTGAGTTAATCCTCTTTGACTCAGCTCAAAAGCAAGGAAGTCAAACTCCATGAGAGGCTGAGCAGCTCAGCTCTCATTTCCCCAGGTTTCTGGGGGGGGGCTCTAACGAGTGTGTTTTGAAGGCTTCCAGAAGTGAAGCTATTAAAGGGAGGACATGAGGTGAGGGAATACTTAATTTTGCTGGACATAAGAATGACTTGAGTCACAAAATGTTAGTCTGGGAGGCAGAGATACCTTGGAACTTCACGAGTTGTTCTTAAGGGTGGTGAGAAACATTTTAGAGGTTTAATTTTGATGCATCTTCAATGAATTTGAATGAATTTTATTTTAAAAACCTGATGTTGTTACTAAATTGGATGTGTCCTGCTTTGTTTAAAACTTAAAGGTTGAAAGCAAGCAGAGCAAAATGTCATGAGAAAGAGCTCACAGAATACAGTGATTCTGTAGGGGGCCACAAGCCATCAGCAGCTGAAATTTGGTGACAACCCTTGGTTCTGCAGATGTGCTTGGACCACTGTTCAAGGGAAGACATTCCTCCAGAGGGGCCCCTCTATGTCCTCTCTGAGCTGTGGAAGAGCCCCTTGCTCTGTTGGCCCTCAGGATCCCACCTTAGGTGCTGAGGATGAGGAATTTCCCTCATCCCTCCCCCATAATGTCTGTGAGTTTAGGCTTTGGGGACATTATTTCCAGTATGTGGTGACTCAGTTTCCCTCCAGGGTGTCCCAGAATGAGTCAGGTTTAACTGACACCGTTGCATCAATGAAGCAAACCCAGCAGGCTGTGCCCTGATCATGAATTAATTGCAGCCAGAGCTGAGGGGTTAATGAGATCCCAGAGCTGAAGGGACAATCCAAGCCCGGTGCCTGCCACGTCGCACGTGCGTCACTCCTGCGTGGAAGTGAGTGAGAAACCTCTCACTTCTTTTTTCCTCCTCCTGGTTCAACTTCTCGTGCTATAAATAAACAGCCCAGTGTGAGAAAAAAAAAAAAAAAAAAAAAAAAGAATAACAAGCAAGGGGCTGCAGCTTTTTAGGTGCCTGTGGCAGGATGTTTTCTTGCTTATCCTGTTTCTTGTAAACACGGCGATGACTTTTGTGGCCCAGATGTAGAGGCAGCTCTGCTTCATTGTTCGAACACCTGCTGACTTTTCAAATGGACCCAGTGCAGCCCATTGATAAAAATTCAGACTTAGAAACCTGCAGCACCAGGCTGTGCTCCTGTAGATAGCTCCAAAAAAAAAAAATCCTTGAGGATCCAACATCCGCCCTGTTGAGTTTTTGTGTTTTCTTCTCTATTATATTTGATTGGGAGGGGAAGGGAAGCACAAGATTATTTTTTCCCCCTGCTCTTGTTCTCATAATAGCAATAAAAACAATGCTCCTTGGCTTGGAGGTGGTAAACTGTGAGAAATAACAACAATAGCTGACTTGGTGGTTGTGCAGCCAAATTTATGAATGAAACTAGTGGGTGCAGTTTAATTTCCAGGCCTGGCTCTGCTTTTGGTGTTATGGAATGAAATAAAAAGGCCAGAGAAGGAACAACTCATAAGTGCTGCAGGGTTGTCACTGGGAATGAGTACAGGGAAAGGTTTGGTCTCAGTTGGAGAAGGGGTTTTGCTGCTTTTTGTATCACAGAGTATGAAACAGGTGAATTTGCTCAGTCAAACAATATTTATTTAAAACCGGTGTGTGGTGGTGGGACACCTTTGAGGTAGCAGTTCCAGTTCTTCCCAGTTTGTTACATGGGGTAAATGAAGCAGTTGGGCCCTTGCTGGGATAGGTCTGCTTTGTGAGGTGCACAGCAGGGCCACCAGGTCTGGGATAGGAAGGGGGTAAAGTTTAGAGAAAAAAGCACCAGGGATACTTGTTTTTGCAGATAAAGGTCAGTTCTTTGCCTGAGTGTTTCTTTGGATGGGACTTGAGGGCTAAAACCTGCTTTTTGGGAGGGCTTTTTGTGTCTGGAGTGAGAGGTTAGAGTTGAGGTGTTCAGCCAGGACTGTTTGTGTTTCAGAAGCCTCTTCTTGCTCAGGAGATTTGTTCTCCACAGTGCTCAGAGCAGGATTTTTCTTGTGTTGAGATCTCTTGCATCCTTCCCAGCTCCTCACGTGTCCCCCACCTGTGCCTTTGGCTGCAGGAGCAGAAGGGACGTGCTGGGTTTGTTTCCTGCTGCTTTGAGCAGGGATTTGGAGCAGATGGGGCTGTGAGGATCCCTTCCAGCCTAAATGACTGTACACTCATCCTGCCAAGAGAAGCAGATGCCAAGAGCAAGTCCTCACAAAGGCCCACAACACGTCAAAGGCTTTCTCCACCACCTCTGAAAGTGAGATGTGGGGCTCTGAAGGAAGCAGTCCAGCCCTAAAATGATCATTCTGCCTAAGACAGGTGAAACCAGGTAGCCACATGTGGCCAGTCCCAGATATGAAGACAGGAGGACAGGGTTTGAAGAATTCCTCGCTGGGAGTGTCCCTGGGGTGTCCTAGAGAGGAGACACCATTCTGGCTGCGGGATGAAGCTGTGGAGGGACCTCTCTCCTCAGCAGCCCATCCTCTGGCTCTCCCTTCTCAGTGGGGACCCGGGGAGGGAATCACCTCAGGATAAACATTCCTGCAAACCTCCCTCTGCATCTGCCTTTCATTAAGGCTCCCCTAAAGCCGCGCGTGGATGTCGGCGTGCAAGAGGAGTTGCAGAGCTGCCGCGTGCCGGACCTGGCTGCCACCCCATAGGCACCGTGGGCACGAGCCAGCTCCTGCTGGATCATGGGACACACGGGGAACTGGTGGTGGGACAGGAGAACCTCCCAGCAGCCAGCTCCCAGGAGAAATTTGGCTCTTAAATCCAATTATATTTGCAGCCTGAGCTCTTTTGTCCTCACTGCTGCCAATGCGTGTGCAGCCTTCGCTTCTTGCCCCATTTTTTGGTTGCTTCAGATTTGTTCATGGCTGTGTTTAAAATCAAGAAAAGAAGGAGTTGGAAGGTGCTCCATGTCCTCAGCTCTTTCCAAAGGGAATGCCTGTTTGCTGATGTCATCTCGTGTGGCTCAGTGTCAGAGCTCTGCTCCCATTCGCTGGAAAAGCTGCGCTGACCACGCAAAATGCTCACATTAATTTTTGTAGCATGCACAGAGAGGTGTCCTTGATGACCTTTCACAGTAATTACGGCAGTTAGGAGATGCTTGCCCCAGGCAAACTTCTCTCTAAGGTCCTCAGCATTGTGCTCTGAGTTGTTTTGGATTTCCCCTTCCAGGTTCTCCTCGAAAATAGCAGTGTGGCCTCTAATGTCTTTTCCTCTAAAATCTCTCAGTCGCTGTTGGAAGGCAGTGAAAGCTGCTGGAGATTTTCACAAACAACCCGAATATGGGTTTAAGGAAGCATTTATATTTCCTATTTATGTTTTGCTTTTAAACTCTGACTTCCAGAAATGCATTTTTCCCAAGAAAAACCCAGACAATCAGACTAATGTTTCTTTTCAAACGTGTGAAAGATGAAGGATGAGGCGTCGAGTTTCCTTTCAAGGACTCTGAGCGAAACCGAAGCCTTTTTGAAGTGGTTTACTGCAATTGTAGTTTGCTTTGCTTCCTGCTCCTGCTTTGGGCACACCTCCCAGCTCGTTGTGTGTGGCTACAGGCGCTGGGGGAAGTTGGAAGGCCAACAAAAGGCAAGGGGGCTCTAAAATCTTATTTCTTTTTCTGTTTAGAGTGCTGCCAACGAGACGTTGCATTTTATTCCTTCCTACCATCGAGGCACAATGCCTCCCCCGGCATCAGCACTGATGGAGGCAGGAAGGGGTAGGGAAGGAATGGGAATAGATTTCATGCTGGATGAGTCTCCAGTTAGGAGTCCAGACTGTGGGCAGGGTAAAAAAAGAGCTTTGTTTAGTCTGCAGTGAGTAGTTTTAGCAGGAGCTCTGGGCCCAGAGCTGGGAAGTTGGGTGTCCTCTGCTAAGGCTGATGTGATTTACAGGGTTGGGATCTGACTATGGGATTGACAGAGCCAAAGCAGAAGGAAAAGTGTTCTGGAGAGCTTGTCTCAGTGCCAAAGGGTGGGAAGCAAAGATAGCTCCTTCCCTGCAGCCACATTTCTCCTCATGGCTGGGTCCATCCTTCCTGCCACCCTCTGTGGTATCTGGACTGTTTGCCACACTGGAATTGTGCTGGCAGAACTGTCTGAGGGACCTTGGGATGCACTGGTGAGGATGAAGGAAGCTTAGGATGGCTTTGACATTGCTGCATGGTTGGGATGTCCTGAGTGATGAGGGTTAAGGACATTCCTGCCCAGATCTGGCTGCGTCCGTGAGAGTGGGAAGCACCTCCTGAGCCTCTCCTGGCCTAATTCCTTCAATAAATAGGATACTGCCCGAGCAGGACTCCACCAGCTTGGTGAAAAGCTGGGGCTTGCAGCAAGGCTATGGCTTTGTACCACCATGGTCTTGCCAGTTCCTCCAGCAGTACAAAAAACTTGTTGCTTTTGGTTCCAACGCCATTAGAGGAGCTGAGTGCCTGAGTTTTCTTGGTACTGTTTCAGGGCAATGTCTGTTCTTCTTGCTTGATCAACATATCTGTTAATTACATTAAGGTAATCTGACCTGGGCTCTTGCAAAATCATCCTCCTGCTGCTGAAGGTGATGGAAACCCTCCCTGAAGAGAGCAGCGGAGCAGCACATGTGGGATCAGAGGGTGGCTGGGGGATCTGGGCATCCAAGCCCTGGAAAACACCGTGGATGGTAAAGATGTGTCAGCTATCTGATATCCTGGTGGTGCTGGTCTCACACTGGCCTCATATCCCCATGTGGTTCCAAATCCAGAGGCTGGCAAAGGGCATACAGTCCCTAAAGATGCAGTTTGCATTGCTAAAAAAGCCTGGAAAACTGAAGAGCAGCCTTTCCCTTTAACTCGTGCCTGGCCGAGGGAGGAGCAGGATTTAAGCATGTACCTAAATTTCAGCATGTGCTTAACTGTTGTTCTGAATGGGGACCCTCTTGAGCTTTAGCTGAAGTGCTGTTCTGAGCAGGGCCAGCAGACTGTGGAAGTCACCTCTTGTTGCCTCTGCCCCACTGTGTTGGTGCTCAGTGCAGCTCTCTGGCTGTTTACTACAAGGAGAAAATCACTTCATTTACTTGCTGCTCACTCAGTAACTGAGAGCAGGCAGGTTGGGAGAGTCTCACATCAGCTGGGAGCGAGACATCTGACCTTGTCTCTTGTCTGTCTTGTTTCTATGATCCTAATTCTGCTCTAAATTAATTCTTTTGTTTAGCTGCTGGGGTTTTTTTTTTTCCTCCTTTTTGTTTTCGCATGAATGCTTGTCTCTATATTTAGGTCTGCCGGGGCGGGATGTTATGAATAATTGTTGATTGATATTATTAAACACTAACATGCTTGGCTGTGTTGCACTAATGATGGGGCTTTGGGGATATGCAAATCAATTAATTGCAGTAATTGCTGTAATAGCTGTTTTGGAGGAGGCTGTTGAAGAGCCCTTGGGAGAGCGGACAAAGATGGAGACATTTGGAAGTGCAGAGGAGAAAGGGTGCTCGAGTGCCACTGGAGAGGCTCCTTCAAGTTGCCAACTTGTAAAGTGGGTTTGTTTTGCTCTCTAAAACCTACTCACACCAAATCCCCTCTTGCTTTGTTTCAGAGTTACCCCAGCATGGCTACTTCTGGACTTTTCTGCTGCAGTGGAGCTGAAGAGGCTCACGGATGAGACAGAGACTTTTCCAGGTAATCTCTTGCCTTAAAAATCTGGGAGACTTCCCTGGAAAACACCTGAGGGGAAAAAAAAACATCTCTAAGGCTAAACCTCTGTGTCACCTCACACTCAACAGCTTTGGTTTGTCAGCTGATTCTCATTCAAAGCTCTTTCTCCCCTTCTGTGGCAGCATCACGGGGCCTCACAGTGGGCAAAAAGGGACGTGAGGTGCCTCAGGAGCCACGGTGGGAAGGCTGTGAAGGGAATGGGATTTTGGGTATTGTGAGGATGGGGAGGAAAAAGTCTCTTCTGGCTTCTTCCCTGTGCTATATGTGTTTTCCCTGCCTTTGTGTATTATTGTATATTCTTTTGTCTGGCTTTCCATATGCAACGTGCCTCAGTCTCCGTGCTCCGGGGCGGGTGTTCAATGTGGTGCACAGATGGTGCTCCCAGAAATCCCATTATTTGCTAATGGGATTTTGTGCTAAGCGTTTCCACTCTTCTTTTCAAAAGTCTGCATGTTTGTGTCAATATACCCAGACCCCCATCTTCCAGAGACACCCTCTTCCATGCAGCTGAGAACACCACTTTATTTCTTTATTTGCCCGGTTTTTTAATCCCTGGGAAGGATGTCAGGACAGCTTCTGTGGGAGGCAAAGATTGCAGGACCCAGGCAACTTTGAGATCACCTTGCAGAGTGAGGGAGGGTCAGGATAACTGGAGTTGGATGGGACCTCTGGAGATCCTCCAGTCCAACCCCCTGGGTCACCTGGAGCAGGTGACACAGGAACGCATCCAGGTGTGTTTGGATGTCTCCAGAGAATGAGACTCCATGACCACCCTGGGCAGCTCTGCCAGATGTCACAACCCTGCCAGGTGGCCTGGCCAGGCCGACTGGGGCAGTGCAATGTGCACTTGTCACCTTGCTGGTGGCCCTGCCCTTACATTTTGTACTGAGATGTACTTACCTATTCAGCAGCTTCCCCCGGGGTCTTGCAACATTACAGTAATGCAGTGTTCAGCTATTATGCAGCTATTCCCAGCTATTATGCAGCAATTCCCCTCTGTGACTTCCATTCTTCAAGCAGTGCTCAAAATCAGGATATAAATAGCAAAAGCCTGGAATATGTTGCTTTTGTTAGCAGAGGCTTTTCAGAATAGGTTAGATGTGTGCCTGACGGGGATAATACAGTGCTAACTCTTCCAACGTGGCACAGGGCTGGACTAGGTGACCTCCTGAGGTCTCTTCCAGCCCTCATTTTTCCATCCCTGCGTGACATCCCCTGCTAGTGGGTAAGTGGAACTTTGTTTTGCGTCACACTGGCTGGAGCGAGGTCAGGGCTGTGTGTCAGGAAGTTCCCTGTGTCTGCACACCCATGCACGCCTCATCCTGCTCAGGGCTCTTCTCCTGGGTGCTTCTCAGGCTCCTCTGCCATGGGAAGGTGAGTCAGAGCAAGGCAGAGGCTCTCCTGGTGCTGGCCAAGAGCTCCAGGTGGTTCCTCTGGAGCTGAGCTTAACCAGAAGAATCTCATCACAGCCCTGGTTCACAAAGTCTGGGCAGCCCGAGGCAGGAAAACTGCCAGGGACTATTGCTGCTGTGGTACAGAGCCACTGAGATGGTCAGTCTGGGATCAGGAGCTGGCAGTGGCTTGCTGACCAGGCAAAGAGAACCATGTGTGGGGTAGTGCTGTGTGCAGATTGACCCTTAGAGCCCCACTGTGCTTCTCTGAGCATCCAGGGCTGTGCTGTCCTCCAAAAGGGGGTTTGACACTCAGGAAACCCTCATCTTCAGTTCTGGGCTGGGGAGCTGTGCTAACAAAGTGAAACTTGTGGTCACCTCCACAGCACCTGGATCTGTCTCCAAGTTTTGTTTGGACCATCACTGCACCTCTTTAGCATCTGGCTGGCATGGTGTCAGCCCATCTCTAGGGATTGTGACTGCTTTGTCCAAATTTTAGGAGCTATGGGGGACTGTGGAGTGCAGCCCTCTGTGTCTCAGCGCCCTCCTGAGCAGCAGAGTTTGGGAAATGACGTTTTTTAGTTCTGCAAAAGATGGCAGGGAACCGGCACAGACACTTCTCTTCAGCAATGCCCCGCTGTGATCGGATGTCTCTGCAGGGAAAACAGCTCTTCAGAGGTGTTGGCTTTCCGTGCCCATCAAGAAATACCTCTTTGCCTCGTGTTTTTGCAGCCTCTCAACTTCGCTGATTTTATCACCTTTCTGATAAGGGTGATTAGATCTGATTTGTTTGAATTACAGCTCGGCTGCTTTCAGCTCTCACAGACACAACACGGTGCTGCTCGGGGTTGGAGCAGGGAAATGAGGAGGGAGAGCCTTTCTCCCCCTCTGATAATAGTTAGCAGATGTGATACCATTACCAGGTCAAGGATCTGAAATCACCCAGCAGCAGGAAAAACGCTGTGCTCGCCTGGCACTTGAAAGCCGTGCAGGGAAGAATGTGGCAAAGGCTGAATCATCCCGTGCTCAGCAGCACCTCGGAGCACTGCTCTGCAAGGTCTCACAAGCTGTGGGATTTTTAAGCAGCCCTGGTTTGGTGGTTTGGCCCCAGGAGCTGTTCTTTACGTTTGGAATACACCATTAGTGATGTCTTGTTAAAAATCAAGGCTGCCCATGGCTCGTTTATTGCTTGGAAGCTGTGAGCAGTCAGTTTGTCAGTGTGTCTTGTTTTTCTGGATGTGTGATGTCCCATTTTTCCCCTTTTTAGAGCCTCCTGGGCTACTAGAAATACTTTCCCCCCTGAACTAGGTTTTGTGCAAGGTTGGTGCCCTACTGTGAGCCACACCATGATGCACACAATATTAAAATGTGGCTTGTGTTATCAGGAGATTTTTTTATTTTTTTTTGGCCTTTCTAGGGTAATTAAAAAAATCTGGGACAGGTCAGACAAATGACTGTGCCCTTGTGGTTTTGTCCTTTGATCTAGGGGCTGAAAATCTGAAAGAAGACACATGACTCAGCTGTGGGTTTGGTGCTGGTTTGGGCTCTGGGAGGAGCCTGACTTCTACCTGCAGGTGCATCTTTTCTGCAGAGCTTGGCCAGGAGCATCCCTAGCTCTTGCCCTCCTCAGCCCCTTGCCTTGCAATCTCTTCTCTCCTCGTGGCAGAACCTTGTGGGATTGCTCTTTAGAAAAAAGCTGTGCCTTAACTTGGGGTTTCAGTGGGAGCAACATACTTTAAAAGCCATTCCTGGGCTCCAAACAGCCCTTGGAAAAAGACTTCCCAGGTTTCTGGCTCAAGGGGTGGTCATCAGATAGTAAGTGGTCACTCCTAGCACAAGGTCAGAGAGCTGCAGGAGTTTTAAGGAGACAATTTGGTTTGCTTACAGCATGCCAACAAAGAACAAAATATCTGGGAATACTGGGATGAGGCTTGAGGAGTTGCTCTGGGAGAAAGATGAGTGAGTTGCATCTATAAAAGCTTCCATGGGCAGGATGTGGCAGCTTCACCTTAACATGGAGGTGTGTGTTGGGAAGGAAAAGTTCAGCCTGGGCTGTATTTTCATTGCTGCAGTGGGTGGTGGTTATGTGATCTACTGGTGGTCTCATGGGAAAAGTCCTGTCCTTTTCTCTTTCCTCTGCTTTTGTTTTCCTTTTCCCTGCTCCCCTCACCTGCAGCAAGGTGTCCTCTAGGTCAGGTTTAGGGTGAGAGAAGGGAAGTCCATGTATTCAACTTAATGAGTGGTTTCAGTGCAGGCAGCATGAATGCAGAGCAGGGGGGACACAAGTGTGCATAGGTGTGTCTGGAAAGACTAGAAATAAATACCATATATTTCACTCTAGTTTGCTTTTCTCTTATGCTGCTAGCCCCACAGGTGACCAACCCTTCCAGGTGATGTTTGCCCGTTTTGAGAGGCCCTGGGAACTCTCCTGCCACTGCTCTTTGCTGCCCAATGGCCACGGGAAGAAAACTACAATGCTTGCAGTGTGCCTGCTCTCTCCCACCTCCCCCCTGCATCTTCTTCCCCAGCTGCTTTGACCAGGTCACTCCCCAGCTTTGATTCTCTCCTCTTGCTGAAAGACCTCCCGTGGCTGCATTGTCTGGAGAGCTGTGGTGGAGGCTTCAGAGCTGTACTTCCACCTCAGCAGAGAACAGGCTCTCGTTAGCAGCCCTCGGGGAGGGTGAGCATCTCTGCTGCCTTCCAAGGCGGTGCTGAGCCAGCTCCTGGCCCCCAGTGGGATGCAGCTCTGCTGAAGGCACCAGCAGGATCAAAACATCAGCTGGGGAGAACAGAAGGGATGCAGGTTCTGGAGCTGCTGTGGCTCTCGGACACACCAGGTGTGAGTGGTGATGGCACCGATAAAGTGCAGCAGGCCCAGCTCTTGGGAGGGTTTCCATGCTGCTGCCAGCACTGACTGCTGGTTATCCTAAAGTTCTCCTAAGGCTGCCCATGCCAGTGGCAGATGCACCATCTGCAGAAGAAATGGACCCTCAATTGCTGCCAAGTGAAACCCCACTGAGGCTCAGGAGCCAAAGCCCTCATTCCCCTCCTGACCCCTCCTCTCTGAACACCTCTGCCAGGCTCTCTGTCTCCTCCCCGGAGCTGCACCTTGGTGGATGAGCTCCAGATGGTTGGGTGGAACCCTGCCAAGCACAGGGGGCTATCAGCAGTGCTGGGGATGACTGTAGGCTTCCTGCTGGGAAGTATGTGGAGGTCTGTTGGCTTCTTACTTCAGGCCCCTAAAAAAGCGCTCGCCCGACTACTTTTGGCTTTCCCTTTAACCTAATGAGTTCTTCTCCCTTTTCCAAAAAGTCTGAGGCCAGTCAGTCCAAAAGTCTCCACAGCACCTCTTTGTCTGATTCCCCTTGTCTGGAAGCGTATCCGAGGAGTGCGGTGGGGTGGAGGTTGGTTGGACTTGGGCCATCCTTTGGCTTCTGCCATGAGTGCATAAACTTTTATCTTTTCAGTGTTACCATTAAGGGGAGCTGAAAAAAAAGAGGAAAGGAAAGGAAACTAAACCACAAACAACTGCATTAAAATAATAATCAGAGCCTCATGAAAGCGCACAAAACCCCAGCAAACCCTCTGTGCTTTGAAACTTGAATCTTATCTCCCCCTGTCAAGGTTAATTGTTGCTGGGTTCAAACCATGGACAAGCTTTCATTAAAGGCTGGAGATGGGAGCCATGGCTGGGCTGGGTGCGTTGGAGCAGAGTTGAATTTGGTCCAGTCTGCTAAGGAGGGAGTCACATCTGCAGCTACACAATTTCATTAGAGATGTTGGATTTAAGTCTGATCTTTAATGTTCCTGGACTGTCTTCTCCCAGAGTTATAACCTGTGGAGCTGTTTTAAAGGTGGTCACTTAATTTCTTTCCATATAACTTTATTTCTTTCCGTATCACATTGAAGACTGGGGTGTTGCAGTGTGATCAGATCTGGAGAGCTCAGAAAGAACTGATACATATTCCCCTATATAAAGACCTGTTTAGTTTATGTGGTGGGGAGCAAATAGGCTGTCTTGGGAAGCAAATCCTCCTTATTTCTCACTTAATCAACCTACCAAGAGCCAGACACTGCTGGTGGTTTTCTCTTTTTTTTTTTTTTTTTTTGCTATTGCAGCCCAACCTGAGTCTTCAAGATCCCAGTTCTGGCTGTGGTTGTTGCTTCTGCAGCTCATGTTCTTCTAAAGAGATGCTTGGAGGAAATGGGCTTCTAAGAGCATTTTCAATGAGAAAAATATATCACAGCATTAAAAATACACTAATGAGAAAGGCATAATGAGCGTTGGAAATAGTTTTATACTTCCTTAAACTAGAAAACATAAAGATACATCAATATAATGACAGTCTCCCCCTACCTCCCCCCCCCAACAATCATGGCTAGGTGAATTTGGGAGACAGTTTTTCATATGCAAATATGTTGGGATTATGGTTCTGCTTGGGTAAATTAAATAAACTGTTCAATGCCTCAATTTGGTCAACCTTGAAAGGGTTGTCCATCTCTGCTCTGTTTCCTGGGACGCTCAAGCAAAAAGGAGGCTGAGGAGATATTGGCTGAAAAGAAAATGAATTTATTTTCTCACTTTCAGGCATTTTTATGAGGTGGATTAAAGAGTTTCTTGTGCCAGTGCTGGATTTTTTCCTTTGCTGGAATCTCTGGTGTTTGTGTTAGAATAAGCAATAGGGAAAACAAGCTTGTTTTGGAAATAGCAGTGCTATTTTTTTGTTGTTGGGATTTTTTTCCAATTTTCATGACTTTTATCAGAACTTTGCAAATTTATAATACCAAGTAAAATCCATTAATTCCTCTCCAAGCTCCTCTCCCCCAGCTGCACAGTAATTTTGCAAAGCATCTCCTAAAGTGGTGGTGTTTTTGTAGGGCTGAGGCTTGGGTGGTTTCTGGGTTCTCCTGGTATAAAGCAGGGGAGCTCTGGGCTGCACAGCCACTGGGTGCCAATGCCTCGAAGGAGCCCTTGTCCCAAAAAAGAGCCCAAGGTGCTGCAGGATTGGCTGTGCAGGATTCCTCCTGGGCTCTTTTGACACAAGGACCCCTCAGACATGGCTAACGGGATGTGGCCAGCCGTGACTTGACATGATTGCTTAGCATTCCATCCCCACCTTTCCCCCAGCCCGCTCCTTTCCTGTGGCTTGTTTTCATTTCCTTGCTAATTCAAGCATGTCTGATGTTAGCAGGAGGAATTTTTGTGTGGTACAGAGGTCAGGGAGAGCTGACTGGGACTGGATTTTACAGGTGACGTTCATGTGTAGAGGTGGGGGAGCAGGACAACAGAAAGGTCACGGAGATGGGAGCTGGGAGAATTGCTGTTGTGCTTGGTGGAGAAGCCTGGGAAGGGGAATGCAGTGGTGGAAATCAGGTTAAAACACTTCTAAATGGGTTCAGTCCATGGGGATTTGTGTTACTTTCTGCTGCTGGACACACAGGAGTGCCTGCTCCTGCTCTGTGGTCACCAGCCCCTGGCACTGTGTGCCCTCACATGCCATCCTTGGTCACCACAGAAGTGCTGGTGATAAGCAGGTGTTCCTGGCTGGCATGTGGGAAGGAGAGTCTACTTTCCTTGGGAATGTTCTCCCCAAAAACTGCTGCAGCCCTTTTGTGGGGCTCAGCCCATTCCCTGTTGCTGTGGCTGACAGAAACCAGACCCCTCACTTTGGTGTGGAGTCTATCCACCAGCAACCAGCTGGTGCTGGTATTTGATATCAGCTGGGAAAGCCATCAGGAAGCTTTGGTTGTTGTTTTTTCCTTCCCTTTTTTTAAGATTTCCATCACCTTCTCAGCCTTGCTCCCCACTCTCTGCTTGGTCTGTGTGGTTCCATGTGCCCCCAGCAGGGACCCACACAGTGCCAAGCTGTAGGGATATCCCTGATGTGTCTCACTTTGGGCAGTCTGAACTTGGCAGCATTTCTATCAAATTGGTCAAAAAGCTCTGGAACAGACTTTTTTTCCCCAGTCAAATGCATTTCCATGCTTGAAAGTGGGTACATGTACAATTTATTAAAAACAATCCTTAGAAAGCTACAAGATGTAGCTTTTAAATTCTTGTGTGTTTATTTTTATATAAAAAAAACAACAACCCATGTTTTCTTCATTAATGGATGGTATTTACTTTAAGTACCGCAGAAATCTGTTGTTGAGCTTCAAACTAAGTAAATCTCCATTTATTAAAAGCCTAAGTGCCTCTATTTCCAGATTTTTTCATGGTACATTTAGGCTCTGTGTTGGAGACTCAAGGCTGAGCAGGCTGAGCTCTGATCCAGCAGGAAGGGATCTAAAAGTAGGTCTGACTTTTGGGCTGCATTAAAGGCTGGTGCCATGCAGGGGTGTGAAAAGCCTTTCATGTGGCCACAGGAGGACTCTTCAGAAGCCAGCCTGTGTGGAGGAAAATCTGGGAGCAAGGCAAAGACAGGGATCCAGCCTGTCAGAGGCACCAGATAAGGTTTCATTTCTGGGGGCTGGTTCCTGTGCTGTAAAGCAAACAAAGCCTCACATTTGACTTTGCTCATTTGGTTTTGCCTTTTCTGGAAATGTGTTGTTTTATCAAGAAGTGCTGGAAGCCTCTGAAAATCTTGGTTTGCAAGAGGACTGAGCAATTTTTGAGAGATTTCTGTGTCAAATCCAGCCAGCTGAGGAAGGGCCCTCTTACCACCAGTGTCTCCAGTTTATTACCAGTCTGAGTGATACAGTTGGAAGGAAGGGTGGCACTCGCACCAGTTGTGCTTCCAAAGCTTTGTATCCAGCTCAGTGTCATCAGGTGCCTTGCAGGCACCATCATTAGCAGATAATTGTCCCCTTCTGGAATCAGGTGAAGCCTTTGGACTTGCCTTTGATTTTGTCCAGTGCCAAATGGGTACTGAAAAGCTTTCCCTCCTCTCCAGAGGTGCTTAATTCCAAAGAATCTCAAGATGAGATAGGTTAATATCAGCAGAGAAAATCTGTGCCCTTAGCACCTGGTGCTGGATTAAGGTGGGTGCCCCATTTTTAGAAGAGAGGAAAGCAATTTCTCCCCACTGGCACAGGCTCTGTCAGGGCCTTTTGCAGTGTTCTAGTGCTGGTATTATATTAATAGAACTGGAAATAAGGAAGACAAGAGTTAGTCCAGCAAGGGGTGAAACCACCCCAACAAAAAGCTCCAGAAGGCCTTGACATCTCCCTGCCCATCCCAGTGTTCAAAATGTCCACAAGACTTCTGTGTGCTGGGGGAAGAATATGTTAGGAAATGAGCAGATGCCACAGGTGATGGTCCTGAGGAGCTCTGCCCTCACCTTTCCTCTCTGCAGCCATCTTCCCCTCCTGGAATAATGAGGCCTGTTCCTAAATAAATCACATTAAATTCCACACCTTCTTCCCAGGCAAAACCACCCCGGAGTGATAGGCATTAGCATAAGCAAAGCTAATTCCCTAACTTATCTCCAGCGTGCCGTATAATTGATTTCATCAAATAAAATCTGCCCAATAAAGCTCTGGAAGTGAAGGGAAAGCTACAACTTAATTGTAGCTCAGCCAAGAATCAATTCTTCATCTTCTATCTTGTTTTCTGACAATTCCAGTGTGTTGGTGAGGGCCAGAAAAAAAAAAATTGGACATTTTACAAATATTTCTGTCCCCTGGATCATTGACATTTTATACCCAGACTAAAAATGAAAGGAAATTTTGCAGATTGGATCAGCCACCATAAGGAAATATCTCTGTCAAAATGTCCAGCAGTTAAGAGCTTTATCCCTCCATAAAGCTAAATATGAATTTTATATGTAAATTTGTTTATAAATTTTAGTTTATTCTGTTGTTTCCCCTGAACACAGAGTTAGGGGGAAAAGGGGATTGAGAATAACTTGTTTCATGATGTCTTCATTTCAGAGACACAATAAAAATGTAAAACACAATAAGAAGTTACAAGCTCAGTCCTTGTTTGCTGAATGAAGTTGTTTAAGCAATATTTTGGATGAAACATCTGCAGTGAAATCCTGCAGTCATTCACACTGAAAGATATTCAGCTTTTCTTTGTTTTCAGTGTACAATTAAGTGTCATATCCAGGAGGGAAAAAAAGGAAGGATTGGACCACATTTATCCAATTTATTTTCTGGAATGCCTGGGTAGCAGGAGAGTGATGGATGGTCTGGGTGAGCAGGTGGTGCATAGGCAAAAATTGCCTGTGAAAATAAATGTTGTAGGAGTCCGGTCCAGCCAAAATGCAAGATGTAGGGTCTTTTTTCCTCAAAATGGAACTGTTTCCCTTTCGGGAATAGTTTGGATCTCTCCAGTGAGAATGTCAGCTGCAACTTTTGAAAGCTTTAGTTCTTCATCTTGTCTCAATTTGTTGCCGCTTTTCACAACCAGAGAAAATGCAGGAGACGTTTCGGCCATGTAAGAAGCCTTAAGCTCTTTAGAGGAAGATGCTAAGGGAAGTGGTGAAGTGACAACTCCTGTCTCCTCTGCTTAATCCTGTCAGCCTTGGGATTTCAACACGGGCTGCTGAGATGGGAGCATCACCTTGATTTGGAGCTCCAGTCCAGGTTGGTGGAACAGGCTAGATGTAGCAGCCTGGCTTCAGTAGGGATTAGTCAAAGCAGCCATAACATGGCAGGCTTTTAATTCTGGGCATGCCTCATGTTTGTCTTCAAGCTGACAGGCTGCAGAGGTCAGGGAGGGTTGGGAATGGATGAAGGTGGAAAAAGGAATGTGCTATCCAAAGCCTTCAATTTCCCTCATCCACCTTCCACACAGAGCTGGCCTTCACCAGAGATACCTCTCCTTGCTTTCCCTGTTTGCACAGCTGTGTTTGAAGCAGGCTCTTGCAGCACATACATTCAGAACAAATACCATCCTTTTCCATCCTCCCCCTGGTATTCCTTGTGTGCAGGATCAGCAGCTTGCAGCCCATGCCTTGAATCCTGCAAGATGCTGCAGCTACCCTGAGAAGCAGGGCCTTGAAACACATCCTTCCCCAGGCCAGGCACCAGGGCAATGGGAGTGGGGGCTGGAAGGTGCCTTCAGCCAGGCTGAGGATCCTGAGAGAGGTTTCAGTCTGCAGGGAGGAGCAGCGAGGTGTGACAGGGCTGCCTTTGTGCAGCTCATTACGCTCCTGTCACTGATTTCTGAACAGAGTCCTGGCGCTGTGACAGACCAGGTTTGCTTTTACTAAAAACAGAGGGGTGGGTTTTTTATTTTTCTTGTACCAAAGTATGTAACTTTAGATGGCCATCTCTGTGCCTGGTCACCTCTGAGATTTTTTTTTTTTCCTCACTGACATTCACCTTGATAAGCTACAAAGAGGTAAAAACTACAGTGGCTTGCTGTGTCTTGACTAGTGTCTCGCTTTGATAGAAATCCTCAGGGTAATAAAAACACCTTGTGCAGCGAAAGCAAAGGCTGAAGTGGCTTTCATGAAGCAGGCTCAGTTCCCCTGGAGGACTGACATCCCCATTTTTGAGGCCTAATTGCATGAAGTCTCCTGTGATAATTTCTTAGACAGCAATGAAAAGCAGCTGGAGCCAGCCCCTGGCATTGAGGGGTATGAGCCCAGCAGGTCGGAGCAGTGTCTTGATAGGGCAACAAAGAGATCCAAAGCCTTGGACAACAGTGATCCTGTCGGATGTGCTTAAAGCCTTTCTTCATCCATTGCTGACACAGATCCCTGGGGGTGATCAATATTAAAATGCTTCCCTGGAAGGTGTGTTTCCTGTGCAATTTGGGACGATGTTGTGAAGATAAAGGAGTGCTTTTGTGTGAGGTGATGGTTGCTTTGGAGCAGAGGCAGTGTTTGTAAGGACCCTCAGTCTGACACAGGGCTGATGACATCAGCCTGGCCACACAGGGTGATGGCAAGGACCCATCAGCAGCACCTGCCTTTGTGTGGAGGGACCACAAGCCAGGCTCCTTGCAGCAGGAACCTGAAGGTTTTATATTCCTGGCTCCCCTTTTTCACTCCATATTTCAGGATGAGGCAAGGCTGTGCTTGCTCCCTGTGTGTTATCCTGCTCCCAGCATTTCCCTTCCTTGCTTTCCCGGTGATCCAATGTCCCAGCCCCCGGGCTCCGCGGTGTGTGGGGTATTGATTTCTGTTCCACAGAATGATAGCCTTCAAAGGATGGCTGGGCATAATGAGCTGGGCAGCTGCCAATAGCTCCGTGTCACCAGCAGCTTGTGACTCTTGGTGTGTCAAAGCTTTGCTGCCCCTCAGTACTTCAGATGGCTTTGTGTCTGTAAGAGCAGGCACAATGTCTCAGCTTCTTGGGGTGTGCCTACATCTTCTGAACCCTTTTTGAAGCTATTTCTGCATTTGATTTGGCAGCCTAAAGCCCACAGAAGGCAAGAACATAGGTTTGGAGGCATGCAACCCCTACGTTTAACTTGGACATCACAGCCCCTCATAAACCCTAAGGAACAAGCAGTTTTGAAAGCCCTCTGCAGTATTGATTTATCATTTTCTGCAGCATCAGCATCTCTTTGAAGAACAAGGGGCTTTGTAATGTAGTTGTACATTTTTCCTAAAAGTATCTGAAGTGCCTCATAGGAGTGCATGATTGCTCAAGATGCTTCATAATTTATTCCTTCTCACATTTTTCAGCTGTGCAATAAAACATTTGTGAATATCCAGGAACAAGGGTCCTTACAGACGGCATTAACATGTATCAGGCTCACATGAGAACCCCCATATCACCTGCAGGAAGGAAAAAAAGAAGGTAGGAATGAGCTTCAAAATTTCCTGAACCTATGTGGCGGGTTTGAAATGCCTGGAAAGGTTTTAAATGTGGTAATTTTGCTTCTTGAATCCTCTTCAATCTCAGCAGTGTTGTTGCTGTTTAAGTACTTGATGGGCTGATGCTGAGCTGGTAGCATCATGTACTAAAGGATTCCAAAAGCAGCTGTCCCAAAGTGTGAAGTTCCACTTGTAACTCAGAGAAGACCTCAATGACCAAATGTATGCAAGGGATTACAAACCCCACTTGCCTCTTGCTAGTGAGAGCAGGCTTATGTCATCCCAGATACCTTTTGAGAGTAAATAAATGGCTTTGTTTTACATTATTTGAGAGAAGCCCAAGAGGAAATTTGCTCTGTTGACTTCAATGACCTCAGAAACACTTGTAGCCATTTAATCTGGTTCATTCAAGTTCTGTGTGGATTTGTTATGGGGATGTAAATGCTGGTTGAAATCTTACAAAGATAAGTTTTTCTTGAGTGGGAAGGCCAAGAGACTGCAGTTCAGTGAGTAAACAGAGAGGACTATTTATTTCTGGCTCCACTTTGGGATTTCTAGCTCACTGCTCCTCCAGGCTGAATGCCAGCAAATCCTTGAAGGTAAGGCAGGGCGTGGGGGTCCTTTGACAAAACAAGTCTTGAGGGGTTGAGATGCCATCAGCATACCCCTGTCTGCTTAAATTAGCTGATGCAGAACTAACAGTGGTCGTATGACTCAGGGTATGAAGTAAATACCAGTCACTGCTGAATGTTGATCTCTGGAGCACAGGAATTGTTTGTGGCGTGTTGACCTACCCTGAACTCCTGGGCAGTCTCAAGAGTTACTGATGGTTACAGCCCAAACACAGTGAGCAGCACCTTTTCCTCTGTGCAAACACACTGTGAGACCAGTGCCGAGTCCCAGGGACTGCCCTAAATCCATCTTGGTTTTTCTCTGACTTTCCAGCATGTCCAAGGCATGAGGAGCTGTTCTGGAGCGACTGGTCATGGGCACCAGATGTTTGCCCTGCCATGGCTGGCCATCCCTGCTACCCAGACACCTGTCTTTGCTAATAAGTACTTCTTGCCAGATCCTGAAGGATGAGCCAAAATGTCTTGATAGTCTGGGAAAGCCCCGAGAGTGTGTGTAATGTCTGTTTTGCAAGACCAATCATCATGTGTGGGCCTCTTGCTCAACTGAGGACTGCTCGGTGAAGGTCTTGCAGAATGGTTGGAAGTGCCTTTTGCCCTCTGCTTCATCCATCTGGCCATTCATAGCCAGATGGAGGATCCAGAGGATTTAGAGGGACTGGCAGAAGTGGCAGCTGGCCTGGTGGCAATCCTGATGTCCCCTGGTTCCCTGTAATAACCCATAAATTACCCTCCCTCGCTTCTGGAGCCTGCGGTGGGTGTGTGCTGATTACAGCGCAGTGCTTGACTCATCATTGCAGCTTGGCTTCAAAACCAAATGGATCCTTTTCTTTTTCATGTCAAGAGCATGATTAAGTCCTCCTGTTTCTGTGCAAGAGCCTGGAGCAGCTGCCTCCATTCTCCTCTGGCTGGACTGTGTTTCTCAGGATACAGGAGGGATGCCAAGGAAGCAATGTCTCTCCTGGGAGAGGGCTGGATGAATCATGTTAAGGGAACTCCAGCAGAAAGTTTCACCCACAAAGGGTGGGGAGCAGCAGCTGATCTAGACCAAATGATGACTTAACCTTGAAAATTAAGATGTTGTTCCTTCAATTTTTATCCTGCTGGAAAACTGAAAATATTTCCATGACGATATTTCCATGAAACTCCACTTTCTTTGGCAGAAAACCTTTCTTCTGCCCAAAGTCTGCATGTTGGAACACTCCCCACCAGCTCTACTGGTGGGCTGGGAGTTTTCCAGGACTAGCCTGAAGTTTCAATCAAGGAGTTGTTTGGGGGGTTTTGGTTTGTTTATTTGTTTGCTTTTAAGGCAGCCAAGCAAAACAACTGCTGGCAAGAACTTTAGTACCTGATTCATCCCTATAAAATTCTCTGCGAAGTGAGAAGGCATTTGCTTTTAAAACTGAATTTCCTCTGCTACTCCAAGCAAGAGTTAATAAAGGACTTAGAGGTGTTTGTTTCATTTTGGGTGCCTAATCGGTTCTCAATTTGTTTCAGATGAGCCATGTAAAATTTATCCCATGACCCTGTAATTACAATCTGTCTTTCCATCCCTTAAATAGCCACTCTGTCTTTTCACGCATTATTTTGGTTCACCTTCCTGGCATCCAGTTTTAAGTAAATATTTTAAGCTCTGGGGTGTGTGGTTCTCCGCTTTCCACTCTCCTGGCTTCCTTGAGGACAGCAAGGGCTCCACCAGTTTCCACTGATGGGCGGCAGATCAGCTCCAGGTTTCTTTTTGGGTGGAGAACTTTTTGGCTGTTTAGAGAGTGGAAAGGAGCCTCGGGGAATCTCCTTTTTCTCTCTGACAGTGGAAAATGGGCACTTTCTTTATCTTATGTGCCTTGGTGCAGCTGAAAGGTGCTGGAGCAGGCCCTGGAAAGGGAAGGTCCTGCAGAAAGAGGAGGATGGGCCCGTCCTTCCTGGAAAGGGTGGAGCAGGGTGGCCTCTGGCTCTTCAGGACGTCATGGAACGCCACCCATCAGATCCTGGTGGAATCAGACTTCAGACTGCCTTGAGGATGGAACACCACCAAAGAATGACATTTCACTTGGATTTTTAAAGTTCTAGGCAGAACTTCTGCTCCAGGTCTTGTTGGTAACTGAGTTCATAATTTTGGCTTTCACTGCTTGGCCACAAGCAGTGAGCTTAGACAGGGACTATCCATGAGGCAGTATTGGAGTTTTTCCCACCTCCTTCTCTTTAGTGCCTTCCCTTTCCTGCATTTCTTGTGCTCCTTTGGGTTTTATTGCACTGGCCAGGAAAGATGGAGTTGAAATAGCCACAGCTTTACTTTGAAAACTGATACATTAAAAAGAGCTGCTTAACTCCCTTTATGTCAAGCTTATGATATTAAAATCAATATTTCTCCCTCTTTTCCAACTGGTTTTAGTGGTGTGAGCTGTGCAGAAAGGTCTCTTGTACTGTGACTGCAGTGCATTTGGCACCTGAGCAGAGAAGGGGCAGGCGGTGGATAAAGACTGGGCAGGTCTTCTCTTTGCTGGGACCTCTCCTGATGGCTGGAAAATCTCCAGGGCTGGTTTTGCTCGTGTTTTTGCTGTTCTAAGTGGAACTGACTTATAAAAAGGAGTGTTAAGATGGTCCTGCAAACAAACACAGAGATGTTGAGAAGTTCAACTACTGTGTGATGGGTATTTTTTGGGAAGGAAAGATGTGTCCATTAAAAAATACTTGAGTTTCCACATGCATAATGCCTAGACCTGCCCCAGCAGAGCAAATTCTTCTCAGGTGAGAAGTGATTTTACAAGGACATTTAGGACAGGACAGGAGGAATAGCTTCCTACTGCCAGAGGGCAGGGTTAGATGGGCTACTGGGAAGGAATTGTTCCCTGTGAGGGTGGGCAGGCCCTGGCACAGGGTGCCCAGAGCAGCTGTGGCTGCCCCTGGATCCCTGGAAGTGTCCAAGGCCAGGTTGGATGGGGTTTGAAGCACCCTGGGATAGTGGAAGATGTCCCTGCCATGGCAGGGGTGGCACTGGATGGACTTTAAGGTCCCTTCCAACCATTCCATGATTGTCCCAGAGCTCTCCAAGATGAGCAGTGGCACCTACCTGCAAAGCCCCTGTGGAGAGACTGATCTGTACCTTTCCCCTGTCTGAAGGACAGACAAGTAAAGTCCTTCCCATCACTGGTTTCTTCGAGATGGCATTGCTTGACTGTGAATATTCATGTGCAGCTTGTTTCTGCAGCAAAAGTGTGAGCAGGGCTGTGATGCTGCTAATTGCAAGTGAAAGTGTTAATTTTCACACAGTTGTAAAAGAAATCCCAATTTGTGAAGATTTTGCTTGAGTCAGGGGTGAAGTTTCTGTCACTTTTAGAAGATGCAGATGGGAAATGCTGAGTTGGAATATTCAGCCCCTCTTAAAATACTTTATTCCATCAGAAAGATTCCCAGACTCTCTCAGCATGTTACTTTGTCAAACTCACCTTTTTTTTTTTTTTTTTCCCCTGAGAGAGATTGGAGTCTTGACTTATTATTCAGCTTTCTATTCCAGCTTTGTTTAGTGGAGTTTATACATTCTTAGATCAAACATTATACAATCCGACCAGGAATCACGCAATCACAGTGGGAGATGCAAGGAAACAGCATAATTTATTTTATAAACAAAGGCATCGTCCACATTAAAGTACCAGTTAGTTAATAAAATGGGTTTTAATGCAATAATAAAAAAAAATATGCAGCGTTCCCTGAGCTGTGTTTAGAAATAGTTGCACTCAGATGAGGAATGCAGCACCCATGTCTTCCCACACAGGCTGCCTTCATCTCCTGAAAGCAGCTACCCTGGCTGGTTTTGTTTGGGAAGGCTGCAGGGATTTGACCAGCTCCTTATTGTAAAATGGAGTGGATAATGAATGCCAGCAGAAGGACTAAACTCCATTTGATATTTATCCAGAGATGAAGCAGCTGCTCTAGGTTGGAAATGTGTAAAAGCTTGGGCTCGGAGAGTTCTGAGGAGGCTTAGCAGGGACAGAAAACTGTGATGTCCAAGCATCACTAGATGTTGTCATCACCCACAGCTTGTTCTGGAGGATGTATTCATTAGATCCTTGTGGGACAGTTTTGCTGGTAAAGTTAGAACTTTGGGAGAATGGCCAAATTACTGTGCTTGTGCTGTTGGCTGGGCAGAGGATCCTCCTGAGTGGTTCCTGGACAACCAACCTCACTGAGGAGCTGGAAAATTTGCTGAGTGGGGTTTGTGCTGTGGGCAAAGAGCTGGTGGATCGAGCTGCTGCTTCTGGAGCTGAGCCCTGGGAAGGAGGAGAGCAGGGGGGTGTCCACTTTTTCTGAGGATATATTGCAGTGTGGGTAGGGATCTGGGAATTATCAGCTGGATCAAACTTGCTTTAGCCAACAAACATTTTGACAGCTTCTGGAAGAGGAGAGAGGCTAACTTCAGTGAAGGTAGTGGTACAGCGAGCCAGGAGAATATTTCATTTTGGAGCTGCAGTGAGTACAACCTGGACTGCAAACCAAAAGCTGCAGAGAGTTATTACACACACGTGCACACAACAGAGCTCAGAGCCCGGCCACTGAGACCCTTCCTTGGGGATCCATATAAAATACCTCTCACAAAAGCTGCCCTGTGTGCAAGCAGAGGAACTCCTGCTAGTGACGTTAAAAATGGTAAAAAAAAAAAAAAAAAAAAAAAAAAAAAAAAAAAAAAACCACAACCCCTTTTTCACAGACATCCAAGTGGTGTAACTCTTATCTTGCTGCCAGTCTGTTGGAGATACCAGCACAGCTAAACAGCACACACCATATGGGACACTAAAAATGCTGCCTGGGAAGTGCTTTTCAGTCACTGCTCTGAACTGTGCCAATGTAAAAAAAGTCCCCTTTGTCGTTGTGGTGAATGAATCTTCTTGTTCCCCTTTTTGCCTGGATTTATGTTAAGCCTGGCTTTCAGCCGAGTTTGATCTGCTCACTTTATTGTATTGCAAACAGTAGTCAATGGCTCTTCAGCTTGAGATCGCCTGGATTTATTTTCAGGTCAAGTCAACTCTCTTTGACCCAAGTCTGAACCAAAATACATTCCCAGAAGATTCCCCCACAGGATATGGGATCCAGAGACAGAGTGACATTGTAATGAGTTCAAGGTTTCAGCTCAGTACAACAGAGCCCCTGTTGGTGCAGGGAAGGCACTGAGCAATCCTTATTTCAGCAGATTTTGTCACCCATCAGTCACCTCCCTTCACTGAGCAGTGTCACCATGAATCCCAGGATGATTTGGATTGGAAGGGACCTTAAAGCTTATCTTGTTCCACCCCCCTGCCATAAGCAGTGACATCTTTGACTAGACCAGGTTGCTCCAAGCCCCAACACACTGCTGGTGTTTGTGGTCTGCAGGGAAGCCAGTCCTTATGGATGTGTTTGCATGGCTCTAACATGCCTGTGTGGAATTTGCTGTGCAAGCTTTAAGCAACTGATGAGATGGTCTGCATTCTTGTATTATTTTTAATAAGGAAAAAGGCATGTCTTTTGGGACTGCCTGGCACAGAGGCAGAACCAGCTGATACTGTGTCATGAAGTGTAAAACACTGCTTTGAAGATTTGGGACAAAACCAGAATGAACTCATGGATTTAGGCTGGGTGATAAATCTTCCTTCAAAATAAGGCAGCCTTATGTTTGGTACAAAAGACTGTTTATTTCTTCTGTGGAAAAAAAAAAAAAAAAAAGAAAAGAAATGGTGTAATCATCTAGGATTAAGTTTCCAGGGGCCCTGGGCAGAAGCTAAAGCCCACATTGCCTCCTTCTCATGCTCACATTGGATAATTTGAGTAGTTAAAAACTCTCTGGCTTCCTATGGTTTTGGGCTATGAACTGCTGCCAGCGTGCCTTGAACCTAAAGCCATTGCTCAGGACCTCAGCAACAGAAGTCAAATGTCCAAGTGTTTGACTGGTATGAGCTGCCTGTTTCAACTAGGAGCCTGGCCCAGGTGTGGAAAAAAATGGAGCCTTATTCCTGTTTTCCATCTCAAGGAGGTATTGAATCCACATGGGAAATACACAACTAAGGTCCAGCTGACTTAATGCTGCATTAAGAGTCTTCGTGGTTCGGGTGCGCTGCCTTTGTTGTTCTGCCTGCTCATGGTTAATGTTTCATCAGCCTTTTTTTACTTTATCTGCTCATGTAATTACCTAGGAACAGCCCCGTGTGCACTTTGGTGATGCTTCAAATTTCACACCTCGTTGGCATGGATGCTGGGAAAGCTGTCTGTGAGAGAGCCAGGCAAAGGGAAGGAGGAGGGCTGGAAGTCCAGCAGGAGCTTGTATGTGTGAGCAGAGTGGGGCAGAGTGGTCTATGCAGTCTGAGTGATAAGCAAATCCCATTTTTCTGATGGCTCAGGTTGGGTTATCTGTGCCTGAGCTGGCTGAGAGTGTGACGGGTCAAACAGGCACCGATTGTTTTATGGCGCAAGGGCCGCTCAGCGGTCCCTGTTATCTTGTGTGGGGAGCTTAAGCTGTGCTCTCCCCTTGTTCTCCTGGAATAAACTCCTTTGGATGGTGAGTTAGCACAGGGGAAGGCCATGGGCACAAGCAGTTACTGTACACTGAGTTGTGTGTCTGCTGAAGAACTTCCTGTAGCTATTCCCTGAGGTGTTTTTTACAATCCACAGGTTTCTCCTGAGGAAAGATACACTCCAGGAGACAGGCAGGGAGGAAAAAAGGGAGCAGGGATGTTCCTTTTTCAAAGGAACACAAGACTTGTGTGACCAGGAGACCGGTGGGAAGCCAAAGGTGACCACACCTGTGGAAGGGGGCCTGTGGCCAGTCCCAGCCCACACTGTGGAAGCTGCCTCCATAAGGAGACCTTGCTGTGTGCAAGGTGTCTGCCAGGAAAGGTCTCTCCGGGGAGGCAGAGCTTTATTTGCCTCCATATGATGCAATTTAGGCAGGAGATGGGGCTGGATCTGCAGCCACTGGAGCCTCCTGGAGAATGGAGACCAGGCATGTAGGAAGCCTAGGCTGGGAAGCAGCTGGAGCAGGTCTTTGGAGAGCCCATGTTCTGCAGGTGGCTACTGAGTTCTCCTCAAATCCTGAATGTCTGGCTGGACTGAGAGCCAGGAGAGCTTGGCAATTTCCCCGGCTGAGCCAGAAGAAAACCAGAAGGAGATGACCAGACAGTTCCCTACCACCAAACATCAAATGAAAGCAGCTGTAATGTCTTTGTCTTCTCACCTGTTTGCTGGTGGGCAAACAGTGACTGTTCACAGTAAAAAATTGCCCTTTGTGTTCACTTAACATTTTCAAGGAGTTGTGGCTAAATGGAGGTGACCTTCACTCTCAGCTCCCATGCATGGGCTCAGCTCCAAGAACTGCAGTCAAACCACGCTGACTTCCAGCAGCTGGGACTTGGGCCCTGCGTTTAATGTCCCTTCCTCGGTGCTCATGCACTCAGTTTTCCTTGCCAAGATTATATTTGCTTTCCTTCCTCAAGGACTGCTCTAAATATCAGACTTTAAAACAATATGTCTTTTTTTCCCCTGCAGAGAACAATATGATATGCCACCGTTGAATTAATATGTCCATGAGAAGTGAATATAATCTCCCCAGTAGATCCCCTTTCCAAAAGATTTACGATTTAATGAATTTTTTATTTCTTACCGGCCTGTAACATTTAGTTGTTTTACACCCAGCAGGGCTCTTTCCCATGGAACCAAACAAAGGTGGGAGGGATCCCATCATCCTAATTCCAGCTCCTTGCTTTCTTCTTTCTGTGCCCAGCCTGCTACTTGCTGCTGATGCAGATTTCCATAGCATGGCTCCTGTCAAAACCTACCCTTGCCATGTTCACGTCTCACTGCTAATTTGAGAGTGCGCTGTGAGGACAGGAGAAGTTTTGGAATAATGTTTATGTAAAAATCAGTGTCTCTGAAAAAATCTTCTCTGCTGCCTGCTTAGCTGCTCCAGGCAGAATTTCTGGCTCAGGGTTTGATGTTATCATCCTCATGGTCACATTCTGGCACACTGTCAAATAAATGGCAGTAATGTCTCTGACAGCAGATTAAGAAGCAGCAAATAACATCCATGGGTAACACCTTTATGTAGTGGAAAGGGTAAGATGGAAATGAACTGTGAAGGGGAGACCTATCTTCTATAATTACTAGCTACACAGGTCATATTCCTAATTCCACCTCCAATTGATTTCTCCTGAAACCTCTCATTACATTGAAAATAGCAAATTGATTGTTCTGCCAGCCTTTTCCTCCAGATCCTGCTGGAACTGTTGCTGTCTTATTGCTTGGCTTTGGGAAAGCTTGCTGGGATTGACAGAAAATACTCTGCCTTGCAGGTGGATGAGTCCTTAAACCTTTCTCCTGCTGTGTCTCTCTCTTTCATCCCTGGGGCTGTCCAAGGAATGCTTGGATGTGGCACTCAGTGCTCTGGGTGACAAGGTGGGGATTGGTCACAGGTTGGACTCGATCTCAGAAGTATTTTCCATCCTAAATGACTCCATGATTCTGTCTTTGGGTGGCAAAGGCAGAGAATGGTTAAAAGCCTGGGTGGCCGAGCTGAAGAAGGCCACGTGGAGCACTGTGTGCTTTGAGTTGTCTCTCTGAATCAGAGCTGCTCACCATCACTTGTCAGGAGGCGGGAGCTGACGGCAGTGTCCCCGCGCCAGACAGGGCCTGGAAAACACAGATCCCCCTGGGCAGCTTTTCACTAAGCTTTCAGCGTGTGCTGCCTCAAACCACACATGCTGGAGGCCTGTGACAGCCCAAGAAGTTCAACTTTATGCTGGGAAACCTTCCTCTTCAATTTTGTCCTTACTGCTGTGGTGCTGAAGCTGAAAATGCAGCTTTGGAGCTGCAGCAGAGATGGAAACCAACGCCTGAGCGGCTTTTTACAATAAAAATTTATCTCATGAACCTTTGAACTAACAGGTGGGTGCTGTGGAGGAGGAAGGGAAGTCCTGAGTTGTGATTTCTCTTTTATTGCTTGGTTTAGTGATTTAGGCTAGGCTAGGGGAAGCAGGAGCCTTGCCCTAGGATGGGCTGTGGTTGCCCTGGCAGCCTCTCCATGCACTTCTCTTCCTTTTTTCTCCACTTGTAAGAGGTCAGCTTTTTTCTGCCACAGTTTCTCTAGCGCTGGCTGTCCCACCCCCTAAGCAGCTTCCTCATCTCAGGGCACCTCTGGCTCACTCCATCCTTGTGCAGAGGAGGATTCTGGTTTCCTGGAGCTGCCTGTGAGCACAAGAACCTTTCCTGCCCTGCAGTGGGAGGCTGCTTCTCCCCGCTCTCTTCCTCATCGTGCGTCTGTTCCAGACTGGACAGGAGAGCAGGCCTGGGGCTTCCCTGAGGCTGCTGACGCTGCTGGAGGCAGGCTTTGGCATTAAATGACCTGATTGTTCCCTGCTGCTGGGGGAAGTGAAGCTGGGCAGCACCGCGGCCGCTGCCTGCTGGAAACGTGCCGCTCATTTCCTTTCTGCCGCCCTTTCAGAGGTGACTCTAATGCAGCCATCTATTTATTCCTTTTGCTAGCGCAGGGGCTCGTTCCTCCATCCATCCATCCATCCATCCATCCATCCATCCATCCATCCATCATCCATCCATCCATCCCCCCGTCCCTCCCTCATCCCAGCGATGCAGCAAGGAACATGACTGGGACAGGCTGTCTTGGCAGAGGGAGGGAGGAAGCAAGCGCTGCCTGTTCATCCCACGGGAAGCTCGGCTTCCCCTTTGGACACGTCATGGATCACAGCCTGCCTTCCTCCAGGGCTGTGCTGGGCTGTGGCGTGGCTGGGCGGGTGTTTGAGCTCCTGGCACTGTTCTCTGTGTGTGCGTGAGGCTGCTCCCTCCTCGCTCCTGCTGCACGCAAACCAACTCTTGTGCAACGGGAGAAATGTTTCCCTTTGTCCCATTCTGATACTTGCTGTGCAATCAAAATGCTCCCCCACCCAATACAATCTGCACTTTGCCTTCTTGGCTGTCTCTCTCATTCCCAAGCCTGTGTCTTACCAGCACTCAAAGTTGCCGACGGGAGTTTTTTACTTTTTAATTTCTCTGTTGATTTGAGTAGGCAGAGCTGGGTGTCAGCTTCCATCTGCCTCACAGCTGGAAAAGGAAGCCTAAGAGAAAGGGAGGGTGCTTTCAGCCTGTTTCCCAAAGTCAATAGGGAAAGGCTGTGAGGACTGGGAGAGAGTCAGGATTTTTTATCTCCCCTACCCCCATTAGTAAAAACTTGTGCTTTTGGAAAAAAAAAAAAAGAACATATTGCTGTAGTTCAGGCAGTTAAACAAAATATAAATGCAAACCAAAGCAGTTAAAAAATGATCTGGCTTTCAGTGCTGTATTTGCCCGACACTGACATGTTGCCAGGGTGAAAACTGCAAAGCTTTGCTTTCCTAAATCATAAAATGCTTTGGGTTGGAAGGGACCTTAAAGCTCATCCCATTCCACCCCTGCCATGGGCAGGGACACCTTCCACTATCCCAGGTTGCTCCAACCTGGCCTTGGACATTTCTAGGGATCCAGGGGCAGCCACCCTGTCCCAGGGCCCTCCCATCTTCACAGGGATGGATTTCTTCCATCTAACCCCACCCTCTGGCAGTGGGAAGCTATTTCCCCTTATCCAGTCCTTCTTCAGCACTCTTGGAACCCCTTCAGGCACTGGAAGCTGCTTTAAGGTCTCCCCAGAATATTCTGTTTTCCAGGCTGAACAATCCCAGTTCTCCCCGCCTGTCTCATTTCAGTGAGTGATGGATCACCTGGACAGCTGCATCTCCAAGGAGTTGCTGGCCATGGCAACTGCAATCTGCAATCACATCTCTTGGATCACCTGCTTGGATTGGTGGCAGATACCAATTAATCATGGCAAGCAGGCAGCACCTCGACCTTCTGCTGATTTGATCTGAGGTTCCCAGCTCTGCTTGCTCTGTTCTAGGGAGGTGGTTTTGTATTGTGCAGATTTTTAATGCCTGGCATTAAAATTTAGCTACAAAACCTAGCTAACCTTTTAGCTAGGTTTTGTAGCTGAAAGGGAATTGGCCCTGGCTCTCCTGTGAGGAATGTGCTCCCTATAAAATGACACCTGACAGGGTCACCCGGAGAGGGCAGCGAGGGCTCTGCCCTTGGCAAAATGCAGGAGAGGGAAGGTTGCCTGTGACTCCTGGACTTCCAGCAGCTTTGTGGTTCCAGGTGCTGGCTGGTATTTTTGAAGAGCTGTGGAAGACTTTGGACTTTCTGATGTTATTTTCTGGCACACCAAGTAAGGCAAAACCACTGCACTTGCTTTTTTGGCCAAGTGATCACAGTGCCGCTAGAGTGCCTTTAGTTTTGGTTTTGGTTTTTTTTTTCCCCTAGGATTTTCAGAGCCTGATTTAGCCAAGTTCTTCCATCCCTGCTTATTTTTAAACCTAATCCCATCGCTCTCTGACATCACCGTGCTTTGATCCCACCAACATCCATGGACTTGGACAAGCACTCAGAATTCAAGCGGATGCTGAAACACTTCGCTCACCGACAGCTGTGAAGTTGGGAAGACCTCACCCAGGAGAGCAGGGGCCAGGAAGGGAGATGAGACACTTCACATCCCACCCTTTCCATCCACGGGATGGTGGGAGACTCCTCCCTCTGTTTTTGTTCCCTGGCACCCAAACAAGAAAGGACCCCAAAGCCCATCCAGTGCCACCCCTGCCATGGGCAGGGACACCTTCCAATATCCCAGGTTGCTCCAAGCCACATCCAACCAGGTCTGGAACACTTCCAGGGATGGGCAGCCACAGCTTTTCTGTGCTAGGCCTCACCACCCTCCCAGGGAAGATTTTTTCCCCAATATCCCATCTAAATCTACTCTCAGTTTGAAGCCATTCCTCTTTGTCCTGTTAATTGCCTGTGGATATAGGAGTATGTGAGTATGTGTTTTTTGGGAAACAAAAGACGTGCTTTCTGGGGGCAGGCTCAAGGGCTAAACTTTAGCCCTGTATCTTTAAAAAAGTCATGGTTCAAAGGTATCAGCTGAGCTGCATGTCCTGGCTGGGCAGTGGCTCAGCCCTGCTGAGGTGATTTAAGAGCTGTAGGTCAGGGTGGGCTCAGGAGTGGGGTTTGGGGGCTGAGCTCACCTGGTGTTTTGGGAGCAGCCAGGTGGAGACCCCTGGGAGCTGGCAGGGCTGGGCAGGTGGATGGATAACTAATCCCAGCATTTCCCTGGGACAGACAGCCTGCCTGACCCCCCTTTCCCTCAGAATTATTGTTGCTGCTTGTAGTAAAGGGATGGGACTATTTCTGGGCTAAGAAACGATTTATTGCTCAGATAAACATCAGTCTCAGAGGCTGTGAGATTGTAAACAAGCAAGCAGTCAGCCACAGCTCAAGAGCAGTCACAAGTTCTTCATTACCAGACAAAGTATAACTTTCTAAACTAATACAGTTGTCATAGGGTTTGTACTGCTTTTCCAACTATCACTTCTACTTATTTCTACTGCACTGTGGATACTTTTATCTAATTGGCTTCTAACTCACATACACACATATGCTTCTATCATAACTTCTAAAATCAGTTACTGTACACAATGACACCCCTACATTATAACCCTTCACTATCTTATCCATACAATTTCTCACTTAAGGCATATTTTCACTTACAACTATAGAAACATAAGTTTATGATTTTCCTGCTTAATGTCTGTGTATTGCATTATTACATTAATCTAAGCTTCTTCTAAGATTGCAGGTCAAACTCTTCAGTATCTCTGGAACTTTCTATTTCTTTGATTCCCACACCTCAGAAGCTGTGCAAGGAAGAGGATTTTTACTTGGACTCAGTGACTCCCTGGCTTCTTGCTGCTTTTCCTTAGCCTTAATTTTTCATGCCCTTGGGGAGGGAGCAGAGGTGAGGATCTGCTGCCTCCCCTTGCGTTGTCTACCTCAATACTTTATTGTGGCAGGGAAAAAAACAAATGAAAATAGAAAACAACTACAGACATGCTGATTAATTTTTTTCCCTTACATGTTTTCTTCTGCTTTTTCACCTTTTAAAATATTTTTGCTTTCCCCATTTCCTCTACTTTCTCTTCCTCCCCTTCTCTTTCATCATCTTTTCCCCTCCCCTCTCTTCTTCTGTATTTTTTCTGACCTTTTTTTTTTCCCTTTTCTCTCCTTTTTTCTCTTTTCCCACATTTTCTCTTTTTTCACCTTTTCATTTTTTCATTTTTCACTTTTTCTCTCTTTGCCCCTCTTCTTCTTTCTCATTTCTCTACTTTTCTTCTTCATTCTCTTTCCCCTCCTTTTCTTCTATTTTCCTCTTTTGTCTTTCCTCTCATTTTCTCATTTTTCCTCTTTCTATTTTCATCTTTCCCTTTTTTCCCCCCTCATTTTAACTCCTTTTATTTTCTTTTTTCCTCCCTCTATTTCTTTTTTCCTGTTTCTTTTTCCCCTTTTCTTCTGCTTTTTCTCTCCTTTCCCCTTTTTTTTTCTTCCCACTATTTCTCTTTTTCTCCTTTTTCTTTTACCTCTTTTCTTCTGCTTTTGTTCTCATTTGCCCTCTTTTTCCTCTCCTTTTTCCTTATTTCTCTCTTTTTCTCTCCTTCTCTCCTTTTTTCCTTATTTCTCCCTTTTTCTCTCCTCTCCTTTTTCCTCTCCTTTTTTCCTTATTTCTCCCTTTTTCTCTCCTTCTCTCCTTTTTCCTCTCCTTTTTTCCCCATTATTTCTCCCTTTTTCCTCTCCTTTTTTCCCCTTATTTCTCCCTTTTTCTCTCCTTCTCTCCTTTTTCCTCTCCTTTTTTTCCTTATTTCTCTCTTTTTCTATCCTTCTCTCCTTTTTCCTCTCCTTTTTCCCTTATTTCTCCCCTTTTATATCCTTCTCTCCTTTTTCCTCTCCTTTCCCCCCCTTATTTCTCCCTTTTACTCTCCTTCTCTCCTTTTACCTCTCCTTTTTTTCTTATTTCTCCCTTTTTCTCTCCTTCTCTCCTTTTTCCTCTCCTTTTTTTTTCCTTATTTCTCCCTTTCTCTCTCCTTCTCTCCTTTTTCCTCTCCTTTTTTCCTTATTTCTCCCTTTTTATATCCTTCTCTCCTTTTTCCTCTCCTTTTTTTTCTTATTTCTTCCTTTTTCTCTCCTTCTCTCCTTTTTTCCTCTCATTTTTTCCTTATTTCTCCCTTTTTCTCTCCCTCTCTCCTTTTCCTCTTCTTTTTTTCCTTATTTCTCCCTTTTTCTCTCCTTCTCTCCTTTTTCCTCTCCTTTTTTTTCCTTATTTCTCCCTCTCTCCTTTTCTCATTTTTCCTCTCCTTTTTTTTTCTTATTTCTCCCTTTTTCCCTCCTTCTCTCCTTTTTCCTCTCCTTTTTTCCCTTATTTCTCCCTTTTTCTCTCCTTCTCTCCTTTTTCCTCTCCTTTTTTTTTCCTTATTTCTCCCTTTCCTTATTTCTCTCCTTCTCTCCCTTTTCCTCTCCTTTTTTCCTTATTTCTCCCTTTTTCTCTCCTTCTCTCCTTTTTCCTCTCCTTTTTGCCTTATTTCTCCCGTTTTATATCCTTCTCTCCCTTTTCCTCTCCTTTTTTCGTTATTTCTCCCTTTTTCTCTCCTTCTCTCCTTTTTCCTCTCCTTTTTTCCTTATTTCTCCCTTTCTCTCTCCTTCTCTCCTTTTTCCTCTCCTTTTTTCCTTATTTCTCCCTTTTTCTCTCCTTCTCTCCTTTTTCCTCTCCTTTTTTCCTTATTTCTCTCTTTTTCTCTCCTTCTCTCCTTTTTCCCCTCTCTGTTTCTCTCCTCCCCTTTTTATGTCCCTTTTTCCTCTCTCTTTCTCTAGTTCTCTCTTTTTCTCTCCTTCCCTGGCTTCCACCTCTCTCTTTCCCCCGCTTTTCCCCCTCTCTCTCTTTTTCTCTCCTCATTTTCACTGTTTCCCCTGCTTTTCCCCTCCCTATCTCTCCCCCGTGCCGGCATCACCCGTCTCCTACCCCGGGTGCCCGCGCCCCTCGCTCCGGTTCCCGGAGACCCGGCCGGGCAGGGCAGGGCAGGGCTGGGCCGATCTGAGGCCGTGCCGGGGCTGGGCTGAACGCCTTCGGGGCCGTGCCGGGGCTGGGCCGGGCCGAGCTGGGGCCGGGCCGGGGCTGGGCTGAACGCCTTCGGGGCCGTGCCGGTCCGTGCCGGGCGGAGCCGCCCCCGGGAGGCGGGCTCCCCTCACGGCCGCTATAAGGCGGCGGCGGCGGCGCGGCCGCGCTCACCGGCTCGGGCAGCGCTGCCGCCAGGCCCCGAGGTAAGGGCGGCACCGGGGGAGCCCCGCGGGGTCGCGGCCGGCCCGGTCCGGCCCCCCTGAGCGCTCGCAGCCTCCCCGCGCCCCTCTGGGCTCGCACGGGGTGGCGGAGCCTCTCCGCCTTGTCCCCACACGGGTTTCCCGCGGCGGGAGGGTCTGGGGGAGCTCGGAGCGGCCGCCCGTGCTCCCCTGTGGGCGCCCCGGCGCGCTCCTCGGCTCCGTTCCTTCCCCCGCGGTTGTTGTTTGTTTGTTCAGCTCGGAGCTGCCGCAGAGTTTGAATGTGCCGGGCTCGGTCTCGCAGAGCCCCTTGCGGGCATGGCTGTCCTCTTGTGGTGGCCACCCCCGCATGCTGTAGAGCCGGGACACGGGAGGGGTGAAGATGTGCGAGTGACAGCCCGCCCAGCGGTCCGGACTTTTCCTGGCGTGGCTCCTTCCTTCTCCATTTGGGAAGGGCACAGCCCGGTTTGCCCGTGGCCCTGAGCAGTCGGGAGGCTGAGGGCAGGAGCGGGCTGTGGGATGCTCTGGGAAGCTCCCCAAATTGCTGAGGGCTTGGACGCTGCCCTGCCGCGCCGGGCTGCCCTCCTGGGCAGGGATGCTGGTGCCTGTTTACTTTGCCACAGCCTGCGCAGGGTCCTGGGCAGGAGGCGGGATGGGGAGGGTGCAATCCTGCAGCCTGCATCAGCTCCAGGGACAGCTCTGGGTGTCTGGAGCAGGATTTTGGGTGCGTCTCCTTTCCTTCTTGTCCTAACTCCTGTAAACTAGCAGCGACTGGACTCAGTGGCTGCCAGGTGAAGGAGTGATGGCCTGCAGGAGTTACGCAGTGTCGCGGACACGAATTGCGGACCCAGCTTCCTTCACGAGTTTTTCGGATGCTGTGCTGTCTGCAGAGAGCGCTGAAGGTGTTTTTTTAGGAGCACGGCGTGGCTTTATTGAGTTTGTCTGGTGGGTCCCTCCACGTACCTCCCAGCTAATCTGGGTGGGAGTCGGAGCTCAGGTTACAGCAGCTAATCCCAGACTACAGCCCGGTTTGTGGGGCTGTAATCCGTGAGCACAGCCCTCCTCCCCGGCGGGACCTGGAGCCTGGGAGGCCGGCTCGGTTTCGGGTTTTTATTGCCGCGCTGGGGATGCGAAAGGCGCAGGCAGATGGATGCACGTGTGTGCAGCAGCCGTGCTCTCGGCGTGCCGGCGGGCTGAGCATCCTTCGTGCTCCCTAACATCCCCAGGGTGGCTCTGAGTCAGCAGCTGCGATTGTGCTGGCCGTGGTGTCCCCAGCTTCAAGGGCTCTCTGTGCCCTGTTGCTGCCTCTCTGTCGGAATCTAACACCCCTCAGCCAGGTTTGAGTTTCTTCTCCCTGAGGTACTTGCTAGAGGCTTGCTGGTGCTGGGTGGTCACAGTCCTGTCCTGAATTGGGGTCTTGGGATGTGGAGTGAGCCTGTTCCTGTTGTTTTAGACCATGTGCCTTTCAGAGAAGCCCAGGCCCACCCATGCTACTTCTGTGGGGTGTCAGGGGGGTAGCAGGGTATTCCTCCTGCTGTGCTCCCTTTCCTGCCCCAAATGCCAGCAGGAGCCGGTGGCCTTTGCCATGGAGCTGGAAGTTTTGTGGCTTTTGGGGAGTTTGCTTTAAATGCTGCTGAGTTTTGAAGTACAGGGAGTTGGGGATGGTGCCGCATCTCCTGTGTGTGAGAGGGTTGGAAAGTGTTTGGGAGCCCCATCCCTCTGTCCCACTTGCAGCCCTGGGATGAAGTGAACATCCCAGGGGATGTATCCACCCTTGCTGCCTGCATCACCAGGGTGGTGCTGGCAACTCTAGGGGGTGGATCAGCCCTTCTGCCCTGCGTAGCGTGAGTTAAATCACTCTCTGGTTTCCAGAGAAGAGCACAGGATCAGCTATCCCAGGATGGAGAGCTGCCACTGGCTCAGCTCCCTATTTAGCCAGTGTTTTAGCAAAATCCCTGCTTAATTTGGTTCGAATCTCAGCTCTGTCTTTCATCAGGCCAGCAAGATGAAAGCCATAGTCCAGATCTCCTCACAGGGCCAATTTGGGCCTGTTTGTGGAGAGATTTGATCTCCCCTGAATGTGTGCAGGGCCCCCCTCATTGTTAGTGCCACCAGCTTCCCCTCTGTTGGGACAATAGTGCCTTGAGTCCTCTCAGGTAATCTCCCCCCTTATCTCCCTTCTCTTCCGTAGCCTCTGTCCCTGCCAGGCAGGAGGGTGGGAGCTCTGGGAAGAGCTGATTATGCAGAAGGAGAAGTGCTGTGTCAACCAAGGTGCCTTTCTGGGGAGAGGTTATTCAACACATCCAAGCTCTTCCCAGCTTACCTCCCCTCTGTGCCCCTGGAAACTCTGCCAAGAGATCCTGTAGTGGGGTCAGGGATATTTGGAGATCTCCTGTTGCGCTCTGGTCACTTGGCCACACTGGCTTTGCCTCAGGCTGGTCCCTTTCCTTCTGGGGCTGTGGTCATGGGAAGAGCAATTGTTGGAGATGCTGGATGTGTCCATGGGTGGACTGGCTGACCTGATGGTCCAGCTCAGGTGAGGGGCACAAGGAATCCTCATGAGGGAACAAGGATCCATCTCCTGGAAACCCACCTGCACAGCTTTATTTTGGCATGTCCCAGGCTGGATCCTCCACTCCAAAACTGGCCTGGCCCAAGTGTGGTGGGCACAGGCCTCTGGCTGTGGGTGGTACTGAGGGTCCCAGGGAGGGGGACAGCATTTTTATACCTCCCCAAAAGCACAAGGAAAATTAGCAGCCCCACTTGGGGTTTTGTGTGAGCCATTAAAGGCCTTTTCTTTCTGCTGGTGAGGAAGTTAACAAGTTGCTTTGTCCACTGCCTGCAGGTAGAAGAAAGCACTGAAGAGGCAGCAAAAGTAGATTTAGAAAAGCAAAAGGGTGGAACAGAGGCAGTTGTGGAGCCAACCATGATGGGGGAATGTTTTGAAATCAAAGCACTCTTCTAAAAAGAAACTTAAGACCAGCAAATCTTCTCAGCAGTCAGGCTCCAAGTTTCTTTTTTTTCTTTTCTATATACTGAGTAATAATTGTTAAATGCAGGGAATACTTTGTAAAATAGAATTTGAGGGAAGAGGGGAAGGGAGGACAGAGCAGAATTTAAGTTTGGATAGGAGTACAAAGCCCCTTAGTTCCCCACTTCTACTTTATGCATCTGTATGACTTGACAAGATGCTGACCAGAGCCTGTGGTAAATGTTTTACGGTACCATGTATCAGCCAGATCAATTCTACTGTGCTTGAGGGAGTGCAGATAAAATGGCTTAAAGATTCCCCTGCTGAAAGCAATAGGAGCATCATTTATGCCAGAGGAGACAGATTTAGTTGCCTGACATTTATTTGGCCACAGTGTACTTTGCAGATTTCACACCCGGGGACGATAGCCAACCTGATGATGTCAGATGTGAGCTGGAAGAGAAGGAAAAATCACAGAAAATCTAATGCTGCTCCTCTTTTGTCAAGCAGATGAGTTTTGCTAAGTGTCTTGGTTGTTTTACTCCGTGGAGTGCTTTAATGGAAGGTGCCTGGCAAGAGCAAGATATTACTAAAGCGTAGCGTCCTGGTATGACACGGCAGCAGAAATAGCTCCATAATTTACGTCATTTCTTTCAATCCTGTTTTGCCTTTAGGTCATTTGAATTCCAATCCGAGCGACCATGAGCGCGCTTGACTTGACTTCCATCCTGGATTTCCTGGAGACGGCCAACTTGACGGAGATCAACTGGACGTGCAACAACGGCGAGTGCATCACGGTGGATGCGACAACATGCCCTGGCACGCTCAACAAGAGCGCCCTGCTCTACACGCTGTCCTTCTTCTACATCTTCATCTTCGTCATAGGCCTGGTGGCCAACTCAGTGGTGGTGTGGGTCAACCTCCAGGCCAAAATGACCGGCTATGAAACACACCTGTACATCTTCAACCTGGCCATCGCCGACCTGTGCGTCGTGATCACCCTGCCTGTGTGGGTCGTCTCGCTCGTCCAGCACAACCAGTGGCACATGGGGGAAATCACGTGCAAGATAACTCACCTGATATTTTCCATCAACTTGTACAGCAGCATCTTCTTCCTGGCGTGCATGAGCGTGGACCGCTACCTCTCGGTCGCCTATTTCACCAACTCCAGCAGCCGCAAGAAGAAGATCATCCGCCGCTGCATCTGCATCCTGGTGTGGCTCCTGGCCTTCTCCGCGTCCCTCCCGGACACTTATTACCTCAAGACGGTCTCTTCCAATAACGAGACCTACTGCAGGCCCGTTTACCCCGAAGAGAGCTTCAAGGAGTGGTTGATTGGCATGGAGCTCATCTCCGTGGTGCTGGGCTTCCTCATCCCCTTTCCCATCATCGCCGTGTTTTACTTCCTCCTTGCCAAGAGCATCTCCACCTCCAGCGACCAGGAGCGGAAAAGCAACGGGAAGATCATCTTCTCCTATGTCGTGGTGTTCCTGGTGTGCTGGCTGCCCTACCATGTGGCTGTCCTGCTGGACATCTTCTACAGCCTTCATTTCATCCCCTTCAGCTGCCAGATGGAGAACTTCCTCTACGCCACCCTCCACATCACTCAGTGTTTCTCCCTGGTCCACTGCTGCGTCAACCCCATCCTGTACAGCTTCATCAACCGCAACTACAGATACGAGCTCATGAAAGCCTTTATTTTCAAGTACTCTGCCAAAACTGGCCTCACTAAACTCATCGACGCCTCCAGAGTGTCAGAGGCAGAATACTCAGCTCTGGAGCAAAATGCCAAATGACTGCAACCCCAGAAAGAAACATCCTTGACTCTCTGACCTGATGTGTTTTTTTTGTGTGTTACAGTTTGTTGTTTTTTTTTTGGTTTTTTTTTTTTTGACCTCTTCCTTTCAATGTGCTTGTTACGAACGCGGCGTGAATTCCAGCCTACAAAAGAGAGAGGACAAAGTGTAATTTAAGAGTAGGATCAGTTGCAAAGTGGAAGTGGCACCAAAATGAAAAGCTTTTCTCCTCCTAGCCCAGTGTGGACTCCTCAACAGCACTATGCAAATGGAAATAACTTCCTAGCAGACAAAGCCATTGTGTACCATAGATAACATGGATAAGCTTCTCCTTCCACGTCTTGATTCCCTCTTGTCTCCTTGTATATGTTTATATATATAGTGTGTTGTATTTAAAAGCTCAAGACTTTATTTTCTGCCTCTTGGTGTACCTTATACAAGTGTATTTGAAAGTTAAATATATTTTTATCATGTATTTGAAGTATATTGCTGATGAGTGTATCCAGAGTGCTGTAGTCTGAGTGTTAGGTGGCCGTTTGGCTCCAAGAGGATGCTGATAAATAGGATGGAAATGATCTCTTAGGAGCATCCTCCCTGGCTGGCACACTTTATGGACCATGGCTTTATGTGGTGTCACACCCACATGCTGGAGCATGAAATATATGTAGTGTAATATAGCTGCCATCATGTTAAAATTAACAGTATTGTCAGAGTCCTTAACTCCTACACCCCTGCTTCACCAGGCTGTATCCTCCTGCACAGAGCGAGTGATCTTACTGCTGAGAGTTGTCTCTATTTGTAAGTTATTTTTGTAAAATAAAGATCTGAGGAAAAAAACCCCAAAACCTGTGCCTACCAGTGGTCTGACTTGCCGGTCTTCTCCTCAGGTTAAAAAAAAAAAAAAAGTCAAAAAGAAGGAATCTCAAGGCCAGCTCAGTCCTTTGGTGCAGAAGCAGACAGGTCAGTCAGAGTTTTCTGGTGTTTGGTGGCCAGAAAGAACTGATGGAGGAATGGGAGATGGCACTGGAGCATGGTGAGCAGGGAAGGGGTGGGAGGAATGGGTCTGTGCTGGTGGGGAAGGTAAAAGTGATGGATTTATGAGATAAAAGCTGCTAGGAATGATGAAAAGCTGTGTTTGTAGCTTAGAAATAAACACGGGGAAGGAAAATACGGAAGCGTGCAGATGGAGCGGATATTTGGACTAATCCGGGTTCAGCCCTCTGTGGTTTTTGCTGGCGATGGAATTGGGGGTTAGCGGTCCTGACAGCACTAAATCCCTTTTTATCTCTTCTTCCCCTTGTTGGGGATTTGCAGTGCTGTAGTGTCCGAGTGGGGCAGGATCCAGGCGCTGTGGGATGCCTCAAGTGGAGCTTTAAACCAGCAAAGGATTTGAATCATGGTGTTCACCTCAGGACAAGGTATTTAATGTCAAATCAATGATGTCTCCCAGCCGTGTTTGCTGCTCCAGGGCAGTGCTGCGCTTAAATTCCTGTTCAATCCAAGCATGCCCTCATCCCTCTGTGATCCCAGCAGCCAAATAATTTGGGAATGAGTGTATTTTGTTTCTTTCTACACATTCTATTACTGCCTCCTCAAAGGTCATCCTGTAAAAACAGATGTTATGTCTGCCATCCCCTCCTTTACTGGTGTTGTTAAAAAGGCACCAGTTCATTCCCAAATGGGGATAAATCCCAAAAGAAAAAGGATTTCTGGTTGCAGAGAAGCTGTCAGGATGGAGAGCAGGCGTAGCTTTTTGTGCTGATGCTTCTTATGCACTGTGGGTATTTTGAGTTTCCTGAAAACCTTAAGCTGCTGCTGAGCTGCAAGGAAAGTTCGCCCTCATGCTGACACTTGAAGTGAGTTAATGCTGAGAAATCAATCTCCTGCTTTAGCTGGACATTGCTTCCCTTCCCTCAGCATCCCTGCGTGCAGCTGTGTGTCCTCCCCAAGGTGCTGCATAAAGTTCTGGCATCCTGCTCCTGTCCCCCTGTGGGGTGTTGGTCATCTTAGAGCAGCAGAACTGTTTCAGTTCAGGTTGCCTCTCAGGCAGTGGGTTGTTCTCACGTGGTGCTGTAGCTTTATGCTGGCAGAAATTCATAGAATTTCTTTTTTTTCTTTCCCTCTGCAGTTTGGTATTCACAGAGTGGCGTCAGCCCTGCACAGAGCCTGGGCGGTGCTGAGTGTTGGGGAGATCCTGCAGACCTGCTGCTTAAACCACACTGATAAAGTCTCCAGGCCTCTTCCTCGGGGAGGTGAATCGTGGTGTGATGGTGCCTTTTCCAAAAGCAGGGTCAGACAGGGAGCAGGGAAAGGTCAGGACCCTTGCTGTCACTACTGTGCACACATGGATCCTTTCCAGCTCATTGATGGGAAAACCTGGAGATGAGGACTCACCTTGTCCCTTGAAAGGACAAGTGGAGCTGGGTGGCAGCACCCCCCACACCAGCAGTTTGGAAAGTGGGAACTCTGTCTTCTCCAGGGATTGGCACTGCTGAGTGGACCCAGGGTCCCACGACTCTGTGGGAAAGGTGGTGGTGGGCAGAGGATGGGAAGCGGGTGGAGGGCAGAACAGGAGGGATGGAGTTTGTAATTGTGCATTTCTCATTGGGACTTTGGTTTCATGGTCAAAATTCTCAAAAATCAAACTGGCAGGGGTGTAATAGCTAAAAACTTGTCTGTGTTCTAGGAAGCTTTTCTCCTCTGTGACACAATACCCCACCTGGTGTTTGCACTGAGACCTAACCGTGGGTCTGGACTCCTTGGAGACTGAAATGAGGGAATTTATCAGCAGATAGCAGGTGAGTGAATATAGGTGTCTTCTGTGATGTGATTGTGACTTAGAGTGATTGATGTGATGGATGCTGTCACTTTGGCCAAACGTCCCAACTTGGGGTGTTCAGGAAGAATTTCTTCAGGGAAAAGGTTGTTAAGCATTGGAAGAGGACTGCCCAGGGGAGTGATGGAGTCCCCATCCCTGGAGGTGTTCAAGGAAAGACTGGACGTGGTACTCAGTGCTCTGGGCTGGGTGACAAGTGGGCATAAATCACAGGCTGGTCTATGAAAAGACCTCCCAGACCATCAAAATGATTCTGTGGTTCTGTTTTATGAAGGGTCCCTGCTCCTCCCTGCTGTGGCTTTGTGGCTTGCTGTGCCTGGGGATCTCCCTTGCTCCTCTGACAGCTATAGGTGCCCATGGGAATTCAGATCTTACCTCTTCCAAAAGGTCAAGTTAACAGTGTTAAGGCTTGGCTGGAAAAATGAGCACAAATCAAACATAATCCATAACCTGGAGCGAGTTCTCCTGCTTAACTCTTGGGCTTTCTGGTAAAGCATCTCCGTGTGCCTCAGAGGCAGGCACTGAGCAAATAAAAATGCATCTGCTCCGTGAGAAAGGCTTTATTTCTCTTCTTCCATAGAAAGTTTAGTGCTGCTTTATTGTTCCTTAAACACAGCTTTCCTTTTATGAGCCATAAACGATGTTCAGGTGTAGCACAGTGACTTAAATCAGCTCCTCTGGCATTATGCAGATAATGGACTGCAAGAAACACCCAACTGGCCCCTTTCTCCTTGTGCTAATTCATGGTTTCAGTGCTGCTGACTTTAGGTACTCTCCTTTCATGAGTTCACTGAGCATAAAAGCCAGTTAAAATTCCTAAGAAGCGAGAAATAACTCAGCTGTGAGCAATATTGAAGCATGTGGGGGCGGGGACAGCGCTGCCAAAGCCCAGCTCTTAATTCTCTTTCTGAGAGTTTCTCCATGACAAGAGTGGAGCTGGTACTTTAAAAAGTGAAGTGGTGTGGTGCTGAGCAGGGCATTACGTGATGGGGATGGGTTTAGGGGGAATTGGTGTGTGCAGAGCCCAGGGTTTGCTTTTAGCCTCCCTGCTCCATTAGGATGTGTGGCTGAAGAGCATCTGAGCCAGAGTCTGCTCCGACTTACACCCCGGATTTACAGTAGGATAAGGCTGCTGATTTAAAAGGAGCTCTCTGGGATTTATAGGGCTTTTTATAAGCAGGATCAGGAATTTCAGCCATAATCCTGTGCAAATGTATGGGTGTGAGTGGCGACGTGTGTATCTGCATGGCTAATGCAGAGTAATACCCACATCCAGCCAGAACTCGGAGATGAAATCACAGCAGCGCAGCAGAGGATGACCGTGGCAGTTTGCTCCCACAAAAGTACTTGCATTACAGGGTTATAATGGGATTCATGCCAGGCTCCCAATGATCCTGGCATGGATAAGCCAGCTGTAAGTCTAAAACATGTGGCTGACTCTCCAACATCCACTGTCACAAGAAAAATCAGCCTCCTTCCCCTTTGGTAGCTGCTGTTTGAAAGCTTTTTTTTTTTTTTTCCCTCAATCCTAAAATACTGTGCAGGGTGGCACTGGAATGAGCATCAGAGTAAGGCTTTTTGGGGTTTTTAACTTACTAAAAAGGTACAAGAAAGCACTGGGAAAATAACCAGACCCTCTGCAGATGATGCTCCTTGTCATCCTCTGGTTTGAAGCCAACTCTGATGATGGATGGTGCCTCTTGCCTTTAGGTTAAGGGGGGAAAAAAAACTCAAGCCCCTCTCGTGTTTGCTGTCTGTACAGTGCTATTTCCAGACTAAAGAAAAAGAGTTAAGTTACATTTTAGCAGAACAATACTGACAACAGCAAAGGTCAGGAAACTTTTACGTAAGGTCACCCTATCGATTGCAGCAGTGAAAGGAGAGACATCAAATACTTGGCCAAGAAAGGCTGAAAAGCAGTAAATTCAGCATGAGATATTGAAACCCAAGCTTCTTTCATATGTGGCAGAGCCTCTGACATAGCAGGTTTACTGTTCAAGCTGAGATATGTTGCCTTGCCAACATATATTCTGAGTTACCCAAGCAGATTTAATGTTTTTGCAGTGGTGACTTTTCACTTTTTTTTTTTTTTTTTTTGGGTGGGGGGGCAACGCTTTTCTTTTTCTTTTCAAAAAAGAAAAAAATTGTTGCAGAAGATTTCAAACCTACCTAGGAAATGACCTTAATCAATTTAGTTCCACCGATGAGTATGAAAACTCAGATCTTTCTTTTTGCTTTCTCTGAACATTGTCTTGCCCGCATTGAGCAGGGTGACCGAGTCACAGCTTGAGAGAAAAGTGTGTTTTGTTTGTTGTTTTGTTGTGGTTTTTTTTTTATCCATCCAAGTGGCAGCTCTGTTTTGTCCAAAAGGATTGACGTGACTGACAAGTGTTTTGAATTTCTAAGCTCCGAGGTCTCCAAATGCATGAAAAGCGAATGACACACACATAAAAATGTAAATCTTTGGAAAACAAGCACCAACTACACACAAAAAACATAACAATTCTGCAAAAGGGTGACAGAAGCTGCATTCATTCTGGGGGGATTTTTTCCCTCCCTTTTTCTTTTTAATAAGCCAGTGTTTGTGGGCCACCTACAGGCACATTTGCGTCTTCTGCAGTGGGGAATCGGGATGCAGATAAGGCAAAGTCATGGTTGTGCATCAGGGTGGGTCTTGCTGCAGCTTCCATCGTCACCAGCTCGCCAGGATCCGTTCCCATCAGCTCCATGTGCATTGGGGTCACTCCCTGGATCTTCATCCAGCGGGCACACCAATGTCCTCATCATCTGGGGCTTGGGCTGTGGGAGTCCCAGGGGAGTGAAGCCACTGGGCAGGGCTGTTCTTCCCCCCTGGGCATCCCTGGCAGCGCTGTCCAAACCCTCCTGGAGCTCTGGCAGCCTTGGGCTTGTGCCCATTCCCTGGAAAGCCTGGGCAGTGCCCAGCACCCTCTAGGTGCTTTCCCTGATCTCCAGCCTGATCCTCCCCTGACACAGCTCCGTGGCGTTCCCTCCTGTCACTGGTCACCACAAAGTGACCACAAGGTGTGAAAAGGAAGGAAAGGCACATTTCTGGTCTCCCAGGCAGCAAGCTGGCTTCTCCCTTCTTCCAGGCATCCCGTCACAACCTGGTTGTCACTGTCCTGGGCAAAGACTGTTCAGCTCAGGGTTATCTGTGACAACCACACGGAGTTACTCCAGAGAGTATTGTAATCAGTTTTGGCTCCTGGTAACATATCTGAGACCAGACCACCTGAATGCAGGGTGTGCCTCCATGGAGCAGCCCAGGAGCCCTCTGTGGTATGGCCCTGCTCCCTCCTGGCTCTCTTTTCCTTTGGCAGGATTCAAAAATTTGGGAATGCTGCACTGTGTGGAGGAGGCTGGGCCTTGATGACAAATCTGGAGCTCTTGTCCCCAAATCAGCCACCCTGTTCCAGGGCTGGCTGGAACATCAAGGTTGTGCCTTTGGTGGGTGGCAGTTTTATAAAGAGGAGTGGTGGTGGGGAGAGAGGTTTTCTTCCCATTCCCCATCCTGTCTGGCCTGGTGAATGCCATGTTTTGGTTGAGGGGTTTGAGAGAGGAAGGGAAGCAGTCAGTTGGAAAGGTTGATCCCGCAGCTTCCCCTCAGTTCAGCTCCAGTGCTTCCTCACGGCTGCTTTATGGGAAGCTGGCTGGCACAGGAGAATCCATGCCTTCCCTTTGCACTCCAGCCATAAAACACCAGAGTGTTTTGGATTCCTGCTTCCAGGAGAGAATAGCCCTCATTGTACTCCTGGAGAATAAAATAGGAGAGGGAGAGGGAGACACTTCCCCATGCACGCTCCTGCTCTCTTGGCTGAGAGGCAGCTTCTCTCACCCACGTTTGATTTTTGGCATTATTGGAGGTTTTCTAAACCTTTCCTGTGTTGTGGAGCAAATGCCAGGCATTCTTTGCTCAACCTAATTATGGGATGAGGGTAATGGAGCCTAGGAGATCCCTGGGGAAGGATGGAAAGTGAATTTTTCCATCAGCAGCCCTGGGAGTTCGCTGTCTTCCCTGGGCACCATCTCAGCTCCTTTGCACCTGGTGATATCTTGTCCCTGCTTCTGCCAGAGATACTTCAGGATGAAAGCCTGGATTTCAGGTTGGAAACGCACAGACAGGTGAACACCCTGTGTGTCTGAGAGGGGTGTCTGCTTGGCTCAGCCCCTGGAAGTCTGGATGCAAACCTGAAGTGCATTAAACCTTCTCCAGGAGTGGGGAGTGGCGGGTGTTCACACTTTGAAAAGCTTTCTGAGCTTTCCAGTGTCTGCTGCTTCCAGTCAGGCTGGAATCCAAAAGTGTAAAGGCTTGTGAAAGTGATTAATAAGGAGAAAAACCAGACTCTGAGACAGGTTCAGCTCCACAACAGCTCTGAAATGGTGGGCTTGCACTAGTCTCGTGATTTCCTCAGGTAGGTTTGCTCTTGGAGAGCTGGAAATCTATTTTTCACTCTGCATTCACTTCCAGGTGCTGTTTGTATAAGAGTCAGGAATGTCTCCAGGTATAAAATTTCCAGTGTCTGCTGGCATCTGTGTCTCACACTCCTTTATGTGGCTGGAAAGTCTGGTCCAAGCAGTTTGGGGAAGTAAAGGGGATTTACTTGCAGCGTGGGTAAGTGCCCCTTTACACATGGCCTTCTGCCTGAGCTCCCCATAGATCTGGTGACAACCTCTTTTCCCTGAAGTCACTGAGAAATTCCCAGACACGTCTCAGCCTGGATTTCTTCCTAGGAAGTTTTGATTCCCCTGTGTGCTGTGAGACCACAGCTTGTTGCCTGTTGGGAAGGAGAGGCTGTTTCCCATTTGTGCCAAGGAATGTCTAGGCAGGAAAAGATGCCTTTGGGGGTGGTACAACCCCAAAGATGGATTGTTGTCACACAGACTGTGAAAGGAAGCAATGTGCAGCACCAGAAGTATTGCTTGGGATCTCACAAATCCCTTCTCCTTTCCTTTGGGAAGTGACCAACCTTTTCCACTTTCCAAGCAGTTGGAATATGTCCATGTTGCTGCAGAGCTAAAGCTGTGTCAGCTTGCAGGGTGATGGAAAAGGGAACTTTAAATGAACTGCAGGTTTGTGTTACACATGTTGCACGCGTTGTACCTTCCTGCAGGGAGTCCTCACAAGCTGATTTAATCACCTTTCCTCTTCCACTGACAGCTGGAGTTGTTCATTAGAGGAAGGTTATAAAGGAGAATAGTTCAAAACAAGGCTCTGAGGTAACCCATCAACCCATTCCTTGTAGGAGAGGGATGGAGACAACTGCTGGGGGAAGAGCAAAGCTGTTGACTGTTTCCAGGACCTGTGGTTCACAGCTAAGGAAGGTTTCTTTTCCCCTTTGCTGCTCTAAGATATAAATTAAGCTGCCCTCTTAACCAGAAACACATTCAGTTCTGATTCTGAGTCAGCTGAGGTGTTGTTTGAGCTTTGTCACAGTGTGCAGCCTCTCTGGGTGCTCCTGTTGTTCATTTGCAAGGAATGAAGGCGAGAGCTTGGATATGGGAGAGCCAAGAAGCCCACATTGAAGTGAAAGGCTGTTTTTAGCAGCAACATCTGCTTGATAGCCAGTGGTGCACTCATTGGGATGGATAAAACAGATAAGGTGTTTTCCTGGATTGACTTCACTGTTCCCTGCCTCCTGTGCTCTTCTTTCCCTCCTCCTGCAAACCTGAGGCTGGTAAAACTGTTTTTCCTCCAATTGCAGGAGCCTTCTCCCTGCCTCACAGCCAGAGATAAGCACCAGCCTTACCTGGTGCTGCAGGCTCCTGAAATCCAGCAGGGCTGGAACGAGCTCCAAGCTCTCTGCTCATCTTTCCCAGGTCCTTCCCTGCTGAGGGGCGTTTCTCTGGGCCCCTGATGCAGGTGACAAGGGGTGATGCTTTGTAAAAGCCATTTTGTAGCTGAGAAGTGCCTCAGGCCTTCCTGGCACTCTGGTGGTCCTGCTGGCAGCAGCGTGGGTTTGTAGGGAGCAATATCTCCTGTTAGATAATCCAGTGGATTTGGGAGAAACCAGACAAGCCACTCCTCAGGCTAAAAGCAGGTCTGTTTTTCCCCAGTTGTGCCCGTGCTGGTTTTTCCAGATAAAAGCCATGTGCTCCCCAGAGGGATGTGCCTGCTTTGGCAGCCAGCCTTGAGCTGCTGGGCTCCAATCCTGCTCCCTCTGTGGGTGATCCCAGCCCAGGTGGGGGTTCCATCCATACCCAGCTTTTCACAAAGACATGGAGGTCTCTTCTCTTGGCTGGAAGTGCCTTTTCCTTGTGGCTCCTGAGGGAGAGGCTGCCCACAGCCCCTTCCAATCCATGTTTGACAGGCCGAAGCAGCTTCTTGTGAAACCCCTCCGAGGTAATTGAAGTCTCTTTTGGTTTACAGTGCAATCCACTGATTTTTTATTCCTCCACCACCAGCAGCCAGTTGTTTCTGTGCAAGTGTAATGCAGGTTAGTCATACATCATGGAATAAAGTTATGGGTTTTTCTCCAGTGCCAGACACTTGGAAGCATCTGGTGAGATAGAGAAGTACCCAGCATGGATAAATCATGTTTAAAAAGCTTACAAATTTTAACTGCTTGTTAAACTGCTTTATTTTTTCTCATGTGTGTGCTTCCACCTTGGGGGCATCTCCCCAGCTGGCTGGCAGTGAAAGCCTAGCCCAGAGGATGCTCTGCTAGAAAGGCAGGAAAGTAGTGGAATGTTCTGAATTCAGTTTTATACCTCATTTACTAGGGATTGCCTTTAAAAGCTGATTCTTCAGCTAAGAAAAATTGGTTTCCTTTACTCACTTGGCAAAGGAAATGTTTTGTGTAGGGTTCTTGTCAGAGCATCTGTTCCCTTTGTTTATAACCCAGCTTTTTGAGCTGTGTTTTGTAAATGTTTAGTACAGCATATTACTGATCTAGTAATTCCCTGCTCCTTCTAAAAATAGGGTAGGATGTCCTCTCAGCTCCAAACACTTTTGCTTGTTGGGATGGGAGTTTTCCAGCTGAGGTGTCTGCCTTGGACCAAGTTCTTCTGGAGAAACACCAGCTCTGAGTGGAACAGCCACTCCTGAGAATAAAATTGTGAAAAACCAAATAATTTTCCATGCTGAAGCAAGCCTGACTCTTGTGGAAAAGGCAAAGGGGAAAGAAGGGAGGTCCTATTAGAGCTTTCCAGTTAATTCCCTGAATGTGCCTCTACCTGGGTCATGTTTGACCTTTCCTCTGAGCTGTCCTTAGTTTGTGCAAGCCTGAGGGCTTTGGCCACAAGGAGATGGGTAGCCTGTCCTTGGGGGAACTTTATCTCCTTTTGGTGGCTTCCAGCAGGATGAAAAGGGACACTGAACTGGCTGGAAACATGAGGAGTTTGCAGTTCATGCTTTTATCAAATTTAAGACCATCTTTAATATAACTTCTTTACTTTTTAAAGACAGATCATATCCCAAAATGAAAGAAGTGATATGATTTCCAGAAGATGTTAAAATCTGGATGAATTAATCACACTGAGGTGTCCCTTGGGCACACCTAAAACCATCATCAAGTTTGTCTCCAGTTCTGGGCCCCTCACCAGAAGGACACTGAGGCGCTGGAACATGTCCAGGGAAGGCAATGGAGCTGGGAAGGGGCTGGAGCCCCAGGAGGGGCTGAGGGAGCTGGGAAGGGGCTCAGCCTGGAGAAAAGGAGGCTCAGGGGGACCTTGTGGCTCTGCACAGCTCCTGCCAGGAGGGGACAGCCGGGGGGTCGGGATCTGCTCCAGGGAACAGGGACAGGAGGAGAGGGAACAGCCTCAGGCTGAGCCAGGGCAGGCTCAGGGTGGACATCAGCAGGAATTTCCCCATGGAAAGGCTGCTCAGGGATTGAAGGGGCTGCCCAGGGAGGTTTGGAGTCCTTTTCCCTGGAAGTATCCAAGGAAGGGCTGGAGGTGAGACTCAGTGCTGTGGGCTGGGTGACAGCCAAAGGTTGGACTCTATGATCTTGGAGATCTTTCCCAACCTAATCCTGTGATCATAAAACCACCAGGACGTGGAGTTGCCCACAAGAAGGACAGAGCTGACTTCCTTCAGGACCTCCAGTGGTGGCAGCCTGGCACAGAGCAGCACCAGAGGGCAGCTGGTGTGGCTGCTGGGAAAGGAGCATCCCAGTTTGGTAGGTGATGGGCAGTTTGGACTTCTGGGCCACCTCCAGCCCCAGGCCTGCAGCATGTGCCAAAGGGGCAGTGGCTGTGGGAACATTCTTGTGAGGAGCCTGTCCCCCTGTCACATTGCAAATGGGGAATTGTGTGCTGTTCCCCAGCCTCTCACAGCAGTGACACAGGGCACAAACAGCCTGGGGTTCAGGGAGCTGCTGGCTGCTCTCCCAGAAAGGGATCCGTGGTGGTTTTCTCTTCAGGGTAGCTCTGAAAGTGAAGATATTCAAAGATAAACAAAAAAAGATAAACAAAAAAAAATGTATCATGTTTACATGAGCTAAAGCCCCAGCCTGTTGTTTTCCAGCTGCAATCTCCCACCAGGTTTTCCTGATCAGACAGGAGGGTGTGAGTGGGCTATTATGGATAATTTCTGGATGCATCATATCCCAGGGATTTACCCTGGGGACTGATGCAAGGGGACATCTCCCCTGGAAGAGCTTTATGTTCCATTCACGAGCGATTTGCTTGGAACAAACGAGGAGGGGTGTGATCTGCATGAGAAAAGCTCGGAGAGGGCTCCAGCTGCAGGGTCCCTCTCCTTCCCCTGCCTGCTGCAGGGTGCCTGGGTGGGCTCGGGGAGGCCACCTGGGTGGCAGCCCAGCTTCCAGGGACAGCAGCAGAGGCACTTGGGTGTCTCTGTGGTAGATCAGCGATGCCATGGCTGACTCTCACAGTTAAAAGGCAAATATCATGTGTATGTGTTAGGAGAAGTTCTATACATTTATAGTTATGCTTTACCCCCCTTGTGCTGTTATCAGTGTGGATGAGCACAAGGTGGGAAAAATCCTCTGCTCCCGGTGCTGTAATATTTTCTTTATTCATTCTTCTGCTGTATTTTTGATAAGGTTTTAATAAACCTTTTACATTTTTGGAAATGAGTAGCATTTCTCACAGCTCCCCTAGCAGCTCTGGGAGCTGAGGGAGGAAAACTCACTGGATTAACTGGTCCAGCAAGCCCTGCTCAGCAAAATCTGAGCTGATTCTGCAGGGCTTGGCCTCAGTGTTTATGTTTCGGGGCAAAAAATGACCAAAGCCTGTGCAAGGCATTGTTATCCTTCATCATGCACAGCAAAAATGAGTTTCTGCAGTGCTGCCCTTCCAGGCACACAGGCAGGGGTGGTGTCTGGGCGATGCAGGGAGTGCCAGCACCGGGACAAACTTCCTGAGGATTTAGGTTAAGGTGCAAAAAGGCAAAGAAAATTCCCGTGGAGCAAGAGGTAGTTTTGACTGCTGCCTTTCAGAGGAGATGGCCAGAGGCTGGGGGGTCTGGCCACTCTTGCCAGTTTTGCTGGTTTATCCCTTCCCATCCCAGCAGTGACCAGGAGAGTTTGGTACCCCAGTAGCCCCTGGCAACATGCTGCCCTTGCAACTCTCCTGCCCTGATGCTTGTGCCTTTTAGGCAGTGGGAAAGGAAGGGCTTCTGCTGGGGCTGCTTCTCTTGGAGCTGACATTTCCCTCCTCTCTCAATGACTCCATCCCCTGCTTCTTTTCAATCCTGCTGGAAATCTTTAGGTGCAAGGGCATTGCTCAGCAGAGTATTTAGCCCAAGCAGATTAGGGAAAGGCAGGAAGGGCTTCTGATTGTGCTCTATCTGTAGCATAGGTGTTAAAGATGTATTTGTGAGCCAGTCAGAGAAGAATGCTGAGGAAATCCTGTTTGGGTTAATCTTGTTTAATTTTATAATAAAAACCAGATGGCCGGCCATCTGGTGCTTCTTGCAATCAAATATCTCACAATTAACAGTAATTTACTTGCCCTGAGACTTCCATGATCTTCATGTGCTTTTTTTCCCCTCCAACCTGAGCCTGTGTGGTCCCTTCCCAGAGGAAGGCTGAGCGTGAGTCTGCCTGTGGAAAGCTGTGATGGAGGGGCTCCCGGGAGGCATCTGCTTTTCTCCTGGATTTTCCCCCAAAACCAGAGGTTAGGCAGCACATCTTGTGCTTTTCTGACCCTGTAGGACCTGTGTTCAGGATAAGCAAAGTGAAGGACTGTGTGAACCTGTGGATGGGTCATTGCAAGGTGTGCCAGTAAGCACTTAAGGGGAATATACAAATTAAATCGACATTTTTCACCAGGCTGTGGGATTTCTTCAGAGCTCAAAATGGTTATGCCTAAAGTGGCTTTGCTCCAGCAATTGAAGTTGCTGGATGTAATTAAATGAGGTGCAGGCCATCATCAGCACTAGGAGAGATTTCTGAGGGAATTAGCAGCAAAATAGGATGCAGAATAAAATCCATGGAGCAAATACTGAATCAGAGACTCACAGAATGGTTGAGGTTGGAGGGGACCTTAGGGACCATTTTGTTCCACCCCCTTCCACTAGCCCAGGCTGCTCCAAGCCCTGTCCAGCCTGGCCTTGGGCACTTCCAGGGATCCAGGGGCAGCCACAGCTGCTCTGGGCACCCTGTGCCAGGGCCTGCCCACCCTCACAGGGAAGGAGTTTTTCCTAATATATGCTGCAGGATTTGTTATTCCCAGAGCTGGCACTGGCCTCTTCAGGATCTGCAGGTCTCTTGACTGTGCCCTTCCCCAAGCACCTCTGTAGCTGAGCAGCATCAGTAGTGACCAGGAATAAATGAATTCCAGATGACAGCTCTGCATGCCCGTAGGTAGGAGCTCTCCAGGCATTCCTGGGTGATTGCTGCCTGTTTACTATCCCAATATTTTTTTGCTACCAGATTAAGAAAAAAAATTGAGCTTTTCCCTTTCTTCTCCTCCACAAAACCATCTTGGTGTGCACTCAGGGAATCTGGCCTTGGAGCTAAAGGATATATTCAGATAACGGGGTACCTTAGTGCTGCTGTGCTCCACCCCCAAGCTGTTTATTTAAATATAGAGGAGCCTTCTGGAGAGCAAGAGCTCAATTCACCAGGGTTCCCAAAGGGGCTGTCAGGGCAGCAGTGGGGTTGATGGAGCCAGCAGGGGTAGGGTTTCACACTGCCTCAGCTGCCAAATGGTCCCATCTCAGCCTGGGAGTGGATCCCACATCCAGCACCTCACCTTCCAGCCCAGACAGGGGCAGTTGGGAAAACAGAGTGATCCGTGGAATGGCACGAGCACAGAGGTCACTTAAATGGGTATTATTATTATTATTATTATTATTATTATTATTATTATTATTAGTGATTATTGGAGCAGTGGGAAGATTCCGCATGTGATGACCCAGGAACTGTGTATATAGAGTCATGCATGAGCATTTTTAGGCAAGTGCTGCTCAACTCACACTGTATTTTGGGCTGTTTCCCGCTTTTCTTTCTCCCTTTTTCCAGGTGGGACCAGGACAGACTCTTTGGCCCTTTGATGCTGCTTTTCCCTCACTTAATGCAGTTGGTTTGTTTTTGTTTTGTTTTGTTTTTTTTTTCTTTTTTTTTTAAGTGTCTTTTTCTGAAGAAGGAGAAGAATGGATGGGGTTTGGAGCAGCCTGGTGTAGTGGAAGATGTCCCTGCCCATGGCAGGTGATTGGAATGAGGTTTTTCAGGTCCCTTCCAACCCAAATAATTCTGTGATTCTGTGATCCAGTGATGGCAGGTAACTCCACAGGGTTTTCCTGAGGGATGTGCTGCTTGGGATGTCACTAAGGATGTGATTACAAGCTTTGCCCAGAGGTGTGTGGAACACAAGGCCTGCCCAGTCCTGCTCTTCTCCCCACCAATTGGACACTTGAAATGATTGACCCTGCAGCTTTCACCACTCCATTCCTGCATCTCCCCACGCTGCAGAAAGCCTGGGTGCCCAGCACACCTCTGGCACTGCTTTGAAGGGTCTGTGCTACCCCTGCTAGGCAGGGGAAAGACAAGAGGCACTGGGGACAAATAAATGCTGCTGAATCAGCCATGCCAGGAAGTGAACCTTGTTCTTGAGGAGAGCTGGATCTTGCCAGCACAATAGCTGGATTACAAAGCCATTTCCTCCAATTACCTTCTCTGTCAAACCTCTGTGTCGTCTGGCACTGGGAGAGCTCAGATTCAAATTCATTGTGAATCGGGGCGACGACACCAGAGATTTCTAAATTAATATCCTGCCAAGAGGAATTGAGCTTGTTTTTTCCAACCACGTCACTTCTCATTCCTTTGCTTGTCAGGGAAAACTTGGGCCTGCCATCTGTTTTCGAGGGCACGGGGTAGGGGAGCTGTGGCTTGCTCAGCTCAGTGCAGTGAGTTTGCAGTGCAGCAGCTGCAGGGAGCTTTGGGGGTTAAAAGGGAGAAAAATCAAGTAAAAGGGCTTAGTGGGCCATTCCCAGCACCTGGCAAAGAGCAGGGAGGGAGACCAGAGGAACAGGGCGCTGCTGAGAAGTAAAAATAGGGCACGACCTCTTCCTTGGAACAGTGGGAATGTGCACAGCAGAGTGGACTGGGATGAATTACTGCCCCTTTCACGTCTGCCCAGCAGAGAGTCATCAGCCATTCTGGATGCATTAACCATGGTCTGTTTGCTCCACAGGCTGCATTAAACATATTCAACTGAACACCAAAGGGCTCCTTTGCACTGCAAAACCCACGGACCTTAACATTTCCAGGAAAGGAGGAGCTCCTATGGCACTGAGCTGAGCTCTGTCTTACCCTAAATGCATGGGTTTATAAATTGGGATGGCCTTGGGAAGGAGATCTCCATGGCTGATGATGGCAATGCTGTGGGAAGGTAGAATGTGGAGGAGTAGGGGAAACTGGGATGGTCTGCATGTCCTTGTCCTGTTGCAGACAGTGTTCAGGAAGAGGGGGTGCAGGGTGCAGGGCAGGGCTGTGCAGCAGCAGGGAGCAGCTCGGTGCCTGCCATGCCTCCTTCTGTAGGAGCAGATCTGGGGCCGTGCTTTGTGTTGTGCCCCCCCTTTTGGCTCCCGGCGGGTGCAGGAGTCTGATGGTGTCCCAGCACTGAGCCGTCCCAGCTGGTGCCACTGGGGCTGCACAGCTCCTTTGTCACATCAAACGCTGGCCCTGGGCACCCAGCCAGGGGGTCACCCCTCTGCAAAGGCCCCGCCAGCCCTGGGTGCCAGCATTCCCACCCAGCCCCTGGGAAGGGACACCTGCTTCCCCTGGGCATCCCTGCCAGAGCTGCAGCTGCCAGCCTGGGGACTGTCCCCAGCCCGGGTCCATGTCCTGCCCTCCGAGCCCCCTCCAGCTGCAGGCAAAGGGGCTGGGCAGTGCTGTCGGTGCCAGCTGGGAAGGAGGAGGCTGCTGTGTGCTCGTGGGAATTTGGAGAGCTTTCCAGCCCTCTCCCCCGGAGCTGTTTATACAAACCATCTGCCTGGCCCGGGCACTGAGCTGGGACCTGGTGGAACTGGAAAGACACAGCCATGGGTGATGGCAGGTAACTCCACAGGGTTTTCCTGAGCGCTGTGCTGCTTGGGATGTCACAAGGATGTGATTACAAGCTTTGCTCCAAACTCTGCTCCAAATGCAGTTTTCATACCCACCCAGTGATTTATGTGTGGCTCTCCAGGTGGGATTGCTCCCACATGAACACCCCTCATCCTGTTCTCAGCCTTCACCCTCAGTGTTATCCCCACGTCCTGCCTGTGGCACTGCTCAGCTCCTCACAGAAGGCTGGGAAGATGCTGCTTGTCACCCCATTTTTATCACCCCTTGCACACCCAGCAGCCACTCCTTATCTCTGTTCTCAGCTCTGGGGCTGGAGGAACCTGTCTGTGTCACCCTTGGCTGCTCTGTCACCCCGCTGTGCCTGGCTGGGTGCTGGGGACATTCCAGGTGCTGCTCTGGGAAATGCTGCTCGCGGCTGCCGGGGGCTCCCTCAGGCAGGGCTTTGTAAAGCCGGCAGATGCGGTTTAGAAAAGTTCAGCTTTGAGGCACGCTGGCTCTTCAGACGGCTTCCGAGGAAATTTGCACTTCAGTGGATGTGCGGAAAAATGGTGTTTTCAAAGTGAAAATGAAATGGAAACCAGCCTTCCCCCTCCCTCCCCCAGTGAAGCAGCGTTTGCAAAGTGGGGCCTCTGTTTTGAGATATCTGAAGCACACAGACGTCCTTCTTTCGGCTCCTTCCGCTTTGCTGTTCTTTTCTTTCCTTCTATTTCCCCTGTTTTCTTTATGTCTCGAGTCCATTTCCAAGCAGCTCTCAGCTCCCCTTGTGACATGTTGGGTGTCACGAGAGGGTTGTCCAGTGTGTTAAATCCTGTTATTTTCCATTTTCTTGGGGTTAAAATGTGCTCAGAACTGAAACTATCCGAAGAAACTTTCTGCTTTTTCCATAAATCGTGCCTTACAAATTATTCCTGCTTCCCCGAGGCTGTGCCTGTGAACTTTGGGTCCTGATTTGCATGGAAAGGAAAAGGGATGGCACCCCAGGAGCTGCTGGCTTACCTGGGAATAGGGAGCCTGCTTGCACTGGCAGCTCCATAAAATCCTGAAAATTCTCACATCCTGCTGCAATCCTTCCCTCTCTGGCTGAGGAGATAATGGGAGGGTCCTTTTGGCAAGTGGATGTTCAGGACAAGGGGCAGTGGATTCACATTGACAGAGGGCAGGGTTAGATGGGGTATTGGGAAAAATAAGGAAAAATTTGGGAAAAATGAGGCACTTGGTTGCCAGAGAAACTCTGGAAGTGTGTCCAAGGCCAGGTTGGATGGAGCTTGGAGCAACCTGGGATAGTGGAAGGTGTCCCTGCCCATGGCAGGGGATGATCTTCAAGGTCCTTTCCAACCCAAACCATTCCATGGTGCTGCATGCAGCATTCCTGTGCCCACACAGCAGATTTAGGGAAAAGAGGTTGTGCTGTGTGAACCTGTGTGTGTGTGTTTGTGAGCTTGGGCACCTGAGCAGGGACACCTCGGACAGGGGATGCAGAGCTGGAACAGCCAGAGAGGAGCAGAGGCCTTGCCAGATGCCGGCTGCACATCCCAGATCCTGAATCCCAGGGCTGAGGCCTCAGGGCTGGCGTGAGGGAGGCCAGAGCCGGCCTCGCATCCATGCTGTCCCCCACATCCATGCTGTCCCCCACATCCATGCTGTCCCCACATCCATGCTGTCCCCCACATCCATGCTGTGTGTGAGGGGCTGCCAAGGGCCAGCATCTCCTTTCAGGAGAGGAGAAGGGAGCAGATGTCCCATTCTCGCGGCTCACAATGCGGCTCTCCCGGCACAGCGATCCATCAGGGGGCTCGGCTCGGCCCCACAGAAAAGTGCCTGACACGTTTTTACAGCAGGGCCAGGTTCTCACCACTTGTGTGCATTGGTGCCCCTTGACAAATAGCTCTTGGCTCTGGTTTTGTTCAGAGTCACGCTGGTGTCAAGCACAGGGCTCCCATTCAAGTGCCCACCAACAGTGGCCCACAAATCGCCATTTCCTCCCCTTTTCTTGCTTTGTTTCTCCGTGACAGTCACTCAGGATTATTTTTTTTTTTAACCTCATTGGGTATTTTTAAAGACAATTTTCAAGGAGCATAGCAGTGCCTCTGTAATACAGGTTATAAAATGCCCTGGGAGTGAATACTTGAGGTGAGGGATTCCAGTTTGCATGGTTGTGTTGCTGACACAACATTTAATTACTTCTTTTTTTATTTTTCCTTTTTTTTTAAGGCAAGTTTTCCAGCAAGTTGATTTATGGAGTTGGCTGGCAAAGCCTTGAATGCATTGAGAAACTCAGACTCCTACAATGGACCAGTGCATCATTAATTAATGGTTCCTCTTTAAACTGGGACTTGTGCTGGTAAAACCCATGGAATGCAGTTGTGGTGCACAGTGCCACTGAGATGTTCTGTGGAGAGCTTCTGGTTAGTAAAATCTGGGTTTATAGCTGAGGAGTCCTTTGTATCCCCTGGGCTGCAGCTTCATGCTGTACCTCTCCATCTGTAGTCCCCCTCTGACCTCAGCGAGCTCGATGTCTGCTCAGAGAGCGTTTTCCATCACTTGAGCCTGGAAGGGGAGAGGATTTATGGAATGGGGAGCGTGAGGCACCAGCTCAGCACATACCAGAGTGAGTATGTAAGTGCTCACAGGTCAGAGATGGAAGCACACAAGTGGTCTTGATCATCTTCAGCCACTCTGTGTTCCCAGGTCCAAGGGCCGAGCTGAGAACGTGCAGCACGGGTTGCACAGGAACATTCTCAGCTTGTCTAAGGAGAGTTTTCCTTCTGTTCTGGTCTTGCATCTCCTCCTAATTAGTCTCAGCCTGTTAATGGACTTAGAGCTGCCCAGTTGAACTTGTGTTGACAATGCTGCAGGTTTGTTATCTCCTTATGGTTTTAGCCTCCATTCCCTTCCACCCTGACAAGTCCATTATGATGTCTGTGACCTATCAGGGCTTTCAGGGCTTCTCTCTGCTTCTGACCTGGCGATGTCCCCCCTGCGGCCATCGTTATGGAGCTTTTTGGTGGCCCTTCCTTTGTCTTGCACTTTGTCTAGAGATCAGCTTCCACCCCAGCTTTAAAGTCATCTCCTGCTTCTTTCCAGCCAGGTAAAGCCTGCAGGGATCTTGTGGCAGATAATGGGAGAGTATCGCCTGGTAATTAGAAAGTCAGGATCTGTAATTACATTTTCTATAAAGCTCTCAACCCCAAGGTGTGCCTTTATCCCCTCTATTAATTAGCACAGGGAAGGGACGCTCCTGTCTAGAGGCAGAGGACAAAAATAGGAGCAGGGACGAAACAGCATTGGCTCCTTTGAATGATAAATATTGTTCCCTTCATGCCTTAAATAAAATGTGAACTTGGCTAAAACTAGTGGGGTTTTAACTCTTGGAAGCACTGATTTAAAAAAGAATTAGAGGAAATAGTCCTGGAATAGGCACCAGAGACGTCTTCCAGCGGATTCCTATCATTCCAAGGCGAGTTCAGCAATCACCTGTGTGATTCTTGGGAAATGTTTGTTTGGCCTGTTTCTGGGACTGCTGAAATGTTCTTTTTTTGCAAACAGAAGGCCCAGGAGCTCCCACAGTTCCTTGGGTTTGTGTGTTAACCCTCGTGAGCTGTGGCTTTGGGAAGACAACAAGTATTGGAAGCGCTGTTAGCACATCATTATTTGCTTTTTAAAAAAATTTTTTTGATTAGCAACTTGGAAGCAGTTTAAAAACTCTTCCCTGAGAGAGACTGTCTGAGAACAGTTTTTTCACAAACCTTCATTCGGAATTGATTATCCAGTCCTATTTACTGGAAGGAGAACTTGATGTACCTCCATATAAATCTACAGGCAGCAGGACTTGTGCTGCCAGATTCAAAAGGAAGAGAAGAGTCCCCTTGGGCTGAGGGCCATATCCAGCAAAAGCAGATAGTGTCTGACAAATCTTTTTAACGTTGAGGACTCAGAGGGGGCTGGGCTGCAGAGCACAGCGACTGGATATCTCTAGGATGCCTCTTGAGGACCATGCAGCTGTGCCAAAAAAATGGGAATTCAGGAAAGTCGAAGTAGACAGCTGAAGTGCTTGATGGTTGGCTGGAGTAACTTAGAAAGAAAAATGAAAAAAAAATTAAAAAGCTATTTCGGTTCATCCTTTTGAAGGATTTTGGGGGACAATTGGGAGAAACACTGTCCAAAGTGATGGCAGCTGGACTCTTCCCCCTCGATGTGGGCTGATGGTCACCTTTGGAAGGGCTGCACTGTCATTCCATTCCCAAGGCTCACATCTCCCAGTGGGAAGCCAACAGGAGAGCCCTGTGAGCTGCTGTGGAGCTGTGGAGATGAAAGTGTGTTAAGATGTGACTTTAACTCACCACTGAGCCTTGGGGGTCCTTCCAGGAGCTCCAAGCGTGCTCGGATGTCTTGGCTCTGCAGTTGCAGGGATGCTGAGAGACAGCTGAGCTGCTGTGGGCGGTTCTGACTCGAGGGGTTCCTCGAGGCAGGCAGCTTCCCTGGTGGGTGTGATTTTTTTTTTGTTTGGGTTTGTGAAAAATTCCTTGGAATAATGCCCTCCGCCTTTTCCTCTTCTCTGCTCGGTGACTCAGGTCGAAGGCATCTGCCTTCAGGGCAGTTGTTTCATGGGTGTTTTGTGCTTTTCCAGATGTGCAGGAGCTCTGGGACCATAACTGGGATGGAGATGAATGTTGTGAATGGTGCTGGTGCTGGTTCTGCCAGAAAGGGAAAGGGGACGAAGCTCTGATGTAGCACCGAGGACCCTCACACTCCATCCAGGCACAGCTGATGACACCCCTCTGGAGTTGGGACAGCTGGCAGGTAACCCCTGAGCTGTTCTTCAGGTGAAACCACCACCAAAGTGGTGTTCCCAGGTGGCCAAGAAGGCCAATGGCCCCGGGGCTGGCCCTGCTGAGGCCCCTCCAGCCAGAGGGACACCGAGGGGCTGGAGCATGTCCAGGGCAGGGAACCGAGCTGGGAGGGGCTGAGGGAGCTGGGAAGGGGCTCAGCCTGGAGAAAAGGAGGCTCAGGGGGACCTTGTGGCTCTGCACAGCTCCTGACAGGAGGGGACAGCCAGGGCTCCCTCCAGGGAAAAGGGACAGGAGGAGAGGGAATGACCTCAGGCTGGGCCAGGGGAGGTTTAGATTGGATATCTGGGAAAGTTTCCTCACTGAAAGGGTTGAGCAGAAAAGCTGGGGTGTCCCCAGCCCTGGAGGGATTTAAAAGCTGTGTGATGTGGCACCTGGGGACGTGGGTTGGTGGTCCCTGGGCAGTGCTGGGTTCAGGGCTGGACTCCATGATGTCAGAGGGCTTTTCCAACCTTAACACCTCTATTATTCCACGAAAGTAGAGGCTTCAGTGAACTCCCTGCAAGATGCAGTTGTTCAGCACAGATCCTCCCTAGAGACACATCACAAAATGAGGAGCCAAAGTCCAAGACTGGAGACTGTCCAGGTCTCCCTGCTTACCTCCCACGTCTGCTCAACCTGCTTGATCTTGGAGCCATTAAAGTTTCCTCAGGTTCTGCCTCTCCATCACCCAGCACCATCCCTCTGTCCCTATAGGGAGTGTCTGGGATCACACAGGTCTCCAGCTTGGACTCTTCAGAGCCAAAGCAAACCAAACTCCTGGACTCTTCAGAGCCAAAGCAAACCAAACTCTTGAATACTTCTGAACTCTTGAAAAGCCCTCAGATGCTGTGACACTGAGCCCAGAAATGCTGGGGTTATTAACTGCTAATGACCCTGGAGGGCTGCCAGTGCTGTCATCACAGTGTGGGGAAAGCTGGCTGAGCACCCAAGGGCCTTCAGGTAGGTGTTTCTGAGCAGCCTGGGCTCAAACTGGGGGGTTTAGCATCAGCTGGGACCTTCAACCCCATCCAGCTCCACCCCTGCCATGGGCAGGGACACCTTCCACTATCCCTGGTTGCTCCAAGTCCCATAGAAATATGACCTTGGACACTTCCAGGGATCCAGGGCAGCCACAGCTCCTCTGTGCCAGGGCCTGCCACTCTCACAGGAAACAATTTCTTGCTTCCTGGGACATGTATGTCACTTTGCAATGAAAAACACACAATGGCAGCCCAAACATTTGAGTTTTCCACCCTGCAGCAAACCATGTGCTTTATCCCTTTTCCCTTTTTCCAGTTTTTCTCCCCAAGCACAAGTTTTTTCACTAAATTCCTGCTGGTAGAGCTCCCTCCCTTTCATGCTGTGCAAAGACCTGGCAGTGGGGTCAGGACTTGTAATCCACAGCTGGCCTCAAGTCTGTTGATCCAAAGTATCATGGAAGATGCTGGAAAAGGGCAGAGGGAATTTCTGAGTGTTTCAGAGGGAGTGATATCCCATGTGAAAGAACATGTGCTGAGGTCTGTGGAGCCAAGCTCCTTTGTCTTGGAATTATAATGTTAATTAAACCTGACCAGGCATTTCCCAATGTCGATATGCAATGATTTTTGCAGGTTGAATTTTCCAGAGGAAAGAGTGTTGAAAGAACGTTAATTTTTGCCAAAAGAAAAAAAAGGTCCTGAAAAGAAACAAAACACCACAACAAAAAAAAACCCCAAACAACCTTTTCAAACCCCTTTTGGCACACACTTAACCTGCCTTTGCCATGTTCCCCCTAAGTGACATTCCCAAGGTCCCACTCGGAGTTTTGGAAGGGTGAGGAGCAGGAGTGCTGCTTTTCTTTTCCTTGGACACACATCTGGTGTTATGGGATTGCTTGTTCCAGCTGGGATTGACCTCAGCCAGAGCTTGGCTTCAAGGGAGCAGGGTCAGTGTTTTTTGTGCCCTCACCAGCACAAATGGAACTGGGAAGAAATGGAGCTAGGACCATGCTAAGTGGTCATCACAGGAAAGTGAGACTGCAACCACATCCATTCCTGCCTCCTGTCGGTGGTTTCTCAGCGGGATCTCTGATGGGAACAGTAGGAATCCAGCTGTCCTCTCTGCTGCTCTGTGTCATGACCAGAGAGCTCTGAAGGAAATTAGAAATGTATTTTTACATCTTGTGGTCCTAAAAGCTTCTCTCAGTTCCTCCTCTGCACTGACTCCTGGCTGTCAGTGAGGTGGTTTCTCTCGTGCTGGAATTTCATGGACTCAGGGAATCATTAAGGTTGGAAAAGCCCTCTGAGATCATTGAATCCAACCATTCCCCCAGCACTTGCAAGGCCACCACCAACCCATGTCCCCAAGTGCCACATCCACGTGGATTTTAAATCCCTCCAGGGATTGCAGCTCCACCACTGCCCTGGGCAGCTGTGCCAGGGCTGGACAACCCTTTCAAGATATTTTTTCTAGTTTCCAGTCTAAATTATCCAGCAATGCCATCTTGGCAGGACCTTGCTTTTCTTAGCCCTTTGGATGCCATCAAGTTGCAGGGCATCCCAGGAAAATGTGTGTCTTCATTTATTCCTGCTTTGAGAATATTCTTAGGCTCTTCTTCTAATCACCCCCCTTCAAAAATGTGCATGAAGCCTCATCCCTGCTCCCACTGCCTCTAAACCTTGGCTTGGTGAAGGATGTTTGTCCAGTTCTCCACTTTCCTGAGCCCTGAGCTGGATCAATGTTCCTTATTTCCTGTGGATGATGATAATGACTTTGCAGCCTCTGTGTTCCTTCCCATCCAGTGCCAGCCCTGCCATGGGCAGGGACACCTTCCACCGTCCCAGGCTGCTTCAAGCCCCAACGTCCAGCCTGGCCTTGGACACTGCCAGGGATCCAGGGACAGCCCCAGCTGCTCTGGGATGCCTGCTCCACCTTGAGTTAGGACAGGATCTTAGGTTTAAAGGAAGCTTAATTTTGAACCTGTTCCCAGTCCAGGTTAGAGGGTTTCCTGTGTAGCAGAGAATCTGGGGGAATAAAGGCAAGATCCTTATTGTTTCATGCAAACCTATAAATTTATTCTGGATAAAAGTAGTGCTTGAAATGGACTGACAAGGTTATCAGGACAGGTCACCAACCAGAGGGTGATTCAGACTCTCTTTTGTCTCGGCCCACTGTCTCCAAGGCTTAAGCAAAGCTTTTCAGACAAGGCCAAAGACCAAGATGTGAGGACTTTCCTGCGGAGGGTCAGACTTTGGTTGCTATCTTGATTAAATTAAGCCTTGTACACGGTGACCTCACATAAAATTCCTGCTCTCCACTTCCCTCCATGCTTTATTAGGCACTTTAATTGTTTCACACCCTTTTCTACACTTTGCCTTAGATGTGCTGAACTTTGTTTTCCTTTCTACAATAGTTGGTGCTGGATTTTGACTGGAAAAGTCTTGGCACGAGTCTTCTCCCTTGGGAAATGCCCCTGTGAATGGGCCAGAAGGAGTTGATGACATTGCTCTGCCCAGAGGTTTCTGCAGCAGAGGAAGTCTGTGATTAGACTTCAACAGGCTTTGGATGGAGTCTGTCCTAAGGAGACGGTGTCAATGTGCTGCTATTTCCTGAAAATCAGCCTGGCCTGGAGCAGGGATCCCATCCAGAGGGCTCTAATCAGTCCTTCTGGCCTGTTAGTGGGGCCCAGCCCACCAGCTCTGTGGTTGCAGGGGATACCGAAGGCCCACGTAAGGCCTGGACAATTCCTTTTATTTATTTTAAGCCTTGCTTTGAGAATGAGCCTGGTCAAAGTAGCGCCGGTGGTGGAAGAGCGAAGAACCCGAGCCTCTCCACATGGAATGTTACTTCATTTTCCAGCTACTTCCTACTCAGGCAAATATTGTTTGCAGATGGTGCAGTCACAAAACCATCAAGTACCACTCTGTTATTATCCAGATGGATTTATTGCTGCCGGGAAACCTTTCTGTTGTCTCATTTTGGGAACAAGGCTCACACATGGAATGGTTCTGCTCAAGATCTGTCCAGTGCCAAGATGTAAAAACTCCACATCCATAACCCTGACAGACTGGTTTGCTGTTGTTTCCTTTAAATCCCAGCCTGGGCTTGGCAGGATGGACAGAAAGGCCTGAGTCCTTTTGGGGTCAGACAGGGAGACATTCCATTCCTTAAAGGAAAAGCAGATATCATGGAGGATTTCTGCCTTGGTGTGAGGTCCTCCGTCCCATCTCACCTCTCAGAGGAGATGGAAAAATGCTCAGCATTCCAGCAGGAAGGTGACTTGCTGCAGGTGCCTCTGACTTCTTTACTCACCCACTGGCATGAGTTGTTCCATCCACTTGCCAAAAACACTTGGAAGAAATAATAAAGGATGTAATGCCACGAGGCAGACCAGAGCCACCTGGAAATCCTGGAAAAGAGCCTCTCCATCCCCTAGTGTGAATGATGCCAACACCTGCCTATGACTTCCCTTGAAGACACCCGTTTTCAGGCTCCCATCAGCCTGCCCTGAAAGCTGGGCAGGTCCAAAACACCACACTGAAACCAGCTGGGAAAATTCTCACAGGTGAGAGGAACTTCTTCCTGGCTACCATAGAGGAGAACCCCAAAGTATCCCAGAGAACCCTGACTCCAAACGAGCAATCCTCTCATTTCCTACTCAAATCAGAGATGAGGAATCATCAGGTTGGAGCTCCAGGCTGGGTCCTGGATCTCCAGCAGGTTATTCTCCCTGCCCTGGTTACGCTCTCTTAAATTTCCCAATTTTTTTGGCTGGCAGCAGTGTTTTTGAAACAGCATCCATGGAAATTATGGTCTTGCTTCGCTGCCCACACTTGGATGACAGCTGGGTCTGGCTGGAGCTCTTTAAATCTAGTGGCCTGCATTTAAATAAGTTTCATTTATTAAAATTAGGTGAAACATAACTCTTCCCATAAACAATATTTGGTTTTTTTTTCAAGACCTGCTCAGCAATTTCATCTTTTCCTTTAGCTGAGCCTTTTGATTAATTTTGTATTTTTTTCTCTCCAGTTATTTATGTGTGTACAGCCCATATTTGTGTGGGTTTGCTGCTGATCAGCTGCGTGTGTGTTTACAATAGCCCTTGTGTTATCCCAGCCGGCAGCCTAAAAACACTTCCAAATTATTCCACATCAGAAGCAATGAGGGTTTGGATAGGCTCCTAGGGGAAAGTCTTGAAATGGTGCCCAAACCTCAGTCCCAGTGCTGTAAGTCAGGCACGTGGCTGATATTTTATCCACCCCAGCCTGGACTTTCACAGGCTGTTTTGTTTGTGGAGGAAACGGGAACTTGGGAGCAATTTTAATCAGCGATTTCTTGGAGATGGGCTTCCTCCATTCCTTCATCCAGTTCTCCTCTCCTGACACGTGAGCCTGCACTGTGCCCATGTTTTCTAAGAAATTATGGAAAATAAGTGCACAGAAGCACAATGGGCAGGCTGGACTGGAACAAATCCCTTGGTGGAGAGGGGCTGACCAGGCTCGTGCCTTTGGAGCAATGCTGGTTTTATGTGTAAAGTATTAAAAAAAAATTATGTATAAAACTTGGATGACTGTAGGTGGGTGAGCACCAGGGATTTCAAGTCCAGCTCTGGTGTTCAGATCTAAATAGTGCTGTAAAAAAAAAAATGGAAAGGCTCCAGTAAATCTCAGAGTGGTTTATGTTGGAAGGCATCATAAAAACCATCTCATTCCACCCCTGGCCAAGGTCAGGGACACCTTCCACTAGACCAGCTTGCTCAATGTGGAAAAAATCAGTATTGTTTCAAAACTAAATTCCTACATGTGAGTTCAGTTCTGGAATTCTTTGCTTTTTAGCTGGACTAAATATGACAGTGTTTTCCAAAAATATTGCCATTACTGTGGCTTGAAGACTCAACACCTGTGCCAGCTCTGGTCTCAGACCTTCGGTTACTCATAAATAATCCACTGTACTATTGGAGTAAAGATCACTTGAAAAAAATGTAATTTAAAACCTGCACACGCATTGATTTAGGAATGCAAAATGATTTTGTTACTATCTCATCTCAAAACCTTTCCTCGACCATCTGCAATTCTGAATCACAAAATGTACTCCAGAAACGCCCTTGTTGTGTCCTGCAATGTGAGGTAAGACATTCCATGGGGGTTGTTTTTCTCAAAAACATTAAAACATCACAAACAGTGTGGATTCCCCATCCCTGGGAGTGTCCAAGGCCAGGTTGGATGGAGCTTGGAGCAGCCTGGGATAGGGGGAGGTGTCCCTGCCCACGGCAGGGGGGGGAATAAGATGGGCTTTAAGGTCACTCCCAACCCAAACCAGTCTGGAATTCTCTGATTAAGAGCTCTCTCTCTCACAGTTTGGGAACTCCTTTAGATGAACAGCTCACAGAGGTTGTGCACTGAGGCTGGGAGAAGGACATAAATTTATTATCCTTAAGGCAGTGAAGAAGTTCAGAAAGCAGATCCAGATCCTCTTGGATCACCTTGTCCTTTCCTCTGCAGGCTTTCTAAAAGAAACCCAGGGATCTGGTGATGCTGAGTGACCTTTCAGAGAAGGGCAATAATCCTCCTGGAACCTGGGCCAGTCCATTCCCTCATTAGGGCAATGAACTTTCTCCTCTCCTGCAGTAATGACGCATTTTTAAAGTGTTTCACACCTACTTTAAATCTCTGTGATGGCCATGAAACTCCTTTGGCCGTGGCCACATGGTATCTATTGTTAAGCAGACTGTTAAAATTAATCAACCCAGATTAAGCAGCCACAATTATCACTCTGCTGAATCTGCTCCCTCAGAAACCGCCCCTTAAAGATGCTGAGCACTGATTAAACCTCTGAGAAATCCTGGCAGGAATTGTGTGTGGAAAGCATGGGGGGAAAAAAAAAAATCTGTGGGGTGTGAAAGGCTCAGTGTGTTGGTCTGCTTGAATCCAAACTGTCCCTCAAACCCCTTCATCAGCAAACCTCCCCTTTGCCTCAAGTGAGCTTCTGTATCCCAAATTCCAGCGCTCTCTCCCCAGGGGTGTGATCCTATGAGCTCAGAGTTGCAGCTGGCTCTAAGTCACACCCCAATACACAGAGCTATCAGCAAAGGAGATTAAAAACCAAAATAAATTGGTAAATAGCCATGCTTTGCCTCAGAGCTTAGGCTGGAGGCTTAAACTCATCCTTGGAGGAAGTCCTGCAGCATCCAGGGTGGGAGAATGGGAAGGAAACTTAAGCCTGTGTGCCTTCACGTGCACTTGTTGGAAGTGGAGGGCAGGAGGATGAGGAACAATTCCCTTGTGGATTTTCCCACTGGGCTGCTGAAACAGAAGCATCTGGACCACTTCTGAAGGTCTGTTGGACCCCTGGGCTGGCTGGATCCCTGAGGGAAAGGGTGCTGCCTTGTGCTAGCTGAGCATTGGGAAGAGGGATATTAGGGAAAATTCCTCATGGAAAGGGTGGTCAGGAACTGAAACAGGCTGTCCAGGGAAATGGTGGAGTCACCACCGCTGAAAGTGTTCAAAAAACGTGTGGATGTGGTACTTTAAAACATGGTGGCAGTGCTGGGCTGAAGGCTGAACTTGGTGATCTTCAAGGTCTTTCCCAGCCTAAATAATTCCATGATTCTGTGTCTGCAGAACCTCCTTCCTCCTCTCCTTTCCCTGGCCTTCACTCTCCCCGTTTGAGAGCACCTCAGCAAGTCTGGAGGCAGCAATCACCCTCATGCCCAGCGGAATTTAATCTCCCACTAGTTAGAGATGGAAAATCACAACATTGGGAAAGATTCTGCTTAAACAGAGGGGCGTTCCTGCCAAGACTTGGATTGCCTTGGAGTGAGCAGAGTGCTGTCAGGATCACAGGATGCCAAGCTGGAAATTGGGAGGGGTTAGGTCCTGTGGTTGAAGAGAGTGGTTGCAATGGCCCTGACTTGAGCAGAGCTCTGGTTTGTGTCAGCTGGGGGTGCAGTGCCTCTGGAATTGTGCTGGGATGCTGCTGGGTGGAGACTCGACTTTCAAAACCCAGCAGATGATACCTGAAACCTGGGAATGTGTTTAATATCTTGTACAGATCCCTCCCCTACCCCAGCTCTGGGTAGTCTGGCCCTCCAGCCCAAATGACATCTGGTGCCAATAGTTGCTTTGGATTGTTTTGTGGTTTTCTGAAAGGCAAAAACTTCCATGCAGAGCAAATGGAGGAGCTCCCATCTCCACTGCTGGATGTGTCACACAGCCAAAAGCTGCAGAAATGGAGTGAAACACAAAAGTGGTCACAGATCTGTACTTTTTACAAGACCTGGAAATGTTGCACCTGTGTAATTTTCTTTTTTTTTTTTTTTTTTTTTTTTTCTTCTTTTTTCCTTCCCTGTCCTGGATGCAGGACATGTTTTATGGTGCAAAAAGAAAGGATCATCCTAGTTTATTTCATGTGTCCCTTTTTATAGGGTTTTTAAAGAACATCCCCTATCTGCCCCCAGTTGATCAGTAAGATTGTTACTCTATTGATTGGTCACTCAAACCCCCAGTGTTTTGTGAAAGATAGTTTTCATTCTTCTATCTAACGATGTAAAAACAGTTTATACAGATGGCTAGTGTTTAGCACAGTCCTAGAGCTCTTTCTCAAGGAAAGCAAGTTATTTTTCACTGCTGCAGAACTCTGTTCTCACAAAAAGCTGTCAGGTTTCTCATTGCTTCTGTCAGCCCAAGTCAGGATTCAGTCTGTAGGCCTTTGACTGCTGTATCACGGCCACACTTCCCCACAGTATAAAATTGCCCAGAAGCTGCTCAGCAAATTTTGACAAAACCCTGGAGTGCCAGGAAAAGGGGGAATGGCTTCAAACTGCAAGAGGGCAGAATAGATGGGATGTTGGGAAGAAACTCTTTCCTGGGAGCGTGGGCAGGCCCTGGCACAGGGTGCCCAGAGCAGCTGTGGCTGCCCCTGGATCCCTGGAAGTGTCTCAGGACAGGCTGGAGAGGGCTTGGAGCAGCCTGGGATAGTGGAAGTGTCCCTGCCATGGCAGGGGTGGCACTGGGTCAGCTTCAAGGTCCCTTCCAAGCCCAACCCACGGAGTGATTCTGAATTCCCTGAGAGCCTGTCTGAGCTTTTGGTCCGATCTGTTGGATGTGAGGACATCTGAAGGCTCCCTCCCTCCCTGCCACCATCCTTGGGCAGGAGCAAGCAGCGATGGAGCCATGGAGCCGCGGGGAATGCTGCTCCTGCAGCTGGAGGCCAGGGCAGCCCTTGGGTCTCTGCCCACTTGGCAACCCCCTCCCTGAACCCAGGGCCAGCAATTCCTGGCACTCCCCAGGGCTGATTTGCATCTCCTTCGGTGCCACCAGCCCACCTTCATGAACAGCTCTGCCTCGCCTTTGACTCCTTTCCAGGATGGCAGATTTTGGAGGCAAAGAGACAGAAAGTCTGCACAGTTTGCTGAGGAGGAAAACCTTGAATAAAGCCCTAAACCAGAGCATTTTACAGCACTGGTGCTCTGGGAGTGCTCCTGGCATTCCCTGCTGGGAAGAAGTGAGGATGGGATGGCAAACCCCGGGCACCTGCCAGGTGCTGGATTCCCTTCCCACTCCCGATCCTCCTCACACACCTTCACTCCAGGCTGAATATCCCAGCACAGCTTGTCAGGAGAGGGGGAATTCACATCTTCCTGCTCTCTGCAGCTGAGCTGAGGGAGTTATTCCGTGGTGACTCTGCTCTGCGCTCCTACAGCACAGCAGTGACCTGAACTTGGGTCACTCCAGAGTTACAGGTCCTGATTTTCCAGATAAATGCCTGTTCTCTTTTTATGTCTTCTGAGCTCTATCTCACTATTTTATGTCCTTCAGAACTCACTTTGCTGGTTGCATGTCATGATACCCATTTTATGGTGTTGTTTTTATCTGTTAAAAATAGTATTTTCTAAAAGTCCATTTTTCTTTGTCTGCACTTCACCTTATAAAAGACTCATTTGAAACTCTGGTTTCAATCACTCTGGTGTCAATCACCAGTATTTTCTACATATGAAAAGGAGAAAAATTTGAATTCAAACTTGGCTTCAAAATGTGGAGTTTGGAGTTTTTTCTCAAGGTAAAGTAGGTGTAATTTAAAGTGGTTTTTTATCTGTGTTAATGTCAAAGTAAATTTTAACTGCCTTTTATTTTTTTAGCAGAATCTTGATGTTATTGATAATGAGACTTTTTGACTTTTTGACTTGAAAAATTGATCCTTTGAAAGCTGTGAAATATCTGAGAAAGGTAAACCTTTTTTTTTTCCTTTTTTTTTTTTTTTTTTGGATGCTTAATTTAAAATAATCATGGTTTTGGGAAGGGCTTATTTATCCTGACTTCTTTCTGGTTCTCTCCAACCTGTCTTGTGTCTGGTGATGGAAACCTGACACTGGTGATGGAAACTCAGCCCAGAGCTCTTCTCCTGGACCTGGCTCAGTACAGGGCTTGCTTCTGGAAGTGCTGCCACACACAACCAAAAGCTGTGGCACAAGCACAGCCTGCCACTTTCCTCAGCAGGGCTTATCCCAGACTGGTTTAAAAGCTGAAAGGAAAACAAAAAGGAAGATTAGACCAAAGCAGTTCCAGAGCACACGTTGTACATACTGATGTCTTGTTGGAACAGGAGAAGGCTGGAAAAAACACTACCTGTGTTTAATGAGGGTGCAGTCTTGCTTCCTGAATCCCTGCCTCCTTTTCCAATCAGATATTCTGCATCACTGAAGGAGCCAGCCTAATGAGATTATGGGTTATCACCTCGAGAAATAAAGCCCTGCCGTTGGAGGAAGAAGATTTCTGTGGGAATTGTGCTAAAGCCTGGGTTTGATCACTGGGCTCTCCTCCTGGGGCTGTTCAGGGGAAAGCACCGAGCCTTGCAAGTGTTTCCACGTAGGTGAATCTGCATCTCCACATCAAAAAAACTAACTGGAGTCACTTTATACCCTGGATTTTACCAAGGCTGAGCAGAATCAGGCACATTTTAAATGTGACACATCACAGATTTGTTTTCCCCAGCTGCCTACACTGTGCCTGCTGCACCATGGAATATCCTTGGGATTTTCCACAAATGCTGCTCCTGAAGCACACAGCCAGATGTGGGGCAGCAGGAACACACTGCAGGCAGAGGAGGAAAACTTCCACAGTAGTTATCTTCAGGAAGGAAACCTTTCCAGGTTTTTTTATGCTGGCTGAGGCTGTGCACATCTGTAGGAACAGCTGCAGCATCCACTCCTGTTTCCCCACCTCTGCACCTCTGGCATCTCCCACTCTCCAGCCACTGGAATCCCAAGGAGGGCTAAGGGATGGGAAGTGCTTTTGCAGCTCTGTGCCTGTTTCTGGTGAGTTTTAAGAGTAGTTTTGCCGTTGAATTTCTTTACCTTTGTTTCCTATAAAATCCTCTGCTGACAGAGCAGTGATGCTGTGGAGAGAGAGATCATAGATTTTGGAATATCCTGAGCTGGAAGGGACCCACAAGGATCATCAATTCACACCCTGGCCCTGCACAGACACCCCAACAATCCCCCTGAGCATCCCTGGCAGTGCTGTCCAAACCCTCCTTGGGCTCTGTCAGCCTGGGGCTGTGCCCATTCCCTGGGGAGCCTGGGCAGTGCCAGCCCCCTCTGGGGAAGAACCTTTCCCAAAATCCAGCCTGAGCCTGCCCTGACACAGCCCCAGCCATTCCCTGGGTGCTGTCCCTGTCCCAGGGAGCAGAGATTGGAGCTGCCCCTCCTTGTCAGGCAGCACAACAACCTAAAACCACTCTCAGTGGGGAACAGCATTTGTCAGCACAAGGAGCCTGCATGGGGGGTTTGATGGGTGAGGATTTATCCCTCTCCACCTGTTTTCCATGTTGGCATGCTCAAGGCCTGGCTTATGGGCTCAGGGGATTCACCAGCTGAACTTAACCTCGAGTGCCTGTCAAACCTTCTCTCTCCCTTGGTTTGCTCTTCACCAGCAGGAAAAATATTTGCAGAAGGGCAGCAGGATTGCTTGGGCTGTGACACAGGCCATGCTCCCTGAGGATGGCTCCCAAGGCCACCAGAGCCAGGGACACGAGTCCCACCATCACTCCAGGCTCCTCGCTGGGTGTTGGAGGACATGGACTGAAATTCCTGATACTGAGGGATTTTTGACTCGGTTATTTTTGCATACATAGCTATGGATTGGCACCCTGCCTAATCACCGCTCCTGAAGCACCAGCACTTTGATTTGTTTGGGGAATTGGAGTTTTTCCCTCTCCTGTGCCCAATTTTCCCTTGCAGAGCCCCGTACCACTCTCCGAGCTGGCGCTGGTGCCGGTTTTCCAGCAGGAAGCTCACGGTAATCCCCCCTTCTTGCTTTATCCAAACAAACCTGGTGTGCCACATTCCTCCTGTCTGCTGCTCCAGGGGACAAGCAGTCCCAGGAAAGCCAGAGTGTGAGGTGAAGAGAAGATAGGAGAGAGGGGAAAAGCTGGAGGATCTTCTGCTTGGGGAAGAGTTGGTGTTGTGGGGCAAATCCTGGGGATGTCACTTGGAGTGTGAATGCTCCAGTGAAGCTCTTGGGAATTCCCTTTGGGCTTCAGCATCATTTCATATTATTTTATGTATTTTAATTTTCGGAATGCTCAAGCTGAGCCATGAAGCCCCAGGAATCAGCTTCCCCTTGGGGCACTATCCTGGTCTCCCTTAGCACAGGAACAGTGTTTAAAATCCCAGGATTTTAAATATGAATGTGTTTGGGTTCTTCCTCTTCAGTTCCCAGTTTTTAAAGAGGCAGTCTAGGAAGTTTATTTCCCCCTCCTTTAACAGAGCTTGTCACCCACAAGAACAAAAGAATTTAAGTCACAGGTACCAAAGCAGAGTTTTGAATTAAAGGCCTCAGTGCTCTGCTCTCTTCTCCCTCTCTCACTCATCCCATAGGATACTCTGATGTGGCATTTGGGATTTCTCAGCTCTCCATGGTTTATCCTCACCATCCTTACCTTGAGTGCCACCATCCTGCTGGCTTTTAAATCCCTGGCATGGAGGGGAGGGGAATGGGATCTGAGGTGATTAAATAGAAGGGAGCTGCCAGCCAGTGGGAAGCGGGTCAGGCTGGGCCATCTCCCGTCACTGGAGCCTCCCTGGATCCACATCCCGGGGCTGAGGGTCCCACAGCCCTTCCATCCCTCCCTCCTGAGCAAGGGGAGGTGTCAGGGTGTCTGTGGGGCAGGGTTTGCCCTTCAGCCTCAGTAAACCCTCCGATGCCTGTTCACACTTCCCTCTCCCGGCTCTGCTGCTGATTTATGGGATGTGCAGCCCCGCAGATGCAGGGGGGAGGAGATGAGAGCCAGGAACCATGCAGAACTCCACTCCAGTAACCAACCCGGGATGGAGGAAAACCCGCCCTGATCCCTGCCAACACCTGGGTGATGGTCTCCAAAAGGAGGTGCTGCCTCTTCACTGCTTTTCCCCCTGATTTGGGGTGGATTTTTTGGGCTGCTGTTGGATTATACCCTTTTCTGACCCAGAGATGGGGCGACTGAGAGGTGTTTTAAAAACTTTTATTCTGTTTTCAGTCTCATGAGAAGGGTGAGACAATACAGATGTTATAATTCACCCAACACAATCAGAAGCTGTTTTTTAATTACAATACCCTATAAGTGTTTTTGGCCTATCAGGTTTTGCCACACCTTGCTGTAGATGCCTTAAAGCCAGTCCTTAAAATTAACCCTCGTGGGTCCTACTACAATGCATCTTTCATAGTTCTATTTCCCCAAAGCATCTAGTCCTATTTGCAAGGCCACTTTTTGAAACCTGTTTTTCCTCCTATTTCTCTCTCAGCAATGTCTATCCTATTGCATGGCATTTCTAAGTCAGCATTTCTTATCTCAAGGTTTGCAAACACAATAGATGCGCCTTCTGTCAGGCTCGGAGAATTTGGAGAATTTTGAGAACTTTGCGAACATAAATCTGTTTCTCCCAGGACGCTGGTGTTTTTGGGGATGCTGGCCGGGGGATGTGTCTGAGCACACTGTGCTGCCGGCGGCTCTCCCAAAGCCTGTTCTCCAGTTCTCCATCCCGGTCACGCCTGAGCGCTCGCTCGGCAGGCGCGGAGCACAAAAGGAGCGGAGCGGGGATTACAGGGCAAGGCGGGCTCTGATCAGCGATTAGGACCGCACAAATTGCTCCGATGGAGATGTTCCCTGCCCCCTGCTCGCCCTGCTTGACCTCGCCGTGGGGGCTCTGGCCCCGCTGCTGGCCATGGGGGCAGGATGGATGCAGGGGGTGCTGGTCCCAACAGAGGAGTGATGCTCACCGGGGTGGGCTCACAAGGACTTGGAGACCACCTCTTCCCCTTTCTCCAGCAGGAAAGTGGGGTGGGGTGTCTCTGGTAGGGCCTTGAACTCATCTGTTTTCATTATGCAACGGAGGCAGGAGGGTGCTAATAATGGCCTTTAGTGGAGACCCAAAAATGATGTTTCAGCTTTCGTATTTTCCAGATTCTGTACTGCATTGGTATAGAACTCTGAACTTCATAGAAAGTGTTAGCAAGTTCTCCTCACAGCTCAGTCACACAAAACTGTCAGAATCTGAGGTATTGATGATTCCAAGATTGTAAAAAGTCTCTGTCTGTCAGCCCCGCTGCCAAAGCAGAAGCCATAATTGGTCTGTGCTGGTTTCAAGGTTGTTTATTCTGTTTATCTCTAACATGTTCTGCTGCCCTGCCGCAGCTCTGTCCTGCAGGGCAGCGTGTGGGGCTCTGCCCTCAGTGGGATGGTACAAACATTAAATACCACAAACTACCTGTGCTGGATTTACAATAACGTGCCAATATCTGTCACCTACGTTGAACAGTGTGTCCCCAGCCTGAACCAACAGAAAAATGCCAACACCACAGTGAAACATGGAGGGCATGAAGAAGGAGGAAAAGGACAAGGCACACCCAATTTCCTCCATCTTGTCCCCTTTGAACCCCTGATCTAGAGTCCTAAAATTTTATTTTTGTACCCATGCCACACTTAATTATTACTCATATCAAACACTCAGAGCTGGTAATTCATCCTGTAAGATTGAAAACTCTTTTCCATGGACAGAGATCACAGCCAGTGTCTCTGGGGGCTCTGTCCAGGGGGGTTCCTGACCCCTGCCAGGGTCCCAGAGCTGCCAGGGCAGCCAGAGGGATGCCCTGGATTCCCACACAAAACAATCCTTTTCCAGCCCCAGAACCAAGGACAAAACATTCCTTTTCCAGAAATGCTGTAAAACCATTGCAGCTTAGGGCCCAAAAAGTGTAAAAACAGGGAATTGAGGGGAGCAGACTGGGAGGATGGGACTGCACAACCTGGAGCTGGAATTGGACAATGAACCCCAACATGGAAATGGACCAAAACTTATAAAAGTGTGAAAACTCATAATTTGGGGTCCATCTTGGGTGTAACCTTGGCCAGGCTCTTGTACAGCCCAAGGTGTATCCTTTTAATAAATCCCTAATTTATTCCTTAACTCTGTCCAGCCTCTGTTCCAGATCACCTCTTAAGCATCACACAGAGGACGACAAAACAAATCCCAAAAAATCCAACTGTCCCTGGGACCGTCCCTGTTCCGTTTTATTGGAAATACCCATCAGGCACCTCCTAAATTTTCCTGCACGCTGAAACAGCCAAGTAAGGAACCTTGTTTTGAAGGAAGTGCTTCTGGTTTTCCTCTAATTTTGGAAGCTTTCTCCTGTTTGTGGCTTCCTCCATCAGATTACTGATTTGCTTTCCCAGAGGAATTGCAAACTGTGTAGCAAAATCTCTATTTGGGGCAGTAGATAAATTAAATATAGTTATTTGAATGTGCAATGGGTTATATTGAAGTAAAAAAATTATAAAAATAATTTTTTTCAAGGCTTTATTTGGTTTTGGTTTTCTTGTTTGTTTAGTGGGATGGGTTTTTTTTGGAGGGGAGGGTTTAAACTTTTACTGATGGTGAAATCTGTTTTCTGGCATCTAAACTGTAATGTAAAAGACTCATTTTCCCTCCTTTCCAGTGCTGAAGGTCTTAATTCATCCAGGGTGTGAGACTCAGCTCCTCACGCTATTTCCTGACCCTTCCACATGCTCTTCTCCAGTTCTTTTGTGGAAGAATTGAGATTGGTTTTTGGTATTTTGGGGGGCTTTTTGTTTGGTTTTATTTGGGTTTTATTTCTTTGGGTTTTTTGGTTGGTTGGTTGGTTTTTTTGGATTTTTTTTTTTTTTTTTTTTTTGGTGCTTTTTTTTTTGGTGGGCTTTTATGTTTAGTTTTTTTTGTTTGTTTTTTTAGTGGAAAAGCACTTTTGCCCAAACATCAGGTGGATGTTTCAAGTAGGACCACTCTGCTGATGTTAATGGGGATGGTTCATCTCCTCCAGTGGGGAATTGTGATGGTGTTGCTAAGAAGGGGTTTGGTTTCGCCTGAAACACCTGGTGACATGTGCTGGAATTGAGCTGTGGGGTTTATAGGGCCCAGGACTGTGCTTGGCAGTTTTGGTGAGGGGCTTGGTGCAGGCAGGGCAGCTGTGGATAGATGATTTCTCATCCCTGAATGCCTGCAGCCTGTTAATTTCTGGGGAAGAAGAAAAGAGAGGAGAAATGGAATGAGGGAAACTGGTGCAACCCTGAGCCTGGGGAGCCGTGTGCTGTCTCTCCCTGTGGTGCCATGAGGCAGCCACAGCTCATCCATCACTCTGAGGGATGTGTCCAAACCTTCTAATTAAGGAATATAACCTGGGGTGGGGAGCTTAAACTGCTTCTGACCTGTATTTTTTAATTAAGGCATTTTTTAATACAACCCTTGCTCCAGGTCATCTGATAATACTCATCTGGACGTAATGCAGCCTAACCTCGTTAACCCTCCATTGTTCCTGTGCACTTTAGAGCCAGTCTTAAGGAAAAATCATCGCAAAAATTGAACACCAGGCAGCCACAGAATCCCAGAGTGGTTTGGGATGGAGGGGATTGCCTCATTCCACCCCCTGCCATGGACAGGGACACCTTCCCCAAGACCAGGTTGTTCCAAGCCCCGTCCAACCTGGCCTTGAAGCATCTCCAGACACTCCCTGGGGTCACTGTTTTCACTGATTCCACTGGGATTGTGCAGAGCAGAGGTTTGTGACAAAGGCTCTGTGGGGGAGAGCCTTGCTCCCCTCAATTGCTGAACTGGGGGGTTGGGGAAAGAAAACCAAGAAAGAAAACCCAGCACTGTGCACTTTTATAGGAACATTTTGTACGGGTTCGTGCTTAGCCTGTAGTGTCCTGCACACAGCAACACTGCACAGGGAGAACTGCTAATTCAGTGTTTTTACACAGGGAAAACAGCATTCTAAGTGCATTCCTTCCCTCAAAGCAAAGCCATGAAAAGCACATGCAATGTGCCCTGTCAGGCTTGGCTCTTTCATCCGGCATCGTTAAACTATTTTCACCAAGGGGAAGAAAAATTGCTGGGTGCTTTTGTTTGTGTCCTTGTTTCTGGATACAGATCTTCCCAAGGTGGGAAAGGTGCTCTGCAGAGTGGCCCTTGGGAATGGTTTGGGCTGGGATTTCCTGGGGTGGAGCCATCCTGGAGCCAGTGACTTTAAATAAACACACAGCCACAGGTTTTTCCTTGCTTACCCATTCTGGGGTACAGCAGGAGAGTCAGGCAGAGACAAAACTCCCTGCTCACCTCAAATACAATAAAAAGAAACTGAGGAATGGGAAGAACAAAAATTTGAGAAAGAGGCTCCACACCCCCACCAATAATTCCCACCAGTTCTCCCAAGCCCAGTGTTTCAAACACTCAGGGCTCAATTTACCACCTCCTTGGTGGGGGGGAGTGTTTATGACACATTCCCTGCATTCCTTTTCTAGAAATGCTGTAAAATTGGGCTGGTTTTTTTTTTTCTTTCCCTTGTATGTGATGCAGAGAGCAACTCACATCTGGAAAATTCACCTTACACTGAGCTCTTCCCAGAGCAGCTTACCTAAAGGGGACATCAAAGGGGACCCTGAGTGTGCTGCCCCACAAGAGCGGGGTGTGCAAATGTACTCCTGTGTATTTGGGGTTAGTTTGAGTCATGGTAACAACAGAAATGGAGAGGGATGGGCTGACCTGGATTTACATGTTCTAGCGGAGGAAAACTGAGGAAATCAACATCAGGTTGTGACCATGGTCACCTGTGCTCAGCGTGGCAGGAGTGGGAAGGAAAAACTCCGTGCAGAGGAGTCCTCAGCCCATCCCTGGAAGGGTTCCAGGCCAGGTGGGATAGGGCTTGGAGCCACCTGGCCTGATGGAAGGTGTCCCTGCCCATGGCAGAGGTGGAATGAGCTTCCAGGATTTCTCCAACCCAAACCATTCTGGGGTTCTATGACCCGAGCAGGAGAAGGCCCAGCCAGGCACTGAAGTCAGGAAAAGGGCATCAAATTGTTCTTTCCACAGACAGGAAGGGTTTAACCATTGGAAGAGGCATCTCCAAAGGACCCTGTGCCTTTTTCTCTGCTCTGTCCTGAGTTTATATCCATCCTGCAGTGGCAGATTCCTCCTCAGCCCTGGCTTGTTTGGCTTGGTGGGGGAATTTCCACCCTAACACAGGAGGCCAGGCTGGGTGTTTGTAAGGATTCCTTCCTTACAAAGCTTCTGCTTCCATCTGTGCCTCTTGCCACAAGCTGGGAGCCAAGCCCAGAGGGTGAAATTCCAGATGATTCACCCATTAATTCCACCTTCATTCTTGTAATCTGCCTGATTGCAGAATCTTAATTGGCTCAGGAAGGGGAATCTCTCCTTTCCCAAATTTAAGACAGTAGCTCCAGCTTCCCACCACACCTGCAGCACAGCTCCTGCTCTTCCCAAGTCGTGTGGAGCTGCTGCTGTCTCTCCTGGTGATATATGAGGGTGTCAGGACTGGTTATGTCACATCAGGGAATGCAGTGGGATAAGAAGAGCTAATGGGATGAGGCAGGAGTCGTTTGGGGATGGAAGAGGAAAAAAAGGCTCTCCGTGCACCAGAGCACACATCTGTTCCGTGGCATAATTCAAATTAACTCAGGGGAATTCACTGCATCTCGTGTGTCTTCTGTGGTGACACACAACACAGAAATGAAGGCTTGGAAAGCTTTTATGAAAGCTCAGCAGCCACAGTGGGTTTAAATTGCCTTAAAAAAAAAAAAAAAAAAAAAAGGAAAAAAAAGAAGGAATTCTGATGGCAATTTCCTGCTCTTGACTGATTCTGCATAATTTGTGCTTGCACTGATTGCAGTTCTATAAACAGGAATTCCAAGGCTGTGTATCTCCCTACCGAGGGAGGAGATGTTTAGCTTTTCACTTTTCTCCTGGATGAAATGTGAATTTCTGGCATTTCACCCCTAGGGATGCAAGAGGGAGATTATTCCCAGGGTGAGGAAAGCTGGGCTCCAGTGGCATCTTCCAGCCTGGTCCAGGTGACAGCCCACGCTGGCAGCATCTTCCTCTCCAGGAGAAAGGGGGATGGAAAAATGACCTGGGGGTTCTGTGTTAAAAATTTGGGATTTTCTAGGGATTAGAAGAACCTGTACAGTCCTAAAACCTCCAAGAAAAGATCCCTTTGTATGAGAATCAGAAAAACAGAAACTTCTACAGACACTAAAGAGTTTAATCTGTAGCCTTAGTAAAAGCTTGAATTGATGTAAAAATACAATATACAAACATCAAGCAAAAAAATCATAAACTTATGTTTCTATAGTTGTAAGTAAAAATATACCTTAAGTAAGTAAAAAACTGTATTGATAAGATAGTGAAGATAATATAAGAGTGTAGTTATATAAAATAAGCTAAGAGTTTAAAAGTTATAATAGAAGCATATGTGTGTATATGCAACAGAAACACATTAGATTAAAGTATCCACAGTGCAAAAAACATTAAGTAAAAGTGGTAGGTTAGAAAAGCAAAATAAACCTTGTAGCAACTATCTATTGAATTAGAAAATTACATATTGCCTTGCAACAAAGAAATTACAACTACCTTAATCTATAGTCAACTAATTACTCCTTTAAAATCTCACAACCTCTGAAATTAATGTTTAACTGAGCAATAAATTGTTCTTAACCCAAGAGTAACCCCATTCCTTTATTACAAAGCAGTGATAATGGTACCTTTGGGTGCTGGTGGTGTCCAAGATCTGCCTCAGGTGGCCCAAGAGATGCTCAGCAGCAGCACAGGAAGTGGCACCTCAGGTGTGGGGAGCAGATGCTTTAAGACCTGTGATGAGGGGTCCTTCTGCCAATACATAAAGCTTTGGTGCTCCCCACCCCTGCAGCAGTGCTGCTGAGGAGGAGCCTGGTGGGGTAGGTACAGTTGGAAGGGTCAAGTTAGAGACTGGGAATGTTGGATTTGCTTGGTCTGGAGAAGGGGAAAAGGGATTTTGTGAAGTGAAGGCAGCTGTGGGTCTGTCCTTCAACAGTGAAGCTGGAAGGAGTCAGGGAGGAGACATAACCTCCTGCATCTGCTCCCAGAGTTATTTTCTTCTGCTTTATTTTTGAAGGTATTTCACCATTTCTCACTCATTTTTATTTTGCCTCTCCCCTGTTCCCCCCACCCCAAATGTCACTGCTGCTGCTTTGAGTCCAGCTGAGCAATTCTGACTGTGGGAAGAAGAACTCCAGGAGAGCCTCCTTTCCCCAGCCCCTGGAAAAGACTTATTTTACTCTTATCTGTCACACATGTGCATGCCAAAACCCAGAAGAGGGATAAAGGGATAACTGTTGGATTCTGTGCTCCCTTTTTGGTCCAGGAGCCTGTGCAAGGCCCTCTCCATCACCATCAGGGATCAGCTCCCCATCATCTGAGAAGGTGTCTGGGGATGTATCAAGAGGGGGATTTTTGGGTTTCCCAGGTTGTGTTTCTGAGGGTCAACCTGAAAAATGTGAAGAGCCTTCCACCCTCTGCTTTTGGCCAGCTGCTTTCTTCCTCCCACAGAGGAGAGTTTGGGGCTGGAATTTGGATTTTGAGGCCAAACACAGTGGTTACAGACAGCCCTTTTTTGCTCTGTGAATGGGTTATCTCTCCTGGCTGGTTTTATCAAGCTCCCAGGCTGCCCAGCCCAGGGTTGGATCCTTGGGCAGGCTCTGATTCTTGTCTTTCTTAGTCCCTGCATTTCCTGGCTGGTGCCTTTGGTAGCTGTTTCTTGCCATCCTGGCTCCCAGGGTTTGGGTTGGGGAAGGCAGCTGGAAGGAATCTAACAATGCAGTGTCAAAAAAAAAGGTGGAGATTTCCCTTTTTTATCATCTTTGCCCTAATCCTGCTCTCCCTGTTTATCTAGAACTGGCTTCAGCACTTGTCATCCCCTGATTTAAGTCACTAACCTGGCAAAAAAAGGGAGCCAACAAAAACACCAAATGGTTTTATTTATTTTATTCCTTTTTCCTGCTGTGTCTGAGTTAAAACAGCTCTGTGTGGCTGGATGAGGAGCCCAGCTCTGGAGTTTGCTGTGGTTGGTGGTGATGGTAGAAGTCCTGCTGGCTTCCCAAGGGAATGAGTCCTTTGGCTTTCCCAAATTTGCAAATATTGCCAAGGTTGAATCCTGGTCCATTTGCCAAGTAGGAGCTTTGGTGGGGAAAATCATTCTGGGTTCATGGTGGTCCCTACTTCTGTCCCTTGCTCTGCTCCCACTTCTGTTTTTTTCCTTTTTTCCCCCTGGTTTTTGGGGATGAAGGATTGGGGAGCCCAGCTGCTCTGGAAGCAGGTTTAGCCTTGGGGTGTTTGTGATGTGCAGATGAGGGATTTGTGTGATAATCAGCTTCACAAAAATGCAGGTTCTTCCCCAGCATCCTCTAGGTAAATCTCTAGCTTCAGCTCGAGCTGGTCTGGAAAGGGAGTCCATTTATTTATTTATTTACAGATAACTTTTTTGGTGGTGCAGTTCACTTCACCCCGTGGAAAAATTATCCCTAAGCCCTGCATCTGGTTCTCAGAATGTGGGCATGTCTCCAGGGTGCTGTGCTTTCCTTTGGGATCTGGGAGCTCATCCCATTGTTCTGGCCCTTCTCCCCTTTCTCCTGCATGGTCAGAGGGTTTGAATGAGGAGAGTTGTGTCCATTCAACTGGGAAAGGTGCATTTGCTGTACTTGTGGTCTCTGTTGGGTGGATTTTCCAGGGAAAAGGTGTCCCCAAAAGGACAGGGCTGGAGGTTGGCAGGGAAAGGGTGGCTGAGCTGGAGGCAGGTGGAGCCCAGTAGGAAAAGGCCCTGCTCCCATGTGGATGACTGCAGCAGGAGGGTCCCCTCCTCCTGAGGGAAAAAAAGGGGAAAAAAAAAAAAAAAAGAGCAGGAAAATCGTCAGGGAACAAATAGGTTTTGTTTTCCTTTCCTGGATGGAGAATTTCAGCTTCACCTTCCTCCTGATGGCTGTGGAAAGAGAGTTCAGCAGGCTCCCAGGGCTCAGCTATTCAAGTTTTCCAACAGAAAAACTTTGCTTTTTCAGGACTACTTTCCTCCTTAAACAAAAGGGATATTGTCCAGGGAAGGATTTTGATTTTATGCTTCTTAAGTCGGGAACCTTCTTCCTGCAGAAGCTTTCCAGTGGCTTTCCCAGCACGTTTGCTCCTGCCACCTCTCTGGGGGTGCTTGGCACTGTCCCCAAGCTCGGATCACTGCAGGGAGCTGCACCCCTGGTTCCTCACATTAGTCTGGCTCTCTCAGGAAAGCATAAAAACTGTGGAATAACCTCAGCCTGCACCCCTACCCTGTCCCTGGAGCATGGATTGGATGCCAGGGACTCCTGGAGCATCCCTGGGTCCTGTGGGATAATTTCTCTGGCCTTTCCCTTGTGCAGGTCTGCCCAAAGGTGCTGGGTAAGAGCCAGCCCTGCAGACAGACTGCTTGTGACAGCCACTGCCATGATTGTCCAGCTCATCTTCTGGGCTGTGGTGTCCCTGAACATCCAACGTGAATTCCTTGTTCTCTGGAGCTAAAGGGAAAAATGGCCTTGGGCTGGGATTGAGAGTCAGCTGCAACAGAGGAGTATCATAAATAGATATACTGTTGTGGTTTGGGGTTTTTTATCCTCACATCTTTGTCCCATCTTTGCTTCCAGCCAGTCTGGAACAGCGAGAGGAGCCCAAACTCCCCTCAGAGGGAGAATGGAAGGAAGGAGGGCCCTGGTGCTTGGTTCCTGGGAAAATGGCAGGCGTTTGTCATTCCGCGTAAGCCAGGCTGCCAGACGTTTATGACAGGAATTTGTGTGATTCATGGCTGGGATTGCTGCTCAAACCCAGCAGGGATTTCGGAGCAGCCGTGCTGGAGGCTGGCCTGAAGGGAGGCTTGGCATGCAGGAAGGTTGTGCTTCATGTGGCTTGGCACTGCATCCCCAAAGAAATCTTCCAGAAGCAAGGGAAGATGGTTGGTATCAATCTTTCCCTGCTGCTGGCAGATCCTGATCTCCCAAAGGAGTGGTTGGGTTCCAAGTGGAGCTGTCACAGCTTTCCCTTCCTGGGGCGCCTTTCCTAATCTCTGGTTGAGAGCCACCTGCTTGTCCTGAGGGCACCAGATGTTGGGATGTTCCAGGCTGTTGGTGTCCAGGATGAATCACCCACATGGATGCACGTGAGGGATGTGGTGGCAGCACTGTTTGTAGGGAAAAGGCTGAGCCTGAGCCACGGAGACTCCCTGGAACCCATTTCAGTCTGGTTCTGCTGTTAAAACATTTGGGATTTTCCTGCCTGCTCCTTGCAGGGATGCTCTCCTGGCACTCAGTTGCTTGGGATTGCCAGGTTTGGGTCTTCTCCTGCTCCCAGCAGTGTCTGTTTTGTCCTTCCTCTCCATTCTGAGCCTTCACTGTGTGTGTATTTATCCTTTTCTGCCCTCCACTGCTCTTCTAAAAATGCTGAGCTTCGCTAAGCTCGATGATCCCGGAGTCCCTTCATTAGAGTATTAAAAAATGGCTTAAAGGAGTGAGGCAGCTCCACCCATGTGCAGACAGAGTTGTGAAGCAGTGAGGAGGGAGGGAGGGGGATGCAGCACCACTGATGACCCTTGTCTCTGGCCAGGCGTCCTCCCCAACCCTTTAAACCAACGTGGCGAAGGAGCAGCACCCTGGCAGACCTCTGCAGCCCCACCAGGCAGGGGGTGAGCTCAGTTAGAGCCCCCCACCCATCCCAAATTGGGTGAATCCCCCTCTGTGCAGGGCTTTGTGCTCGAAGCACCCTTTGGCTTCACTGGGAGGCAGCAGGGGACAGATGTTGGAGATCTCATCCTGGAGGGACAAAGGGGGAAATCCTCCTCTAAACAAAATCCTCCCTCATGTCCTAAAGCTTCCTAAAACTGCTCCCTTGTGACCTGCAGATATTTATCTCTCCCCTCCTCTCTGTGTTTGTACATTTATAAATGTATACATACAAATGTACACAGGGAGTGTTTTCATCTGTTACCAGTGAGTTTGTGTTATTTCAACAATCACAGCAGGACTGGGGCCAGAAAATTCATCATTACGAGAGCTCAGCCCTAAAATTCATCATTATGAGAGCTCAGCCCTACAAATACCATAATCTTCTGGATGTCAAAACATTGGTGACTTCTCTGATGTCTTGTATGGATGCTTGATGCAAACCATCCTTACTGCCTCATCCATATGAGGGGCAATTATCAAATTAATGTGCTTTGGTTTTAAGCCCACAACCAGAAGCCACATGCCTGATTCTGTTGGAATCACAGGGAGATTTTGGCAGGTGTCAAATGCTTGGACAGCAGCTGGGTGGGAGAAGGTAGACCCAGCCTAACAAATCTGCCTTTGGTCACTCTTGGGACCAACCCATGGGGCAAAACAAGGTCCAGGAGTGAGTGAGGCTGGAGAAGCAGCAAGGAAAGGGAACTTGGAGTTACAGATCCCAGAATGGCTTGGGTTGGAATGGCCCTTTAAGACCATTTCATTCCAACCCCTGCCCTTCCAACCCCTTCCATGTGAGCAGGTTACTCCAAGAGAAAATTTGAGTACTGGCTCAGCTCAGAGCAGCTGCCAAAGTAAGGTGCTGGCAAGGGAATTTTCCAGGCCTAAGCAGCCTTGCTTCCATCTGGGGAACACAAAAGTATTTTTCCCCGACTTCCCCTCTGGATTTCAGGTTTGCTCTTGTGGGTGTTGAGGCAAGCTTGTTTATTGCAAAGAATCTAAATATTGTGGTGCATGTGTATTCAAACCCATATGCAAATAGGAATTGCCTAATTTATTTTTTGTTCTCTCCTGCAAAAAATTTCCCTTCTTCCTCCTATGTAAATCAGGAGCATGTTCTCCAACGCTGATAAATTCTGGGCTCATCTAACCCTGGTGGGGGAAGAATTGGACTCTGTGTTTATAAACAGAGAGAGAAAATATATATCTCTCCCCAAAGAGTTTACATTCCACATGGGTTCTCTGGCCAGGGCGTCCAATAAAAGAAAAATATGTATTTCTTGTCAAAAGGTGCTGGAAACATCTGGCTGGGTGGCACCATCCCCAAATCCCATGAGAGGGATCCAAAGGAGGCCAAGAACAATGCAATTTGGGGTGCTTGATAGGGACAAATAAACCTTGTGATTAAAAAAGATCCAAGCAGGATAATTGGGCCCTGGGCTCTTAGGAGAAGCTTTGATGGTGGCTGAACAAATTAATTAATTTCAAAAGTGTTCTGATGCCTTTTTTGTCGTGGTTATCTGTGCACCGTTTTCATCCCATGGGGTTCTAAACTCACTTGGAAGAATTTTTGGCAGGTTCCTAAGAGTCTGAGGTGCAGAGACATCATTTTATTCATTAATTATTGCTGTTGCCTGCTCTCCTGTCCCACCACTTTACTGTTCTTTTACCAGGTATCAAGGCAGCTTCTGAGCAGGGATTAGAAACTGGCTGGAGATGAGGAAAGGTAACTTTAATAGGAGAAAACAAACCAAAAAAATGTAGTAATTGATGTAACAATCAGTTCTGCATCTTGGGCTAGTGGCTGTGCAAGCCCTTCCTGGGATTCTGATATGACTAATCTTTTTTTTATGTAGCATTAATGTTGTGTTCACTCTGTAAAATTATTTGAGTAACGTTTGATTAGACTCCAAGGGTGAAATACTGCCAGAAAAGTCCAATTCTGTGCATAAATCACAACACTCTCTCTGGTGCAGTGCTGAAGTGCTCGTTCCAGCAAAAACAGGTATGAAACCACAGACATTCCTGAGGGCAAATGTTGGGAAGGTTTGGAAGGTGGACACAGCATTTAAGCCCCACAGGGCATTTGAACACTTGGCAGTTGTGCAGGGACAAACTTCAAGCTTCTTTTTTCCTTTCTCTGCATTTCAGCAGAGTAAAAGTACTTGCTCATCTTTCACCTCCGTGGAATTTTTTCCTCCATGATCCATAGTTGGGCTCGTGGCTCTTCATTATCCACCCCACTCTTCACTTGGCACGTACGGCCCTGTCCTCAGGGATCCTTGGTGGAAATCTGTTTGACAGACAAATGAGGTGACTCTTCCTCCTTCTCCAGCATCTCCAGGTTGGTTTGTTTTGCAGAACAAGTGGACTGGAGGGAGAGAAGGTGCTCCAGTAGATACATCTTTGGTAAGTGATCCTGGGTGCCGGCCATTCCGCCAGGATCGCTGCCTGGATCGCTCTCCCTTTGAGCAACGAGGACACAAGCAGGATTTTCTGGAATTCCCCAGCCCCATCATTCTTCCCACGTTTCCCCCGTAACTGCTAAGTGTGCATGGGGCACCTTGTCGGTCATGAACCCTGAGGGCCCATCTTTGGCTGCAGAACTCCCTAAAGGAGGAATTTTCCCATTGCTGATCTTCCTGGCAAGGAGCACGGACTCGCTTAATGCAATTGTTGTTTTTATCAGTCGCTGAATGCTCTGCAGCTCAAGCTGGGTGGTCTCTGAGATGTCACACGCGATTCACGTGGGCTGGGTTGGGGAGGGGAGAGGTTTTTATGGTCAGGGAGGAACTGGCCAATTTCCTCATGGGATCTGGTGGAGCCCCTCCTCACCTGGGTCAGCAGAGGTGGACTGGAGGGGGGTGTCTTGCTCAGCTCTGTGTCCATCCCTTTGAGGAGTAGCCACGGAGAGCTGCTGTTCCTGGCAGGATTGCAGCAGGTCAGCAAATCTCACTGGAAGGGTCTCGCCAGGAATGGGGCTGATGAACTCTGAAAAGGCCACCTGAGGAGCGTTGACTAAATTCATTTATCACGGGCACAGCTGACCTGAGAGGACTTCTAGACCTGGAGCCAAGAGAGGCCTGAGGGCATCAACTTCAGGTCTCTGATTCAAACCACCACGTCTTGCTGAGATCTCACCAGAGGCAGATCTCCTGGTTCCTAAGGGTGGCTCTTTCTTCCTGCAGTTGGGTTGTGTGTGGTGAGCAAAGTGACCCAGTGGTCCAATGGCCAGTGGGAATGACCAGCAGCACTGGCATTGCTGGAAGGAGTCTGGCAGCCAACTCCAGCAGAAAGCTTAGAGCTGGACACACTTTGAAGGCTTCCACTTCCCCACACACTTATTTAAAAGCAAATCAAGAGGGTGATGCGGTAGAAATTATCTTCAGCAAGGGATTGCTCTTTTCCCAGTCTTTTTTTTTCCCTACTAGTGAAAGCATTTCACAAACAACTGATGAAGTTTTGCATCATCCCGTGGCAGCTGGAAGCAGCAATAGATCATTGCTTTATTTCCCTCTTCAGCTGGGAAATCTTCAGCAAATCAGGAGGTGCAGGTGGTTAATGGGATATGTAATTGAAAAAGAAGGGGGGAAAACCCCTCCATATGCATGAAGAGTTGTGGAAAACCCCAAGAAAGGGATTGGCAACAGGTCGGAAAATCCCTCTGGTTTTCCAGCAGCTATCTCTGGCTTGGCCCCAGAGCCTTGGGCAGCAGAATTCCATCTGCTGGTGGTGTCACCTTGGGGGTGTCACCTTGTCTGAGAAGGGACACCCCACCCCACGGACGTCCTGGCGTTTTAGCAGATTTAGTTGCACATCCCATCTCAGGATGAAGGCCAGTTGGATGCTGCATTAGAATTTAAGTTGGACTAGTTAGATCCTGCTTGGGCTTGGACTCCATCCTTAATTTCTTTTGTGTGGTCTTCTCTTGGGAAGCTTTAGAGAAAACCAACAGTTTGTTACAGGAGCGTCTGGATCTCATCCAGGCACCGTCTTCTGCGCACTCTGGGCTACTGTGCAGTGCCAAAACAGCCCTGGCCACCTCTTGCCCTTCCTCGAGTCCCATCTCCAGGTGTTCCATCCCTGGGTGTTCTCCCTGCCCCGAGCACGCCCAGCAGCTGCCGTCGCTCGGGAATGGGGGGGTCTCCACGTTGGATATCTGCCCACCCTCGGCTGGAGACCACCAGAGCTCGCCTGCTGTGCAGCAATGAGCTGCGAGAGGCTCTCAGCCATCTGAGTTTCCACAAGGCAGGAGTTCTCTTTGCAGGGATCCAATTCCCTCTTCCCTCCGTCTGCAGCCTCCGCCTTTCGCGGCTAAATCGTGGAGCTGCGGGAAAGCCCAAATATCCGGATCCCTGCAGGGCAGGAGGCCTAGAGGATGAGGTGACCCCAGGAGAGGCATGGAATTTCAGCTCTTTTGGATGAAGTTGTGCTGGTTTTTACCAGTTTTTCATGAGGAATAATTGTTATCCTTTACCATACTTTTTCCTCCCAACTCTTGTACAATTTTCCAGCTCTCCACCAGAGAAAGGGGAAAATGGTTGCGCTTTCGGTTTAATTTCATTCCTTAAAAAAATGGTTTGTTTTCTGAGTGGAAAACCTGATAAAATTAGTGTGGAAGTGGAAAATATTCTCCCCAGCTGTAAGGATGCTGCATGGCAAAATACTTTTGATTGAGACTAATCCAATTACTGTTGGTTTGGCAATCCTGAAGGGTTGCCAAACCCATCCTTTTCCTGGAACTGAAGTCCCTGAATGTTCCCAGGTACCAGGGATGCCAGGACCTCGTGGATGCTGCCAAGTGCATTGGTGCTGCGTTGTTGCCCTTCCAGAGGTAATATTTTCAATTTCAGCTGTAAGGCTGCACCAAACACCATCTGAAAGAAACCTCAGACGGGAGAAACTGGGATATTTGCTCTCTCTGGCAGAGGATGTAGGAGAGATGGTCATTCCCCCATCACCCTTTAACTCTTAACCCAAAAAGGACCATCCTACAGGCAGGTTTGACTCTTTCACCTCTTCCTCCCATATCAGGCATTTCCAGCTTTACACTTCCCTGAAATGATTTCCACCTTCAGCCCTAGCAGTGGTTGTTCCCAGATGCTCCATCTCCCATCCCAGGAGGTGTTGGACAGCTTTAAGGATTGGAGAGCATCCCTGAGGGCATCTGAGTGACATCCTACGACTCTACAGGAGCGCAGTCAGCTTGGGGAGCATTCCTGCGCCCAAAGCCAGGTGGGAACATGCCTGGAGCAGGGCCAGCCAAGAGAGGCAGGAAGGATGAGGAACTTGGAAAGTCTTCCACAAGGGGTTAAACAGATTAGGGATGTTTAATGCACTGAGGAGAAGAGTCAGGGAGGCCACAGTGGGTTCTTGAAACAGTGAGTGATGCAGAGAAGGTGAGGAAACCACTGCTGTCTGCCAGGTCCCGTGTTTTATAGGATACATGAAAGGAGCGGTGGAATGCTAAATAATACTTATGCTGATACAAAGTAATTAAAAAATGTTTAAAATAGGGATTAAAAAAAAAGAAAGAAAAAAAAAAGAGGGGTTTTCAAGTATGTCAGTGCTCCAGCTGTCCTTGAGTGATGATGTTAGGACAGATGGTGTCCAGGTTTTGGGAGCAACATTTCTCCATGGTCCACAAGGGATTGCAGAACAATCTTCTGCCTGCCCCAAGAAGCAGCTGAAATAATTCTCAATGGATGTGGAAATTCAGCTGAGGTTTTTAGGATTTAAGGCTGAACCTTTAAAAGATGGTTGAGGAGTTTTGTCTGCCGGGCAGTGTTGGGACGTGGTGAATAACCCACTGGGAAAAGGATGTGGATGAGGAGCCATGGTTTGCTCTCTAGGGGCTGTAGCATGACTTGCTGTGTGAGGCTGATGTTCCAGAGAGACAAACGAGGTTGGGACAAACTGTATCACCAGTTCAGTGTGACCCTGTGGTTCCACTGTCACTTAAAGTCACACAGATTTACCCCGGCAAAAATATTTGGGATGCTTGATGAAAGGGATTTTCTTTGCTGGGTTGTTGCAGCGGAGTGGTGATGTGGCTGTGCTGGATGCCGGTCTGGTGAGGGTCCTGCAGCTCTGGGATGGAGCTGAAACTCCTACAGGCTCCTCTTGGAGGAGATGGAGGGAGTGAGGGAGGCTTTCAGGGCTGGGTCACCATCTTTGGATGTGGCAGCCGGTGGGTGGTACCTTGTTCTGCTAATGATGCTGCTTTGACCCTTTCCCATTTCCCTGTTGACACTGGTGATCCTCTGCCATGCTCCTGGCTTTGTTTTAATCTTCAGTAATAGCAAAAGAAAACAACTGGTGCTTTGCTTCCACCTCAGTCTGAGGATGCTCCTCAGATCAGGGATAAAGGATGGATTTTGTCCAGCCAGGGGCCAAAGCTCCCAGAGGCTTTGGTGGGTGTTGCTCTAAGATTCCTATCTGAGGAGCACTCCCAGGGGAGGGATGTGTAAAATGAGTGATCAGGAGCTTGTCTGGGCAGTGGGTTGCAGCAGCAGGGCTGGGAGAGGAGCCCAGGAGGAAGGCTGGGAACAGTGGGCTGCTGTGCCGTGCCATCGCTCTCTGTCGCGGCACCAAAGCTCAAAAGTTTAAAAAGTGCTTGTGAAAATCCCCTCTCCAGCTCTCTGGGATCCCCTTCAGGCACTGGGAGAGGAGCTGAGGTCCCTGGAGCTTTCTCTTCTCCAGGTGAACACGCCCAGCTCTCCTAGCCTGTCCCACCCCAGGGCACCAGCCCTATCTGGATGATCAATCCCACAGCTGGCAGTGCTTCTTTTACGGCAAAACACCCAAGGACCGTGCCCAGGGGCATTTTAGAGAAGCTGTGAGATGAGGCATCCCTCTCCCATGGGGCTGGGGTGCTCAGACCACATTCCTCTCCTTGGAAAATGCAAGGAGGCAGCAGCCTGAGAGGATTTGTGGGACAATTTTTCAAGTGCAGGACAGCTGTGAAAGGTTAAGGAAAGCTGGTCAGAAAGTTGGGGGGCTGCTCCCTCCTGCTCTGTGTGCGCTCTGTGTGTGTTTGCTGAAATGCAGATGGGTGCAGCACACCCTGACTTGCCTTTTGCCACAGAAAAATCCAATTTCTGTGAGAGCTGTGGGAAATCTGCTGTGCCAAGACCGTCCAGGTGGAGCTAAGCTGAGCATGGTACAGCCTGTCAGGGAATATCTCCTGACAAAAGCCAGACATGAATCATTTTGCTGAACGTGTTTTACCCACCTGGTCCTATCATTCCATGGTGTGGCTAACCTAACACAGAGAGTAAATAATTCAGCTCCATCCAGCAGAAAACTTGGCTCTCTCCCTTTTCCCCACCAAGTGTTGTCAGGGGCAGAGCAGGATTGTCCATGCTGGCTGACCAAAAAATGACTGTAGAATCACAGAGTCTGTGTTTAGGCACAATGTGGCATTTCATCTTTTTCCTGTTTTATTACCTAGGAAAGGCTCAGAGGATGCTCAGAGCAAAGGATGGGGCTTGGAGCACCCTGGGATAGTGGGAGGTGTCCCTGTTCATGGCAGGGAGTGATACTGGATGGGCTTTAAGGTCCCTTCCAACCCAAACCGTTCCAGGATGATTTTATACACAGAGCCAAGTTACTCCTCTCAGCAGTGCTTGGGATTTGTTGTGGGGCAGGTGTTGGCTTCTGGTTTGTCAGTGTCTATCCACCAAGTTTTAAAATCAAAATACTAAATTGGATGAAAATATTCCTCCTTCTTATAGTGGCCCAAGGTTTGTTTAAAAACAAGGAACATGTGCAAAGTGGGATTTGTCATTGTAAAATATTAAAAAAAAAAAAAATGTGTAACCAAGCCTTTGAAACCTCAGAGAAGTTGTGGGATTGGTTTTGGCAGGAAATGAAAAAATTTCCTTTTCCTTGATATTCTTCTCTTTGCTTTTTAATTTTTTGGTATTATTATTATTATTCCTAAGACGATGTAATTTCCTGACTCTCCCTGATCTGAGCTGTATAATCAAAAGGAAGGGAAGACAAACTGGGATAGCTCCTTCCTGTAAGGAAATGATTTCCAATCTTTATTTGAATGCCCCATTGCTCTGCAGGCCTTATCCTTCAGATATGACTGGAAGTGTTCTTTGGCAAAGGTCCTGCTTGCAGAGAGGGAGAGGCTGGGCATGGAGGGAAGAGAGGAACGACCCAAGGTGGAGAAAAAGCTCCCAAGTAAATTTCCCCATGTTTTGCAGCACATTCCTATAATCCAAACAGTGCTTTATGTTTATTTTTGCCATCATACCCTGGCTTGTGTGTGTGGGTACCTTAAGCAATTCCATTTCTTATCTGATTAATGTGAATCCTGGAATGGTTTGGGTTGGAAGGGAGTTCACAGCTCATCCCATCCCACCCCTGCCATGGGCAGGGACACCTCCCATTGTCCCAGGCTGTTCCAGCCCACATCCAGCCTGGCCTTGGGCACTGCCAGGGATCCAGGGGCAGCCACAGCTGCTCTGGGCACCCTGTGCCAGGGCCTCCCCACCCTCACAGTGAGAAATTTATTCCCAATGTTTTATCTAAATCTCTTTCAGTTTGGCTCTTCCCTTCCAGGCCAAATGCTGGGAGTAATTAAAACTTGCTCCATTTGCAAATGGGAATATTTTGCATCTTTCAAACCAGCCTGGGGCATTAACAGCAGTTACTGGAAGGGGAGCCAAGCAGGAAATGCAGGAAACTCCCCCAAAACCAGATTTTCCAAAAGGATGCAAAGCTTTACGCTTCAAGCAACCTCCAAGAAAGTGATGGAAAACTGCCATGGTGTCGTTTGGTTGGGAATGGGGTTTCAGAAAGCCTTGTGACTGGGTTGAAAAATACTCCCAGATTCTGTCAGCAGGACTCATGATCCTTGGCTCCAACCAGGACTTGTGGCCATTTTGGAAGCAGGAAAACATTGGGAAATCTGTCACTTGCAGCAGTTTTCCAGCCACATCTGCAGCAGCGCTATGAAACGGGTCTGCTCCGGGTTCCCACATCAAAATGGGCAGCCACAGACCCAGATTTGGGGAGTCTCATCCTAACTGCAGCCCCGTTTTCACAAGGGTTGGATTTGCAGCTCTATTTTCAGCCCGCTTGTAATGGGGAAATGGATTTTATTCTGGATGATCCCCAGGGGTTTCTCTATCTTGCAAACTGCTGATTCCCAGGTTTGTGTGCAGCATCGAGCAGGGGGTTGGAAACCTGATATTTTTGCAAGTCTTACATTCTTTTTGCATAATCCAACTGCTTCTGCTTTTGGCTGGGAAAAATTTCCCACTAGGAAAAAAAAAAAAAAAAAGTGGGAAAATTTATATGTTCTTTGAAAATACAAAGAAATTTGCTTATGAACAAAGCCCTGGATCCCTGAAAGTGTCCAAGACCAGGTTGGACAAGGCTTGGAGCAACCTGGGATAGTGGAAGGTGTCCTTGCCCATGGCAGGGATGGGATAAAGTGAGCTTTGGAATCCCTCCCAACCCAAAGGATTCCATGAAAGCTTAGCCTAAGAACCTGTTACTAAAACCCTGGTCCTTATTTTCATTTGCAGCCAAACAAATTTCCCTCTGTTTCAAGAGTTATGGCCTGATCTAAGGAAAAGAAAATGCAGTTCTTATGGAACTTCTTAATAACAGGTTGTCTTTGTCATTTACTGGGTGTTTTGTAGTGTAAAACCCCCCAAATACTCAGGAAATGTTTCCTTTAGTGCCCTTATGGAACCATTCTCTTGCCCCTGGAAAAGGCCAGCAGGAAATCATACATGGAATTGATGATCTTAGAGGTCTTTTCCAGCCTTAATGATTCTGTGTTGTTCGCTATTTAAACGGCATGTTCAGTATCAGTAGGTGCTGAGGAAATACGGTCTTTTAGACTAAAATTATTTGACTTGTAAAATTTTAAGGGAATGTTGAAACACATTCTGGCACTTGCTAGAGGAAAACAGAGGATTTGAGCTTCTATTGGGATTTTTTCTCCACTTTTTTCTAAAAATGGCAGCTTCTAATACACATATTTGAGATTCCTTGGTATTTATCATGGCCTTATTGAGGGATCATTTTCAGAGACTTTGCAAAAGCAGGGTGGAAAGTGTTTAAATCACTAAAAACCTATTTAAATAATTTAGATAACAATTAATCCATGTAAATCATAGAAATGTTGAAGTGGGAAAAGCCCTCTAAGACCATCAAGTCCAACCGTTCCTCCAGCACTCCCTACCCATGTGGCATTTAAATCCCCCTGGGGATGGGGACTCCACCACTGCCTGGGAAGCCCCTAATAAGGCCTGACAACATTTTCCATGAAGAAATTTTCCCTAATCTCCAATCTGAACCTCCCCCGGCCCAGCCTGAGGCCGTTCCCTCTCCTCCTGTCCCTGTTCCCTGGAGCAGATCCCGACCCCCCTGGCTGTCCCCTCCTGTCAGGAGCTGTGCAGAGCCACAAGGTCCCCCCTGAGCCTCCTTTTCTCCAGGCTGAGCCCCTTCCCAGCTCCCTCAGCCTCTCTTGGGGCTCCAGCCCCTTCCCAGCTCCGTTCCCTGCCCTGGACATGCTCTATTGAAACAAGAGGACCAGGACTGGGCACAGGCTGTGGAAGGAACTGGGTGTTATTTTGTAATATTTTCCACCAATTCCACAATAATTTTTATTTCCCCCACAATTTTCCAGCTGCCAGCCCTTCCTCTGCTCTCAGCTCAGCCTCTTTCCCACGTGAGCATCTGCAGGCACTGTTTGATCAGCTGTAACATCCCAAAAACTTCATTTTTCCTGTCCCTGGAAAATGAGTCTGGAGTTAAGGAAGGAGGTGCATAAATGATGATGAGCTGAAATTAAGGGGAGGCACCTCCAAGCATCTCCTTTCCACAGAAGCAGAGTAGGACAGACTTTGCTGGCCAGAGGACACAGCCAGCTCTGTTTTTTGGGTATCAGGGAACAGCCTGGTGGATCTGCCTGGATGGTAACGGGGTCGTCTTGCCCTTCACAGGGATGTGTGCTCTGTGTGAAAGGTGAGAAAATTGACATAGGGAAAAGAAGCTTCACATAAATGCAGCTATCACTTCACATCCGTCCTTTTTTCCAGCCTGGAGAAGAGGAGGCTTTGGGGTTTTCCAGTGAGGGAAAACCACAGGAAAGATGTAGAGAGGCTATTTACAAGGGGTGGAGTGACAGGAAAAGGGCAATGGCTTCCCACTGGCACAGAGAAGGTCTAGGTGGGATACTGGGAAGAAATTCCTCCCTGTGAGGGTGGGGAGGTTGTGGGGAAGCTGTGGCTGCCCCTGGATCCCTGGAAGTGTCCAAGGCCAGGCTGGACAGGGCTTGGAACAACCTGGAATAATGGAAGGTATCCCTGCCCATGGCAGGGGTGGGATGGGATGAGTTTTGAGGTCATTTCCAACTCAGGCCAACTCAGGAGACAAACTCAGGGGGTTTTGGAGTTCCTCTCTGCTCCGCAGCAGCACACAGGGAAGAGCATCCCTGCTCTGCAATAAATCAGTGCTGCCCAGGGGTCTGCAAGCTTCAGAAAAGAAAACATTGGGAGCTCTTTCTTGCCCAAGATGAATCTCTGTGTATATTTACACACACATATATAATGGATGTGTCTATATATCCTTAATAGATCACTGAAAGGAGCTTTCCTAGAACCACAGCACGCAGCTTTTCCCTGCCAGCAGCCTTTCCCCCAGGCTGGGCTTCCACGTGGGGACCAGATGTGCCCATCCCAAAAGTTCTGCTCGCTTCTGTACACTCTCTTTTAGGGTTTTTTTCCCCCACCCCACTGAAGTACAGCATGAGCCATATGGGCCAACCCTCCAGCTGAGGCTGAGCAGGGACCAGGAGTGATTGCTCAGAATGCCATAAATAGCTAAAGAGCTGTTTCCAACAGTAAATAGCAACATGTGAATTAGGAATAAACTCTCCCACCAGTTTGTAGACATTCCAGTTGCTTGTTTTAATATCTTCATGTGGCTTTTTCCCTCCCCTCTCCTTCACTTTTCTTGGTGGGAGGTGACACAGAGAACAATGAGCAAGGGGCCCACTCTGGTTATCTGAAGCAGAATGAAAAACAAGGGGAAAAAAAAAAAAAAAAAAAAAAAAAAGGCTGGGATTCTTCAAAAGGAGCCTAGAGAATTAGAGACCTCAGACATTTTGGGAACTGCATATTCAGTTCTTTGAGGGGACCCTGAAAGATCCCATCCTCCCAATGTTGGCAGAGGATGCAAGGATTTGGGGATGCACTGCCAGCTTGGATGAGCTTCCAAAGCTTCCCTGAGCTGTCTCAGCCAGCCTCCCCTTCTTCTTGACAGCAACCAAAGCTGTCCAAAACGTGGAATTCCTGTCTCATGGAATGAAATGTCCTCATGGGTTTTTCTTTGCTTTTGTTCCAGATGAGGGAGAAAGGTCCAACCTTTTTCAGTGAGTGGAAGTTTTTGTGAAATAGAATCCGTGACCTGATTGAAGTGGAAAATGTAGTGTAAAAACCAGGTAAAAGTGATACAAATCACAGGCATCCAGAATGGAAGCAAAGGGTGGAATGACCAAAAGGAAAAAGAAGAAACAAAGCTTTTGGGTCTGAACTTAAAGATTTTGCTGTCCAGCTCCTTCAAAATTACAATTCTCCCACAAAGTCAAATTAATTTGGATGAATAGGAATTTACTGTTGAAAAACTGCTGTGGGAATTTTTTGTGGTTTGCCCCAAACACATCCTGCTCTCACATCTGTGCCCATCATTATAACACATAGCTCATATGGACATCCAAATTTGGGATCCAGCTCTGAGTCTGGCCTGCTTTGAGTAGGAGGTGGGATTAGAGACCTCCTGAGGTCCCTTTGGACTTTGGTGATGTCTATAGTCCATGGAAAAGAGTGATTTTGCTAAGAGATCAAGAGGGAGGAAGGAGGAAAGAGGAAAAAAGCAAGAGAGGAGAATTAAAACAGGGGTAGAGGAACATGTCATGTCAAAGCCATGCCTAGAAGGAAAAAAACCCTTTCCAGGCTCCAAATTTAAAATTCCTTCTGTCATCTTTTCTTCTTCCAAAATAGCCTCAAAGTGATGATTTGGGTTTGAAGGAACTTTGAATTTATCTAGTCCAACCTCAAAGTAATGTCCTCCAGCTACCCTATGGACCTCAGTTCAGCGGTGGAGAAATTCCCAAATCCGAGGGAGGAGCCTCTGCACGGATCCAGAGGGAAGAGTAGGCTCAGCACCCCATGGCAGAGGGAGCACTCAACAGATCGAGAGGTTTAAAGAGGTGAGAAGAAGCATTTTGATGATACAGTACTGATTTTTCCCTGAAAATCTTGGAGCTGCACAAAATCTGATGGTGATTTTTGCTGGTCAGGCTTCAGAGAATCAATAACAGAGAGGGTTGGGTTGGAAGGGACCTTAGAGACCTTCTCATTCCATGGGCAGGGACAACTTCCACTAAAACAGGTTGTTCCAAGAGTATTGTTGGTCTGGGAAGGAAATCAGAGCTTAAAGCCACCCAGCTGGATGGGACAGCAGTGTGACCTTGGTGCTGATGTGGTGTGAGGCTGAGGCAGAGCTGCCTGCGACGTTTGGTGCCGTAATTCCAAGAGTTCTCGGCTCTGGCTCATCCCAGCTTCATTCCAAGCCAGCAGCAAGGGCTGACATGGAGCCAGCACGGCTCTTGCAACCCCTTTGGCTCCCTAATTACTTCTGGCTGCCGTGGGAGCCCCGAGGACTTCAAAGGGAGGACGCTGGGTTTGCACAGAGCTGTCTCTCCACATCTCCCATCCCGGGTTCTCAGCCCGTGGTGGTCCGTAAGGCTTCGGAAAGCGACTGCAGAAAACATTAAGATATATTACAAATGCACATTCCCACACAGACAAAGGCAAGGAAAATGGAGAGAAATCAAAGGGCTAAATGAACAATGGAAATTCAGCTTTTTTCGCCTTTTTTTTTTTTTTCTTTTTTTTTTTTTTGGGCTGTAAATAGAAAAGCATGTGTGGGAGATGGTGGGACATGGAGCTAGCTTCTCCAAAAGGAGAAATGGCACTTCTTGGGGTAGGTTTAGATGGGATATTTGGAAGAATATCAATCCCTGTGAGGGGTTGATATTCTTGATATTCACAGGGGGCCCAGAGCAGCTGTGGCTGCCCCTGGATCCCTGGAAGTGCCCAAGGCCAGGCTGGATGTGGGTTGGAGCAGCCTGGGACAGTGGAAGGTGTCACTGCCCATGGCAGGGGGTGGAATGGGCTGAATTTAAGGTGCCTCCAACCCAAACCATTCTGGGATGAAAGAGGAGAGATTCTGGTCCAGGCTAAGCAGATAAAGCACATTTTGCTCGTGGTGGAGGTTTGATGGAGGTGTCTCCTTGTGCCAGGGGGATGAGGGAAGGTAGGCTGGGAATTGATGCTCTCTGGATCCCATGGATGGGCAGCAAAACAGAGCTCTGAAACCAGAGCAGTGAATGTTCCAGGGTTTTTTTTTTCTCTTTCCTAGAGTATTGCCCACCTTCCTGGGCCCTTTTGGGTTGGAAAAGTGATGTAATCACAGGGTTTCTTCTGCAAAGGCTGTTGGAAATGCTCCTGAAGGACTCTGCACTCTAAAAGACAAGGAAAGATGGATTTTATCCCACTAGATATAATCAAGCCATGGCTCTTATGGGCAGTGGGGAGTAAGGAGAGTGGGGGCTCTTTATCCACAGAGCCTCCATCAGCCCCTCTCCCAGGGGATTATCCCATTTGTTCAGCTCTTGGGACGCAGTCGTGGCACTTTTTTCCCTGTCAAGGGGCCCTGAGCCCCAGAGGGTTTTCCAGGCATGACACTTGAAAAACACATCCCAGAGCTGGATTAACCCTGCCCAGTGTGGAGATGCTTTATAAGGAATTGTATAATTACTCAATGAGCTGGTGGGACAGCTCTGGATGGAGCAGCCAAATGGCATCATCACACAAATTTAAGTGATTTTGGCAAAACTCTTCTGGCCGAAAGGAAGTTGCTTTGTTTGCTGATTTTTCTCCCACTTCAACCCCGAAGAAAACGGTGATTTCCAGCCAGCCAGGGCAGCTCTGCCCATGCTCATTTGAACAGGCTTTTAGTAAGCTTCTGAGACTGGCAATTGGGGTGGTAAACCCACTTTTATGGGCTGTTGTTAACAGTGCTCTGCTCAGAGGCAGCAAAACTCATTATGTGCAGGGACGGCTGCAGCGCTCCCACCTACCCATGGAGGGAACCTTTAATGCTCCCCCTTTTCCAGCTTCCCAGTGATAAAAACACATTATTGGAGGGGGAAAAAACAACACAAAAGCCTCAGAGTGAGCTGCTGGTTCGCTCAGTGTCGTTCAGGCTCCTGTGCTGGAGGTTTGATTTGGCTGCTGGTGGCTGCAGAACAGGCACTTGGATTTTAGGAAGTCGGCCAGTGTGGTGCACTTTCTGTTTTTTATTTAGCTGCGCATTAAATGTTCCCCTTTGCCCCAAGTTTTATTAAGGAGAAATTAAAGAGAGCCTTGTTAAGCTGGGGACATGAAAGGAGAACAGGCTGTCCTGCAGGGCCGATGAAACAACCTTAGGATCAGCACCACAATTAGCCCAGTTCTGCAGGCCTGATATGAGTATCACAGTCTGCAAAGGGCATGGGAACAGCAGGAACTCCTCTCAGAGAAAATTAGGGAGAAATAAAGGCTGAGAGGGACTTTGGAGTTCATCAGAGCTCCCAGCTGGCAGACGTCGGTGCACGCTGGGTTTGTTGGATGATGGAGATCCCTGTGTGACCCCTCCCTGTTATCCCAACATTTCCCTGTCAAATTGGGCACATTTTGTACCTCAAGTCCACCAATGACCCAGCCAGCTCTCGTGGCTGTGAGTGACCACTCCAGAAAAACTCCAAGAAGTGGCCCTGTGGAGGAGACCTTCAGGACACAAAACATCAGAGGTTTTCCAAAGAGCTCCTTGGCACATGGAATGATGCCCTGAGCATTGAGTTTGTGCTCCCCACTGCCTTGGCTTCTCCCATCTCTCCCACTGCTTTGACTGAACCCCTGGTAGCACAATTAGAGCTTTATTAGGGCTTGGTGATGTTTTTCACCATGCCCAACCCCGTGCTGGAGTCTCTCAGTGGCAGGAAAAGGCCCAAATTAAGTCGGTATTAACTAATACTGAGAGCACCATCTGGTGGGCTGAGGGGCTGGGGAATGTGGCCATCAGAGCCAGGGGTGGGCTCCTGAAAGCATCCCAGAAATGCACCTGGCTGGGGCCACCAGAAGGTTGTGGGTCTGCCTTCCCACAGCCACCTCCTGACAGCCTCAAGGAGAAGGTGGAAATAATGGCCAAACATCCCCGAATTCTTCCTGCTTCTGGATGGATGGATGGAGCTTGATGTGCTCCCTGAAGTGTGGGGGGGGAAAACTCTGAGTGGGATGACTGAGCTCCTACCATAAATATCCATCTGTTCTCTCTTCTTTGGGCTGCATCATCCTTGTGGGGCTCTTCAAGCTCGGGGTATTCTGTGATTCTTTGGAAGTGAATAAAATCTTAAAACCAGCTTTATTGTGGCCACGGCTTACATGGATCTGTGAGTGTATATTTAGATATATTTCTCTTATATATATGTATGTATATATAATATCTATCCATTTTCAGCTGGCTGATATTCAATGTTCCCATCTGTAGCCTTCATCTGTGAGAGAGGGATTTAGCAGTGCCTGTGTTCCTTGGGCCATCCACACTGTTCCTGTTCCTCATGGATTTGTCCAGAGCCCTGTGAGATCCCATTATCCCTCCCACAGACTCTCCATGTGCTGTGCTAACAGAACCCAGGGATGGTGAGCTCCAAAAAGCAGATGAATCACATGAAAATGATGCAGCATTTTCAAAACCCCAATCTTTTCCTTGACCTTTCAGCAGCCCCAGAGTTCTGTGCGTGCTTTGGGGTGGAAAACGTCCTCCCAGGATGTTTCTTGGCTTTTTCCAGGCAGCTGATCCTCCTTGTATCTGCAGGAAAACAGCTCAAAGATGCTCCTTACAGCTGGACCTTCTTCCCCTGTCCTGTTTGCTGCTGCCCATGGGTCTGTCCCTCCTTTAGTCCACAACAGGGATAAACTATCCCAGGAATTTTTTTATGCTGTTTTCATATAAATTTTGATCTATCAAAGCATTTTCTCTACATGACCTGTCAGGGACCGTGTTTGTCTATGGCCTTGAGCACAAAGAGTTTTGCTGTGGTCTGCTGTGCACCTGCAGGAGGTGAAGGAGATGTTTGACTGGTTTGACTGGTCCAGAGGTCTGACTGGAGATAGAAGTGGGATATAAGTGATTATAACCCACAAATTTGTTCTATCTCAACTGGCTGGCATTGCTGAGTGTGTGCTGTGACTGTTTGGGGCTCTGCAGAACGAGCTGGGTGATGTTCCATAAAAGGCTTACAGGGAATTTTATTGTCATTTCTCATTGTGTTCCTACATGGCCATCAGACATCTCATAGAGCCATAATTCATGTGAATTATTTAATAACAGGGGCAGCTCGTGGTATTTTATCAGAGTTGGGTTTGGATGCAATCAGCTCAGATGGAGCATAAAGAGACAAATGAGTGCCAAGGGAATTTGCAGCCGTGCCTCTCCGGGTGCTTTTCCCTGGGTTCCCAGGGCTCGCTGCTCCATCCTGCACTTGTGTCCTCCCTCTGCACACTCCTCTCGAGGCTGAGGCTCTTGTGGGACCGGTTCCCACGTCTCCTCAGAAGGAAGAATCCCAAAAGAAAACACATGGCATTTTTCTCATCGTTTTCATAGCGTAGCAGGTGCAAATGTGCAGGCAGGCTGGAAGAAAATCCAGCTGGGTGCACCCAGCTCTGCTGTCCGTGTCAAGAGCTGCTCGATGGAAGCTGCTCCTGAGCAAGCACTCTCAAGGGCTCTGCTGCCAACAGCAAACAAGTCCCACCCCAAAAACTTTTCAGCAGCAGCCTTGGGCAGGTTTCCCAACCGGGAGGCAGATGAGGCTTTCCCCTTTGGGCTGAGAGTCCTGGGAAGTGCCTTTGGAGGTTTCCACACCTCTTGCACAACCCCTTGCACAACTCACTGCTCAGTTTGCTTTTCCAACAGTGCAAACTTTGCCTTGGAGGGGAACCAAGGCCCTCAAGGAGGCCAGGGGCAAGGTTAACCTCTCCCCCTTTTCCCAGTCCCTGCCAGTGTGATTGGGCTGCCCCCAGGGTCACTCTGTCCTTGATGGATGTGTGAAAGCTCCACATCCACCAGGGGCCAGCCCCATCTGCTCCCAGCTGAGGTGAAGCATCCCTTTGCAGCTCTGCTGGTCCCAGGCTCCCAGGTGTGCTGGTGCTGTGTTTTGGGATCAGTGGGAGAACCCAGAGTTGTGCTGCACACCAGGATCTCTGCCACCGCCCCTTGCCAGCAGCTTGGGATCACAGCAGGAGGTAGAACATGGAATATGCTGAGCTGGAGGGGACCCACAAGGACCAAAGTCCTGGCCCTGCACAACCAGCCCAACAATCCCACCCTGTGCATCCCTGAGAGTGCTGCCCAAACCCTTCTGGAGCTCTGGCAGCCTTGGGGCTGTGCCCATTCCCTGGGAGATACGTGGGAAATGGATGTTTTGATTAAAATTGCTGGGTATCGATGCCAAGCTGGTGCAGCTGAAGCGGGCTTTGACTTCTGCTGGGTGCCGTGTGACGCTTCTTCAGCAGCTCCTTCCAGCCCTCCCAGAAGAGCCAACACCACTGTGCTGCCATTTAAGAAGCCAAAATCCTAAAAATCGCTCATGTAGATGAGTTTTCCCCTGTGATGTCTCCCTCCCCCATCTCCATGGGCTCTGAATCACAGCACCTGCTTGCTTCAGCCGCTCTGATTAAAAGTGGAGAAGAAAATGATCAGTGAGGCTTGCTTTCTTCTCCCCAAACAATGCCCCAAAACCTCCCAAACTGGCATATCCTGTAAAAAAAAAAACAAAACCCTCTGCATTAATAAGCCAGCCTTTGGACCCTCAGGAGTGTCTTTTGTGTGAGGTTCTCCCTGCATTTTAATAAGCCTGGCTTTTACAAAGACCCCCCCAAAAAGAGAGAAACAGACACATGCACAAAGACAAATTTCATTAGGCTCTAATCTCCTCTCCACAAATACACTCCTGCAGATCTCTAAGCCCATTCAGCCCAGCAAAGCTTTTTTATTTTATGTATAATCTTGTTGTTGTTTTGTTCCCCACTAAAATAAAACTTGTTCCCGGTGCAAAACACCGGGTCCCAGCATGGATAACATCTCTTTCTTTCTCCCCTTTCTTAGAGGTGTGAAGTTGTTAATGAGGTGTCTCACGTGGCAGAAACCCCAGCAAATCCTTTGATTAAAACCAGCCCGAGTGGCAGGGGCTGGATTATTGGTGCTTTGATGCCTTTGAGGGATGGTGGTGGCCGTGGCTGGGGAGAGAGGAGGGGAAGATGAGGAGGGGAAGATGAGGAGGGGAAGATGAGGAGTGATGCTCGCTGGGTTCGCTTGGTTTGGCAGAGCAGCTGAAAAGAACGTCAGGGAAAGGTTGTTAAATGGCATCAGCACTCGAGATTGTATAAGCAGAGATGCTGGCAGGAGGATTTGCTGTGAAATCCAGTGGTTTTGGAGGAGGGGAACTTTGAGTGGGAGATCTCAGGTCGGCATTACGGTGCTGACATGCCAATAGTCACAGCAGGAGTTTAGGAGGGTTTAGCTTCTCCTCCCTCTCTGATTTGCATCCTCTCCCCTTCACAGAGCTCCTCAGCTCTGCTTTATCCTGCCTTGGATCGCTGGGAACATCCAGCCATCACATCCCTGCTGGAACTGCACAGGCAGGATGAGCACACCTGAATCTACCAAGGTGCAGAGCTGAGGCAAAACCGGCAGGAAAAACAGAAATTGCAGCAAAAGGAGCAACCCCCCACCCAGGCTGAATCACTGCTGGAGGAGTTCACATTTTTGGCTGGGAGCCCCTGGAGCATTGCTGGCAGAGCTGCTTTAGATCCAGGCATTTGGGGTGGCTCCTCTGCTGGAAGGGCTCGGGGTGAGGTGTGAAGAAGGTTCTGGTGCCCGGGCTGGGTGGGACATGCTGTGGGATCACCAAGGGCTGAAGGAAATGCCAGCCTGGCACCCCAGAGCAGGCATCTGCCAGCCTGAGACCATCCAAGGGATGGAGCCAGGGGATGCAGTAAACATCTGTCCAAGAGGGGTGGCCTGGGATGAAAAGCAGCCCCGTTTGTTCTGCTTTTGGCTGCTGAGATTCAAACACGCTCAGCGAGTTCCTGAGCCTCAGCAGAGCCCTGGAAGGTGCCAGCAGCTGCCTGTTCCCCCTTCCTGCTGCACATCAGGCTGACAAAAGCAGCCCAGGGAGCAGCAGGCAGAGCTGGCAGCCTCATCTGGCACTTGGATGCAGCTCCAGGGTCCCTTTGGCCCCAGCCCTGGTGGCTCAGCTCCATGTGGATGCGTGGCACGGAAAGGCTGTCACGTCAGCCCTCCCTGGAGCCCAGCCATCCCAAAAAGCAGCCCCCCAGCCTGGGGAGAACAGGAAACATCTCAGCTGCAGCCCCCAAGAGGGGCTGCTGTCTGTGGGTACAGGGGTTTGGTGGAAAATGGTTTTTATACCCTGCAAAAATGTTGCTGGTGAGCCTGCAGTGCCTTCAGCCTGAGGGTTAAAGCACATCTGTATCCCCTGGGGCAACCTGGAGCCCCTTAAAATTGAGCCAGAGGTAGCTGCTGGTCCCTCCCTGCTCTGATGGAGTTGTTCTCCTGATCAGAAGGGCAGAAAGGCACCTGGCTATTTGCAGGGCTTGGGAAAACGACCCTCATGGATTCCCTTTTTGCAGGGAGAACGAGCCTCATGGATTCACCTGCTGGAAAGGAGCCTCCTGTGTGAGGGAGCAGCGTGGCCAAGCTCCCACCACCTCACCAGACCCTTTACACTGGTGGAAAGGTGCAGCCAGGCTCTATCCCACCCTGAATTCCTTCTGGCACTGGATTGTTTCCATTAAAAAAAAAAAAAAAAAAAGCAAGTTTAAAAGCCAGCCAGGACTATGAGATTCCCCTGTCCTTGGAGAAAAAGGTTTGGGGCAGAAGTTTGGGATTCTGTGCCTCTTCTTGCCTCCCAAATGCTCCTGGGCATTTGGCACAAGGGAAACACTATCATGGTTCTGAGGGGTCTTCCCAGAGGAAACTTTTGGGCTCCCTACAAAGAGAAAAACTGGGGCAAAAAGTCTGATAACTTCAAGTGTTTTAGAGGGGGAATATTTGGAGGGAGGATTTTCATGGGCACAGCAAATATTTGGTTGCCTCAGAGATTTCCTGCACATCATTTGTCTCCTGATGAAATAACTCTGGCTTTGTTCTGGAGCCTGGTGCATGCAGCCAGTTCCCTCTTCTGGGTCAAAAGGATGTAAAACCAGTCATGTACTTCAATATTTTTATATGCCAGCTTAGAGGTGGGTTTCTCACAACTGAAATAAGTCAGGGGGTGCAATGAGTGAGATCTTAAAATTCCCCAAGTTTTCCGTAGCAGAGACTCCTTCAGGTGTGCGAACCAGCAAAAATCCTGGTGAAAAGCTGGAAGGGGGAAAAGGAAACCACAACCAAGCAGGAGCTTTGGCTGAACAGTCAGACACAAGGCTTGCAGGAGGGTTTTTGTGTTTGAGAGCTCCTGTGCTTGTTTCACCCAGTGATATCATTTGGGGCAAAGGGAGATGTAAATAGATATTCAGGCTGTGGTAACACTGCTTTAAGTGTGGAAGGAAGGGAGCAAAGGCCACCCAGGAGATCACAGAGAATGTGTTTGAGGACTCACCCACTGCTCACAAACTCAAAACTCTGTTGAGTCATCTCTAAAGAGAGGCAGAAAGCTGCTGGGTTCCTTCTCCCCCCTCCCTGCATCCCAGCCACGTTCTCTTCTTCCCACTGTACAGAACAACAGCAAGATGCAAATGAAACGTCAGAGATATTTTTGGGAGAAAAATCCCAGCCCCAAACATCTGTTCTTGGCTTTCTTGTGGCCAGGAGGGCTAGGCCAGGCAGTCCAAGTGCCTTTTGCATCCGGCAGCTCTGCACAAGCTCAGCCTTGAGCCAGGCAGATCATCCGTGCTCTTGGAATGAGCACATGCAGGAGCCCTGCCAGGATCTGTGTGCAGGGCTTGCAGCTTTAGGAAATGATGGGTTCTGGACCAGACCTGGAAAAATGAATAAATAAACTCCTCCTCTGATGTTTGCCTTTGTATTGCAGGTGAAAAAAATGCGCAAAAATTGGCACATTGCATTACTGCAAGGAGAAAATAACTCTCTGTGCCTCCCCAGCCTGGGGAGGAACTGGGTGTTAGGGAAAAGATTCCCTGTTGGAGAGATTATTGTGGGATAAATTGGAGCAGCTCCAAGCCAGCAGCTTTTCTTTTTGTTTTCCATGAGCCAGGGCACAGCAGAGATGGGGTACCAAGTGCTCCATCCTGCCTCGTCTGAGGCAGAAGGTGAAGGCAGAGCACACCAAAATGTGTGTGTGTGGAGAATGGTAGTGGGAACAGAGTTTTAAAAATTAATAAATCAACTAATTTCAGCTAGATGGAAGGGAGTGATTTACTGGAAAATGGGCCCTGGATGTAAACATCTCTCCCACTCATGCTGTCTGTAAATTGATTTATCATGTGCTCATCTTTGAGCAAGGTTTTAGGAGAGTCTATCACAGCTTGAGGTTTTCTCCCAGGCCTTTCATGGCAGGGAGAAGCAGCATCCCTCCCTCCCTCCCTCCTTCCCTCCCTCTGGGTGGGGGGAAGAGGAGCAGAAGTTCCCTGGTCTGTGGAGAAAGCAGAGTGGTGGCACATCTTGGCCCCAGCCCTGCTGCAGCCCCCCTCGGGAGCCCCTTTTTGGGGGCATGGGGGGATCCTGGAGCAAGCACCACCCTCAAGTGGATAAATGCCTTTATCTTGGGGTGAATTATCCACTTTAAAGGGTCATTTGGGCTGTGATCCAGGATTTTCTTCATCTCTGCCTGGTGAGACCTGCCAGTAGAATTTCTGTGAGGATGCACTTTGCTTTGGGCAGGGCTGAGGCGATTTGGGAGCCACTGAACCAGTGGCCACTACCAAGAGGTGCTGGTTTCCTTGGGAAAGCTGTGCTGTGCTCCTTGGGAAATATGACCTAAATTGGAAAAGGAATAAACTGTGGAAGAACAATAAAAGCCAGGGAATGGAGTGAAGGGTAAACAGAGCAAGAATCGTGTGTAATGTTTCCTTAACTCTGGGGCTGAAAGACATCTAAATATAACAAATATTGAAAGCTTTTATCCCATCCAGTATAAACAACAACAAAGTACTGAGGGTTTTTTTTTCCCCTCTGCCTGGCAGAGAAATAGGAAAAAATTCCTTTTAGATCCCACAGGCAAACTGAGGACAGGATGGAGTCCTGCCCCAAAAGTGGTGGCATGGCCCTTCTTGACCTTTCAGGCTGCTGCCCTGTGGAGCCCAGCTTCCCAATCCACACTGGTCCATTTGGGATCAGCACCTGGAGTGTGAACTGGGAATATCCATCACTGGGGATCTGCAGGGCTGCCCTTGCCAGCAGGGCCTTGAAGGGGCACAAACCCAAGCCCACCCTATAAGTTTAACCCTATAACTTTTGTGGCTGAGGCTCCAGGCAGAGTTTTCCCAGTAGGAAAGGAGCACAGGGCTGAGGAAATTGGGAGCAACAACATCTGGCTGCTCCCAGCAGCTGCAAGGTTTTTGACTGTGTGGTTTCCCATGGGAGCTGCAGGGACCCTGCCCCAAACTGTGTCAGCTTGGAGTTGTAGCAAGGTGGTGTTTTGTCATTAATTCTTAGGATAAAAATTATCCTCATTTAAATAAAAATATCCTCATTTATCCTGATATATTTTTAATTAAAATATTCTAATTATCTGAGAGGCAGAACAGGCACCAGGAAGCGCAGTTGAAAACATGGAGGGGACAGAGCCCTTCCAGATAGGCTGGAAATATTAATTCCCCTGGAAAAAGCCTTGCATATCTCCACTGACCTGGCACAGTGATTTTAGTAGCTCATTGCCCGGCAAAATATCCCTCAGCCTTCATCCTCTTCTTCCTCCTCCTACCACCCCCAAACTGTAGAGGAGGAGCTCCTTACCTGGCAATAATGGGGTGGAATATTAAGTGTCTACACCCAAAATCACTTTCAGCTCAAACATTTTGGCTTTTGCAGTCACCTTCCTCCTCTAAGGCCAAAGAAGGAGCTCTGTGACCTGCTGGGGACTGGGCTGGCTGAAGAAATCCCTCAAACACGCAGGAATTCGAGGTCTTTCCGTGTCATCTATTTCTGATGTCCCAGAGCCGAGGGTGGGAACGCCACCTTGATGTTTTCCAGCATTCCTGGAGTGGGGAGGGAAGCCTTTAGGAGCAGATGAACTGCAAAATGCAGAATACTGGGAATTAATCGGTGCTGTGGTAGAGCAGACATTGGAGCACCAGAGACACTGGAACAGATATTGCCTGTAAAACTCCTCATTCCAGTGGGATGAATTCAGGCTTGGATCAAACCTCCAGGCAGAAATAAAGAGCCAACAGCCAAATGTAGGCTGGTCTTGGCTCTGCCATGCCCAGTTAGGCCGGAGATTTGTCCAAGTTTCAGCAGGTCGGGTGCTTAGAACAGATCTGGCTCCTTTGCAGGAGAGGAATTCCTGCCTGCAGGCCAAAACTAACAGCCAGATCCTCGGTGGAAATCTTTCTGGAAGAGGAAGGGGAGTTTGTTTGCCCCCCAAAAGTGCACACCCCGTAGGTCTGAGCCAGCAAGAGCTGCTGGTGATGGTTAGAGGCACAGGATTAGCAGTGGCACACTTTGGGGGGGACAAAGGCGTGGTGGAGGGGTGACAGAGTTTGGGAATTGTTCCATGGACGTGGCCAAGGATAAACAGTGTTAACAAAGCGGCGAATAAACAGAGGATGTCAATATGCCCTGATTGCTATCAGCATTTGCCATTATGGAGGCAGCTCCCTGCCATGTGGCCGTGGTTTCCTGTTTATCCAGAAGGGAGAGTCACAACAAAAGCTGAAGCACTTGGTGCCTGTGATTCATCTTTTATTTATTTTTATTTCTAGAGCTCAAAGCAGCTCTCATTTCTGCCGGAGCACCGGAGCTCCTGCTGCCTGCAGCACTGAGCACAGGTGACCTGATCCCAGCTCCTGTCACCCAACCACATCTTGCTGGGCTCTGAATCCTTCACTCCATCTGAACAAGGGAGAAAGTCTCGCATGCTTGCAAGGAGCAAAGGCGAGGAATTAATTCCCTGTGATTTCTGCTGCTCCTTGTTTGACACCCGATGACAGGCGTCTCTGGAGTCAATCCTAGGAACACATGTAGCTGTTAGAGGGAAAATTCTGCCTTATCATTTGTCATAATTTATGCTCCCAGGGCTGCTTATCTTGTGCTGCCTGGTGGGACCCCTGAGCTTCTGTAATTCTCCTTCCTCCTTGCTTTTGGTGCCTCCTCTGGTGCTCCCGGTGGAAGATCAGTCATCGCTCTCCTCTCCAGGGAACCTCCCAATATCCCTGCTGAAAGGAAGAGGATATCTCATCTAGTTTTGGCAGAGGAGACCTAAAGAAAGAAAGAGGAGAGTGTTTGTGGGGTTATGGTGATGTGAGGTTGGAAGGGTCCTTCAAGCCCATCCAGTTCCATGGGCAGGGACACCTTTCACTGTCCCAGGGTGCTCCAAGCCCCGTCCAGCCTGGCCTTGGACACTGCCAGGGATGGAGCAGCCACAGCTATCTGTGGCCAGGGCCCTTTTCCGCTGTTGCTGTCTGGAAAATGAAGGACACAAACCCAAAAATATTGAGGAAAGGGACCGGTCACAAAAACTTGCTTTAAAAAAAAAAAAAAAAAAAAAAAAAAAAAAAAAAAAAAAAGGAGATTATCTATGAGTCCTTTTCTTGGAAATAAGAGCTGCCCCAAAGTTTGGCTTAGCTTTCCTTGGAAGAATGGAGGGCAAAATTAAGAAAGATAAATCAATTTTACTTTAAAAGAAGGAGTTATTTGGTGAGATCTACAGTAATTTTTATTATTTTCACATAGTCCATCTTTATTTACCTTTGTGTCAGTCTAGCAAGGATTTTGACTCTATTTTAGTGGCATATAAAGAATTTCCTGTTTGCTCATATTTTATGGAACTTGATGAGCATTTCCATATAAAGAAAAAGGTCTGAAATAGAGGGTTTATCTCAGGAAGGGGAAAAGTCTTCATTTTCCAGGATGTTTGAGATGATGCCACGGACTGCCTGGCTTGTGGATGGGGCTTGGAGCAACCTGGGATAGTGGAAGGTGTCCCTGCTCATGAAGATGAATTTTAAGGTCCTTTCCAACCCAGATTCTGGGATTCTGTGGTGGCCAGACATGAATGCACAGGTTCACCTGCACACTAGGAAGCCAAACCTCATCCCTGCCAACCAACCCACACCACGAACGATCGGCGCGGTGGCATCGCGGGGCAGGGCTGTGACAGGGCCTCTTGTGAGAGTCTGAATGCAGCGAGAAGAGAGCAGCAGAGCTGTCAAGCCACCCCAGTTGCTGTTTATGTCACAAGAGCCCCAAGGTTAGGGCTTGAACAATGGATTAACTAATATGTTACAGGCACAGAAAGCCCTGGAAAAAGGAAGGAGGAAGAAGTTTCCCTCCCACGTTTGGAATATGTGTCATGGGGCTGCTGGGCAAGCAAAAGGCTTTGATAAAGCTAAGGAAGGCTTTAAAAAATTATGGAGAGCTTGTAGGAAGGCTCAAGGAGAGAAAAGAAGGGCTGGAGGGATGCTCAGCTGCTTTGGGAGTCACGGGTCCGTGCAGGCAGGAGGTCAAAGCAAGTTCAGCAGTTGGAGCCTGAGCTCTCCCCAGAGCAGCTCCTTGTTCTGGAGCACACGTTGGCTGACGAGGGGAATTTCAGCTTGTTTTTATTCTGCCTAATCTCATCACTGAGGAAACAACTGCACAAGTGCTGGGGTTGAGGCGTTGCTGAAGCCAGAGTTCCTGGATCATCCCGATGATCCCCAAATCCCACGGGATGCGTGCGCAGTTCGTGAGGCTCGCTCTGCTTTTGGCCTGGGCGAGGAGAACTCTCACACCTATCCCTGCTCCTGGCCTCTCAGCCAGCATCTCTGCTGTGCTTCACCCCACCAGGGCCAGGAGCAATGGTGAGGAGCAGTCCAAGAGCCAGAGCAATGCTGCGGGTGAAGCTTGGGCTCAGCACCCTCACAGCAAGCAAGGGAGTTCGAAGTTCTCTCCCTTGGTTGGCTGTGAGCTGTTAATTTGTCAAGTTTTACCTATTTCTGCTACCCCTGGCAACTGCACTCTGCTTAAATCCTCCCTGTATCATGTATATAAAATGCTCTGCCAGCCTTGGACTGGAAAAGCAACAAAAGCAGAGGTCCATTTTTATGTAAATGTTTAATCGGGGTGTAATTGTCTCCCAAACCTAACTGAAGGCACTTCAATTGGTTTAAAGCCTTGCAGTTCCATGCTTTTGACAGATCCAGCCACAACCAGCTTGTTCTGGCATCTGTGGGCTTGTCACATGAATTTTTACTCTCAAATTAAGCTTTTTTTAATCACTTAACATCAGTTAATAGGCACTTAAGATGAAGTAATTTCCTTTTTATTTTCTTACTTGGTCTCTGCTGATCAGTGCAGGATGAGATCACCTGAATTTTATCTGGGGGGGGTGGTCAAAGGGAAAATTGGCAACATACACCTAGGGCTTATTTTGGTTTTATTTCCCCCTTCTCCTTTGAACAGGGTGGGATTTCTGCAGAACAATTAACATTCATTCGCTAAGTGCTTTTGCAAGCATGTTTACGAGAAATGCAAATACTCCAGGACTGTGGTGGGCTTGGTTTTCACCTTAATTTAGGCCCAGATCCTGTGGGGTTTGTGCATACATGGAAGTCTCATGCTACAGCACTCGAAAGTTCGCATGCCTGGAGCTGAGCGTGACTGCAAACCTCTCTGAGGTGGAGGGGTGAAGACGTGAGAGAGCTCGAGATGTTGTAGCACAGCTTAAAAATCCAGGCCTCTCCAGGTGTCCTGGAAGGGAATTCCAGAGCCTGGAAAGCTCCATCCCATAAAGTGTGTTCCCCCTGGCCCAAGATAACCCACGGAGGCTGACGCCTCCAGGGTTGGGTTTTCCCACCTCGGAGCGTCTGCTGGCAGAGCAGAGGCGAGAGCAGGGCTGGGTTCCTCCAGCCTGGGGAAAGCCACCCCCAGGTTTGGGGTTTTTCGTGGGAATTGTAGGCACAGAGAGGCAGCAAGAGCTCTCGCCTCCTCCGTGGGCTTTCCAAGGAGTTGGCCAATCCGTTCAGGGATGGACAGGCAAAGCCCCATGTTCTTTCCCTAGGAAAAGAAGCTAAAAATGGGATTCCTTCTTCCCAACGAATTGATGGACTTCAAAGAACAAACCACAACCGAGGGCTGCGGAAGAGATTGGCAAAGGATGGTGAGAAAGGATGGATTTAGCAGGGGGGGACAAGGCAACCTGGATAGCCTCTCCCACATCACAAATACAGTCCCTTGAGGGCCTTCACTGGGAAAGTTTCTGCTTAATTACAGCCTAATTGCTGCTCTGGGAGCAGTTCTCATGGCTTTGGAAGATGGCTTCAGACTGGCTGGTGGAAAACTGCTCCCAAACATGGGTTTTTTTATGATATCAGGCCCAAAGGAAGTATGCCTGGGAGTCATGGGTATGGTTGGAGCAGGGATGAGAAGAGGCATATCCTGTTCCCTCAAGTGGGAAGAATTGACTGCATGATTGGGAGTCTTGGAAATAGTCCTGGGAGGGACAGCAGCAGCAAACACAGAGATAATTTATCCTTTTTATCCTTCAAACTTCATAAAAAAGAGGCTTCTTCTGCAGGGGGCAGAGGAGTAATACTGGGGGTGGGTAAAGAATGACCTTTACAATATTAAAACTCAGTTGCCTGGAAATTAAATACTAGAAGATGATGCAGAAAATTGGATTTAAAACAGGGTTTTAAAACTGATAGGAATTAAAAACTCATCCAAAGGACCTGGAAGAAATGATAACTGATAAGGATTATGGTGGATAACTGCTCAGGAAATAATCACTGTCGTCAGGGGAGGTGGTGAAAGCTTCTTTGCTTCTTCTCCACCCCTGGGGGTATTCAAGGAAGGCCTGGATGTGTCACTCAGGGCTCTGGGCTGGGTGACAAGGTGGGGATTGGGCACAGCTTGGACTCAATGACCTTGCAGGTCTTTTCCAACCTAAATGATTATGGGATTCTGTGAGCCCCCAAACAGCACGTGGCCCCAGCCAGGACCAAGGATGCTGCACCTGCATCTTCGAGGTGCCACCTTGGGCTCCAGACTTGGAGCTTTAATCAAATCACCCTTGTTCAAGGTTACAGCGAGAATTGATTGCTCCTGATTAGGGATTTGTATTCAGTTGTGACATCCTGCCATTTTTATTACCTTTATGGCAATAATTGCAAATAATAAAATGACAAACTATCGTAATTAAGTTTTAATTAATTACAAATCCATTACTTTTAAGTTTATTCATGGTAAGGACAATGATACCCAAAACAATTAATTAAAGCACTTGATATGTAAATTATGAAGCCTGACATTAATCTCAGGCAGCTCATGTATTCTCCATAGCAGTAGGGAATTTGTTTAAGGAAAGGCAGCTCTGGATGATTTTAACTGCTCACTTGAGGGAGCAGGGAAATACTGGATACTCTCAAGCTGAAATGATTCCCAAAGTCAAGTTCTGCATCCTCCAAAGGAAAATGCTAAGGAAGCAAAAAGAAATCCCTGGCTGGCCTTCCTGCTGTGGGTGTTTAATCTCTGTAACAGCATAGGGAGATATGGCAATCCTGCAGGGAGCTGGGCACGAGGGAAGCTCCTGGCACTCAGCCCAGGTATTTTACTCCTGATGGGTAACTCTGTGCAGGCAGAGTGCTCAGGGAGAGGATGTTGGAACACCAGGCAAGGCATGTTTCCTGGGCTTCGGCTGTAAACACCCACCCACCTCCCCAAGTCCATGGAATTCTATCCTTATGCTTCCCCATCAGGGCAGCAAACCTCTCACCCTAGCTCTCCATACTGAAATAATCCCATTTGGGATGGTCTGTTTGCCATCAGCTTTTGCTGACTTAATTGAATGCACCAAGCCACGCTGGACATTGCTTCCCCCAGATAACCTGAGCGCAGATCCCTGCACATCCCACGGGAGAAATGGTCCATGTCAGGTACAGGATGAGGATTATTCCTGGTCAGAAAGCCTTGTCCTTGCCCTGGACATGCAATAAAAGTGCCTGGTGCAACAAAGGTCATGTGGATTGGGGCTTGGAGCAACCTGGTCTGGTGGAAGGTGTGCCTGCCCACGACAAGGGTTGGAATGGGATGAGCTCCAGCCCAAACCACTCTGGGATTCTGTGATCTCCACAGGGTCTTACCCCAGGCTGTGGGAATGAGTCACTGCTGTTTGACAGCCTGGGGCACTATGGCCTGAAGGAGGTCAGCACAAGCTTTTAAATTTTATTTTTCCCTCCAACACTGTTTTATATCGGGAAGCACAAGGCTATATTTGCCTTTTGCCGAAGCGAGCTGGCATTTGGCTGCAGCACCCTCTGTGCTCCCAGTTGTCTGCGATCCATGCGGAATCCCACCCAGCCTGGTAGCTCTCCTGTCAGGGGGAAGGCAGGAATGGAGGGGAGACGTGATCAGACAGAAAGGCACCTCCAGCCCCGCCACGGAGAGCCTAAAGCAGCGAGGCACACCCAAGGTTAATAACATGTTGCTCCACCAGCTTCTATCTAATCTTGGAAAACGTCCTCTACTGCGAAGAAAAATGGGAAAGTGATTATGTGACTTGAAATAAGGTCTTGCTCCACTGTCTAGACAGCTTTAAAAAACATCAAGCTGGGGTGTTCCTATTTATGAAAAATGCAGCTGCAGTGCTGCCTTCCGCGGGCGAGGGAAGCCAGCGGTGCACTTGAGGTCATTTGGCTGCTCGCTGAGCCTGTCCATGGGAATTTTTTCCTCTTTCCTTCTTGCTTTATTTGTTTTGTTCCTTCTGCTTCCAACCTGCCATCCCCAGCCCTCTGGGCCACTGGGCTGGGCCCTTGGGGGCTGTTGGCAGCAGGACACGTATCCCTGTGAGGGTCTGTGAGCCAGGGTGGCTGCTGGGTGCTAATCCAGGCTTTTTCCTTCCCAGATTATTGCTGTAGGAATGACTGCCCGGAGCCAAACTGCTTCCAGTTCCTTAATAGAGTCCCTTATAACCTCTCTTTTAAACTGGAAGAATTTCATTTGCACTAAATGCAACCTCAGCAATTCCCCTCTGCCTTTTTTTTTCCCCCACAGTGTCTAGAGTTGGACCTTTTTTCCTGGTGGGATATAGGCAGGTGGAATCTGATGCCAAAAGCGACTGGGGCAGGATTTGCAGCAGAGGACACACGGCTCAGCATCCTCTGCTAATGGGACCCAGCACCACATTCCTGCTAAGGCTCAACCTTGGATGGTCTGGGGAAAATAAAAAGAAAAAGAAACTACCCTACTGGTCATGGGGCTGTGTCCTACAAAAGGGGGAAATGGGTCAGCGGATCTGTTAATCCCAGCTTGATCTAAAGTCTCTGGGACAGGTGGCAACCTTCATTTAATGGAACAATGAGATCATTAGGAATTGGTAATGAACTGTAGTGCAGCCACAAAAGTAGGTCACCCTTACCCCAGGAACGCTTCAGCCTGTCCCCGTTCGTTCGTGTGCAGCAGCAGAGATGGCCGGGGGCAGGGTGGCAGCTCCATCCTGGGGTTTGCTAGCCCAGATGATTTTAGGGACACAAAATGGGTCAGATTATCTCAAATATTAAAATTCCTTAAAAGCCGTCTGATTCGGGTTTAGGTGCCGAGTCCCACTGGTCACAGGCTGCCCATGGCTTGTGGGGAGGGTGGTGCTGGAAGAACCAGTCTCAGGCCAGGGACAGTGATCACCCAGGAGGAAAAGGGAAGAGATCCTTTCCTCATCCCCATGGGAAGCTTTGCCCACTCCTGAGCATCACACAGATCCCATTTCTACACCCTGAGAGCTCCCGGGAGGTCTCTCCTCACTGCAGCACTCTCAGCGGGAGGTGGCACTTTCATCCCTGAGCTTTTCCTTTCAGATGCTTTCCCTGTTGCCTTTAGGGCTGAACGTTGGGTGCTTCTGGCTTGAAGTGATCCCGAGTCATCTCAAATAATAACACAAAAGATCCTTCAAGAGACATACCAAATTTTACCAATTAGTGCTGCCCAAGGTCCCAAGCCTTGCACATCAAATATGATTCACATCTATGAATTTATTTCTTCTCCCATTGACCCCCCGTGGATGAAACCCAAGTGCTCCTGCTAAGACTACAAATTTGAAAAGCCTCTATTCCTCCCTCCACCTTCATTTGCTCCCAGATCTTGACATCCCTACAGCCTCTGTGACTTTCTGAACCACCGAGCAGGCAGCCTGCTGCCCTGCAGGAGGAGAGAGGTTTGCTCAGCCACTGAGAGCCCCAAGGGCTGAAGATAGGAAAGGTTAAGAAAATATTTTGCCCAAGATGCAATAAGCAGTAGTGGGGTTTGGAAGGTTATTTCATTTTACTTTTTTTTTTTTTTTAAGGGGTATTCAAGGAAGAATTTTATAAATATTTATAGACAAGGAATTGTGCTAAAATAACACTTGATGGCTGATTTGAACTCCTCCAGGAAGCTGAGCTAGTGCACACTCCCCATGTGGCTTTGGTGTGTTGTTAGTGAGGATCCTCCTGCTCTGCATTTCCAGGAATAGACTTCAGCTGTTGTCCCTTTGAACTGCATCTTTTGCATTTTATCCCCATGGATGTGTGATTCCAGGTGGTGCTGGGGGAGTGACCAGTCTTCCCCAGCCCAGCCTGCTGTGCCTTGAGGTGTCTGTTCCATAAATTCAGTGGAAGGCCCCCACAGTCCTGACTCTGAATCCCACCAAAGCCTTTTTAAACCCAGCCCATCCCACCGATGAGTGCCATTACTCCCCATGAGCACATCAGGGGACCAGGAGTGCCACCACTGGCCACCAGGCCACAGGAACAGGTCTCTTTTTGTCCCCCTTCTCCAGGTAAAGCCCCACAAACCCTCCCTTCCCTCCACAGCTGGAGGTGGTTGTCCACGTCCTCTCCTTCTGGGCACAGGCGCTGTAGTTTTCACCAACACTTAAAAACTTCAGGAGGGGAGGGATTCTTCCTCTTCCTTCTCAGTTTTTTCCTCTTCTTGTTGGTGGTTTCTGTGCTCCTCTTCATCTGCCCACAGCTCCAGGCTTTCTTTCCATCCATGCTCCTGTGGTGTCTGAGCTGCTTCACGAGGAACTTCTGTCCACATCCTGCTGGATGGGATCTGCACATCATTTACTGCAGGAACGAGAAAATGCTCCAGGTTGTCTGCCCCCTACCCAATTTCCTGCCAAAATCAGCTTTGGAGGATGGGGAGGAACATGAAGATCCTGGTGGAGCTTGGAGAGGAGAAGGATTGGAACACTGGTGACACCTTTGGTGCAGCCAGCTGGGTCCCACCCCAAGTGAGTTGGCTCTGGGGGTAAAAGGGACGGGGCTTGGGGAGAGAGGGAAAAGCTTGGGAACTCTTAAAGGGAGAGGGATGCAATTCCCCTCATAATAAGGGCTGATTTCTTTGTATTACTCAGAAATAGGCAGCCTAGATAGGTATCCATGTATGTTTGAGCTGCTGAAAAATATGTTTTTCACCTTTTGGGAGGGTCCTGTGTGTGCCCTTGGCTGTGACCAGGCTCTGGCAGTGCCAGTCCCTTGGCACCAGTCCTTGCTCTCAGCTTCCCCCCAGTTTTGAGGCTTAAATGAAGTGGAATATCCATCTTGCTCTGTAATGCAAACATTGCAGCAGGCCAGGCAGCTGATAAGGAATCACTTCTTGGTGTAATGAGGAGACTTGACATAAACTCAAGAGCGTGCAGGGAAAAGGAAAACATTTCAGAGGGTGCCTGCAATGGAACATTTCTGGCACTTAAAAAAAGCATGAAGCAATTGTGGTTTACGTCAGTAAACATTTTCAGCTTCCTTTCAATAAAAATGTAATAACCAACAAATTTAAACAGAAAAACAAAAACTTTCTGTAAATGTACAGTAAGCAGTTTGGTCTAGGAATTTTTTTCAACCCCTCTAAGAGCAAAGAAACCATCCAGGTGAGTTTTGGGGTTTGTTTTTTGTTTTCTCCTCGTGGCCCAGCATTAAATGAGAAATAAAGAGCAGCAAGAACCCAGGAGTGTTTCATCTGGTCCAGTGGCATAGCAGTGATTCTTTGAAGGTCCAGCCAAAAAAATCAGGTTTGCTGGACTTGAGCTGGACCCTGGCCATGCTTCCAGGCAAATGTTGAATTCTCGGGTTCTTTCCCACTGTTCTCAGCCAGCTGTGTGCCCAGATGGAAGGATGGTGGTGCTGGATTCCTTAGGGAGCTCCTTTTCAAGCTCTGATGTCTAAATGGAGGATAAACATCAGTGGAGAGGGACCATGCAGTGACAGGGAAATGGCTTCAAACTGACAGAGAACAGGGTTAGGTTGGCTATTAGGAGTAAATTCCTGACTGTGGAGTAGGAATGAGTTGCCCAGAGAAGCTGTGGCTGCCCCATCCCTGAAAATGCTCAAGGCTGGGTTGGATGGAGCTCTGAGCAACCTGGTCGAGTGGAAGGTGTCCCTGTCCCAGACACGTGGGTGGAACTGGGTGACCTTTAAGGTTCCTTTCAACCCAAACCATTCTGGCATTCCATGGTTTTTATGTAAAGGAAAGGATTAAGACACCAGCTGGGACATGCTGTGGTTTCATGGAAGCTCTCCAGGGCCAGCCTGGAGCAGGGGTGACCAACCTTTGGCCATAAGACCTGAAATCCTCCTCAGAGGTTCTTGAGCACATGAGGAGCTTGTAGCTAAAAGCAGCAGAATGATGCCAGGGTGCTGGTCTTGGCTTGAGAAAGGTTTGTTTGGGAAGGAAACCAAACCAGAGGACATTTTTACAACCACGATGAATATCCAGAGTCGATTCTGCTTCCAGAGCACACATCCAGGAGGGCAGCTCCAATTATTTATCTGAGGTAATTGGCAGGTTCATGATACTGGGGCTGAAGTGTTTCCTCTTCACGTGCACACAGAGACTCTGAGGGATGATATTGCCCCTTCTTTGGCGCCTTGCTGCTCACTCAGCCCCTTTAGAAAGAGGAAATTTGGCAGCTGTCTGATGGTGGGGTCAGGGTGGAGGGATCAGGGATGTGTTCTCTTATCTCTGCCTCAAAGTTCAGCCTGTAATCCCCTAAACTCCCCCCTGAGCTGAGGGGGAGTTGGGTTGTGCCTGTGTTCCTCCATTTAAATGTTTGGGTTTTTTAATAATTCATCATTTAGGCTAATATTAATTATGAGCAAAACCCCCTCTTGATGGGGAAAACTGTAGGAGAAGTTGGCAGAGGTGCTGTTCACTGGAGAGATGGATGGGGTGGGATACCTGGGTATCCCAGGGCTGGAATTTCCTTGGTGTCTTTGCAGGAAAAGGAGAAAGATGAAAACCCGTCCTTGAAACAAGTGGTTAGACTTTCTGTGCCACCTGGAATACACAATTCCCTTTTGATATTAACATTATTTAGTAGTCTGCGGCTTTATTTTGATAGTACATCAGTTTGGGAAGGAAGAGGCCATTTGGGAAAAAAAACCAACCCAAACCTAATGTTTCCAGTTCCTCAGGAATGTCTTTTCCTTTATAACAACTGGTTGACAATTTCAACAGACATGCACAAATTGCTTCTATTTCCCAAGCAGATTTTCCAACAATTTTTTCTGGAAATAGGTTGCCTTATGCCTGATTTTTTTTTTTTTTTTTTTTTACACAAATGCCATGGATTTCAGAACCTGGCTTCTCCAATTCTCAGTTTCACCAGATATTGAGCAGTAGAACCCGGTTATATTTCCACACAGATAACAGTGAAATGCAATATAAATTTAAAATTTATAAGACAAACATGGGACATTTTTGCATTTTTGTGGTTTATCACATTTGATGTCTATGGCAATTCCTTCTCCATGGGCATTCTCAAGGAAAACCTTAAAACACTGGGGAAAAAAAAAAAAAAGAGTGTATTTTTAAATGTTTACATATGGGGACATGTAGTCAAATGTAGCAGAGATACTTTTTTATTAACCAGATGGTAACTTCTTATTTACATTTCCCATATAAAACCATCTGTGCTTGAACTGGGGAGATGCTCCAGTTGGGAGTTTGGCTGCAGGGGGTGGATTTGTTACATCCAATTTTCTCCTCTCATCAGAGCTGAATATGTAACACTTGTTTTATTTAACCTCACTTTAATTAGAGGGTTACAAAAGTGCAGTTGGCTCTCCCGTGCAGTAGCTGGCACTCTGGATTTTCCTGCTTTTAGACAAAATTGAGATTTCTTGCCTTGAATCCCCTTGATGTTGAATTTGCTCCCTCTGTTTCCATCCCGTGGTTCCCTCTCCCAGCCTTCCCCACCACCAAATCCCCTTTCTTGGTGTGAAATCCTGGCCCTGCTGAAGTCAGTGGAAGTCTTGACATCAGCTCCAGCAAGGTCAGGATTTCTCCCTGGGTGTTTATTTTCTTTAATCACTCCCAGCCTTTTGCTCTGTCCAACTTTTCCCAGAGCCAAGTTCAACACTTCCCTCTCCACTGTCTCTGTCACTCTTCTATGAACTCCCTCCAAATTAAAATGTTTGGTGCCCAGAATGCTCAGTGCTGTTTCAGGTGCTGTCTAAGCAGTAACCTCACGGAAATACCATTTGTTTTTTTCTCTGTCAGCTTTGTTGGGTTGTTTGCTTTTCTCTTTTTTCCCCTTTGTTTTATTGGAATATTACGCTGCATTTTCATGCCATTAATAAAGATGGACCAAAACACCAGACCTGACAGTGACCTCCTGATGGAATCCACCAGCTCTGCCAACTCTGTGCTCTGTTGGTTGCTTTTTGCTTTTCCTCCCATCCAGTTCTTATCCTTCATGGACCATTTCATCCTGTGTGATCTGAGGAGACACCAAACTGGAAGCTTCATCCTGCTAAGAATCCCATCCATGTGGGAACCAGATGTTGTCATCTGTGAACATTTTCATAATTCAAAAAATAATTCAGAGAAAAATTTGTTTCTCTTGCACGTCAAAAAAAAAATTTGACCAAAAAGGGATTTTAAAAAAGAAAAATTCACTGATAAAAATTGTCTGAATGACATTTTTGAGGTTTATTTGTGCTACCTAAGCTTGTGCAGAACTTAAAAAGACAGACTAGTTGGATAAAACCAAGCCTGTAAACTCTGATAAAATCAGGCTGGTCTGACACAACAGCCTCAGAAATTAAGGTAACTCCACAGAACCTAATTTCCTAGTAGAAAACTCCCTGGTGATACCAGTTGTGACTAAGAGCAGTAGCCCAAATATGTGTTTCCGCCCCCTCCCCCAATTCCACAAATGCCTCTCATTTCCTGGAAATTAAAAAAAAAACCACCACATTTTCAGCGTTTTCCGAGTAGCATTTCTCATCTGAAGGTTTTATTCTTTCCAAATCTGCTGCAGAAAATAAGAGTATTCTCAGGAAGGAGGGGTTACAAACCAGGCTGCAACTGTCTAACGCTCAGCATGGAGCATCCTTTCCTGGGGCTTTCCCATCTCCTGGACTTTACTGGTATTTGGGGGAAATGTTACTTCTGCATCCCAACCAGGGGGAAATAACATCTCCAGAGGATTTGGAGGAGACTCGGTTTGTCATGGGCTGCCCTTGGGCTGCTTTTCTTTTCTCCTCCTCTTTTTAGGAAGGGAAAAACCCTGAAAGGTTTTTCCTCCTGAAAGGGGATTTCAGCTCTCCCTTGGATCCTGCTCAGGAAAACAGAGCACTTTGTTTGTGATGGCAGCCTCCACCAAAACGGCTCAGGGGCCAAATTAAGGCTGAGGAGGAAATTCACCCTCTCCAAAGATGAAAGGTCTGCTTGGTTTCTTCCCTTGCCTCTGCTGGTTCCCATGCATGCCTCCCTCTGCTTGATGGATGAAGAATGAGAATAATGGAATTACCTAATGTCCTGAGCTGGAAGGGACCCACAAGGACCATCCAGTCCAACCCCTGGCCCTGCACAGACACCCAACAATCCCACCCTGGGCATCCCTGGGAGCGTAGTCCAAACCCTCCTGGAGCTCTGGCAGCCTTGGGGCCATGCCCAGCACCCTCTGAGAGAAGAACTTTCCCTGATCTCCAGCCTGAACAGCCCCAGCTGTTCCCTGTGGTGCTATTCTGGCACGCCAGCAGGTTCTGGGATCCCTTGGGAGAATATGGGACCACAGACACCACTTAAAGGAAAAGCTTTTGGCTATTTGTGTGCTGAACCTGCTTGTCTCCTACCCAGCTGCTAATCCCATAGCTCCAAACTGGGATAAGGTTTCCCTTATCTTCCTTTTTCCTTGACTTCTCCCTCAGGGTGCTTCCTGGCTCCCTCCCCGTCTCCAAAGCAGAGCCTGACAACAGCCTGGAAGGGAGAGCAGGAATGTATGGACTCCTTGAATTGGTAAAAACCTTTCCATAAATTAAAAGTTCAGAGAAGTTCTGAGAAGGCTTTTCCATACCATTTTCCAGGAGTGGCAGCTTTGGGAAGGAAGCTTATATTTGGAGATTGTCTCCTTTAGCCAGATTAGGGTTTAGTGATGAGCTGGCAAATCCCAAAATGCTGTGCAGTCACACAGGTGGCTAAGCAGTGCTCAGTGGGACCCTCTCCCACCCTTTCTTGTTTGGTGGCCTGATGTTAATATTTTGTTTGAAAATATTCCTGTTTGGATAAGTTTTCAATTTTTTTTTTTTTTTTTTTTTTTTTTTTTTGGTTGGCGCACGCAAGTTTTGAGACAGCTCAAAAAGCAGATACAGAACAGCTGGAAAAGCCCATTTGGGGCAGATCTGGTTTGCAGCTTGTTTACTACAGTTAATAACATATTCCTAAAATCTCAGGCAATTTGAGACACTGTGTTCCAGCATGAACCTGAAATGGAAGCTGCTGGGCACATCTCTTTGAAACAAGAATCATTTCAGCGGAAGCATTTCACTGCTGGAGTAATTTTGCTGCTGGAATCATTTCACTGCCATCCTTTTGTGCCTGGAAATGTTGTTTTACCCTCTTTGGGGTCCCATTCCCTCTCTGGTTCTACAGGGGCAGGTAGTACAGCCTGTCATCCTTGAAGTGAACATCCCAAAGGCTGAGAATCCCTTACCTGAGCTGCGAGGGCATTCTGTGCAGCTTGGACATGGCAAAGGCATTTTCACCTTCCATCAAACAGCACAGGCAGAAATCCCTGTCCTAAAACCCAGCCCCCTTCAGTCTGTTTGATCTGGTGCCTGCCAGGCTCTTGTGACTGTGGGATTTATGTCCCTGGAGGTTTTGGGGGACTGCCACCACCTCCTGCCCCGAGGAACCAGCAGAGGCACCCCCCAGCTCTGAGATCTGCTGTTCTGCTGCCACCCAGCACTGACACGTGCAGCTCCTGGGCCTTATTTATGGCCAGGACACGACATCCAAAGTACACAACACCTGGGGTCCTCCTCCCCCTTCCCCTGCACAGGGGGGAACCTGCATTCCCAGGGGTCCCAGATGATGATGGAACACCTGGAGGAGTGATGGCTGCCAGCCAAGCCCTAACCTGTTTAGTCTGGTGGGCAAAGCCAGCTCAGACAATTGGCAGCTCAGCTTTGAACACGGGGACTGAGGCATCCCCCATCCTCCTCCCCAAATAAATCACAGTTCAAAGCAGCTGGGGCTGGGGCAGAGGGGATATTTGACCATGGGGTTGTGTGTTTTCAGCTCTCAGCCCTCACAAAACTCAGAGAGGGGCAGAGAAGCAGAAAAAAGTGGGTCTCAGTTGAGGTGAGTGTAGGGCTGGGCTGACCCAGCACCTGTGGGTGCAGGGAAGGTGAGAATAAGAAAAACAATGGGATCCCCATTCCAGTTTGCCATTCTTTAAGTGGCAAGTCTATCCCAAAGGGCCACTTCATGGATGTCATCTGTAGCTGTTGCTGCCCTACATCATGTCTGAGAAGTGCCACTTTGGGTTTGTATATCTTTCACTGACATGTGTATTTAGCACTCATTAACCACTTACTTTGGGCTAATAATTCAACTTTTGTTCCAGATTTCCTCTTTTCCATGAGTTCCTGGAGCCAGACACCCCTCCTGACATTCATTTCAGCTTTGTCTGCCCTAGCATTTTAGCTGATTTGAGCAATATTTGCCCTGTTATTCTTTAAAATGATTTGTCAGAGTGAAGCCATCACATTGCTTTAAACCTGCACATGATTCTTGCCCATTTCAGCCAAAAGCAAAATCAGAACATTTGTTGATTTTTACAAGGAAAAATTAATTAATTCACTTCATCTTGGTGCTTTAGCCAAGCTGGTTGCAATTAACTTTGTTGTTCCTGTCCAAATTTTTTCTGCTCTTGTTTCTGGGTGTTTTCATTGTTTTGCTCCATCTTCAATGGGCCTGATGGTTTATTTTCCATTTATTTAACCTTTGTCAGCACATAAACTCCCAGGACTGACAGGACCTGGAGTGTGTAGTCCTCACACGGTGTCTTTTTTGTTGGAGTTTTAACTCAAATGTCTTTTTTTGGTTGGTGATTTAACTCAAATGCACTTAAGCCCACGCTTAAACCTGACTTCAGCAGGATCTAAGCCCCTATCAAATAAATTTAGGCAGGACTGGGGCTGTTTGCTACAACAGCACCTGAGGCAGGAGGGGTTATGAGCCTGGCACAGGCGTGGTGGGAAATACCCAGCTCTGCTTCTCTGTGATTTCCTGTCCACATAAAACTGAAATTCTGCAATGAGTCAAATCAAGTAAAGGCTGAACCACTGCGTTTTTCCCCCTTAAATGAAAATTGAACTCTCAGAGGATCAGATTGGCAGCTAAACCCAAACCAGAATCAAATCTGAGGCACAGAACTTAAAAATAATAATAATAAAAAGGGAGTTTGAATTGCTTTGCAGTGCCCAGATCTGGGGCAGTCCCTCCTTGCATGAGCTCAACACACGTGGGGCTCCCAAAAGGGGAGTTTGGCATCTCCCCTCCTTGGCTGCTGGGCAGGAACCTGCCTGGGCTGTCAAGTTTCCTCATCCCACCTTGGGGAATGTTTTGATTTCAGCAGGTCAGCAAATGTTCTCCAAGAACTGCTTTGCTGTTGGGTTTAGTGCTTGTAGGGGTTTTTTTATCCTTGTTATTTCCGCTGCTGTGGGATGAGGGATGATGCACATGCACAAGGAATCCTCCCTGGACTGCAGGAGAGCAATAAACAGCCCAGGCTGAGGAGGAAGTGGATGGAAACCCAACCCAGGAAAATGAGAAGTGGAGGATTCAGCCTTGGCTTGACTCTATGCCCAGAGATGCTGAGAGCTGTGCTGTCACTGACTGCAGCAGGCTTAGGCCACTCCTGGGGGCTTTGGAGGAACCTGGTCCTACAGCAATGCAGGCTTTATTCAAGCCCATTCCCATTTTTTTCCCATTGACCCTGGTTTTCCCCAGGTAATTTGCACCCACATGTCACAAAACTACTATTTTAAATAGCAATGCCTTCAACCAAGGGCTTCTCTTTCAATCCAAAGACTTTGTATTCATTTCCCAGGAGCTCCCAAGCAGGCAAGGACTTCCAAAAGGCAACTTCAGATTCAATAAAAATAAGGGAAGTACTGTTTTTAAATTTTTTTTTCCTTGTCTATTATGCAGTGGAACAAAACCCAGTGAAGGAGGAGGGAAGATTTCTCCCTCTGGCTTTGGTTATGTTCTTGGGCACAGCTGCCACAGGGGTGGAGAAAAGCTGGAAGCAAAAGTCCCCAAGCTCTGGGAGAAGAGAAATCAGCCCTGCTGGGTTGCTCTGCTCCAGATCCTGCTGCAAAGCTCCCCCCCAGGCTGCAGGAATATCACTGCCACCAGGATCCATCTGTGGAGTCTGTTTTAAAATCTTGTTGTGCTAATTTGTGGTTTTCAGAAGAAAGTGTTGGAAAAGAGAGCAGTGTCAGGAACTCAAGCCAGACTTGCTAGTTTTGGCTGGTTGTCCCTTTTCTATATTCCAACTGCTGTTGGATTTTTTGGTATTTTTTCTTTAAATCAAGGAAATGAGAGAAAAATGAATTCTATTAGGAAGACTTCCATTCACTTCTCTGACTCAACAGAAGTCAGCTTTGCATAACTCTGAATCGCCCTGCTCCTTGTTTTGCTGATTCCAAAACATATTTCATAGTAATCCTGAATTATAAAAATTGAACCTGAGTCTAAGATACCTCCACATTTAAGTCAAATTAAGCCTAAGAGTAGTTCCACATCCAGTACCTAAAAGGGCTCCAGAGCGAGGGAGAGGGATTTTGGACAAGGGCATGGAGTGACAGCACGAGGGGGAATGGTGTCCCACTGCCAGAGGGCAGGGTTAGGTGGGATATTGGGAAAGAATTCCTCCCAGTGAGTGTGGGCAGGCCCTGGCACAGGGTGCCCAGAGAAGCTGTGACTGCCCCTGCATCCCCTGCATCCCTGGAAGTGCCCAGGGTGAGGCTGGACAGAGCTTGGAGCACCCTGGGATAGTGGGAGATGTGCCCATGACAGGGGTGGAATGACATTTCAGGTCTCTTTCTGTGATTCTCTAATTACTTACAATTTTTGGTGCTGATGCAGCCCCTATTAAGCAGAATTAAAACATTTCCCTTTGACACATTTATGAGAGCAGGGGAACTTATGCTCAACCCATCTTATTTTTGTGTGCAAATCACTGATTTTGGTGCAGACTGAGCTGCAAAGCTTCCCTTGCCTGGAGCAGGGGCTGAGGGAAGGATGTCCCAGGAATTGGGCACTTTGGCCAAGCCGTGGTGGGTGGAGGCACCTCAGGCACAGGAGAGCTGCACAAAAACCCCAGCAGCTGACGAGGTGGAGGGCAGATTGAAGGGGCAGATGAAGAATGCAGGGTGGTGACAGGAATATCAAATCTGTTTGCTCAGGGAAGGGTCATTCTCCACAAGGCCTGCTTGTTGTTGTCCTCCTCTCGGCGTGGAGTCCTCTTCCAACCTTGCGTGGAGGGAGCTTGGCTGCGCTGCCAAGAAAAACAGAGAGCATCACTCTTTTATGAGCCATCCCTCCCTCCCTTTCATGTTGTCAGGAATTTCCCCGTGTGTCCCTCCCTCACAATTTCCTTTTAATTACGTTGCATCCAAGTGAAAGGAATCCATCCCACTTTGGCTTCTCCAACGCTGGGAAATGGAGCGCTCGCTCTGCTCCTCCTCTCCTGTGTCCTTTTTTGGGGTTTCCAGGATGTCAGTCCAATGGCCTGAAGAAGAAAAATCATCTCAGGTGAGGGCCAATTATCACCTGAGTGCCTGTATGGGCTAGGAGGAAATGTTCACCTGGAATTCCAGGGAGCTGTGGGGTTTGGACGAGGGGAGAGCAGCACAGCTGCTGAGCACACGAGGAAAAGGTGGGGGATGTGTTGCTGATCCTCTTCATGGCTGTAGCCATGAGAGATAAGGGGTGAGATAAGGGGTCACCACACCAGTGATTTGGAATTATAATCCTTGGAATTATAACATTGTGTTCCTGCTGCCTCTGAGATTGCAATAAACACAAATCTGAGGAAAACAAAAAGTACTCAAGTCCTCCCAAAGGGATCATTATTGTTTTCTAAGGGAATGATTATTGTCTTCCAAGGGCATGATTATTGCTTTTTTATTTTTAACCCCTGTGCTAAACTCCCCTTTGTCCAAATGAAAACTTTCCAGGAGGAAAAAAAAAGACAACCACAAAATGAAAAACCAGCATAAAAATCTGCTTGCAAAGATTCTGGTCAAAGATTTCATTTGTTTGTTTCCAAATGTCATTTTAATGAAGTCGAGGAGCTGCATCAGATTTTGTCAAAGCCATAATGAAAACAAGATGTATCCATTAAAAGCAGGGCTGGAAAGGGAGATTAGACAATTCCCCTGCCCTAAAATGGGATTGACTATTTTCAGGATAAAGATAAAACACCAGGAATTGTTGATGTTACTCTGGTCTTGCTTTCATCCCTTACCCAAAATGCAACCTCCTTTTTCCTGTGGCTTTGTTCCCATACCTTGAACACTCCCTTCTCCCTCCTGGATTGAGGCTGACCTAAATTAGGAATGCCCAATTAGAAATCTTCTTTAGGGTCTCCCATCTCAGAGCAGCCCCTCGCATGGGATGCATGGGATGCATGGGTGGTGTTCCCCTGTTCCCTGCCCTGCTCTGGTCCTCATCCCCCATAAAACCTTGCCATGGCTTTTCCGTGCCATTTTTATCACCTCTTTTCTATCCAGGATTTTACCAGTTTTCCTAGGAATTCATTTAGCACCAATGCTGGAGAAACTCCTTTTTATCTACAAGATCCTTGAACTAAATGCACACTGCTGCTACTGCTGGATCCATTTAATGAATCCAAGCATTTTGGGAGAATGTATCAATTTCACCTGCAGTTTCAGCAGGAAATTATGGAAACATTCCCCTCCCATAGAGCCTGATTTTTCCCTGCCTTACCTGTTTTTTCTGCCATAACTATAACACGCAGAGCAGTTGATGTTCAGATTTCTATCTTGACTAATTTTAGCACAAAAGTCAAACCAACCCAAACATTTCAGCTTCATTGGTAATTTGCTTCCATTTGTATTTGGAAAAAAAAAATAGAAAATACATGAGCTGAGATTGATCCTCACAGCAGTCTCTTGGTGGCCATGGGAAGATTTTGTTCCGTAGTGCAGAACACCAAAGAGCACCAAAAAGACAGGAGGCCAAAGAGATGCTGTCCAAAGGAGCTCCTCTGCTTTGGAGCCAGGCTGGGCATGCTGAGGGGGAGAAGAGAAGGCTCCAGAGAGACCTCAGAGCCCCTTCCAGAGGGGCTCCAGGAGAGCTGGAGAGGGATTTAGAAACAAGAGGATGCAGAGCTTCTCTTTCCTGCTTTTGGGATGTAAACTGGGAGCGAGAGCATTTTTCCTGTGTTTTAGAGAGTTAGACCCGAGTGTGATAGGGAAACCAGCAGGGATTAGAATATCCTGAGGTGGAATATTCCCTTCTTCTGGTGCTGGGCACCCAGGAGTGCTGCCTGGGCTGTGAAATATGTTTTACTCCCCAAAAGTAGACATCTCTGTTCTACTGTAGCCAACCCAGACCATTCCTATAAGTGGAATCCCAGAGGGGGTTGCTCATTCCAGGATGGAAATAGAGTTTTATTTTCAACTCCTACAAACTGAGATCATCTGCATGGAAATAGGGGTTAGTAAACCAGGATAAAATTGTCCCTGTGGGAAGTTACACCAGTACATGCAGATGACCAAGAATTTGTATCCTACATTCATTGACCTCATCCATGCAGACAGGGATGGGAGTAGGGTGGAACTTGAAGGACATCTTTTTCTATCCTGGTTTGCTACAAACCTCATCCAATTTGGCCTTTAACTCTTCCAGGGATGGTGCATCCACAGCTTCTTTGTATCTTTCCATATCATTTAGCAATTAGGGAATTAGATGCCTAAGGTTGTTGTAGCAGACAAATCTGACTAAATATTCCCTATTCCTCAAATTCCTGGGATCTGCTATGTTTTTCCTGATCCACAAGGACCCCAGGTAAACAAGGCTGAGGAATTTACCACGGGAAATGAACCCACCTTGTGAATGGCACCACAGCAACATTTTTGCAGATCCTCATGAATTCTGAATGAATCTCAGCTCCACTTCTCAAACTGCAGGGTATTAACTCTAAAGAAATGGAACTAAAATTATTGTTTGGCTTTTGAGGGGCTTTTTGTTGTTTGGTCCCAAGAGAAAATGGAGTTTTCAAAATGGTAGCCTGCAGAGAACTTGGAGTGTTCAGAGATTATCTCACCAAAGGAGATATTTTTTGGGAGGACTCCCCATCCAGTTCTGGAGCTCGTTTATTTAGGGACAAGTCTATGTAGAGATGTTATGGATGCAGCTCAGCTAAGTTAGCTGCAGAACTTGATCTCTTGAATATTTATTTTTAACAGAAACAGAGCAGTGAACAGACTCAGTGGTTATTTATGTTATGGACAACTCCCTGCTCTTGTTTTGTGGACACCATTGTTGTTCCTGTATGCCCAGGGAATGATTTCTCTACAAGCCTGTTAATCTGATGACTACCATAAAATGATCAGTTGAGGTGGCAGAATCACACAGAATCACAGAACCTTTTACCTTGGAAAAGGACTCCCAGCCCATGGAGTCTAAGCTGTGCCTGATCCCCACCATGTCACCCGTCCCAGAGCACTGAGTACCACGTCCAGGCCTTCCTTGGACACCTCCAGGGATGGGACTCCACCACTGCCTGGACGTGGTCCTGTAGCCACACTATTGCTGACACAGGCCAGGTGCCATTTGCCTTCTTGGCCACCTGGGCCCACCAGGCTCACGTTCAGCCAGCAGGAGCCAAATCCATGCCTGACAAGCCCTCTCCTCACTTTTGGGTGGGGGGGCATAGGCTGGGGGGCACCACACAGTCACCCACCAGTGTGGTCCAGGCTGTTCTCCTTCCCTCTCCCCCACCTCTCCCCAAATTCCCTTGCCATGACATTCCTGCAGTTATTTCACTCCTGTAAATCACCCCAGCCCTGCGAGGCAATGCTGTTAATTATGTCACTCAGAGACAAATTTACAGTGTGGAGCAACAGTAAAAAATAATCCAGCTTGAAATGATGGGAGATCCACATTCCATGGGCTCTCCATAAATCACAGCCAGCTCCGTGTGCCGGGCTGATGGGCTCTTCCCACCCACTGGCAGAGCTGGTGGATGTTGGTGCTCACGGCCCCAAAGAAGGCAGCGCTGAACAATAACCTGCATCACTCCAAGTGGGTGAAAAAAAGTCTATTTTAGGTGTCCAAGTGTTTGAGTACCTGATTTTCTAGGTGGTGGCACCATAGTTTCTGGTGAAGAAAATTTATGTTCTCCTAGCACCTGAAAACCTGACTTTTTCCAGGAGGAAATCTGTCCAAAATGTGTTGGCTGCCCAAAATGTGAACTTCTGCACTTCAGGCAGGAAAAAAGCAAGAACACAATTTCCAGATGCCCAATAGTTGTGCTACCCTTGTCTCCAATGAAGGAAATCCAAGTTCAGCTGCCCAGCAGCTTCAAGACACTCAGTGTGGGCTTGCACATTGAAATTTGGGAACATCTTCAGCCCTTTCTGTGAAAATGTTCTGCAATAATCTGAGCTGGGTGCCAAGGAAGGAAAGCCAACGCCTCATCAATCACAAATTTAAACAGCCAATTAGTGAAATGCCCACCTTGGCACACAGTCATTTTCTCACTTCCCGGCTTCCAAGGCTGTTCCTGTGTAAATCCACGGAGCAAACATCTCATATGGCCACCCACTTGCTCACTGCATGGTGTCCCTGTGTCTGGACATCCATCCAGGTTCCTCCATCTTCCCATCAGGTCCAAAAATTGATGGCAGTTCACCTCCTGGCTCTCTTCAGTGAAGTCCAATGTTTTTCTTGGAAGAGGGAAGCACATCTGCAACACCTGCAGGCAGCACACAGCAGTGGATTAAAGACATCAGTGATCAGTCAAGGGGAAACGGCTTCAAACTGCACCAAGGAGGTTCAGGTTGGGTATTAGGAAAAATTCCTTCACTGGAAGAGTGGCTGAGCATTGGAACAGCCCAGGGAAGTGGTGAGGTCACTATTCCTGGAAGTGTCCAAAACACTGAGCGGACATGGCACTTAGTGGGATGGTTTAGTGGGAATGATGGTGTTTGGCCAAAGGCTGGACTTGATATCTTGGAGGTCTTTTCCAACCTTAATGATTCACTGGGACATTTTGTACATGGAAACCTCTGGCAGAAGGTGGCTACCATAGCTTCCCCAAGGAAGGACAAATTTGGAGAGTGGTCACAGCTCTCATCCCATGATAAAAGTTTCTCTGACAGCCCCAGGACCTCCAGGGAAATGCCTGGATCCAAGGTGGGATGACTTGGCATGTCCCAAGTCCCCATGTACACTTCATCTCTCTGCTTTGCCAGAGTCTGGCATCCCCAAAATTGGAGCTGCCTGGCATCAGAGTGGCCATGGTGGGCTTATGTGGCTGTCCCCTTTCTCGTGCTGCTGATGAGACAGCCCCAGCTAAAATCTCCCTGCTTTGATGCCTCAGAGCTTTTTAGCTTTTGACACTGCATGTGGAAGGCAGCTGTCAATTAGCAGCTGAAAAAACACCCTGCGGTGCTAATGAGAGCAAGTCTAACAGAGACCTTTTCCAAATCGTTTCCATCCATTTTTCAGGGCTTTTAATTGCTGTCATATTATGAGGAGGATGGCAGATGGAAAACACAGGGGGAAAAGTCCCATTTGGAGGTAGATTCCTCTCTGCCAGGGCTGACTCCGTGGCAGCCTTCTTCACAGGGTTTTATTCACAGAAGTTTCTCAAGTTGTTTCTGAAGTTACTGGCCCTGGCCACTTCCTGTAACCACTTTTCCCCCAGGACTGGGATGTTCTGTCAGCTGCCACAGCTGGATGGAGGGTTGGGGACAGATGTTGTCTCCCATCCATCCTCAGTGCTAGATTCTGAGTTTTATATATATATATATATATACACAAAATATAATATAATAATATGGGAATATAGTAAAAAAAGAAATATTATGTATTGAAAAAGCACTGGTAAAATGCTTAATATTTCTAAATTCTTACCAAAGAAAAGGCTCCCTAATTATTTTGTTGGTACAGGCAGTGCTGGAGCCTCATCACATGAGGCAGCAGGAAGTGAGAGGAAAACAAGGGAATGAATGAACAGGTTGGACAGGGCTTGGGGCAATGGGGCAGCGCATCGTTTTGAGCCTCACTAATAAAAAAAAAAAAAAAAAATTACAAAAAAAAAGAATTTGCATTTCCTCCTGGATTTGCAGGGATTCTTGGCCCATCCTGAGTTCCACCAGCACAGCTTAAAGAGGAGCCAATGTACCAACTGTGCCTTCCTTAACCCGGGACAGTCACAGCTTAGCAAAGTAAATCTTCCCCAGCTGCACCGGTCTGGAAACAATCCTGCTCAGCTGCTTCCTGGACCTGCCTCGGGAATCTGGGCCAGACTGGGACAAACGGGGGATGGCCCTGGCCCAGGGAATGTGCTGTCCAGGGAATGTCAGCTCCTGCCTCCCGGGGCCTGGGGGTGAGCCACAGAGGCTTGGTCAGTGCCTTTGTCCCAGCACACCTGCCCTGGAGCCAGCCTGGAGAGGGTCAGGCTGGGGAGCCCTGGGAAGCCTGAGGATGGATCTGGGCCTGCTGCAGTGGGATTGCTACAGGAGAACAAGCTCAAGAGAAGGGAGAGTGGAGGAGAAAACCAGAGGAATTCCCCATCCATTAACCTGATGCCTTCTGGGAGCACCACCTTCACCTCCTCCTCTGCCATTTCTGGAGGCACTTCCAGTGCTTGTACACTGATGACTTTTAGCGCAGGTGAAAAACAACTTGCCTGAGGCTTTTGCTTTCACATAAAGCTGCAGCATGGTGGTGGTGCCTGGATGCTTCACTTGGTGACATGAAACACTTTTTCCCCCTCAGATGTGCAGGTTTCCAGGTGCTCGGCCACCACACATGAGGCCTTTGCTGCATCCATCGCTCCATATCCATCCCTCGTGTTTTCCCCAGACCATCTGCGAGGTCATGAACCCCAAGCCCACGTGCTGGGGGGACAGTGAGGACAGAGTGGTCCGAGCTCAGAGCCAGCCATCTGTTCCATGGAATGCCACGTGTGCTCCCTGTTTGGAAAAGGAAACGAGGCAAAACAACCCCTTGTGAGGCAACAGCTTGCAAAGTCCTGTGGAGTCAGATCCTTCTCTTTGGCCTGGCTGGCTGGGGCTGGAGGTCAGCTCTGACTGGGAAAGGAGAGCTGGGCAGACAAAAAGGGGCCCTGTTTGCCTTTCCAGTGCAGGATGAGAAGGGAAACAGCAGGAGAGAACTCCAGGCTTTGTTTATGCTCATTAAGTGCTAAGGAGAAGCGGGAAAAGAAACCCAGGGTTGGGGTTGGTTCAGGTAGGAAGTGCTCAGGGACAGGGAGGGGAGATTCAGAGGAACCTTAGCAGGCAGCTTGGAGTGGAGAAAGGGTTTTGGGTTTTATTTGCTTATGATTATGGAGATATTTTCCACCTATTTCAGCCGTTTTCTTTGTGCTTTTTTACCTATAAAGGGTCAGAGTTAAAGGTGGATGTGGAGTACCAGTGGGGTAGAGAAGGGGGAGCATTGCCCCTTGGTGCCAGTATGGAGCAGGACAGATTTGGGGACAGCAGGACCTCTCCCTGATGCAAAGAGGATGCCAGGGACATCCCAAAGGGCATTCTTCACCAGGACTGAAGCACTGTGTGGATACACCCCAATTTGCATGGAGATCCAAGACTATAGCAGGAGGATTTGGGCTCATCCCTCCACCTTCCAAAGCAGCTAGTGTCTCACCCTGTTAAAGACTCACCACTGAAATATGTTTCCTCCCTCTGCCCCGGTGGAGAAGGTGTTGGATTCAGGGGTCAGGTGAGGGTTCCTCAGTCCTGTGAACATCAAGTCTAAACCTTTTGATTTCTCAGGCTGGGATGGAACATTTTCTTCTGCCGAGCTCTTGCAGCTTTCCTGGGGGCAGCTGGTCAGAGGGATCAGTGTCATCCCTGCCTTTACACCAGGGAATGACATCAGGCCCAAAACATCCTGTGGCTGGTGCAATCCAGGACATTCCTGCAATGCTCAGAGCCTGACACAGCCTGGAGGCAAGGGAGAGGCAGCACCACCGGGGATTTTTCATTGATACCTAAACAAACCTCCATCTTCTCCCTTTCCCTCCTGGGGATTTCTCACCTGTGCCTAAATGAGCCCTGGGCTTGGACTGAGTCTAACCCAGCCCTTGTCTGCAGGTTGAGCTCCTGAGGGCTTAACAAACCTGGATAATCTTTGGTGGTAAATGCAGAGGAATGGGCAACCTCTTCCTGGAGGAATAAACCGAGGCACTGCTGGTTCCCTGCAAAATCAAGGTCCTTGTTTCAGGCAAATGAGGTTTTGGAGCGTGAGGAACCCCACAAATACGAGCTGTCTCTCAGATTTGCACCAGGGCTATTTCTGGTCCCACTATTGTCATCACAGTCATCACCTGGGTGTCCCTGCATACGGCAGGGGGTTGGAACTGGATGGGCTTTAAGGTCCCTTCCAAACCAAACTGTTCAGGATTCTATGTTATTTCAGGAGACATGTGGGACTGTCTCTCCTTTCCTGCTGGAAAGAAATGTAAAAGTTTGAAAATGTTAATTTTAGGCTGACTTTATTCCACCTCCTCCCCTCCCCTTAAAGTTTTGTTTAAAGAATTTATCTGGAAATTATTTTCAAGGTCACAGTGCCTGCGAGTAATCAACCCTGGCTGGCTGAAAAACTTGGGGTGTCATTTATCATTTTATCTCTTCTTTTAAACTACAGGACAGATTGTGGATATGCATCCAGAGCTGAGGGCTCCCTCAAAATCCGTGAGTTTGTGCCAGTTTACACCCACAGAGGAGGCGAGGGAGATGATGATGATAAGGGAAAGTTTAGATTGAATACTGGGAGGAAATTATTCTATGTGAGGGTGAGGAGGCCCTGGCACAGGGTGCCCAGAGAAGCTGTGGCTGCCCCTAGATCCCTGGCAGTGTCCAAGGCCAGGCTGGACAGGGCTTGGACAGTGGAAGGTGTCCCTGCCCATGGCAGGGGGTGGCACTGGATGGGCTTTAAGGCCCCTCCAGCCCAAACCATTCCAGGATTCTGTGACCTCCCATCATCTCAGAGACCTTCCTGTGCCTTTTAAGACTATTCTCCAAAGAGCTCTGTTCCATGTCAGCCTCAGGTAGTTTCAGAGGTGAGGGAGAAGATGGTAAAAGACCTGCCCATGCCTTAAGCCCGTGGCAGAAATTATGATGTGCTGGAGAGACACCTGAACAGGGAGCAGGACTTGTTGGGAGATGGCTGTGCCAGAATCTCAGGCACACTCCATCCTCCCTCCGCCTGGGAATGGCACAAGGTGTCCTTGCCCCAACCTGGCCTCCAGGCTGAAGCCTCTGCAGGTGTTAAAGACATCAACTGCCCACCCTCCTCTTCCCGGTGTTTTTCCATCTGCCTGTGTTTAGCAGCTCGTATTTTTCGAGCAGCAGGATGGGTGTGAAGAGAAACAGGGCACCCAGGGACCTCAATAAGGCAGCACTGGGATGGAGCTGGCTCTGGGGCTGAGCAGTGCTGGAACCTTCCGAGGTACGGGCTTGGAAGTGACAACTCCAATGGAATTCAGGGGCAAATACACAGCAAACCCTCCAGGTTTATGGCAGTGGAGCAGCAGGAGAAATAGTGATTTCTTCCAAAAAACCTTCAGTCCAAAATACTTTCCATGCTTTTTTCCTCAAGTGCAAATTGGCATCCTCCAGGGAAAATGGATTTCCGCCCAAAATCCAGAGAAGTTTCACAGGGAAGGGGTGGGGGGTGACAGTCATTTTTTGGGGGTGTTTGTAAAGGGGCAAACATCACATCATGCTTCATTAAGGGTTGGGCATTTGCTTATATCCAGGTGACTTCCATCTCCTGCTGTGCCCGTTCCCTGCAGGTGAAGGCTCATTGTACCAATGAATCATTTGGAAAACCTGTAGGGAACCTGTAATAGAATCCCAGAATCGTTTGGTTCTGGAGTTCTGGAGGCTGAGAATTTTAGATTTTCTCTACAGACAGACTCTGACTCCCAGGAGAGCACTGCATTTGACCTGAGGTGGTGGAGAAGGCTTCCAAAATTGATTAATAGCACTGGGATTATGGGTGTATTGTTGTTGTATAGTTGTTTAGAAATGTGTCATATCACAGGGTGGAAAATTTAGAGTTTGGTGTTTTAGAATATAGTAATAAATATGAAGCAAGATGGAGGTTTTAGGGTGGAGGCATGTTGTTCTCCTTTACCTTCTTTTTCCTTCTTCTTCATGGGTTTGGGTGGTATTTTGTTATTGGACAGAAAAGTCCACACTGTGGACTTCAAAAGATCAGTTATTGGGTTAAAAGTGAAAATAATTTAGGTGTCATTTCTTAATTGGGTAGTTTAGCCTTAAAAGACCTTGTAACAAGAGATAGCCATTTTTGTGCCTGGTTAATGAAAGACTGCAGAACTCACTGCTGTGAGACTGTAACATAGATAAGAAATAATAAACACCTGAGCCTGAACACAAACTATCGTCTCAAGTGCCTTCAATACTGACCCCAACATAGGTAGGAAAAGGAAGCTGAAAACTGGCAGTTTGGGTTGGAAAGGACCTCAAAGTTCATCTTGTTCCATGGGCAGAGACATTTTCTACTCGACAAGGTTGCCCAAGTCCTGTCCAGCCTGGCTGGAGCAGTTCCAGGGGTGGAGAAAAGAGCAGGATGCAGTGGCAATAATCAATATCTATTCCCTGGGAGGACTTCCAAAAGCCACCAGCGCACTCCAGCTTTCCAAGGGTGTTTTCCAGCCCTTTGGAAGCAAGCTGGAGCAGACACAGGGGCTGTGAAAAGCCAGCTCTAGAAATGTGCTTCATCCAGGCAAAGCAAAACTTAATTAGGGCCGGCTGGAAGAGCTTTTTCCTCTGCAAAAGCTCCTCTTGTGCAAAACAGATCTTTCATCAGAATGGGAAGATCATCAGGAATTTTAGAAACTAGGTGGCTGCTGTAATCTGAAATGTGTTCTCCAAAAAATAAAAAATGCTCCTTTGGGGGCTTTGAAGTGATGCAGTCACTTATTCATTTGGATGTCAACGGAACATTTTTCCAGAGAACTGCTCTAGGAATGGAGCTTTTCCAGGCGTGGTGGGGTGATGGATGGGTGTTTCATATGAAAATCACTGAAAATTTGGAGATAAATTTAAATTGGAGACCTCAAGTGCTGGCACAGCAGTTGATCAATTCACCCTTGTGCTTTCAACCCAACAACCTCCAGTAACTTAATCAAGATAAATTTTAAACATATACTGGATATATTTTATATGTATATTGCTGGTTCTATGTAATTAACAAATATATTCTTCCTGCTCCTTTGCCTTCCTTCCCACAGATGACATTTTAACAGCTTGAGTGATGTTGCTTTTATGATGCACAAGTCATTTTCCTAAACAGCAGGATAAAAGTTTGTTCAGGCAGGAATTTCATTAACTTTGGGGTCCTTGTTGCACTTAGCTGCATTGGGCTTGGCATGTGGGAATAATGGGTTCCAGAGCTTGGAATTTCCATTATTTTCCATCCAGTTTATTTAAAAATCGTTGGATGGATTATAAAAGGCCACAAAACAATGAAAGTACTGTTGTTTCATATTGTTTGCTGCTGCATCCATATGTTTGGTGTTCCAGGGTTCCCTAGGAGACCTTTGGGGTGCCACAGAGGGAAAAGCATCTCGTAAAACAATTCCTTACTCTTGCTTTGTCCTCATAAAAGAATATTACAAGTCTTTGTGGATGGGATGAGACAGCGGGAAGTTTCTGATGGAGCTGATGGTATTGGTAAGGATTTTTTGCCTGCAGAGCTCTGTGCAAACCAGGAGCATTTGCAGAGGGGGAAACTGAGGCACCAGTGGTGTCCCGCCGTGCCAAACCAACCCAAACATGGGATCAAACCTTTTTTTCCAACCCCAAGCCAATGTTTTCCATGTGCCTTCACCCAGATCCCTCCTGAGGGATGCCCATTACTGAGAGATAAGTGCACCTCTTTGCCTCCTGCTGGGGATGGGGACCAGTGGTTAGCTCTGTGCCTCCCAGCTGGCTCCCACCCATGGGATGTTCTTTTAAAAAAAGCCCTCCCTAGATCAGATTTGCTCCCAGCCCATGTTTATAGGGAAGGAAGCACAGGACCTTACAAAGGCTGCATTGCCAGAGGCCTCTTGCTGGCTCTGCTCTGCTCCCCAGCCTTTTTAGGGATCCCTCCTTGATGGTTAGTGTAAATTGGACCAGGCTCCAAAAGAAATTGCCTTGTCCTATGGTCTCCAGCATTCCTGAGGTGGGGAATGCCTCATACTGTAGATAACTGGCTAATAAAAGCACAGTGTTCTTACAGAATAAACAGCCCTGCTGCTTAAATTAAATAGGGATGTGAAATATGGAAGTGCTGGGTGCATCCCAAAATATCCCCCTGAAGAGGAGTTCCCAAAGGGGACCCTCTAAGTAGTGGGGCTGCTGTGTCCCCCTCCCTCAGCCCTCTGGGAAAGATGGAAGTGCTTGCAAGGCAGTTTCAGCTCAGCTTTTGATGAAAAAATCCCCTTTCAGAGCACTGAAGTGCTGGGAACTGCGAAGGAAAGGGTGTGAAGAGGGAGGAGAGCGGGATGGGGAGTCATCTGTAAATGTGGACAGTGTGTACGAGCGATCCTAATTGCCTGGCAAGCTTTTACTCCGTGTTCCAGGGATTCTTTTCCAGCTGGCTCTGTCCAGTGTTATCCTTTCTGAGGCACAGGCAGATGTGCAAGGGGAATTACTCACAGTGCCCCGTGCCCAGCTGTCTGCAAACAGCTCCTGCGAGGTGTCCTGCACCCACAGCAGCCTCACATCTGTCTAATAATGAGAAACCCACCCTTGCAGCTTTGTTTAATGTCCTTCTAAATCCCTTTGTTCCTCATCCTCATCTTAGTCCATCGGTGCATCTGGTGGTGCTCAGTCCATGTATGAACTGTGCAGAATGGAGATTATTAAACTGATTGTTGACTATTAAAATTATGTCACATTCAATGCCACAAAATCCTGGGAAAAAAGCTAAGATCCGGACAAATTGTCAGAAGGAGGCGGAGGGATGGCCGTGCATTGTCCTGCATCAAGGGGTGTTCCCACAGTCCCAGACAACTCACAGAATCCCCGACTGGTTTAGGTTGGAAGGGACCTTAACAATCACCCACGGCCACCCCTGCCATGGCACGGACACCTTCCACTGTCCCAGGGTGCTCCAAGCCCTGTCCAGCCTGGCCTTGGACATTTCCAGGGATCCAGGGGCAGCCACAGCTGCTCTGGGAATTCCATTCCAGGGCCTCCCACCCTCACAGGGAACAATTCCATCCCAATATCCCACTTAACCCTGCCTTCAGGCAGTGGGAAGCCATTATCCCTTGCCCTGGCACTCCATGCTTGTAGAATCACATCCTGGTTCTGCCAGAGGGTGTGCCCAGCTCATGGACTCTGTGTCTGTACTTTTTCCTTTTGCTCTCCTTCATCTTTTCTTTTCTGAGAAAACATAATTTTCCATAAAATCATGGTCTCACCCATGGCCAACTGGTCATCCCATCCTTGCAAGGAGAAATAATTAAGGAAGGAAATCTGATTGTGCCAGAGATAAAGGTACATCCAAAATATTTCTAGTTTTGAGGGGCAGATTTGCACTTGCCTGAGATATTGTAAAAGATATTGCAGAAAACAAGGAAAAATTCCCAGCTCAGCTCACAAAACCCATTCCCAAAGAGCTGAGCAAGCCAGAAGTATTTTTGTCTCACACCCCATCTCTCTTAACAGGCAAAGATCTGCTGTTGCTGATGAAAAAGTCACTCTTCAGCTAAACAAAACCTCTTCCAGGGTGAGTTTTCACTCCCTGAGATACAAAATACTTGTAAAAATGTATGAAGTTTGTTATGAATCTGAAAATTCTCTAATGAGAAACTTTTGCTCTCCTCCCATCGCCCCAGGCAAGGGAGGATGGCTGGGATGTGTCAGGAAGAGATCCCACCCTTCTGCACCCAGGAGCCCAGTGAAAATCCTATTGGATCATGGTGAAAAACATGTTTTTTCCCATTAGTGGAAGATGACACTTTCTTTCTTGGATTTCCTTTCTTCTGGGTTTTCCCATGGAAATAAAAGGTGGGGGGGGAATGGATTCGAGGGTTTTACCTGGGGAAACGGTGTCTGGAACAAATTTTGGAGACCAAACTGAGCCATGAGAGAGGGTGGAGGGGAACTTCCAGATCCTGGTGGCCACAACCCTTCCCCTGCCACTTGTTTGATCCCCATCCCAACCTTCCCCTGGAGGTGACAGACCCCCACCAGCAAGAGAACAGGGTAGGACCCTCTCATGACCAGCACAGTCTGGAATAGCAGGAATAACAGGACCTCCCACCAAGCACAACCAGGCTGGAAGAAAAGCTCCTGCAGAACTGTGGTCCTCAAGGGGTGTGGGCTCTTTGACATTGCCTTGGGGAGTGGGACATTGGGAACATCCTCTCCTCCCAACGTAGGAAGCCACCAAGCAATGGGAAGTGACCTCTCCATCCCAAGGGCTCTGATAGCCTGGGGTGTGCCTGCCTGTGCTATGAAATATTTATTCTGTGTGGCATCCTTGACTGCTTTTCCAACTTGTTTCTTCCCCCCACCCCACTCTCGTTTTATATCCGCTTCTCTTCCTTTTCAGACCCGCCTTATTCCGGGAATTATGGGAAAAGTGTGGCAAAAATCCGGAAGGGGTTTTTAACTGTGTTTTAAGAAGTACTTCCCCCGTTGCCATCCTGCTGACAAAGACTCTTTTAGGATTCTGTGATTCTATGAAAATTTACAGCAAACTGTGTGGTGCAGCATCGCACTGGCTTCTTTCAAATTCAGAGATGCAGGATCTGGTCTAGGGATTCCTACAACCTGACTGCTGGGACTTATTCTGGAATTTCCTGGCTTACACCATGAAGATCTGAGCCAATCCTTGGAAATCAAAGAGCAAACAAGTAACACATTTCCTCTTCCAGTGTCACCAAAGTATCTCCTCAGAAGGAGCTTCACAGAAACATTTAGGTTGGAAAAGTCCAACCTGTGACCAGTCCCGTCCTTGTCACCTAGCCCAGAGTACCACATTCAGGACTTCCTTGGACACCTCCAGGGACGGGCACTCCACCACCTCTCTGGGCAGTCCCTTCTGATGCCTGACCACCCTTTCCATGGAGAAATTCCTCCTGCTGTCCAACCTGAATGTCCTCTGGAACAGCTTGAGGCCATTTCCTGTTGTCTTGTCACTGGTTACCTGGAGAAGAGGTCAATCCCATCTGGCTACAATCCTCAGCTTCTTCTGAGCCAGGATCCTTGTGTGGGATGCAGAGACCTCACCTCACGCAGAACTGCAAGTGTCCCCTCTTTGGAGTCCCCAGGGCGGCGCACAGGGGGTCCGGTGCTGCATCCCGGCTCCGTCTCCTGCATCCCGGCACAGCTGGATGGAGAGCCCGGCTGCTGGAGGCAGGGCTGGCGGAACAAAGAGGCCAGTGAGACGGGGACTTTTGAGTGATGGAGAGCAAAGCCCGGCAGCTCCCCGCAAGCGTCGGGGCCGTGAAATCCGATTCGTGCCCCTCGGCGGCAGCGAAGGGACCCCGCGGCAGGGACGGGAGCGCGCTGGGGCGGCGGGGAGGGACAGGTGGCCGCGGGCTGGGAAGAAGGACCGTACCGAGGCGCCGCGGACACAAGATCCTCTTTGTTCGGGTGTTACTGGAGTAGAAGAGTGGCTGCGGGAGAGGTCTCGGCACAGCTGCCTGAACTCCTTCCCTCCCGGAGATCAAAGCCCGCCTTTCTAATTGCGGCTTTTATTGCGCTCGCCCGAGCACTCGCCCGCTGCCCCGGTGGCTTTGGCGGGGGACAGGTGTTTGTTAACACGCGTGCCATCGCGGGGGATTAGCGGATTTAAAAGCGAGCCCCGGGAGACACGCCGGTGCATCGCGCTCCTGTTAAAAGGAGGTTTCTGCAGGAGCGTCTGCCCCCCTGGCACAGGAGAGGGAAAGGAAGAAGCCCCTGGGTTCACAATGTGAGCCCTGTGCATCGCATCCTGGTGGAAGGGCGTGGGCTGGAGAGGGGTCTCTGCACAGGGATGCTCCATCCTGGAAAAGCCCCAGCTGGAGCAGGGATCACTCACTCCATCCCCCCAATGCTCCCTTACTGCACCAGGGACCCTCCCCAGTTCATACCCTCCAAAATCCCTGCTGGACCAGGGACCCACCTGCTCCATTCCTCAAATGCCTCAGCTGGAGCAGGGATCCTCCATCCCCTAACCACCCCGTGCTTGACCTGGGATTGTCCCATATCCGAAAATATCCCATGCTGGATGTTTGATCCCACCCTACAACGGACCAGGAATCCCCACGTTCTCTTTATCCCCTGGAATTTGGGGCCTTTCAGAGATTTCCAAGCAAGGGAACTGCAAGGTGGGGGAACAGTCAAGAGAAGAACTGTTACATTGCTTAAAGGTACCACAGCTCCTTTCCATGGAGGATTAAAATATGTGGAGAGCAAGAACTGCTGGCCCAGGAGCCAGGGAGGGGACAGAAACTTGGCTGAGGATCCCGGAGAACAAAGCAAAAACAGGAAAATGCACAGACAAGCCTGGAAAGTCATAAAAACAAAGTTTAGGTTAAATACACAGAGGGTCTCTTATGCCCTTGGCAGGTTAATAAAGGGCAACTTTTGCCTCCAGAGCCTGTGGCAGAAGCCATCGCTCCTGGTTACTCACAGGGAAGACAAGAGGAGGGGGATGGAGGTGTCCAGGGAGGACAGAAAGGAGCCCACACACCCCCAAATCTCAGATCTAGGGGAGATTTGCCCCCAAGCAGCAGCAGGAGGACACAGAACCCCACGGGCAATGACAGCTGGGTGGAAAACCCTCATCACTTCCTGCTACTCTGGTCACTTTTTGGTCTCCTACATATCCTCCAAGCTCCTCAGCCTCTCTGATTTAGGGTTTGGTTTTTTTCTTTTTACTTCATAGAATCACAGAATTATTGGATGGTTTGGAAGGGGCCTTATTTAAAGCCCATCCAGTTCCACCCCCTGCCATGGGCAGGGACACCTTCCACTATCCCAGGTTGCTCCAAGCCCCATCCAAATCTGACCTTGGACACTTCCAGGAATCCAGGGGCAGGCACAGCTTCTCTGGGCACCCTGTGCCAGATATTTATACCACTGTGCTGGAGTATAAACCTCTAGAATTGAGACCTTGGGTGTGAGTTGAAAAAATCAAGGGTGAGGACAGAAAAAAAAAAAAAAAGGGAAAACGTAATATCCCAAATATCCTCCCAGATAGCTTTTTGTTTATTGGAGTTGAAACCAACGTCCCTATGGACATGCAATAGATTGAAAAGTTTGTTTGGGGAAAAAGCAGTGATAATTTCCCACTGGCTGCTCGCCATTTCCTTTCATGGGCACAGCTCCTAAAAATGAGGCATTTTCCCCTTTGATGTCATGGAAGGAAATAACCTTCTGTGTTTGGATCCAGCCTTGCTCAGATCAGCCCTGCTAATGCCAGTCAGGCTGTTGAGGGAATGGGAAGGGCGTGGGGAGGTTCAGCTTGACCCTTTAGCACCATTTTCTTTAACTTTCACATTAAATTACTGTCCTATTGTTCCATATCGCCCCGTTGCATCCTAATTTCCCCACCACGAGTCTTTTGTTCCCCTACAAAGCTTTGGAAGCAGATGAGAAAGGGAAACCACTTAAACCACTTGCAATAATCATTCCAGAGGGTACCTCCAGATCACAGGCAGCAGCACATGGAAACGACTGGGAAAATGAAGCCCTGTCACGAAATGTCTATTAATTTTTCTTGGAAATGCTTTGGTATTGCTTTGAAAGCTACTTGGGACTGTCCAGGATGGCAGAACTGGGATCCATTTCCCTCCCTGCTTTAAAATTCATGCAAGGCACAAACGAGTTGCTGAGATTTTCCTGCCATCATCACCAGGAGCTGAATAAAAATCACATTAAACTTACTTTACACTTCTGCAGCAGCCGACGGCCAGTGTCTTTAAGTGCTTTTTGAGCCTGTGGGCCAAAGAAAAATCAGGATGCTGTCAAGTCAAGGAGCCTTTCTGTTAATTTAACGTGGTTAGCTTTGCCAGTGGGATAGATTTTCCAACGTGCTCAGCTGTTTTATGAGTCTGGCCTCTTCTTTTGGTGTCTGAATCGAGGAGAAACTCCTGAGTGAAATAAATGACCTTGTGGTTTTCTGAGATGCTGGCTCAGGCAGCCTCCATCACCGTCCAGAGGTCCTGGGTGACGCCACCATACTGAGGCCAGGCTCCAAACAACGCCAGGAACATCTTCCACACCTCCCGGATTTATAACAACCCTGAAAATACAACAAATCTGCTGTATTTTTTCTTGGTGACTCAAAAAGAAGTGTATTCCCTTCTGGCATGTTTCCTCCCTGAACACGTTGCCACAGCCTTAAATAGCTTTGGAAAAGGGGGGAAAAGAGAGAGGGGAGGATGCAGCACATGCTTGCAAAAGGGTTAATTCCATGCTAATTCCAAGGAATTTCTTCCAGAGAGGGGCTGGTGCATTTGGGAGGCTTGGCTCAGCACAGGACAAAGCAACACCTCTTCTGTTGTTCCAAAAGAAAAATGAAAAGCAAAACGAAATGTTAAAAGAAAGCAAACAAACAAACAAACAAAACCCCCCAAAAAACCTAATTCCCCCAAATAGAAAGATTCTCTCGGGTGGAAAGGACAGTGGGATGTTTGGACGTCCAGTTTCCTTGGATTTTTAGGCAGTTTCTCTTGCAGCTAGTGCCCTCTTGAGGAAACCTCTCCTCTATTCCATTTTTACAGGGTTTTTTTTCCCCCGGATGAAATTATCTCCCGGCGGGGAGCAGGAACATGGTCAAGGGGCTGCGATTCTGCCCCAGCCCAACACAGCCAGCGGTGCCGGGGACCAGCTCACGCCTTCCCACCTGGACCCACCAGGAAGGAGGATGGCATCGGGATGTGGGATTGCAGCCCCCAGGAGAGGAATCTTTCAAATTCAACGTGCTCCCGGTGGCAATCCGGGATGCTCTGACCCCATCCCCGAGGGAAGGTCCCCCACCGGCATCATCACAAGCTGCCGCCCGCTTTGCTCCCCTCCTCGCCTCCCGAAAACACGAGATAATTGGGAACGGGAGCAAAAGGTGAGGACAGTGCTCCTCTCAGATGTCCGAATGTCAAAGCGACGCTGGCACAGAGCTGGCGGCAACAAAGGGCCGTCGGGATCGATGCGGCTGGCGGGGACGGCAGCGGGATGAGAGGTTGCTTCCCGGGAAAGTGATGCCTGAGCAGGCGGAGCAGCAGTGCCATCGCCTGGAGCCCTCCTCCAAGATGCTGTGCCTCAGGCGAATGCTAAAGTGAACACAAACACACGTTAATTTTGTTTTTCCACAGCCCAAACCTCTCCCGCAGCACGGGTACTCCATGGCAAAGGGATCAGGATTTACACCACTCTTCTTTTTTTCACCCCAAAAGTGTGGAGGACGCACGAGTTTCACAGCGAGGTGGTGCAGCTCTTGAGCACGGCTTGGGAAAACTCCCTGCGTGAAGGATAAATGGCTTGGGGAATGATTTTCAGGGCAGTGCTGGGGATGGAGGATGGTGGAAGCGCTGGGGTCAGGCTTTGTTCAAGGAATATGGAGAGGAGGGTGGCGATGGAAAGCAAACCCGTTGTACCAGAAGGCAAAGTTTGCAGAAAATGAGCCCTTCGGGCTGATTTTACCCTAAAAATATGAATTTACATCTGCGGCCCCAGCAATAACACTGATTTGGATATTTGTGCTGTGTCAGGGGAGGTTTAGGCTGGATGTTGGGAAACGCCTGAGCTCTGAACAAGCTCCCCGGGGAATGGCGACATTCCCAAGGCTGCCAGGGCTTAAGGGATGTTTGGACAAGGCAAAGGCTGGGATTGCTGGAATTGGTGTCTGTGCAGGGCCAGGGCTGGACTTGATCCTTGTGTTTAACCCAGGGTATTCCATGCCTATGGCCTGTCGCCAGCAGCAGGCAGCAGGTTTCACAGGGAACAAAGATAAAGGAACCCAACTGTAAAAACTACTTCTAAAACCCACCAGCAACAGGCACAGAGCTGGAAAAGCACTCCCTACCCCTTGAGAACAGCCCTTACGTACGTGCAACGTGCAATAAGGGATGCGGGGCGTCCGTCTCACGCATCGCATAACATGCGACAGATACGGAGAGAAATCCGTATTGCACGCCAAGCACACTCGTTTCTTTATAGGGAAAGTTCGCTTGTCACACAGGAAACAAAGGGATTTTAAAGGGCTGTAACCACGGCCGCACTCAGGCGCCGCGCGCCCCCCTCAGCCCCTCACGGGCCCCGGCCACGCCCCCGCCTTGGCCACGCCCCCTGATTGGCTACGCCCCCGTCTTGGCCACGCCCCCGTCTTGACCGCGCCCCCGGATTGGTCACGCCCCGTCTTGGCCACGCCCCCGCGGTCCTCCAGGAGCACCGAGACGCGGGCGGGAGGTGCGGAGGGGAAGGCGGAAGTGACGTCAGGGCGCGGCGCGCGGCGCCGTGAGGGGAAGATGCCGGTGGCGGTGATGGCCGAGAGCTCCGCGAGCTTCAGGCGCCTCCTGGAGCAGTGCGAGACGCAGGAGCTGGAGGTGCCGCGGGACGGGGTGTGGGGAGGGGTCTGTGTCCGTGCGTGTGAGGCGGGCAGGGTGCGTGGGAGCGGGGGAGGGCTCAGTGTTTGAGCTTGCCCCTTGGGCTCGCCAGAGAGCCCGTCGGAAAGTAGCACCGTGCAGATAAATGGGTGTTTCCGTATTATTATTCGCGTCGCTTCAGAGGGAATGGGGGGAGTGGTGGAGTTTGTGGGTTTCCGTCCTTCTCGTGGCTGAGAAAATGAAGGTATCGATGAGGGGAGTGTAGCCCTGAGCCAGGCTCGGGGAATTACCCTTAGAACGAGTTTAATGTGGCAGCTTTCACTGGGAGCTCCCTCCGTGCTGCTTTACGGTCCGTTGTCCCTTGATAAAAGGCCTGAAGCCTTATTGGAGATCTTTGCAGCTTTCAAAATTTTACACCTTTTTTATCGCTCCTTTATTTCCTCCTTGTGAGCGCTGCTGAGGTGTGGCAGGGACCGAAGCTTAGCTCGAGGTTCTTGGGAGGGACGGAGAGGCTTTGCTGTGGTGGAGTGGCCTGAGCTGAAGGTAGGGGGTGATTTAATTTTAATTTCAACTGCTGCAACTCTCATGAGCGTAGGAAGATGGAGGCTTATTTATTCCCCCCCAAAAAATTGCACAGACCTGTTACATGATGTGAGAAAAAACATAAATAAAGCTCAGTCATCTTGGAGTGTTCAGTTTACGTAAAACCTGGCTTGGTGCTGCATTTTGTATCACACCCCCCTTTAGAATCTGCAAGCCAAGAATGTGTGTTTGTTTTCAGGCCCCTGGAGGAATTGCCACACCCCTGGTTTATGGCCAGCTGCTGGCTCTGTACCTGTTGCACAATGACATGTAAGTGGCTTGTCCCAGCCTGCGGCACTGGCTTTGTCACCAGCACATTGGGAATGGGCTCTGGGATTAATAAAAATGTTGTTTTTACAGAGAAATAATGACAATATTCCCAAGAATCGAGTCTCTTTCACCCCTTGATCTGTCAAGAAAGCTGTTCTCCTTTCCTGTGGGGGAATTTGGGAATGCAGTTCCTTCAGTGGTGAAATTGGCTCCTCTGGGAAGTGTTAAACATTTCAGAGTTTTGTTTTGTAGCTCTTCAGGGCTACATTTGTTTTGGGTTGGATTTGGGGTTGTTTTGGATTTGTTGGTTTGTTTTGGGTTGGATTTGTTCCTTCTGTTTAAATTCCAGCAGGATAGCTCTGGACCATCCCTGTTAAAAATGAGTGTTACTATTGGCTTGAAGGAGCTAAATCTGCAGGAATTCCTGGGAATTTGGTCTGGGGGGGTTATTCCATGTCTCTGGATGTACTTAATGCACTAAACTTGAGGTTTTGGGGAGAAGTTGCTTTCCCAAACTGGTGTTAAATGAGGCAATTAAAGAACTGTTGGTTGTGTTCCAGCAGTGCAGTGTTGTCTGCTGGAGAGCATCTCTGCTTTTCCCACTTCAGTATCCAATATTCCTTCCTGGAAAGAATATTTTTAAAGCACTGAGAATGTTCATTACAGCATCTGGACAAACCTTGTGGTGTCTTTTTGCCGCATATGGTGACTGAGAAGTATTTTTAGTCTTTCTATTTATTTGTTTTTAGGAATAATGCACGTTATCTCTGGAAAAGAATCCCTCCTGCTATCAAATCTGTAAGTATTGGGCCAAATTTACCTCAGAAACATGCTGGTTTTGTTGCACAGCAATCTGGATTAATACTGGCTTTTGTTTTTGTTTTTGGTTTTTTTTTTTTGTCACAACAGGCAAATGCTGAACTTGGTGCAGTTTGGTCAGTGGGACAAAGAATCTGGCAGAGGGACTTCCCAGGAATCTACACAGCAATCAGTGCACATCAGTGGTCTGAGACTGTCCAGCCAATCATGGAAGCACTCAGAGGTACAAGCTGAGCAGGGAATTGCCTGGAATTATTTATGTCTGCTCCAACAGAAACAAATTGTCAATTGTGAAAAATCAGGACAACTGCTGCCAAGTTTTTGTAGGTTTTACTAAAAGGTTTTCAGGTGTCGGGTGTAAATAAATAGCTCTACAAAACCTTGTAGAAACAAGTGAATTAGTCTTAGTAGGATTTTGTTTCTGTGTATTCTTTGACACTGGATTTTCATAAACCATGTGGTTTGTTCTGTAAGAGCAAAACAGACCATAAATCACCCAGTTTTATCAGACTTTTGACCGGGGAACTTGGCTTGGCATTTCAGAACCTTGTAGGACTTACAAGGTGTTTTTTCAGTGAAATGTTTTCCATCTTCTGTAATGGTAACATGCAGATTCTTGCTCCTAGAGGGCAGTGCAGACTGCTAAAAAGAGGTGTTTTGCAAAACAAGTTCCCTAAAACTGCTTTTTAGATGCCACTAATTAGTAACTAATTGCTGGCATATTGCCATCAGAGAATGCAGAGTTCCCTGAAGTGCTTTACATGCTGGTGGTGCAGCCCAGGATGCTGCAGGCTGCGCTTGGAGGTTCAGTGTAGGCTCTGAGGGGCAGAGAACAAGCTGCTGTCTCTTGCTGCTGACTGTGAGTTGTGGGAAGGGAGGGGGAACTCCTGAAGTGCTCACTTGAAGGCTGGTAGTGCTTTTCCAGAGGTGGTAGAATTGAGGAAATGTTCTCAGCTTTCCCAGCTCTGGAGATGAGTCTCTTGTGCCCTGTGTTCTCTCTCCCTAGATGCAACCAGGAGACGAGCCTTTGGACTGGTTTCCCAGGCTTACACATCAATAGTTGCAGATGATTTTGCAGCCTTTGTTGGCCTTCCTGTAGAAGAAGCTGTGAAAGGTACTTGGCGTTATTCCCTGAGTAATTTTTGTACTGATGATAAGCTCACAGAGCTCTAAGTGATAATTAATGAAAATGTATCTACAAATTCTGAACCTGTTAAGTGACTGGGCAGTGATCAGAGAAAAAAAAAAATCTTGGTTCTGGATAATGGTTTGATTTTTTAAAAACTATTTGCTGTTAACTATCACTCTTTATTCTCCTCTTCTGTGTCTTACAAATACCTTTCCAGGTGTGCTAGAACAGGGCTGGCAAGCAGACTTTGCAACTCGCATGGTGATGCCTAAAAAGCCAGGTAGGTGGAGCTGTTACTTCATGAAACATTCAGCATTTTCTAGGAATTGGGTGTGACGTTTTTAATTACAGCTTTGCACAGGATTCTCTTAGATACTTTTTGGACACTTGCTGCTCATAAACACAGAGCATGTGTAAAACGTGAGGAAGTACAAAGTGGTGGGTTTGGTTTGGACCTACAACAAGTAGTTTGGATTAAGCTAAATCCTTACATTAACTTGTTTAAACAAAAGCAGACAGGATATGCTGTGATTGCTCCCTCTTCTCTGCTGCTGGCTCTACCTCTCTGCAACACAAGCTGGGTGACCTCAAATGATGTGTCTCAACCTAATAAAGATGAGTAAAAAGTAGACCATCTTGAGCCTGAGATTTTTTTTTCCTTCAGGAGAATTAGAGCTTCTTTAGGCAGGTGTTCCAAGGAGCTCCAGTTGTTGATGTAATTTTCTTTGCTTTTAAAATCTAAATCTTCTTTTCTTCACTTTCATGGTGTTGATTACAGAATGTCTGTTCCTGCAAAGCTAGGTCTGCAAAAATACTTGCCTTTTTTTTTTTTCTTTTTTATAAATCTGTATCTGGCTGTGGCAAAAACAAATACTAAGGTGTAAAAGCAGGATGAAAGAACTGTTCTTAAACTGCTCTGTGCAGCTCTGGCAGAAGGAGCCAAATTACAGCATATCCAAAAGAGTAGGATATGTTAGAGTAAGAAATACACTGTTTGTATGGGCAGAGTTTTTGGGTTTTCAGAGCCCATAATAAACAGATGCCAGGTGTTGAAATCTACCTCTAAGGGGCACAAAGCCAAGCAGAACCCTGAGATTTTATATATGAGCAGGTGGGGGTTTTATGAACTGGTTGCAAAATATGAAGAGCTTAAAAAGAACTGGGAATTGCTTGCATGTGGTTGTTGTTTTCCAAAAGCGAGCGCAAGAACTACTATTCAGGCAAAAGAAAGAGGCTCTTTTGAAGTAACTATGCCTTGGATATTCTGCTTTTTAGTTACGAAGTCAAGTGTGATGAATAAACAGGTTTAATTTTAATTAGCTTTTGATCCATGTTTTGCTGCATAGAACTGTTTAAAACTGTTTCACTGGGCTAATTTTGTATGTTCTTCTCCAGGTGTGCTGGAAGCGTCCTTTAACAGATTTATTCCTTCATCAGGTATTTTTGTTTATATATAATGGATTTAGCTAAACCTGCATAAACAGTGAGTGGGAATTGAGTCCTAGAGAAGTGAAAGTTCTCACTAGCCCCCCCAAAATAAAAAACAACAGCTTACCCCAATTAGGTGCTATGTAAATGTGCTTCTCACTCCCTCACATTTTAAGCAGTGCTTGAGATTCCTGAGGTTCCCAGTTCCATAGCAGACCTCCCATGTGTTCTGCTGGTCTGATCACCCACCAGATCTGTTTGTTTGGAGTCCTCAGGATAGCAGCTTGCAAGGAAAGGAGCAACCAGAGAGCTCCAGGAGCTTTCTTCTCGAGGCAGAGTACTGTCAGCGCTCATTACTCAGACTCCAGTGTGTGCACAGAAATTCTGGAGGCTGCTGACAAGTGGAACTTGTTGCAGCAGTTTTTGTGGTTAGTAACTCCTGGACTGCTGAATGCTGCAGATAACAATTATATCAGCTGGAGCTGTGCAGGGAGGAGATACAGTTAAGATCTGTCCCCAGAAGGCTGTTGATTCTCAAATGCATCTGTCGGATGCATTTGATTTGTTTTCCCTTACTGTTGTGATGGATGGTACTGCTGATGGATTTGCTTTCTAAATTTAATTAATGATCCATTTGTTTTATCTTTGTAGAACCTGCTCCAGTCCCACCAATTCCCAATGAACAGCAGTTGGCCAGATTGACTGACTATGTGGCTTTCCTGGAAAACTGATCACCCTGCTCCTGTGTTCAGAACAACTTGGGAATCTTGTGTACTGACAGTTTTTGATCTAAGATTTATTTTATTCTGTATCTGTTAAATGTTGCAGCGTCCCCCACTCAAAAGTGTGAAGTATCCAGTGTATGTCAGCCCCACTCCTGTTTTGCCAAAGCCCAGCTAGCAGTGAAACAATCCTTTAACTCCTGCAATATTTATTCAGTAGTTACACAGCATACACAGCAGTATTACATAGTACATTTTTTTTAATTGACTCAAAGCAGAACTGTTTTCAGGTGTGTTAAAAATGGAGAAGAAACAGTTCTCTGGTGAGTACTGCAGTGCTTTTCACAGATTTACTGCATGTTGAACTAGAGGACAGAGAGTGGAAGACTGCCCAGCCTCTATGTACAGAGAAAAAGTATTTTGATGAAAGTGAAAGAAAACAATTTTACAGTAACTCTCTTGCAAATACTTTTGTGGCATATTTATAATTGATTTTTTTCTTGGTCTTTCTAGATTGTTAAATCATCTTGTTCTGATGTGAGAAATTCCACATCAGGTATATTTTTACAGCAGAATAATTGTTTAACAAGGACAAATCTACACTTTGAGGAAGTATTTTGAGTTTTGGAAGGTTTTGTTTGAGTGAAGTAGGACACCAGATGTTTTCCTGGGTAACCCTACACCTTGAGACCTGTCATGTCTTGCTCCCTTTCATTATGCTGGGCCAGGATCTGCAAGAAATAACAATTACTACCTGTCTTTAAGCTTTCTGGGTTACTTTTGCAGTGATTGGAGAGGCGTTTCAAGGTTAGAGTAGGAGCAGAGCCCAGCTGGAAGGGGGGTGATGCATTATGCTGCAGTATCAGTTTGAAGAGTAATTCTCTCTGTTGGAGCGGTGCTGTGTTAATCTTTGAGCTGAGAGTGGATTTTGGAAGCAAACATGAATTCTCTTGCCATTTGTGTTACATTGGTGAAAAGGCTGTGGAGAAAGAGTGGTGCTTTAAAGGGCAGTGCATGTCTCCATTTACTTCTCCCCCCTTTCTGAAATCCCATCCAGAGGTTCCATGGAAGTTGATGAGTGTGCCCTTGTGTTGTGATTGTTTTTCCAGTGTGCACTGCCTACTGTACATTCTCTTGGTGAGGGGGTGTTAGCAGGGAGGAATTACAAACTGTGCTCTTGCTGCCTGGAGAGCTCCCTTGATATGTAAACACTTTCTCAAAATGATTATTTATTTGAAACCCACCTAAGACTTGGATTGCTAAATTTGTCTTCAGTGATATTAAAGAACATGTTTACACTGACCTTGTGCACTTGAGTTTTTAAATTTTCTGCAAAACAAAGGTCTGGTTTGGTGAGTTTTTTTAATGAACTCTTACTGTCCTAATTTGGATAGGGCTAGTTAAGGATTACTAGTATTACTAGCAGTTATAAAACAATAATATAAAATAAAATACTAGCAGTATTTTATGCCTTGACAGTTTCATGTGCAGCAATTGTATGGTGTTGTATTAAAAAAAAAACAAAACACTGGCACCCCTCAGATGTCTTAAATATTCCTTGGTGTAAAGTGTTTGAACATCTGAGTGAAAATTTCCCTTCCGAGTACATGTCTGCACTTGCTGGTAGCACACAATCCTGCTTGGAGAAATGTAACTAGCACATAATTAAAGTATTATTAGATACTTAATGAATGGTAATAGGAGAGGAGCAATCTGGACACTGGCAGTCTGTGTCTGTCTCAAGTCAAGTATCAAACATATGTCAAATACAGTAAGTTTTGTCCTGTTCTAACAAGTTGATAACGGTGATTTCTGGTCTGCTGTAACTTTTAAGTGTTCTTTTAGCTTTGGGTGAGGCATTAACTCATAACTTGCCTTGAGTACTGTGTTCCCAGGCACACTTTTTGCCTTTTGCTACTTTGGAATCCAAACTATTTCACCTGGATTTCATCCTCATTGCCCTTTTCCTGGTTTTTGGTTCACAAATACCTGACTTCAGATGAGCAGGTTTGTGCTTCCCTATCCAGAGCCCTACCTTGGGAAGCATGGTGTGAAATATTTCCTAAAGTGACATCTTCAGGCATTTGAATCCTCACCTGGCCTGCACTAATAGGAAGTGCGCTTCCTATTATTCTGCATTAAGAGGAAGTATTTTTGTGCTTGCTTTAATTGAAGCAATTGGTGTGGGTTTTGAAGTTCTTCCAAGTACAGTGCTGAGAGGGAGGGCTTTTGAGTTAAGAAACCATTAAGAATGCAGTTGGGAACAGAGATTTGTGAAGGATTTGGAAAAAAAGGAACTAAATTTCAATTTTCCATTTCATCTGCATCCCACATGTAATGGAACATAGTTTCTTGGCATTTTATTGTCCTCTCCTATATGGGTCAGCAATGCTCATTTACCCACAGTTCCAGTCTTTGTAAGGAAAGCTACTTGAGCTCCTTTAAGGTGGTTAAACTAGGAGAAACTGGGTGGGGAAGCGGAAGAGCTGAGTATCCCTCCCTGCTGAAGATCCACATGGAGACGTGTGGGCTTCAATAAGAAATCCTGACAGACTTCCCATTATTTCACTGGAGCTGCCAGTAATGCCGTGAAGAAAGTGAAAGCAGAATGTGCATGCACCAGTCTCAGCAGGCTTTGCAGGAGAGCACTCTGGATGTGCTCTAAGTCTGTGATGCAGTCTGGGCTATGTGCAAGACAGTAGGGGACATCTGGAAGGAGTTCTTGAGTGAGTGGTGGGTTCTCCCTGCATCCTACACTGCAGGAGCCACCACGTTGGTGTGTTCTGCTAGGATGGACTCTCTGGGCTGGCTGGTATGGCAAAAAAAGCCAAACAATCCCAAACAAACCCAAAAGACAAGCTTTTCTGTTTAGTGTCAAGCAAGTTTTTTGTAATTGACTCTTTGGACCACGTGAAGGCAAATGAGTTGCTGTTTGGAAATGGGAAGTAGATATCCAAATACTTCACCTTCTTGGGTCATGCCAATTGACTGGGGAAGTTTGTAACTTTATTTTCGTTTGTAACTACTTGTGTTGAGCAAAGGGAAGTAATGTACATTCCTGGTTTCCTGAATTTAGGGTTATTAAATGCCAGATTCTTCTGTGCCTTCACAGCAAAGAACCTCAGGTTTGGAATGACCAGGCAGTCTGGCACAACTGGTGTAAATAAAGTCCGAGAACAGGTTCAACTGTAGGAATCAATAAGCTCCCCATCAATTCCAAAGCAGGAAATGTGGATACCTTTCTCTTGAATGTGCTCTAACGTAATCAAAGAGCAAGACTGGAAAGGGAAGGGAGGTTTTTAGCAGTAGGAACCCACTTTGGTTCTGCCATCTGAATCTTTTGTTACACAAGCATAAATAATAGAAACAAACAGTGCTTAATCATGACCAGCATCTTTGTGTTGTAATAGCCCCTCAAAGCTGAAGTTGGTTTAAAAGTATGCAATGAGAATCCACATCATGTGACAAGACTGATGGATCAGTGACTGCACCAAGACCTGGATTTGGCCTCTGACCCACAAGGAAGTACACACTCATGTCTCAGGTGTTTGAGATCTGATGGATATTTGATGTATGAGACACATTTTATTGATTTGTCTTTTTAAGCAGCATTGAGCCTGTGTCATGTAGCACATACCAGCTCTGAGAGCTACCCTGGGCTTTACAAAGTGAGAAGGATGATGATGACAGCACTCTGTGCTTTCCTATGCTAACTGGGAGCTATGTTTAGACTGAGTTTATAAATTAATAGATGGGACTTAAGTACCACACACATCGAAAGTCCCACTCTGTAAGTCAAACCTGCAGCAAAACAAAGGGAACTGTATTCAGTTCAAACATTTTACTGGTTCCAACTTGTGTGTGTTACACTTTGAGCCTGGCACTGCATCTGATACAAGGCAAATTAATTACTCAGCTTGCCTTGCCGTTGAAAGAGTTAACACTTGGAAACAACTTGACACCTTTAGTATTTATACTTTTAAAAATTACTTGGCTGCATAAGTATTAATTGCTCCCAGATATTTAATGCTTAATGGTGTTTCTGTGGTAAATCACTACAGCCTTGATCTGATGGGTCAGCGGTGCTGAAGAAGTAGCAGATGCTGAGTAAGAGTAGGGACTCCTGTGGCTGAGGTTCAGGGGTGGAAGGAAGCCCTTTGGTGTTCCCCGAGGAGATGCCCAGTTCACAAGTTCAGCCTTTGCAGCTAGAATATCCTTCTCTGCTCTTGCTGGAGGCCATTCCCTACCAATGCATGACCTTCCATTGTTCCTGGATCAAGTCTGGAGGACCTGTGGCAACAAGGCTGTCTCATGTGCATCTGACAGCAGAAAAGAGCAGGACATGTCTGCTTACAGCACTTGTCTTGGCTGCTCCTTCAGGGGGCTGCCACCATCATCAGAGACACAGAACAGCTTCTCCTCCTACAGTTTTCCCTATCCTCTGGACTTCTCTACATGTTTGCCTTGATGTTCACTGGGGAACCTCCCCATTTGTGGCCGTCCATTGCCTGCTCACCAGGCACCAATTGTTGTGGTAATCTGTTATTTTACAGTTTGTTCTTCTGTAGTATGTTTTGATATGCCTTGTTATAAGTTTGTAATGGTTCAGTCCTGAGTTGTTTACCACAGTTTTCCCCACCAAAATGTATGTCAATCCATATGTCAATCCACCTGTATACCTCCCTTGTTCCCATGTCTTACCCCTGTCTGTCAAAGATAGCACACACCTTTGGTTCTGGAGTGTTCCTTGTCTTTCATCCCTTCCTTGAAGCAGAATTGGATTGAAAGGTTTGCTCCCTCCCCGTGCTGGCTCCTACTGGGGAGCCCTTACCCTGCACCCCTCCCTTAATGCTCTCCTATTGCTCAAAGGTTGTGTCCTCCCCGTGTTCTCTCTACCCTATAAAAGTAGTCTGTTCAGGTTCAGATTTGTCACTTATTCTGCCCCACTTCGAGATTACAGATTTCAAGACTCAGACAAGTGTCCTTCCCTTATTCCTTTGCCTCGGTTTCCTTGTGCTCTGTGCCTCTGCTGTGCTCCCCACACTGCAGCTATCACCGCCACCAGCACCAGTCTCGGCAGAGACTCGGGGGTGGCCACTTGCGTGTCTGCCCTGCGGCCACCAGCGGGACAGCGGCCGGCGAACCTCCATCCTGTGGCCCCTGAGAGCCAGGAGCAAATTTTGTTTTGACATGAGCTGCCAAAGCCAGACACACAGCAACTGGAGCCTAGAGCATGAGAGCCTGGGCTGATGTTTTTTGCCAGAAAGCAAGAACAGTTGAAAGAACACGAGGAAACTTAACAATGTCTCTGCAAGAGATGAACACTAGGGTTGCCCAACCATAAGAGGTGGTAGAAGGTTTATATCAATGGGGACTCTGCCACACCTGCTGATGTCAGCACTGCCCGGGCCCCAGGGCTCAGGGCAGCATTGTGTGCCCTGGCCCATTCGTTCCTTGTCCTTGTTACACCTGTGGATGGCCACAAGCCGGGAAGTGTCCCAAGGAGGCCGTGGCAGCTTCCATGGAAGGTCCCGTGCCCTTCCCAGCGCGGCTGTGTTGGCAACCCTGGGGGCTCCTTCTGCTGCCTGGAGCCCGCAGAGCAGGGCAGCGTTTGCTGATGGTCTGAGCCGTTCCTAAAGATCCTGTTGGGCTGTCTCAGACACTTGGGGCCAGGGATTCCTTCCAACCTGGGCCACTTTGGCTGGGCGGGGGGTGGCCCCAGGGCAGGTGGCAGAGTGTGCAAGGCCCCTTTGTGACATGGTGCAGCACGGAATGGAGCCGGGTGTCCAAGGGCCCTTGGTGACACGGTGCAGCATGGAATGGATCCAGGTGTCCAAGGGCCCTTGGTGACACGGTGCAGCATGGAATGGGTCCAGGTGTCCAAGGGCCCTTGGTGACACGGTGCAGCATGGAATGGGTCCAGGTGTCCAAGGGCCCTTTGTGACACGTGCTGACATAGGAGCTGGCAGTGACCAGAGCACGCCACTCTGCTCAGAGCAGGCGACCGGACAGGACGGGACAGAGCGGTGCTGTGAGGAGCCCCCGCACAGCGCGCTCATTCGTGCCTGACCCGGAGCTTTTCTGAGGCTTTACTCCTTGTTCACTTGGACTTGTTCACTTGGAGCTTTCCCTACCCATCTCTCTAGAAGACCAGACTCTGGCATGGCGAGCAGATTTCTCAGCTTGTTCAGAGTGTTCAGGGGGAAAAAAAAGAAAAGCCATGAAGCTGCTCCACCACAACAGCATGAAAACCCGGAGCAGTTCCAGCCACCGGAGGACGGTGAGTGGCAGAGCTGGGCCACAGGGCTGATGCCTGCAGCCAGCTTAGCCCCACCCCACCATCCCATCCCATCCCATCCCATCCCATCCCATCCCATCCCATCCCATCCCATCCCATCCCATCCCATCCCATCCCATCCCATCCCATCCCATCCCATCCCATCCCATCCCATCCCATCCCCTGGGGATGTGCCCATGAACAGGAGGGAAGAGGGGCCGGGCAGACGCCCCGCAGTGGCCGTGCTCCATCCCCTGGGGCATCCTGGGGCTGTCCCTGCCTGGGGAGTGCAGGGCTGGGCTCTGTTCTCCGGCCTCTCCTGCAGCCCCTCAGCTCGGGCTGCGCTCGCTCTTTGCCAGATGCAGCCCTGGACCGCACACAAGAGAAGAAACCCGCCCGTGGCCGCTTCCGCAAAACGCTGAAGGTGCCTGCAGCCATCCCCACCTGGGCTGGGCCTGCTGTCACTGCTCAGCCCAGCACCATGCCTGGAGCACTCCATGGAACATGCCAGGCTTCCATTTCCTTTGTTCTCCTACAGGCGTTCTGGAAGTTCCCGCGCATTCGCCGCAGGACGACCGGCAGTGCAGCAGCTGAGGGCCCGGCCGAGCCTGGCTCGGGGCTGACCGAGCGCCAGGCTGAGCCTGATGTCAGCCCAGAGTCGCCTGAGTGCTCAGAGAACTCTGACACCTCAGTGACTGAAACCTGGGCAAAGGCTCTTCTCATGCCTGAGGTTGTGGTCATCACAAATACCAACAATGGAGAGACTCAGGGCCTCACAAATACTGGCACCATGCCTCCTCCCACTGTGATTCATGCTCCCACTATGTATTTTCTCAAGGTGAGTGCTGTTCCTTCTCAGCAACAGCAGGTAAGCAGCCTGGGGCCAGGCCTGGAGGCCTCCCAGGATTGTGTGCTCCCTCAAGCCACAGTCACTGGGCCTCCTGATCCTTTGAGGCCAGCACAGTGTGGCGGGAAGGGAAGCACTTCTTGGGGGAAGCTGGGGAAGTTGTTCCCTTGGACAGCACTCCAAGTCTTCCCCTTGCTTCCTCCAGGTGCCAGCCATTGTAAGGAACATCCACCAGAGTCTCATGTCCCAAGACACTGTGAATGTCTGGCTGAAGACTGACATTTTGAAGCTGGCTGAAGAACACACTGCTGACGTGGTGCTGACCCTCCTGCGCTGTGCCCCAACGTGTGACAGGTACGGGGCCCACGAGCCTTGAGAGCTCAGGGCTCAGCAGCCTTTAGGGCCCACGGCCCTGCACAGCCTGTGCAATGGGCTCTGCCAGACAGGCAGAGAGGCCCAGGAGCCTCGGGCCCCTCTGTTCCCTGAGCCTGCTGCCAGTACTCCCCCCATGCCCTTCAGGGCTCTGTCACCTGGGCCCCCACGGGTGCACAGGGCATGGTGCCGTGACTGAGATGCCCCTGACACAGAGCTCTGATCCCACAGAGCCGCTGCAATGATCTGGAGAACCATAGGCTCGTCGAGTCCCACAGTGGAAAAGGTGCTGCCAGTGCTGCTCTGCGTGATGGAGAACTGGCCTCTGCACAGCATGTGCACCTCTGATGGGGACAACGAGGAAGTCTTTGCCCTGGCTGTGAGTTTCTAGAACTGGCCTTTGCTCACCCCCAGGTTGCCAGCAGCTCTCCATCCTCTCCATCCCTCAGTTGCTGGGCTGAAACCTGGGCTAGGGCCAGGCTCAGGGGGCACCAGGCCCGCTGCTCCCCCTGCGTCGGCTCTTGGGCCCTGCCCCATGGACACCTCGGCACTGAGCGCTGCCTTGGGCTGTTCTCTTGCAGGCAACTGTGGTGCTCCGGGTGATTGTGCCTGAGTGCAACAAGGCGATGATCCCTTATTCTGGGCAGCTGTTTGTGGCTCTGCTCTTCCATGTTGTCATCACCACACAGCAGATACCATCAGAGGAAGTTGCTACATTCTGGAGAGCATGCTGGCAGGCACACCACCTTCACTGCAAGCCCAACAGGTCCCAGTCCCCCTGTCCTTCCCGTGCCCTTGTGGCCAGTGCCAGCGCTCCCAGTGTGACCTGGGCTTTGCTCTGCACACAGGTTTGCAGTGCGGGCCATGAAGGCTCTGCTCTGCCAACTGCAGCGGGACCATGTGGTGCTGGCTCTGGAGCGCAAGCGTGGCTGGGACATGCTGCTGTGTGCTGACACCCAGCACTATGCTGTGGGTCTGCTGGCCAGGTGAGACCCCCTTCTCCCCACGGTCCCCAATATTTGTGCCCTGTGCCCAGGTGCCCTTACAGTCCCTGCGGTCATGGGCCAGAGGGCCTTTTCACTGAGGGACAGCCAAGGAAACTGGAAAAGGCTTGGAGAGGACGGTGCCCAGAAGGGTCCGCCTCCCAAAGCGCCCACATCCCCTCCAGGGATGCTTGGGAAAGACCAGACCTTTGTGATTCAGTCTTCGGAGAGGTCAGCCCCCCATCTCAGGGTCTTAATGTCCTTTTCCCCCTTCCAGGGAAATGCGGGGTATCTTTTTCGCCTTGTGTTCTCTCATTGCATTACAACTATTCAAGTGGCTCCGCAGGGAGGAGCCACACTGCGATCTGCCCTTCCTGGCATTCCTGGTGGAGGTGAGCCTGTTGGCCAGCGCTGCCTGCCTCAGCTGCCTCCCGGCTCTCTGCCCTCTCGCAGCCGCAGCTGCCTGGGACGGTGCCCACGCCCCGTGCTGCTGCCTGGGCCCGGCCTGTGCGGTTCTGGGCTCCTGCTGGCCGGGTCCCCTGTCACTGCCCTGTGCCTTTCAGGTCCTGCATTGCCTGGACTTGAATGAATGTGGTGACAGCATTCTGGAGATCATGTCAAGGTACCTGCGGAGCGAGTGCAGGGAGCGGCGTCGCCTGGCGCTGCGAGGCCTTGTGGTGCTCAGCAAGGATCCCTCGATGGTGAGAAGGGGGCAGCAGCTGAAGCTGCGCTGGGCAAAGCAGCCCCTTGGGCTGGCAGGGCTTCAGGAGCTGAGGCAGCTGCTCCCAGCTCTCCTGCCTCCCCTGCCCCAGTGCTTTGGGACAGGCCTTTGGCCTGTGGGCCCTGCAGCAGCAGGGTGGGCCTGCAGTGCCAGGGCGGTGTTGGCCGTGCGGCCGTCCACGGCTCCCCAGCCCAGCCTTGTGTTCCGCACAGGCCAGAAGAATGTGCCGTCTGTCTCCAAGGCTTCTGGAGCTGCTGGGGGATGCACAAGAATATGTTGTCAGCATGACCCTCTCTGTGCTCACAAATATACTTGAGAACGAACACATCCTGATATCCAGCACCACTGCCCCAAAGCTGGCTGAGGCACTCCTGCCACTCTTTGACCGTGTAAGGCTCTGTGCCCCCAGCCATGGGCACTGGCTGCTGCCCAGAAATTTTGTGGATTTTCAGGCCTTCACCCAGGTGGGCTTGGGGAAGTTTGGGCTGAGGTATTTTCCTTTTTTCCAGGACGACGTCCATATGCAGCTGCTCTCCCTAGACCTCTTCTTCAAGGTGATGGACTTGGTAGTGGACAAGGAGAAAAAGCCCCTGAAGAGGATTGTGAGGCAGAGCCTGCTGCCACTCTTCTTTCATTGCCACAACAAGAATGAGTGTGTGGCAGAGGTGAGGTTTTGAGTGATGTTGGTGCATCCTTGCAAGGGGTCTCTGATGACTCCTGGCCTACCTCTCCCAGGCTCCAGCCTTCTGCTCCTGGCCTTGCCACAGGGACAGAAGTCCTTTTCTTTGGGCTGTGCTGGATCTCCATATCTTTCCTGCTCTCCAGGCCTCTCGTGAACTGCTACTTTGTGCGGCAACGTTTCTGAAGAGAAAGAAGCTCAAGCGACTACTTGAGAGGAAGAAGATGTGGAAGTTCACCGAGTGCCTGGTAAGGAGTGTCGGGAAGCCGCAGCCCCAGCCTGGAGAAGCCCCCTGAGCGCGGTGCTCGGTGTGCGGGCTGGCAGCTGTGCCCCTGCCCGCTGCTGCAGCCCGAGGCCGCGCGGGCTCTGCTCCAGGCTCCTGCGGCCCGAGCCGGGTGCCCATGGAGCCGCGGCCCGGCGGGGCTGCGGGGCCAACCCTTCCCTCCTGCCGCTCTCTGCAGCTGGCAGAGGACAGGAACCGAGCAGCCAAGTACCTGTGCCAGGCCCTGCCCTACCTGCAGAGCCCACAGGAGCCCCTGCGAGAGGCGGCCATCAGGTTCATGGGTGAGCCACGAGCCGGGCCAGGAGGGCGTGTGGCCCCAGGGCTGGCAGCGCCGCTGGCAGGGAGCTGTGCCGCTGGGCCTGACAGGCTCTGTGTTCCCAGGGATGGCGAGGCGCTACCTGAAGGGACAGCCAGCCGAGCTTCACCTTCTCACTCAGGGTGAGTGAGGGCAGCGGGCTGTCAGCGGGGGCTGGCCGGGAGCTGCAAGCCCTGCCCCGGCTGCAGAGGGCTCAGCTCCCTGTGTGCACCAGGGGTGGTGTGGGCAGAGCACACAGAGATTTCAGGGACAGGTCGGGGAGTCTTGGTAAGTACCTCCCAGCTGATTCCAATGTCTCCTAGTCCCTTCTGGGTGGAGTGGGCCTGTTCAGAAAGTCTCCTCAGATTCCCACAGATCCAGTATCTGACCATGTCTCTGTTGCTGTCTCTTCCAGCCCTTCAAACCTGGAGGCAAGATGCCAGACCATCATGCTCTAACCTGAAAAATCAAGCCCAGTTTCCCCGAAGAGCTAAAGAATTAAGTTCATCTTCAGAATCCAGTGAATCAGTGTCCCAAGAGCAACACCAGGAGGCATTGAAGAGGGCATAATCTATCAGTGCCGCTGGAGCTCCTGGCATAGCTGATGCTGGACACAATTCTCATGGCTTCAGCCCTTTCTCTGCCTCTAGATAGCTCCCTCTCTCCAGCCCTCAGACACTGGCCATCCCCATTTTTTCTCTCCACAATCCCTCCCTTTTGATAGCTCGGTCTCACCAGCCGTCAGACCCTGTCCATTTCCTAATTTTACCTCCCAGCTCATCCCTTTGTTTCACCTTGTATAAATAAACAGTTTGGCTTCTTCACTTTGCCTCCATCTCTGTGGAGCTGAAGCGGCGCAAATCCCGGGCCCTGGGACACACAGGCCCCTGCTGCTGCTCTCTTCCACGCCGTGTTCTGTGCACACACACACAGAACGAGGGCAGATCAGGCTGGAGAGGTGCCTGTGCTGAAGGTGCAGTTCCACAACCCTGTGGAGTTGCAGATCTTGCTGAGCAGTCTGGAGCCCCTGGAATTTGGAAGAGCCAAGCTGAGTATGCTCTGAAGGCAGCTGTGAGGGATTCCATGGCAAGCTTCCACAGAGGGCAAAGGAGCTTGGAATGCTGGAAGTTTTCAGGAATAGCTTCCTTAAGGCTCAGCAGTGCTCCATCCCTGCACAGGATCAGGGAGAGGGCAGAACCAGCAACCATCTGGGCTTAACAGAGAGCGCAGGCAGGAGTTGAGGCAGGTGAAGAGGCAGTGAGCAGCTTGTGTTTGTAGAGGGCCTGGGGCTGCACGTCTGAGCCTCCACCTGGAAAGGCACTTGGGAATAGGAGCTAGAGCTGGAGTGCCTGTCCTGAAAGGACATGAAGTCCTTCAGCCTTGCCAGCGTTTCTTAAGGGTGTGTTGGTGTTGAGCAGAAAAGCTGCACATTTGGGGAAATGCATTTGGAGGACAGGGGCTTGCTTCTCAAGGAAAGTGCTTCCCAGGGAGCTCCCAGTGAGGCAGGTGCAAGTGTCCCCCTTTGGCTCTCTGTGCTCCTTTCAGTCCTTGAGGCTCGCTGCACTTGGCAGAGGGGCAGGGGAAGGGAGAAGCCTGTGAAGAGCAGGTTTGGCATCCACCTGGACCTGCAGAGATTGAATCATCATAGAATTGAGGAGTAGTTTGTGTTCCATGCAACCTTTAGTACCACCTGCTTCTGCTCCCTGCCACGGTCAGGGATGCCTTCCACTGGATAATGTTGTTTCCAGCCTGGTCTTGAACTTCCAGGAATGGGGCAGACAGGTTTTCTGATCAGCGTGTGTTAGGGTCCCATCACCCGCACTGGTAAGAATTTCTTCCTAATATCCAAGATAAGCCTACTCTTACAGTATAAAGCCATTCTCCCTTGTCGTTTCAATATATGCTCAACACATAAATTCAAACTTGAGTCTGAATTTGTGAATCTGAAAACCAGAGATCTTAAGAACTTTTTGTAAAAGACTGAAGAAGCTTTTCTTGTCTGACAAGGAAACCTGGGAGGGTTTCACTAAATGGTATCCTTCAAATTGTCTTGTTAGAGAGATGATGTCTGTGACTGCAAAATGTGAGGAAAGGAAAAAATTTGTTCTTATAAAGTTTATTTATTACCACCTCTTTCCTTCTCAAAATGATAAGTGGTGAAGGTTGCGGGGAGGAGTCGTGGAGTAAGTTTAATTTCTCTGGAGTTGATGAACTGCAGATCCTCATGACAGGGCACAGATCTGAGCATCACAGAGATTGCTATTATATGTTCTTCATGGCAAGCAACAGAATAAAGGAAGGGAAGCTTGGAGAACAGCTCTATGTCTTTGGAAGGCTTCTGGGAGCCTGAAGATGTGAGATTTGCAGCCTTGCTAAGTTTGGTGTAGTTCAGTGATTAATGGCTAAGTTGATTTTTAAAACAAAACCCTAGACTATGGGGTTTGAGTATTTATCTGAAGAGGAGATCAGTGAATGCTTGTTTGGCTTTGCCAAGTAGTCAAGGGAGCAAGCAGATCTAATCAGTGGTAGCAGACTAGAGATTTAATGTAACTGGGTGTTGTTCCAGTATCAAGAAAAGTATCTTTGTGTGATAATGTGAACACACCCATATATCTCTAAAATTATTGTTCATAAGATCCACTCTAACTTTGATTTCCTCAGGTAATTGCTTATACTGGATGTTTCCAAATGTAGTTTCAGCAGATGTTTATCCATGTTCTTGCGGAAGCGAGAATGTACATTCCCTACTCAATTTCCCCTTCATGGTAATCATTAAAAGTTTTTTGATTGTTGCAATCAGTAGTTTTGTAATTAAGACTCTGTTTTTGGTCTGTTTAAAATACAGGCAGGAGAAGGTTTTGTGGTGGCTCTTTGTCCCACAAGCAGTGGTTGTCGTGTGGACAGAGAGGCTTGTTAGCAGCCCTGCTAAATATCTTTGTAGACAAGCTGTCAGGAAGTATTGCTCTTCTTTCTTGTGAACATGCTGAGTGATCATGTGAAAAAGCCATGATAGCAAGATGAGGATCAGAAGAAGAAATTTAATAGTGGTAGATAGTTAATAGTTTCCATCTGGATGTTGCTGAAGGAAAAAGTCATTATGCAGCTTGTGAACCTGAAAAGGAAAAACAAGAGTCTGTGTGCTTCTAGAGAAGGAGAGGATTTCAGCTGTCCTGTTCACAATCCTGCCTGTTCCCTCCAGCAGCTGTTTTTTGGAGCACTTATGTTTAGCTCAGTGGAGAACAGGTATTTGTCTGGAGATGAGTTTGCAACAAGGACCTGACTTCCTCTCTTTTTTCCTGTGAAAAAATCTAAAGGGCAGGCAGATCTTTGAGTCCTTCAGCCTGGGCATTCCCACCAGAAGAAGAGATCTTGATTTAAAAGAAAACCATGCCCAACTTGAAGAAGCAGAGGGAGATCTGGGCTTGAATGAGAAATGAAAATATGCTGTGGAGTAGAAAAAGCTAATCAGAATACTATAATGTGGCTCTGGGAATGCAGTTAATTTTTATAAACAAGACCTAGGCTTGTTTCCCTAGCATGGGGAAATGTCATTTGCTCAGATTCTCCCTGTTCCTATGTAGATAGGAAGGCAGGGTCTTGTGAAAATTTTTTATTATGCTTTGTGAGATTTATGCTAGCAGAATGAATATTCACTATTTCCAGACTTCTTTGGAGAGTACCTTCACAGCTTGTCTTGTCCAGAGTTAGTGTGTTGAACACTTGTTTTTCTTGAGACATGGGAAATATCTGTCAAATCTGCCTGATTTTCACGTCTGTTTTCAGAGAACCTTTAATATTTACTTGGAGATTTTATTGCCCCTGTGTTGGTGGAAACCCTCCCTTTTTTGTTCTCATGAAGAACTTAGAAGTCTTTCCATTTTTCTGAAGATAATTCAATGCACTGCAAGAGCCAAGAGGATGTTTGAGAGGTCTGAACCTTTTTTCCTTGTGAATAACTGATTCACATAAAGCATCAGGGATTTAATTTCCAGACAAACTGCAAAATTCAAGTTTTCATTTCTTCTGTGCTATTAGCTGAAGCTGGAAATACTCTGCAGTGATAGCAAAAAGTCAGTAGGATATTGTGATTGTCTGGGGGAGGAATGGAAGTCTTTGCCTTTGCTGTTTTAGAACCATGTTTGTTTTAAATCCTTTGGCCTTAGCAAAAAGCTGAACCAGAACAATGTGTTTCTGTAGTTTCCTAGAGTTTTCTCACCTTGGGAGTGAGAGGTCTCTCTTTAAAACCCATTTCCCATTCCGTTTATCTCTTCCGAGTTCCATCCACTTCCCAGTCTTCTGACTTCACAGCGAGTTGGTTTGGGTCAAGATCCATGATTTTAACAGTGTGGAGAAAGTTAGGAGAACTGGCTAACACCTCCAAACAAGGCCCTGCTGCAAATAACATGAATTTTTTTCCCTCCATTTCCTCCAAAGATGAGCAGGAATATTGACTCTGAAATGGTAAGTTTCAACATTGATGTTTTTTTATCATGAGAAGTGATGGATGGGTTTTTTTTTTCCCATAGAAAGGCACAATTTGTTGCATTGGTTTTTTTTTTTTAATAAGCAACTTCAAACTTCACTGCTTAACTTTCATTAATAGAAATAACTTTCTGGTGTGAGTGGGATGTCCTCCCTATGAGACACTGCTGGGAAGGATGTGGGGCTCTGCTCCATTTGAGAGAGAAGTTCTTTGCCCTTTTAGAAGATTCTTGCTGTAACTAGCACTTATCCAATTTTGGGTCTTTCATGGTATCTGAAGAGCTTTTAATGAAGTATTCTTCACTAGAACGTGACTCTTTCCAGCATTTGCAAAAAATGTTCTTAGAGTCTCAAGAAAAAGCCATTTAGAAAGAATTTTACAGGAATCCTGGAATGCTTTTGGTTGGAAGGGGCCTTAAAGCCCATCTTGTGCTACCCCCTGCCATGGGCAGGGGCACCTCATGCTCCAAGTCCTGTCCAACCTGGCCTGAGACACTTCCAGGAATCCAGGGGCAGCCACAGCTTCTCTGGGCCTCACCACCCTTACAGGGAAGGGTTTCTTCCCAATATCTTCTCTAACCCTGCCCTCTGGCAGTGGGAACTAGCTAGAGCAGATGGGAATCTGCAAAAGAGCGGGAAGTACATTGATTAGTCTTTGCTTCCCAGTTTCTTCCAACATCTTTGCAAAATAGTGACAATGAGTCATCCTGAAGCCTGGTCATTTTTCCTGTGGCTAAGAGTTCCCAGACTTTTGTAGGATGTGTTCTGTTGGAAGCATGGATTTACTCCAGACTTTTTTACAGGGATCTAAGCTATCATAAATAAAACTCAGGAAACCTTAGCTGAAAGCCTTTTAAAATAAAGAAATTAAAACAGTCAAGGTAAGTATAAGGGGCCATGTTCTGATGTATGGATATAAGCCAAATCTCGTTCCTTGTAGGCAGGATTTAAGTCATATTGCTGCATTGCTGCTCCCACAGAAGCCCATGGATAACCTTCCAGTGACTTCAGAGAGGACAAGGATCCCATCTCAGATCACGCACAACCTCTAGAGAACACATCTGGCCAGTGGGAAGAGGACAGCTTTGCAGGCTCTGTTAGGAAGCCACTGAAAACAAGACTGCCTAAAGCATAGAAAACAGCAGAGGAGGAAGGAAAAATAAACAAATATGGACCTGTTTAACCTTAAATTCAGATTTATTTCTGTTTTTCAGTGTCTTTTACATGAGGGAGAAGGCAGTGTTGCTTTTGCAACCTCTACCTCTAAGTTTCATGCTGTCTCTAGGCATGTAGTACAGAACTTAGATTCTAGTAAATGAGTAAATTTACCAGTTATGGCACCAAAATTACTGACTGGGGAGGCTGAACCAGAAATACCAGCATATCTCATCTGATCAACTTAACAGCACACCACAGGAGCACTTTCTTCTTGTTGTGTTGTATCCCACACAATGGCAAATGATGCTTTTCCCTGTAATAGTTGCCTTGGACAGAAGCCATGCAGTGGGAGGGTAGGCTCAAAAACCAAAGTTTTGACTCCAAAAGAGGTCTTATTCAGAATTACTGGAGGGCTTTTCTTGTATATCACAGATGCAGCTGGAAAATTCGAAACAACTCTTAGTTTCTTGTCCCTGTAGAATTTGTTACAGAATTTGGCATCCTTCAACATTTATGTTTGAAACCTATTGGGTTTTTAGCTGTGTTCTGTGTTTGTTGGTGGAGTTGGTATCAGCCCTTGCCTCCACAGTGTATTGGTGTTGTCATGTGTAAGTGGTCATCTCTACAGCAGCAAAACCAGTCAACTGGAGGAATAATTTGGGGAAATTCAAGTTACCTCACTGAAAGCATGTTGATTTTAATGTTTTGGCCTGGCAAATTGCTTATTCAGGCAGTCCAAATTAACTGAAACTCATAAAATGCATTAATAGTTGCAGACAAAGGCAAAGAGATTGGGACTTTGAGGATGAACTTTGATATTTAGTAGTGTATTCACAACATGAGTGGGATGGGGGAACAGAGTCAGAAAAGGAAATTATAAGAATTACCCTAATTTGGAGCACTTAACCTACATATGATATATAATGTTTTTGTGTGCCTAAGCACTTTGGACCACTTTGGAGATTATTGGAGAGATGGATTTAGCCCAAAGATCCTGGGGAAGGAGCTTAGAATTAGAAGGAAGATAAGACACTGTGGACTCAGAGATCTCTTGGCAAGTTCATTAACTCACCAAAGGCTTATCCTAGGTTTGAGATGGGGTTTAGATCTGGATCCTTTTATTCTGTTGTTTTGGTTTTTGTTTGTTTGTTTGTTTTTAATTAGATCTTGAGCAGTTTTGCAGCACTCCCAGATGCACTTTGTAGCCAAAACAGAAACCCTCTAGAGCCTGGCAGCTCAGGGATCTCTCACACTGTCAAGGGTTCTCTCCAGCATTTTGCAGTGTTTGTGACACTGAAGGACTGTGATAGGCCTGTTAAAACCCCCGTGTCCTGCATGATCACCTGTGGCATCCTTGTGTCTGTCAGCTCAGTGGCATACTGAGGAGTGAATCAGTGGGGAGAAAAGCTGTCAGAGGTTTTTCTGGACAATTTGTCCCCATGGCAAGCCAGAACTGTTCCTTGAACTGTTTTGGAGCTTGACGCATGCCAGGAGAGGCGCCTTCTCTCAGCAATTTCCCAGCATTTTCTGGGCTCATTTTTTCTTGCAGGACTGGTTTGTGCTGCAGGGTCTGCAAGGAGTGGGCACTCATCCTTCCTCTGACACATGCCTGCCTTGCCCCCCTCCTGCTCCTGGAGAGCAGAGCTGGGACGAGCCTCTCCGTGAAGAGGTTAACCAAATGGATCGGATCCATGGCAGGATGGGGCCGGTAGGAAATGCAGCGGTGTGCAGTGCCAAAGCTGTGGTGTGTGTGCTCTTTCCATTGGGAACACTGACTCATAAAACGGAATAAAGAGCTGTTACATTTCTGCATGATGAAAAAAACGGGCCCTAGTCTAGTCCCTCTTATGCATTCACACAGTCTCTGTCCAGTGAACGCTTTCCCTGTTAGAGCTTGTGAAACCTGGCTTCCCTTGGTAGGAATTAAATTTATTTCAGCTGAAAAGAATTGGGTGTCACCTTGGATGGGCCTTCTCCTCACCCCTAGCCACGGCTAAGCACTGGTCTTGTGACTTTCAAAATACCATCCAGATTATTCATTTGCTGTTATTTTAATTCAGCTGAGAAGAGTTTGGCCATGTCTCCCTCGGGTTGTGCTGTCAGCTGGTTGCTGATCAGTTATCCAAGGTATGCTTGGTAGAAAATAGAGAAAGAAGCCCTTCCCATAGCCGTGGTTCCCATTTCTAATTCCTGTTTCAAATGCAGAGTGCGAGAGACCAGTAGGAGAAGTAGATCAGATCAGATCAGATCAGTAGATCAGAGGCAAAGCAGCTTTGGAGAGGGTGAGAGTATTCTTACTGTACCCAGCACAGGTGCAACAATTAAACACTGGATTTTATTGCATGATGTGATACAAAATGATTGTGATGTGGTGTTAGACCTTGTGCAGTCTTCATTATAAGTAGATAAAGTTTAGGCAAAAAACCCTTGAACCTCTAATTATTGCAACTATGAACTGAGATACACAGCTAAATTGCAGTTTGTATTGCTATGCCTATTGAGCCACGGTCTCAAACTACCTGATATTTCTGCAAATGCCTCTTTATGTTGCCTAAAATAGGAACAAATGCAATATAATTCAAATATTGTGACAGATCTTGAACTGCCTTTGGTAGCAGCAGTATAACAAATGTAGAAGTTAAACAGACTCTGTCAAGTCTGGAGTTGGATCAATGATCCCTGTGAGTCCCTTCCAACGCAAGATATTCTATGATTAAAAAATAAAAACAAGTATTTTGCTTTGCACTGAGGTTCAGACACAGCTCAAGGAATCACTGCTGCTTGCCCACACCCTCACCATTGATAATTGTGTTAATTGTGCCTTAGCCAAAAGCTGTTCCTCATTTTTTGAGCAGCCCAGGCTTGGATGCTGAGCTCCTGTGGTTTTGCTAGGGTGGGAAGGTCAGTTGTTGGGGGAATATAACCTGCCTTCTGTCAGGTTGAATCTATTCCCCTTCATTCTATCACCCCAGGTCCTTGGAAATAGTCTCTCTCCATCTTTCCTGCAGGTCCCTTCAGGAACTGTGAGGCCACAATTGTGTGTCTAATGCAGTGTCTGATCTAGGTGGTTTAAAGAGATGGCACTGTTGTTGTGGCAAGACTTGTCCTCTCAAACAATACCTTCCATGATTTTTTTTTTTTTTTTTGTTAGGGGGAATCCAGGGGATGTGTAAGCAAGATTACAGTTACTTGGTGATTACTGCATCTCTCCCAGTGTCCTGCTTGGGCCGCTAAATTCAATTTTCGTGAGCTTAAGGCATCCTAGTGAAAAAATTCTTGTTGCTTGGATTGGACTTGGCTTTCTTTAACGAGTGGGTTTTTCATGTGCTCTGGGAATGCATCCTTGCTTTTCAGTTCAGTGTTCTGGCTAGATGAACTTATCAGTGCGTGTGAATTTCTGGAGGCAGGGTGGTTTCCTGCTCACAGTGGGAACAAAGTTAAAGGCCAGGAACTCTGCTTAAATCCTTTTGTTTTTAGCAGAATGTACTGTGGCCTTTGGCATCCCCTAATTCTGCTTCTCTGCAAACTGATAGATGATTATGGTGATTATGGTAATTAGGGTACCTACCATTTGTGGGAATGTGGAGGATCCTGGAAAAGAATACAGCCTTTTTAGAATTGCAAACCAATAAATCTGTTGAGTATTAATGGCTTGTTAAATTTATTGAGTCCTTTGGGACTGCTGAATGAAAGACCTTACATAAATGACACTTAATTTTGTTATTGCTAGAGAAGGGCTTGCACAAAAGCAGCAGTTATCTGGGAATCTGGGAAACAAAGGTCTGAAGCTTGCTGCCAACATCTGCTATCACTTAAAATTTACAGCATGAGGCACTAATTTGTAGAGAGGCATTCTGCAGCCCCTGAGTGTGGTAATCCCTTGGTGAGGCTCTTCATATGCTGCATGTTTTCTGCCCACCCTAACTCCTTGGGAAGGGACTCTGCCCTGGGTGGTCACAGGGGTTGTGGGACATTCTGGTTACAAACCAGGTTACAAATCTACTTTAAACACTGTTTCTTCCCTCACAGAATTGAACAGAAAGGGGCAGTGATGTTTCTTACTCACAACCTCAGGTGTCCTCACAAACATGAGCTGTAGAGTACCAAGCAAGGTTTTCCAAGGCAGGTAAGGAAGCTTTCTATTTCTAGGAGCTCCTTCAAGCTCTTGGGTCTCAGCATGTGGAAAAATCCATTGATGTGTGGTGTTTGGCTCTGGCTGCTTTGCTTCTGGAGCAGTGGGAAGCTCCACCCCTCCATTTGAAGGGAACCTGGGAACCTTGCAACACCAATCTACTGTGAGTCATCTACCCACAGGAGGAGAGAGGAATAAAACCTTCCACCCCTCCAAGCTGATTGCCATGGAGTGCTGCCATGTCCTAGCAATTTCATGGATGCTATGATGAATTCACTGACAAGCTTCTTGGAGGCTTTCTGTGCTGCAACAACAGCAGAGGGAACAGGGCAGGGCAAAGTCACTTATTTAATGCTTCTATTTCTCTTTCTGTTCTGGACCAATAAACTGTGAACTGGCTTTTGACCAGCAGGTTTGCTCACAGTCATGAGGAGCAGGTAGTGGTGACTGGTGACCAGAGTTTTGTGTGTTGACTGAACTGAGCTAAATTCTTCCCATAACAGCTCAAATGGATCACTTAGCCATTTTGGGAGCATATTCAGCTAAAACCAAAGCCCATGATTCAGTAAAGCACTGCTTTCTTTATCCTATTTTTAAAACATATTCCAGGGAGCTTCCAAATCTTCTTTTGATGGCTGTTTTTAGCTTTTTATATTGTCTGTGACCAGAAGCTGTAGAAAGAGGCCAGAACAGCTTCTCAGATTTGTGAGCAGCCCTTCTAGGGCACACAAGATCCAACCTGAGGTTTAGTTTTATGTCAGGTTGAAGAGGAGTTTGCTTTTTGGAGATCTCCCATGGCACACAGACTTCCTCATCACTAGGGGAAAAGAGGGTTCCACCTCCATCCCCTCTCTTGTCTCTCAACTGGCCTCAAATTCTATCCACTGCATTTGTGCCACCGATGCTCAAAATGGTATTTTAACTCCATTTTATACATAAATACTTCATTATTCAGCAAAACCTTTTATTAGTGGTTGAGAGGAAAGAAAAGGTTCTTTTTCTGAGATCCTTTTTCTTTAGCAGCTCAACTACAAATGGAGTCAAAGAAAGAGAAGCAGTAAAGGAGTACTTTTCCTCCTGTTTGATCTTCCCTGCTCTTAGGACATTTTTGTTGCTCTTTCCATCCCACAGAGATGAATGTTTCCTTCAGCATCTGCCCTCCCATGAGCCCATCCCCACAAAGGCCTGTGGTTGCTCAGCACACTTGCATTAATAATAATTTGGCTGAGAGCAGTGCCCTGTGCACAGGAGAGCTGGGATTGCTCTTGCACTTGCTTTCCCAGAGTACTGGGAAGGAAGATTGCCTCCACAGCAGCCCTGCATAGCTCAGGAGAGAGTGGAGAATGGAATGCCAAGGATCAGTTGGTTCCCTGATAATTTCATGGTGGCAGGAGCTGTGATTTCCACAGTGGCTGCTTCTGGTTTTGACCGTGGGTCCACAGCCTTCCACTGGCCTGCTGGACTGGGAGACTGGAAATATTAATTTGAGCATGGAAGGTTCATCCCTTTGCCAGTGGCTCAGGAGAATGGAGAAGTGGTGTTTGTGCATGGGTGTGAATTCTGCTTTTGCAGGGATCTTGTTTCTTTATAAAGCAGCTGATACACATTTCCTTCCAAAGGCGTGCAAGACCTTTTCACTCGGGATTTGCCTGTGTTTTCATAGACTTTGAGATCTGATTACATCTCACATCATGCTCAGTAGTTCATATGCAAAATCCAAACTGTTTCACTGCTTCATGTTCTGCTCTGCAAAGTTATTGATGCTTAATGGGTTAACTCCCTTAGTTAGTAAAGAAACTGATTTTTTTCTTCCTGGTCTTGAAGTTTCCCCTTAGGAACAATTCAAGCTGACTCCCTCATACTTTTGACAGCCTTTGATACTTTCCTAACAAGGTCTTAAGTAAGTATTGTTGCTCCCTAGTGGTTTAGAAACAGTAAGTCAGAACCTCAAAGACTGAAAAATAAAATCAAAATTACTTTTTTCCACATCTTCTGTTTCTAAATATTTTAAGGCTTGTTAGTTCCTATTCCCCAGGAACTTGGGTCTTGCTGAACTGTAGCTGCTGAAGTGCTTTTTATCACAAAATTACTCCCAGAGCAGCACGTTGAATGAGATGTTGGGTGATCTGAGAGTTGAGAGCATTGATTGTGCAGAGTGCTATTGGCTTGATCTCTGCGCTGATTTTAAACATTTCAATGGTGTTGAATATTTGTTAGAATATTATTAAAATTTTGATGTGCTCATCCTCAGGTTGTCTGTGCAAGAGGGAAGTACCTGGGCTGGATTTGAGGCAGATGGATTAAAAGCTAGGCTCTACGTGGAGCACATGGAGCATCTTCCTTGCTTATGCATTCCCTAACAGAGGAACCGAGGTCAGGACAAGCACCAGTGTGGATGGAAAATATCATTCCCAGTGTTGGACTGAGGGTATGTACAGATACAAGAGTCCCTGATATCAGGGAGAGAGAAATCCTGTGCTGCTGCAGCTCACTTTGCACTCCAGTCTTTTTGGTTGTGATCTCTCCAGGAGCAGCTACTGCTGAATTTGCTCCTTGGGACCATTCAGCATATCCATATTGGTGATTTTATTTGGAACTGGAGAGAAAACATAATCCTAGTGCATTTTACGCCCTCTTGGATCAAGGGCTGGATGCATTTTCTATCTTCCCCTGCAGTAGTTTTAGGAAATGTTTTGTTCCTGGTGATGCTCCATCAGAGCTGCTCTGAGGAGATACTCTGGCTGACCGTAGCTCCAGCCTTGGAGCCTGCTCCAGAAAAATTCCTGCCAAATGCCAAATGCCTGGCCACTGAGTCCCTGCTTCCCAGCACCAGAACTGGCTCCTTGCAAGGTGGGGAACTGCTGGGGGAGGGAAGCATTTCATGAATCACAACTCCCACGCCTTTGCATACCCACGACTTCCCAGCCAAAATACTTCCATCCTTATTCACACTAGATCCCACCTTTACTCCAGAATCTTTTCCATCTGTCCTGCAGGCTGCCGTGCAAAAGGGAGATGAGAGAATCCAGGGCTTCTCTGAAAAGACATGGAGCTGACTTTAAGCCAATAAATGTGTGTGCCTGCACCCAGTGGCCCCTGATCTCCCCTGTTTCTGCTGCCACTGCCATCACCAACACACATGACAGCAGGAAGAGGATGGATTTACCAGTCCATGCTGTAGGAATATCTTGCTGCTGGACAAGAAGCAGTCTCAATTTCTGAGGGTCAAGTGGGTGCCTTGAGAAGCTTTCTCAGCTGTGAGAGCTTCCAGAGGGACTCTGCTCATTTTTCATGGGATGTTGTGTATTTGATAGTAGGCCAAGGAGGATATTTCTTCTGGGTCTTTAGCTAGTGGCAGGGATTTCCTGCAGTGTGGACTGTTTGAAGCACCTAAAAGCGTGTGCTGACTGGTGTAGGGCACTCTAAAATGGCTTGGTTTGGAGGACCTGGGTGGGAGTATCAGGCAACACCTGAACCTTTTGTGCTTTTGGGATATTAGCAGTGCCTGGAAAGGAAAAGATAGGGATTTTCTTGCTGAAGGGGAACGGTGAAAGCAAACCACCCTGTTACTAGAACATGAATCATGAAGGTACAGGCATCAGTTGCCCTTTCTACCATATGTTGGTGTGGTAAGAGTGGTGTTCTTCTCTTCCCCTTTTTTTTCCCATATCCATGAAATAAGGATTATCTCTTGCCTGTTGATCTTCCTAGATGTAATGCAAGGATATTAATCCCATACTCTTTGAGTTGGTGTTTGGATGCCCAGTGAAATGGATAGGCATTAAGATGCCAAATCCCACTAGGCTTATCTTGTCCTCAAAGAGATTCCCAGAGCTGGATCTGCTCCATAAAAAGAAGTATTTCAGTATGAACAGAGCCCCTTCAGCTGGTTGAGGATGTTGAAGGTTGGCAGGAGTGGCTGCAGCTGGCTCATGGTTTGAGGAGGAAATGCCAGGCAGGAGTTTGTCACTGTGTAACTGATATTCTTAGCTCCACCCTGCTCCCTGTCCTCCGGCTAAAGCTTTCCATGGAAAATTTAGCTACCATTGGCGCTGGTTGAGGCTCCAGGCATTGAGGCAACTTTCATTTGTGCTGTTCAGGTCTTTAAAAAAACACAGCAGGGACTAAACCCCAAGTGAAGTCACAGTCTGGGTAGTGACTGATGGATGAAAAGTTGGCCTGGTCCTCCAAAATTACTGTCTTTATAGTCATGTCTGGGGTGTTCAGGTTACAGAGTGGGGGTGACTCAGCTCTATCAACAACTGAGCTGCCTTGCCACATTGTCTGTGTTCACTAACTGTCAGAATCTGTGGGTATTGGTGATTCCCAGATTGTAGAAAGTCTCTGTCTTTCTGCCCCGTTGCCAAAGCAGAAGCCATAATTCGTCTGTGCTGTTTTCAAGGTTGTTTATTCTGTTTATCTCTAACATGTTCTGCTGCCCTGCCGCAGCTCTGTCCTGCAGGGCAGCGTGTGGGGCTCTGCCCTCAGTGGGATGGTACAAACATTAAATACCAGAAACTACCTGTGCTGGATTTACAATAACGTGCCAATATCTGTCACCTACGTTAAACAGTGTGTCCCCAGCCTAAACCAACAGAAAAATGTCAACACTACAGTGAAACATGGAGGGCATGAAGAAGGAGAAAAAGGACAAGATACACCTAATTCCTCCATCTTGTCCCCTTTGGACCCCTAATCTAGAAACCAAAAATTTTACTTTTGCACCCATGCCACACTTAATTATTACTCTTATCAAACACTCAGAGCTGGTAATTCATCCTGTAAGATGGAAAACTCTTTTCCATGGACAGAGATCACAGACAGTGTCTCTGGGGGCTCTGTCCAGGGGGGTTCCTGACCCCTGCCAGGGTCCCAGACCTGCCAGGGCAGCCAGAGGGAAGCCCTGGATTCCCACAACTAACCACCTAAGGACCTTGGGCAGACTGGGAGTGGGGCTCAGTGACTCCCATCAGCTGGGCTGAATCGTGGCCATGGTGGGAGGCAGGTTCTCCCCAGCTCAGTGATAAACCATTCTCCAGTTAGGCTGGCACAAAGGGTTGGGAGCATTTGGTTTGGAAAGAAATTTGGCATTAGACAACAAAGAGTCAAGATGCTTATTTTGTTCACAACTGAGCTGCAGAGAATTTCAGGATGTGGTTTTGGCTTTTTTCTTAAGCATTTTGCTTTCCTCACAGCTTTGTCTAATGTGATAAGATTTCAAAGAGTTGGTTCAGCCAGAGGTAGGTCTTCAGGAGCCTGCAGGTTCACACTAGGTGTCTGTGTCAGAGCTAGAAATAAACCCCATGTCTCCAAAGACTTGATCTCACCACTGCAAGGGAGTTAGAGGTGCTTTTTCCTTATATTATATGAAAAGAAGGTTAGGCTGGAGTGTCTGCCTTGGCAGACACTGCTTTTCCTTTTCCAGGGAATGAGGGGAAGGGATTCCTTCCAGTGGCAGTGAGAATTGCCTTTGTGTTCAAGCCCATAGGCTGCAAGAGATGAAGCTGAACATTATGTACATATTAGAAATGTGGCTTTGCCCAGGAACTAAAGATGCAGGAACAAGAGTCAGGGCCTTAGCAGCAGCCTGGAATGTACACCAAGTTCTTACACTGGGTGTGGGATTAAAGCTTCATTTTATGGCCATTGCAGGGAAATCATATGGCCATTGCAGGAAAGACTGTCTTCCAGTGATTCTTGGAGCTCTCCTGGGAAATGGGGAATGGGTGCCATGGGGGAATGCTGCAGCATTTCTGTAAACCAAACCAGCTGCTTATTAGCCTTAAAGCTCTACTCCCCAAGCTGAATGTGCTCCACTGCTCCAGGAAAAATCATGCACTTGAATTAGAAAGCCTGAGGCACTCTGTTGTTCTTTGGGTTTTTTTAATATCTGGGAGAAGGAACCACAAATCTTTTTTTCTCTTCACTGTGTTAGGGTGGGGAAGAGGGTTTTTTTTAAGAATTAAAAAAAAAGATGAGCCATAATTTTTTCTGTTTGGAATCTGAGGGGGTAAAAAAAAAAATCACACCCCTGAAAAAAAAGAGAGAAGAATTTTATTGGACCTGTTGAGGACATAAAAAAAAGTCTTAAATTTCAGTTCAGCTTGAACAGCTGAGCTTGGAAAAGAAAATTAGTAGAAGAAAGAAACATTGTTTTAAATAAAACTACTTCAAGTTCTAGACTTGGAACTTTTCCCTTGAAAAATGTTACAGTGAAACATTTTGTGAAATTTGAAACTTAAAACTCATATGGAGTCACTCTTTCCTATGAATATTTTCATTTTCAATGAGGTCTCTATTTGCTCCAGTGCTCTAGTGAAATATTCCTAAATAATGTATGCCTGTAAAAAAGAGCCTCTTCCCTGCACTCAAACCAACTGTTGTTCAAAGAACCTTTTCTATGAAGGGAGAAGATGTATCAAGGTGTATTTGTGATAGGGATAGCCTGAAGTTCAAAGACACCTTCAGCCATTCTGCACAGCTGGGTGGTGCTGGAAGATAGAGAATTTTTGAAAGGTGCTTTCAAATTTTGTAAATTTTGAAAATTAGAGAAAAAGAGGGAATGGTTTAAAACTCAAAAAGAGAATATTTAGATCAGATATTGGAAAGAAATTCTTCTCTGTCAGCATGGGGAGGCCCTGGCACAAGTTGCCCAGAGAAGCTGTGGCTGCCCCATCCCTGGAAGTGTCCAAGGCCAGGTTGGACAGGGCTTGGAGCCACCTGGGCCAGAGGAAGGTGTCCCTGCCCATGGGATGGGGTGGGAACGAGATGGGCTTTGGGATCGCTTCCACCCCAAACCACTCTGGGATTCTGTGACCCCCATGCACCCAGGGTTTCCCCTGCAGTGGCTGCACGTGAGCTGTTGAGTCCATGCAGTTGTTTTGGTGTCTCTGTCTGTTGGAAGCACAGCCACGAGGAGCACGTTTGGCACTGTGGCTCCTGCGTGACGCCGTGGGCTGCGATTCCTGCACGGCTGCTACGTGCACAGGGAAGAATTTGATCCTGTGCAAACGGGACAGCCACGTGCACTTACAGGCAATTCCATGTTCCCTTTCCCGGGGAATATGTGCTGCTCAGCTGACATACATCCCTCTTGGTTTTTCTTGCCAGCACTTTCCAGCTGACATCTTTGCACGGAGGCTGCACCAAGTATGAACTGTATTAACTGTTTAGTTTTTTACCCCCTTCTGATACTCCTATGTTATCCTTTTCTGTTCCTGTCTACTATTTTATCTAAAACACTTGGAGTAGAAGTGAGGAGGGGGCTTGTTTTTACTTGCCATAGGTTGAGGATAGTGTAAAGCTATAAAAACACAGGCAGAGAGAAAAAGACTCTGAAAGGGAGAGATAGAAATAGTGGGACTGTGGCTGTTAAATCTTAGACCAACCAGGCTGCTGTCATCTGTCTGACTTCTCCTAGCTCTTACACTGGTCACTGAGGTAACTGTGTCTGTCACTGGAACTGAAAATTCTGCAGAGGCTGAATGAGCTCTTGAGTTAGGAAGCCCAGTTTACTGCCACAAGCAGCCATGTGTGTGCTGTCTCCTCGTGGATTCACCTTGGATGCCCTGGCTTTCCATGTCTGTAAGATGGAGTGTGACAAGGCTTTTGCTTCCACCAGGGCAGCCACATCCTCATCACTTTTACAGGCACTTTGCAGCTCAGACCAAGTCTAATTTGCATCAGGCAGCACAGGCTGATGAACTGGAACACATGCAGGAATAATGCCAAGCAGCAACTCTTGCCATATCCCTGGACTGCACTAGAAGTCACTCTTGCTCTGTACTGAGGCTGTTCCAGTAACTAACTGGCAGTTCCTAAAGAAATATGTCACCATGAAAGATGCCATTAAACCTAGCCCATTTGTCTCCTGATGGAGACATTCCTTGTCTGACTTCCTCGTGAATCATGGGGAGAGAGAAAATTTGCTTTCCAGGCCTCCTACTCATTTTTATCCTGAGTATATTAATCCAGGCTTCTTCTCCAGAAGCCTCCATATAACCAAACCAAGAGAGAGCAGGAAGGAGGGCAGGAGATGGGCCAAAGTCCTACAGCTTTCATCCTTGTTTCCACCAAGAAGTGGCTTTGGAAGACCAGAGAGGGTCACACCACCAAACTGAGCAGAGTGTAAGATGCAGTTCATGAATTTCAGTGCATCAAACTGAAAAAGAGTGGGATCACATCAGATACTGGGGGAAAAAATCCTTCCCTGTGAGGGTGATGAGGCCCTGGCGCAGGTTGCCCAGAGAAGCTGTGGCTGCCCCATCCCTGCAAGTGCTCCAGGCCAGGCTGGATTGGGCCAGAGTTTGAATCCCGTTCTCAGGAGTGTGATATAATTTTGCGGGATTTTTCTGTGTCTTGGGCTGACATGCTTATAGCAACACTGTTACTTTAAAGGCTGATGCCTTCCTCTCCTTTTTGTGCTCTAGAGCCTCAACCACAAGCCTTGCTTTAATTTAAATTTTAAACAGCAGACAGACACACATGCAATGAAGAATTATGGGCTGTCGCTGCCAAGGATGCCATCAAATGGCCGAGTGAAAGGGAACATTTACAAACTAATAAAAGTTGTTATTAAGGGGATTATTAATGAAAGGCCTTCAAACAAAATAACTCCCTCTCCCTCCAAATGCCTGAGGTTACTTTTTGCAGCCTCCTCTTTATTTTTCTTTTTACTAAGCTTTTTAGGAAGCAAAATACCAAAAGAAATGATTGAAGAAGCTGCCACCATCATATGGGTCATTTTTCTGGGACCTGGTTTCGCAAGAGCTCATGTCATGTGTCTGTCCACCCCTGCTCATTTTCACAGATGTAGTGAGCTTCACAGCCTGTTCTAATTAACACCAGGCCTAATGAGGGACTGTGACTGGGAATTCAGGGGTGGGGAGGAGAAGGGAAGAGAAAAATAATTCATACTGTAATTGCTTGGTTTTGGTTAGTTAGGGGAAAAAGGTTGTAGGGCTGGAAAATATGACTTGGCACTTAAGGTTTCCTGTGGCAAATGGGGCAAAGAGCTGGGATTCAGGGGAACTGGTGTGTTTTCCTGGGTTTTGAATCATGTAGGTAAGGATTTGCCTGTCATGTCAGAGTAGGTGTAAGGTGTTGCTGTACTGGGCACTGACTCGACAAGGTGACGACAGAGGTTACTTTGCTTTGCTGTGCTTTGCTGCTGGGATGTCACTGATTCCTGGCATTTTCTCCTTTCCAGCCACTCCAGCTCCTACTCCAAAGTAAGTAGTGCTGTTTTCTGGTGAGTGTAACATCAGCAGGCTGGAAACACCTGGGCTGTGCCAGAGCAGGCTCTCCACAGGCTAGGCTGGTTATCTCAGTGCCTGAGGAGCAGATGTTCTCTCTCCTGTGTCACCTTTCCTTGGAAAGAGGTGGGAGGACAGCTCTCTTAAGTCACTGGATGTCTGCACCCCCAGCAGAGTGGGCAGCAGGCACAGGAAGGAGAATCTCCTGCTCTGCTCTGCTCTCCTGAGACACCACCTGGAACACAGTGACCAGTTCTGGTGCCTCCAATGCATGAAGGACATGGGACTGCAAGTTGTTGCAGCAAGTCCAGAGGAGAAACAGAGTTGACAGGCTGAGGAAGATGGGGCTGTTTAGCCTGGAAAAAGTTGATATATGGAAGAAATTCTTCCCTATAAGATCCTGACACAGGCTGTGGTGCTCCATCCCTGGAAGTGTCCAAAGTCAGGGTGGACGGGGCTTGGAGCAAGGAGGTCTGGTGGAAGGTGTCCTGCCCATGGCAGGGGGTGAAATGAGCTGGTATGAGATGATGATCCCTCAAAATGCTGAATGAGTGAAGTGCATTTCTGAGCTGGATACAGGCTTTTCAGGGAAACCAGGGATTTTCTGGGAAGCTCAGAGCAGTTTGGCAGATGTTTGTGGATGGAAGTACCCACAAGAGAAAGACAGGGGTTGATCAGTGTGAAGAAGAGGGGGGGCAAGGCCACAGTGGCTGGGATGGAGGAGGCAACCTGTGCTCCATCTCTGGAAGGGACCAGGCTTGCTCCTGCAGCTCTGGTCTGACTTGGGCCATGAGCTCAGACAGCTGGTAGAAAATGGATGATGCAGAAGAAGCATCTTTGGAGCTGGAAGCAGTAAAAGGCTTGGCTTCTTCCACGGCAAATGTTTCCATGAATCAGGATGGAAAAAAACTTCAGCTGAATTAGTTGTGTGCAGCTGGGAGAGGGGACTCTGCCAGTTCCTCCCTCCTTCCTGTCACTGTGAAGGAAAGTTGGGAATGTCTTTAAAGGGATTTCACATGATGCCAGTGCATCTTTCCTGAGGTTTGGGAGGCAGAGGCCTGGCTGGTGTCTTTTTTGCTTGCATCTGATGTAGATTGTCCCCAAGGGCCACATGTCCCTTGCTCTCAGCCTTTGCAATCCAGCTGCACTTAAAATCCTCTGGCCTAAGGAAATCAAGGAGCTGAGCTGCTGCTCTGCTGAATGAAGCACCTATCTCATGGGTGGCACTGGACAGCTCAGTGGGAGCCTGGGAAAGGGAATCAATGGGATTTGCTCTCTGTTAGTGCTCACCACTCTCTTCCTGCCATCTCTGTAACCTGTGACAATGCACAATCCTCTCAGCACTTCTGAGCATTCTGTGACACCTGAGAGGTGCAGCTCCCTCAAATCCCTGGAAAATACACCTCCAAGTGTGGAGGATTTGGCATTCACAGGAGCACAGTGTTCCCCAGTGAGCAGCCAGCAGTGGCTGAATACAAAACTGAGATCTCCATCAAGTCCTCCTGTTCAGGAGCTGCCTCACCTCAGAAGTAGAAATTCCCATGCTGTTATGACTCCTGCACCTGGAGGAGCTGGGAGGCTACTCCTAGGCAAGGAGGCCAGTGTTAAAGGATTTGGGTGTAACTGAGGCAGAACAAGGTGGGCTTTAAGGTCCCTCCCAACCCAAACCAGTCCATGACATTATGGTTTTCACTTCATGTAGGTTTTGACTGGCACAAAGAGCAGGGGACAGGTGTACCAGGGGTTTGACACAGAGCAAGACGTGGACACAGAGATCTGTGAGTAGCTGACATTACCTGAGTAACATTTGGGAATGCTTTCCTGGTTGCTTGCTCTTGGGAAGACTCTGTTGCCTTAACTGGAGGGATTGCTGCCTTGTGGGCTGAGTAGGAGGGGAGGATCATCCCTGCAGCCTGCACCCTCTGGGCAGTGGGAAGGAGCAGTATTCCCAAGAAACATCTCTCCCTTCTCACTTAACAATGTAAGATGATCAGGGCAGCTGTGCTTTTCAGTTTCTGGTCTAAGCCCACGCCACATTTCTTTGAAAAGCTTTCCTGTATCGGGTGCTTGTGGTCCTGCCTGTAAAATGGTGTTTCCTGAGAGCTTCCTGATAGTCCTCTCTGATTTCTTTCCTTGTGGGCTGGTACTCTGCTGGTTTGCTTCTAGATTTGCTCTCTGCCTCTGCTTTCTGAGCACCTTCTGTGGTAGCCTGAGGTGTGCTCAAGCCTCTCCCAGCTGTTGGTGTGACTGATGTCCCTCAAACATTTTGAAATCAGTGCAGCACAGCAGGTCTGTGGGTTCCTTTTGCATCTGGGCCTGGTTCTGCCACCTCAGGTGACACCACGGTGGGTGCATGGGCAGTCAGTATCCATGGATTTACTCAGTGTAAGGACAGCAATATCACAGAATCCCAGAATCATCTGGATTGGAAGGGGCCTTAAAGCTCATCTTAATCCACCCCCTGCCACGGGTAGAGACACCTTCCACTAGATCAGGTTGCTCCAAGTTCTGTCCAACATGGCCATGAACACTTTGGGGAAAAATTAGTCTTAATGTGAAAATCTCTGTTTTGGTCAGAATACACATTTTCCACTGGAGCCAGGACAGATGGAACACTTTGCCCATTCGTGCAGCAGTGTCTCTCCCCTGGCTGCATGCAGTTGCTTTGGAAGAATAAGCTTATTTAGGGTCCAGGCTATTAAAAACATCTGCTTTCCCATGTATCCTGAAACTTTGCAGGGTTTGAAAATGGAGAACATGTATCATGCTTGTCCCAGCCACCATAAAACATCGGCTCCGCAGTTTAAATTGTGGGATTCTAATGATGGTGTATCTGTATTATTCAGTCCTGTGTAATGCACTTTTGGTTGTGGTGCTGTGATCTCTCTTCCTGCGTTGGACCTGGGCCACCTAGCCATATTTGCAGTGTGTGGTTAAACATCAAATGCATCAGAATAAGCAAAATAATCATTTCCAGACTAAACACGTTTCAGATTTGTTTAGAATATTGAACAAGTTTCATCACTGGGAGATGTCTCTTCTGTGACATCAAGCTACATAGATGTGTCTCTGCTGATGCAAATTTCTTTTTCCCGTGTTTTTAGACTAAAAGCATAAAATCCCCAGAAAATCCTCCTTTGACTGTGGTAACTCTTGGATGAGGATCAGTCTGAGCATCTCTGAACATAATATCTATGTCTTCCATGGCCTCTGTGGAGCAAAAAGTTATAGACAGTTATCCTCCTCTTTCATGTGGGAAAACTGGATCATGAACAGACAATAATCCTCATCTGTTTAGCTTGGAATGAGTTGGGAGAAGCTGGTGACAGTGCTGGAGGAAAGCAGAGTTTTGGCATTGGTTGAGTTTGCTACAAGACCCTTAACTATTTTTAGCAAAACTGCCTTCTGGAGATCAGGGTACTACAGCCCTCCTGCTTCCATCTACCCGTTGTTTTTTGGAGCTGATTTGTCTGTCTCCTTGCTGGCTACACTTGTGCAGTTGTGGAAAGAGTTTGTAATGCATCTGTGTTGCTGAGGGATTCTCTGGCTCCCTGTTTCTCTGGAGGGAAGGGTGCATTAAGTAAGAGTCTCCCACCAGATTCCAGTGGGCAATCACACACAGACCATTGTCCCAAAGCAGCCCTGACTCAGGCACCAGCCACCCTCTGGGTACCACTGCAGGAAGAGCCAACAGGCTCCTTCCTGGCCTTGAAAAGTGGCGGGAATGCTGAGTAAGAGCAGGATAAATAATAAGGCTGGATCCTGAGCCAAAAAAAAAAAAAAAAAAATTTAAAAAGGTGACTGCAGTCAGTAGGTGTTGTCCAAAGTTAATGCTGAGCTTTTACACGGCCACAGTGAACCATGGGTGCTCTGGAATGGTCAGCTTCCCATTGGGAAGCTTTCCTTTGAGTTTAACAAGGCATTTAAGTACATGTCTCAGGGCAGAGAAGAGATTTTGGCTCCCTGACAGTAAGATCAGACATAAATATGATCATCTGACTGGAGTCAGCCTGAGATAAGATTTAAAAAATTAGTTCCTAATTGAGTTCTTCCCCACCCAGGGATAGTTTTTATCTTGGACTTCTGAAGTTCTTTACAAATGAATCCTGGCTTCTCCTTTCAAAATATTTCATCTTGGACAGCAATGTAGTCAGTGATTTCAACCTGTTCTTGGAATGTTTGTGCTTGCAGCAATTAATTTTGCAAACTCAAGTTGTCATTTTTTCCCTCTCATACCTAAATAGTAAAAGACACATTACTATGGATAGCACACGGAGTTTTGTTTCCCAAATCATTGGAGTGCAAGAGTGAGGATGGAGAATTTGTGACAAATTGTTGTGTTGATAAACAAATGGGCTAAAAGGAATTAGTTTCCCAAAGTAACTGCAGCCATTAAAAAGTCCTTCTGCATATGTTTGGCTTTTCTGAACACATTATTTTCAGTATGTTTAGTTAGAAAAAATACTTTTTTATCTACCAAGAAATGTCTATTCTGTTTTTTTTTTCAAAATGTGAAGTTTTGAAATGAAAAAAAAAAAGCTTCCGTTTATATTCCAAGAACAATCAAGATTTTAATTCAGATGCTGCTTTCTTCGTATTTTTAATGTCGTTAAGAACAGGGCATTCAGAGATGAGGCTGGATGAGTTCTGTCATATTTATGAAGTCATGGAAATGGCAGCATCTGGATACAGTATGGAAATCCTCAACCAAAAACTTTTTGAAGTGATTACATTTTAATGTAATCATCCAGGCTTACTCCACTATACTGTGTGTTTATTGGGTTTGGATGGAAGATGAGGCAAGACTCAAACCCATATTGTGGAATGTCAGTTAAGACTGCGTAGCCTTAGGGAAATATCCTTAATTGTGAATGTTTAATTGTGTGCACTTTTCAATATGTAATTGATTCACAACCATCATGAGCATCAAACATATCAGCTGCAGAGCAGTATTTGTTCAATATCAACATTGTGTCATGACCTTTTGCTTTCTGAAGTATCAGGTAGCAAAGAAACAAAATTAACTGTGTGCATGGGCCTGACCCTGCAGTGCATCACTCCTGCTTGGCTAATTCAGCATCAGTTCATTAATTACCAAGTGGGAGTAAATAATAAATAATAATAAAGAATAAAACCTGAGGCACCACTTGGGATATGTCATCCCAGGAGGAAAAGATTCTCCCCGATTCTCTTTCTGTGTGTCCCCTATTGCTGTTAAACCCCAGCAGACAGAATAATTCAGCATGTGGTATCAATGACCTGTCCTAATTATCATGTACCTCCCCACAGGTTAATTAAGCTGCTGATTAATGTGGCTTCCACTTTTCCCACATAGCAGGGTCACAACAGCTTTGTCTGTAGTGGAATTTGCCCCTCTTGTAGCTATTTCCAAAAGAAGTCCCTGAAGTGATTCAAGAAGTCACTTGAAATGATTCCATGAAAAGAGAATGGGATCACTATAACATCTATTTTTTCCTGTTTGCCAGGCCAAAAGGAGCTGGAAAAGAAAGGAGGAATGCAAACAGGTATTCAGGAGTGTTCCTCCTCATGTCAGGACATTTTCTGCCACCAGCCCAGCAGGACAGCTGGTGACACTTCACTGGGGATATTCCAGAGCCACCTGGACACAATCCTGTGCCCTGGGATGACCCTGCTGAAGCAGGGAGGCTGGACCATTGACCCTCTGTGGTCCCTTCCAGCCTGACCCATGCTGGGATTCTGTGAAACTGAAGCCAGCCAAGGACTGGAGGAGAGTTCCCATTCCCTTGAAATTCCCTCATCCTTGTCCAAGAGTGGGGGATTGCTGGACTGTAACAGGTAAGGGTGACTAGAGCTACCTGCAAAGCTGCTGTGGGATAATGGCTTTTACTGGAGCTGGAAACTGTTGGATCAGTTCCCAGCAGCAGCCATGGGGATGGCCTGCAGGAAACAGCTGAAAGCAAACAAGCACTGGGTTTTTACTCTTTCTGAGAACTGTCTGGGTCACCTCCTTATCTGTGATTTGGCTGCTCAACTCTCGGGATGAGAGGACTCACCGCCTTGGAATTACAGCTGGGAAATGCTTTTGGAAAAACAGAAGATGTGCTGGAGGAAGATAGTGCTGTCTCTCTGGCCTGGCAGGTTTGCATAGGTTTGGGGCTTTTTTTTCCATTCAATGATACATTGATTATATTATGTGGAGGGAGGTATTCCTTGGAAAACTCATGATTTCCTCACACGACATGTCTGTGATGTTCTGTTGCTATGACCTCAAAAGAAACAAACAGCTTTCCTTGTCAAAAAGCCTCCAGCTCTCTTGAGCAGGCTGTGTCCCAAGAGCTCTGACTGTCTCCCTCTTCCTGAGGGTGTCTCCTGCTCCTTCCTTCAGGATTTCTCCTTGAGTATTTGTTTCCTTTCCTTTATATAGACTTGCAATGGTCTGGTAGATCTCAGAGTCAGTCCACAGCTTCCAAAGTAATCGTGTGTTTATAATATTCTGGGAGGAAAAAGATTTTAGCTTGGGAGTAAAAGAAGATGACATTTCTACTGACTTTTGTATTGTGTTTGACTTTGGACTGTGCATTGCATTTTATGTTTCACCATGTGTTATTCCTCACCCCTTGTGGACTATAGAATAGGAGGGAAAGAGAGGCATGGACAATAACTGGATTAAAACCAATATTTGATTGTGGTCATGTGATGCTCCTTTCTGGCCTTAGTCTCTGTATTTATAACAGAGGGCCAAGCAGAGCCCAGAGTCAGGGCTGAGTGTGGGGGACAGTGCTGAATCCCAGGAGAGACAATATCCCACTGCAGGGTGGGGTAATCTGCTCCAGGTGGGAGCACAGTTTCTCAGAGCACTGTTATTCCATGCATGATGTTCCATTAGAGCATTGCAGAAGTGGATTCTGCTCATTCATTTCAGCTCTAAGGGCTGACAGTAGTGAGGAATTCCATGCCAGCCACACCTCCCTGAGGATTTCTTGGCTCTGTAATTCCTTACGTGCTGGAGCAGATGATCTGCAGCAACATGGGGCTTCCTCTTTTTGGGGTGGCTACTGGGATTTCCCAGCATGTTCAGGCAGAAATTAATCTGCTTCTTGTATGGAAGGCCCATGTCTACTCTGGATGTACAAGCAATGTGTGCACAGCTCTGAGAGCTGAATGTCCCTGTCCTCATTGTGCAGGTCTCTCAGACACTTGATGAAATCTCTGACTAATGCAGAAAATTCAAATTGTTTTTCAAACTCACCCTGTGTGCAGGAAAAAAAAGCATAAATGGAGAGAAATATGACTTTATCTTACAGGCTCTAAGCTGTGACTGATTTATATTCTGTGGTGCAACATGACCCTGCCCTGAGCTGCAACAGGAGGAAATTTGCCTTGCAGTCAGAGAGTTGTTAGAAATGTGTCTATTTCTGTCAACCCAAGTGGGGAAACCTTTGGATCCCATTCTACAGGTTGGGATGACTCAACTCCCAGCTGAGTTGGTCACCCTGCCTCAGTACATACAGTATGTGACACAAGGATTGATTCTTCTTGGCTTGCTCACTGGGAACTTTTTTGTGGCATGTTGCAAAATCCTGTACTCTTAACCCCCCAGAAGCCCCGTGGTACAAGCTGGACCTTCATTACCCTCAACATATGATGAGGAATAGGATGTTTCTGACCTAATTCCATCATCTCAGTCTCCTCATTATCATCATTCCCATGTTCTGTGGGACATTTCTTCCAGCCTCTCCTCTCTTATGAGCTCATCTCTTATGGCCTGCAACAAGGAACAAGATTTTCCTAACCCTTTAGTAGCTGTGAGGTGGAGGATGGGATTTTTCCAAAGCACTCACCCTGTGAACTGCCCTTCTGTGGAAATAAGTGGTGAGCAGTCTCAATTTCTGTGGGACCAGGGTCAGAGCAACAATAGGATTTTTGTAGAATCCCACAGATCAAGCCAAGATTCCAGCACTCACCATCCTGAATTCTCTTTAAGGACAAGAAGGGAAATCCCAACAGGAGACCCCAGAGGAACATAACATTTTCCCTGCTCATTTCAGCGCAAAGTGTGGGAGCAGAGACCTCTTGTGAGCTTGCCTGAACGCTCCTACCTCTGTTTGTTGTACAAAGATGGGATCTGAACAAACAGAATCAGGGTTTTTTCAGATATATCGCTGCATGATCTTGAGTTAAATGAGCTTGGTCTTGAAGTACCAGGACATTTTATCAATCACCTTTGCTCTAGAGTGAAGACAATGACATTGGTCTTAAAGGGAACAGGTTTCTCCCAAAATTATCACAATAACAATCCTACTAAAAGGGACCTTAAAGTCCATTTCATCCCACACCCTGCCATGGGCAGGGACATCTTCCACTATCCCAGGGTGCTCCAAGCCCCATCCAACCTGGCCTGGGACACTTCCAGGGGTGGAGCAGCCACAGCTTCTCTGGGCAACCTGTATCTAGGCCTTCCTACCCTTACAGGGAAGAATTCCCTATTTTCCTGGCCCTGAAACATATGTCACTGGCTGTAGAGTTAAAAGAATGGGGGAAAAAACCAAACCAAACAAACAAACAACCCCCCCCCAAAAAAAAACAAACTGAAAAACCAATGCCAAAACAAAACCCAACAAAACGAAACCAACCAAACACCCCCCCCAAAAAAACCCAAAACCCCAAAACCCCAACAACAACAAAAACAACAAAAAACCCAACAAAAAAAAAAAAAACCCAACAACAAAAAGCAAAACTGGGTAAATTATATTTCTCTTACTTAATATAATCAAGAGATTGGGAATTTCAGCCTCTGATCAATGACACAATGTGAGACTGAGATTTGCAGATAAAGGAAGTGAGTGGCTCCTATCTGAAATATTTGCAATGTAAATAGATCAAGATGATGCTGAGGGAGAGGGACATAAAATGATATAGCTGGTTGAACAAAAAGTCTCCAAATGGTTACTTGATTAGAATTCCCACCAGAATTCAGCCCAGGCTGATTCATCTGCCTAAGGTGGTGTTCTCCATTGGTTTGAGGAATGCTGTTTCACTTCCTTGCTGCTGGCTAGCCCAGGGGGCCACAAGCCATGTGTGACTGAGCCCATTTCTTGGAGGAAGGCTGAATTTCAATTCCACTCCTCCAGAGGCCTCTTCTTGAGTCCCAACTAGAAAATGTTGCATCTTTTCAAACAGCTTTTTCCTGTGGCTGATTAAAATAGTGTCCTCAATATCACCTGGCTTGGCAAAAACCCACTGAAATCTGCGTGAAAAGCCAACTTTTGTTGAAGTTCTCCCTGTCCTAGATGCGAAGGCTCCAGCTGTGTCAGCAGCAGCACAGAGCTGCCTCCTCCCAGTCTGTGCAGCTCCTGGCTCTGCATGTCAGCATGGTAAAAATAGCCCTGTTTGAAATCTAAGTGGAAATATTAAGGGCTTAATTATCATCTGCTTTGGAGCTATTTTTTTTCAGCTGAGACTGAGGAGATAGGAAGAATCTGGCTGCTGTTCCCTGCTCCTGCACCACCCAGCCACACTGAGAGCTAAAGCAACTCGGTGGCTCCTGTATTTTTAGTGGCCCATGTGGCAGGAAGGGATGAGAGGGAATTGCAGCTCCTTCAATACCCCCTTGTTCCAGGCAGGAGTGTGTGCCTGTCCCCAGCAGACCCCTTGGCTGTGTGTAGCTTTATGTGAAAGAGGGAAAGTAAAATCTATTTTTAGGCAGTCTGAGTGGCCTGTTATTGGAGGCAAGGTTGTTGACTCATGCCCATCTGATATCATTTAAAGGGTTAGATATTGCCAGCTAACAAAAATAAGTGCTGTTACTCCCTCCTAGTCAATAGAATTAACTGTTCTTAGCTGACATTTGCTTTTATGGCAGAAGCTGTGCATCCCCAGGGCCCTGTTAATAATGTATACATGGCTGAGAAGGTGCAAATCTGGATTTTCTTGGGATTGTGGTGATGGAAACAGAAATATGAAGGCAGCAGCGTTGCCAGGGAGCCTTCAGCTCTCTACGTTCATCCTATTCAAAGAACCTGCAGAAATGATAAAGGAAGGGGACAAAAGGTTGTTCTTTTAGCACCAGGGGCTCTTCCCTTTCCATGGTAGAGTCTTGGAAAGGCCCTTCCCTCCTGCTCTTCATCCCAGCCTGCCTCAGGAGCATTCTCTTTGTTAAACAGAAACTCTTCTGCTTCCTGTCTGTTGGTTTTTGGCGTCAGTTTTCAAACCCTGAATTGCTCCCTGGGGATGAGCGCTGGAAAAGGGATGGGAACTGCTTTCCTATCAGCAGCTGAGATGCAATTCCTGGCTCCACTTTTCTAGGGAAAAGTGTACAGACCTGGACAGAATCATGTGCACAGTGGGAGAGACCAAGCACCTCTCGTGGGCTGAGCGTGTGAAATCCTGAGGCAAATACTTCTTGCAAACTCAGGGCACGTGGGAGATGGGAGGGAAAACATCAGCTCATAAAGCTTTGCCTGCTGGCTCAGGAGCAGGGAAAGAAATGCATAAAAAGTGAACATAGTTCTGGGTTTTTTTTAGGTCACAGCTGGAATTACTGTGGTAAGATAGGGACAGGCGGAGCGGAAGATTACCGGGATGTCACGGAAAGACAGACCCCTTCCCCCCTCTCTCTCCCCTGCTTATCTAGTTAACCCCAAGAGTCCCAGAAGAATGTAGCCACACCTGTCCTGGTAAATTTCCACTACCCACTGTCCCTGAAACCCCCAGCCCCCCTCTGACGTAGCAAAGACCCCCAAACCTATTTAAACCCATGAGATAAGATAATAAACGCTTTCGACCGTCCACCAAATTGGTGCCAGCGTGTGTCGTTAGTCCGAGTAGCCCGGGCGAAGCCGGGCTGCCGTGCTGTCTTCTTGTAACCAGGTCGCCGTTGTCTTTTATAAAGGCAACATCTGGTGCCGAAACCCGGGACAAAATTTGCCCGGTGGACGGGTTTCACCTGGACAGAAGCAGCGGCCAGGACGGTGGAACCGTACCCAGGCGTAGGGGAGACGTCCCCGGACCCGCGAGCGTCATGGACAGCGTCGCCTAGGTCGTAAGTATGAGGCAATAGAATATCGCGTTTAAGCTCAGGGACTTTTATCTTGCCATAGCAAGGCTGCCTGAGCTTGGAGCAGCCGAATGCTCAGTGGATGCCATGCATCCGGGAATATGGGAACAGTATACAGCCACGCTAGCCGAAGAAGCAAAATCCTCAGGCAAAAGCGTTACGGCACAGGGCAAAGTAAAAGAAACCCCGCGCAAAGCAATAGAAAAACAAAAGACGCAGAATGCAGCGCGCACGTGTTTATTAGTCAAACCCGAGCTCGGGGGGGGGGCGAAAGCGCGGACCGTCCCTGAGGAGAGTCCACCCGGGAGCGAAGACCCAGAGGGGCTCAGCGCGGCAGCCCCTTCCCCGGATCGGAGCCCGGCCCGGCCCCGCCGGGGAGCGGAGCCCAGCCCGGCACAGAGGACCGTTCCCGCCGGAGCCCGGGGCGGCGCGTTCCGGGCGCCGCGGCCCCGCTTCCGCCGGAGCGCGCTCCGAGCGCCGCGGCCCCGATCCCGCCAAGAATCGGACCCACCCGCGGCTCCGTGCCGCTTCCCCGCCGGCACGCCGAGCGGAGCAGCGCCGAGCCCCGCCGCGGGGGCCCCCCGGGACGCCCCCGCCGCAGAAGCCCCCCGGGACACCCCCACCGCAAAAAACCCCCGCGAAAACCCCACCGCAGAAAAACCCCGAGAAGCCGCCGCTTCCCAATCCGTCCCGCCGCCGGTCAGAAATCCGCGGTCAAAGGCGCAGCCGCGCGCGAGGCGCTCTTGGCGAGAGCCGGCGGGAGAGACCGGAGTCGCAGGGGCCGCGGCTCGGGGAGAATCCCCGGCCGCGCGGCCATGCGGTAGTTTTGAAAATGGCGCCGAATGCCGCGGAGGGGGGCGGAGCCCGAGCGGTCCCGGCGCGAACACCCGAGGGGGGGAGCGCGATCTCGGGAATGCGCGCGCGCGGGAGAAAGGGGCGGAGGGCGGCGCGGGACACAGAGCCAATCAGCGGCCGCGCCAGGAGCCGCCACCATATAAGGCAAAAACCACCCCCCGCGAGGGGCGTGGCGAGCCGGGGGGGCGGGAACGGCCCCTCCCCCGCAGGGTGGAGCGAGCCCGGGGCCGAACAAAACGGCGCGGGGCCCCGGAAGTACGCTGGCATTTCATTTCCGGCGCGGAGCTTAGCAACAGATCTACCGGCCCCACAGAGCCGGCAGGGGCCAGCCGAAACCCCAAAACAAAAGATACGGAACCAGCACAGCTTAAAACAAAACCGAATAGAGTTCTAAGCCGCACCGAAAAGCGGTCACAATACCCCTTAGAGCTGCGACAAAAAAGAGCATCTCGCCAAAGAATACAAGTCCCAACCCCCGGACACACAAAGAGCGCGCGGGCGGGGGGGGAGCGCGCGGGCGAACCCAGCCCCCTCCCACCGCAAGCGGCGCGCGCGCCGCAGGGTCAGCAAGAGACGCCCCCGATACGGGACCCCGGGGTAGCCCTGGCTATGAAAGTGGGGAGAAAGCCCCCGGGGATGTAGGGAACGTGCTGCCTCTGTGGCAATCAGAACCCCCATGTAGTGAGACCATGAGAGCCACTGCTGCACACCACTGCTAACAACCGAACTTGACCCTCAAAACAAAACTAATGAGAAGCTATGAGTTCTGTTTGCAGGGCACGCTTGTGAACCATCCCAATAACACACACATCCCTGCTCCAAAAAGAGATAACAGACCACCAAACTGCCAGACAACACCTGAAAATCCCACGGTGGTAAGATCCAAACATGCACAGTGTCTTTCTTCATGCAATTTTACTGTTACAAGCTTGTAGCCAAAGAAACAAGCTAGCCCAGGCCACTACCCTCATCAGCTATTTAAGTGAGTCGTGCAACAAGTAACAAAGTGCTCAAAAAAGTCACCATAATAAATACCCCATCCTTCGTGTTCCATATAGCCAGCCTGTTTAGAAGCTATTTTACTAACCTTAAATGAAACCAAATCAAACCTGACTAACCCATATTAATTTTGCTATAATATTAAACCCCCTTTTCTACGAAAGCAATGCTTTAAATACCCCCTTCAATTACTCCACAACCAGTGTCCCCCACCAGTGCAAGTGAAACACTCCCCACAGAAGACCAATAAATAAATAGTCCCATCCACACTTAAAATGTAAGTTTGCCAAAAACCCAGAGTGAACCCTTATATATTCCTTGCCAAGTTTAATAACTCTATCAATTTCTGTGTTCAAGTTCTAATTGTTTCTAAGGTCCTACATCACTCAGACGGAAAAATATACCATCTTCTCGAAGAACCTAACAGACTCCACAAAAGAGAAATCATCACAGATATAACTATCGCGATGCTGCTCGGCTTGAGAGCAGCTGGCACCGCCACGGGCGTCTCAACCATCGCAACCCAGCAACACAGACTCTCTCAGCTGCAAATAACCATCAACAAAAACCTGCAGAAGATCGAAAAATCCATCTCCTATCTAGAGAAATCAATCTCTTCGCTTTCAAAAGTAATTTTACAAAATAAGCAAAAACTAGACCTTTTAAAGCCTTCAGCACCTGCCTTAGAAAATCTACCCTGATCTACTAAACCACCCTTTCCTTAACAAGTTACAAGTCTGTACCTCACTCCAATGCCTCTATCTACAACTACCTCATTTTATATGTGATAAGGAGGGGGGAGATGTGGTAAGATAGGGACAGGCGGAGCGGAAGATTACCGGGATGTCACGGAAAGACAGACCCCTTCCCCCCTCTCTCTCCCCTGCTTATCTAGTTAACCCCAAGAGTCCCAGAAGAATGTAGCCACACCTGTCCTGGTAAATTTCCACTACCCACTGTCCCTGAAACCCCCAGCCCCCCTCTGACGTAGCAAAGACCCCCAAACCTATTTAAACCCATGAGATAAGATAATAAACGCTTTCGACCGTCCACCAAATTGGTGCCAGCGTGTGTCGTTAGTCCGAGTAGCCCGGGCGAAGCCGGGCTGCCGTGCTGTCTTCTTGTAACCAGGTCGCCGTTGTCTTTTATAAAGGCAACAAATTACCCATGAGTGGAATTAACTGAAGTGGAAGAGAAGGATGAAACAACAGGAAGAGGAACTGCTTGAAAACTGGTGAGCCAAATGTCCCTTTTGAACAAGGAAGATGAAGGATTTACTTGGTGTAAGGTCACACTGTCTACAAGATCCTTGTCTTTCCTTCCCTCAGATGGGATAAGGGAAGCCAGGGCTCCAGGTATCCCACCTGAAATGTAACATTAAGGCGAGATGCAGCAGGCCTCCCAAATACACCTTCCTCTGCTTTCACTGCAGCTGCTGTGGCCAGGCTGACTCTGGGAAACCACAGCAGCAGCCAGAGAATCCCAGAAAGAATCCCAGAATGGTTTTTGTTGGGAGGGACCTCAAAGCCCATCTTGCTCCACACCCTGCCATGGCAGGGACACCTTCCACCAGCCCAGGTTGCTCCAAGCCCCATCCAGCCTGGCCTTGGACACTTCCAGGGATCCAGGGGCAGCCACAGCTGCTCTGGGCACCCTGTGCCAGGGCCTGCCCACCCTCACAGGGAAGGATTTCTTCCTAATACATAACCTTAACCTGCCCTCTTTAAACCTGTCAGTTTAAAGAATCATGGAATTCCATAATCATTTAGGTTGGAAAAGATCTCCAAGGCCATTGAATCCGGCTTGTGCCCAATCCCCACCTTGTCACCAGCCTGGAATGCTGAGTGCCACATCCAGGCCTTCCTTGGACACCTCCAGGGACGAGCACTCCACCACCTCCCTGAGCAGCCCCTTCTGGTGCCTGACCACCTTTCCATGAAGAAATTCCTCCTGAACCTCCCCTGGCACAGCCTGAGGCCGATTCCTCTCTCCTGTCACTTTTTGCCTGGGCAAAGTTGCCAATCCCTAGCTGGCTCCTGTTTTAGAGCAAGGAGGTTCCCCTGAGCCTCCTTTCCTTTGGAGACAGAGCTGAACTCCTCCCAGAGCTGCTCTAATCCCTTCAGCTGCCCAATTCCCAGCGTGATGGCCATGTCTCCCATTGAGGGAATGCTCAGAGCTGCTCTCTGGGTGCACTCTTTGGCTCACCATAGTGCCTTGATCACACTGTTAGTATTCAGGCTAATCAACACCAAATGGGGTCTTGCTTTCAGAACAGATTTTTTTCTGTACCATGATAATAGGAGTCATCTCAGAAATATTCCTGGAAGGGGCTTGTTTTTCCCCCAGATGAAAATGGGGGCAGAGAATGGCACTCTAGAGCCAATACCCCAACCCTTTGTGAGGTTTGGAAAGACTTCTTTAGAGTGCTGCTCATTGTTACTGGATGGGTAAAACAAAATTTATGCTGATCCCCAGGTTATCACTGCACGTGCTGGCATGTGTTCCCTTTCCCCTAACTAGAAAATTTACTCCAGACCTGAAAAAAAATCTCTTCCCCAATGTAAATAAATTTCTTTCTAATTAAAACACACTTTATTTTTCTTAAAAAACAAGATTTTTCACAAGGGGAGTGGGGGAAACTGCATTCAAAAACACACAGCAAGAAAGCACATCATAAGAATACAGGCCAAGTAGTCATCAACAAGTAGAATAATTTCTTGGACAGGGCCTCAAAATATATAAAAAAAAACTTCTTTATTTATGCTATGTTGATTAATGATACACTAATAGCTGAGACATGTCTTTAATAATAATTTGGTTTTTAAAAAACCTAAAAAATCCTCTTTGGGCTGAAGGGGCATTTGCAGTTTTCCAGCAAGGCAGACACTGGGACCATACCCAGCAGCTCTTGGGGATCCCAGCCATGCTCCAACAACGCCCAGAAAGCACATGCCCAACTTTACCCTTCCTCTATAAAACTTGTGGCACACAGAGACAAGGCACAGGGAATGAAATGCTGGATAAAGGGAGAAAGGATGGAGTTGGCCAAGTCAGGCAGGAGGCTGTTGTTGGAGCCAGGAGCTGAAATCACCTCTCCTGAGGACGCTCTTCACCACCACTGCCAGAGTCAGGGCTGACCTTCCCGTGGCTCCCTGTGCAAGATCCCAGGCTCCACAGGCCCTGACACTTGGTTCCAGCTTCTCCCTTTTATCTTTTTTGCTCCTTGGCTCTCAGGCTGCTTTCCCTCAAGTGGACCAGAAGCATCGCGGTGAATTCCTGTCAGAGGGCTTTTCCAATTAGAAAGGAACAAACAAAACCAAACAAAAACCCCAAGCTATGACCCAAAACCTTCCCTGAGGGCTTTTTAACCCAAGCTCCCAAAGAAGTTTAATGCTCTGGTGGAGGACTTTGTTGTGCAGTGTGGTCTGAAAGGTGGGGAGGAGAAGGGAGAGCAGGAATTAATCCTGTGGTGTGTGGTGAGCAGGATGTTCACCTTGCAGACAGATGGATATGCAGTCCCTGCCTAGTTGCATTTAGCCAATCCCTGACCTTTTATATCAGTGGGAAGAGTCCCAGGCAGTCAGCAGACTTGGGAAAAAAAGCCTCAAATGACAGAGAAAATTAGACTTTGGGAGTTTTGAACTGTTTTTGTTTGACTCATGGCTGCGGGTATTTTCCTCTCTGTGCAGCTGTTGGGAGAACTGGGGGTGGCTACTGGGAGATGATTGAATCCATGTGACATCCCTGAGGTAAAAGAGCTCTGTGGTGAGGCCTTAAAATGTTACAGCAATCCCAAGAACCAAGAATCCTGACTGGCAAGACTGAGTCTGGGAGAGCTCTGCTGGGAATTTCCTGGAGCTCTTTGGGCAGTGGTAGCACCCACTGCCCCCAGCGTTATGTGGGAGAGGCCAAAGGGATGGGTTGTTGCCCCCAAGAAACTGCTTGCAAGAGAAATGAGGAACAGAAATCGCTGTTGCAAATTTGAAATAAGAAAACAGGAGGGTTGGTCAGATGTGGGGGCTGAGGGCTCCTCTGGCTGCTTTTAGGTGCCTCCTTGGATGAGCTGACTGTCTAAGAAGGGTTTTGATGAGGTGAAAAGGAGCTCAGCTGCTCCAGGAGTTAGGACCAAGGATGGCTGTATCCTTGTAAATCCTGTATCAATTGTAGAGAGGAAGAGAGGCTCAGGAAGCTGCATGGCTGTGCTGCTCCAGCTGCTGATTCCTCCCTTCCCAACTCTGCTTCCAAGAGGGGTCAGAGCCGGGGCAGCAGTCAAAGTGCCAGGGAGAAGTTTCAGTGCTGATAGCCATCGTTTCTCCTCCATCTGCAAAGCTGAAAATGGAGAGAGACCAAGAAAAAGTCTGAAGTACCACAATGATGATAATAATAATCCCCAATTCCCTCATAGTCAGTCTCATCTCACCCCACCCTTTAGTTCTGCTCCAGAAATCCTGTTTCCCCAGGATTGCTGGCACCCTGAGGAGGACAGATCTGGTGCAGGAGTCATGCTGGGGGTCAGAAGGATAGGATGGGATGTGGGTTTCTTTCAGGACAGCAAGTTCAGATCGTGGTCTGCCAGAGGTTTTTCCGTGCAACCTTAAGCCTACCTTTTAAACTCCCCTCTGCCTCAATTTTCCAGCAATTAAATGGGGTGGTACTTTTCTCTTTAGCTGTTTGGATTGTCAGCTGTCTAAAACAGAGGCAGTTTCATCTCCCAGCATGCTGGCTCCTGGCTGCAGCTGCTGCTGCCATGGCATCCCTTTTAACGAGGGAATGAACATCTTCCTCTCTCTGCTCCGGACCAGCACCAGGGCAAGGAGCCAGGCTTTGCCTCTGAATTGCCAGATCCCAGCCCGGATTATCCAGACACATTTACAAAAAGCCACAGGACAGCCTCTGCTTGGAGAGGGAGCTCCCTGCAGGTTTTGTCCCAGCCCACACTGTCCCCGGAGCAGCTGGGTCCCTCTGGACTGCCGGGCTCTCACAAGCAGAGCTGGCCCGAGGGCTTGGAGCAGGTGTTGCAAATTTTCCTTCTTTTGTGGTTTTTTTCTCCATCAGGGCAGGACCATCTGTGATGCTCTGAGGTCACTAATGGTTTCCAGGATAGCCAGGAAATAGAAAATACTTGTGCAGCCTACGACGTGTAGGGCAAGCAGATGCTATGCTCACATATGCAGGAGCACAGAACAGGGTGTAGGGTTTGTGAAACATTCCAGTGGAGCGGCTTCCAGCGGTTTCTGCCTAAAGGAGGATGCACAGCTGTTCCGAGCTCTATTTGCATGACAAAGGCAAAAACAATGCCGTTGTCTAAGTCACCTTTTTCTCTGTGTGCCAAGCAGGGCTCCCTTCCAGCTCCTTGCTGGGACTGCTTCCACCTGCAGCCAAGGATCTCCGAGGTGTTAGCCCTCAAACCCACCTGGAGACCTTGGGTGCTTTGGGCTGTAGCCCAAAAATCCAAATGAAAGCCTGCTGGAGGCAGTGGGAATCTTTCCATGAAATGCTCAAGGGTTTGCTTTGGATTTCATTTGCTCTCTGCGAAGCTGAGCTGTGGCCAGTGGAATGACTCTGCTTTGGGATACTCATGCTATCCCTTGGAGGGCTGTTTCAGAGGTTAGGAAGAGTCTCCAAGCAGGAGGCAAATCCTACCAGGAGCACCAGGGTCTCCTGGATTTAATCACCCCCGAAAGCTTGATGAAGCCCTTTAATGGGGCAAGGCCACTTGCTGCTGCTGTCACTTGTGCACAAATCCTTCGTGGTCTAGAGGGAGCTGTGGGTGCTTGGAGGAGAGCTGGGATGTGCTTGTGTAGTTTTGCAACTGCTCATCAACATCTGTCTCAGGATCAGTATTCATGGATCAGCTATCAGGAACCTGGATCAAGTGGGAGGCGTTGTGATAAAAACATCTGGATGTTTCATTTGCAGCCAGGAAAGGGAGCTGAGTTTTTCTAGGCTGGCATGGGTTTCTTAGGCTTTGACAGAGCAGTTTTTGTTCTGACACTCTCAAAACATTACTCTTTTTTTTTCTTTTTTTTTTTTTTTGCCTCTTTGAGGGACATGTTTTTATGAAAATCTACCTTCAGATTTTTATAGTATATTAATAGTCTGCTCTATTGCTTAGCTATTAGTGCACCAAACTATTTCTACACCTTTGAGAAGAAGAGTTTTTATGCTATCAGAAAAAAAAAAAATCAGCCTTACTTAAGCAAACTATACTGATATTTCTGGGTGGTTTTTTTTAGGAATTCACTAAATAATTTCTACACTTTTCATTTTATTTGCCTTTCTAGGAGCTTACAGAAAAATATTGGTTCTTTCCAGAGACCAAAAATCATACTTCCCAGCCCACATGAGTGTGGTTGTTTTTGCAGGATGCATTTTTTGCATCCTTTTGTAAGGATGTATTTATTTCACTGGTGAGAGAGTCCCTTTATAAGCCTGTTTCATGATCCAAGTGGTCTGGCAATAAGAACCTGCCGTGATTTAATGCTCCTGATTTTATATGTGTTATTACACATACCTGACTTCACCCAGGGGGGTTCCACTGACCCTGAGGCTGGATGCCATACACAGCCAGAGGGATATTGTTAATCCTCCTATTATAACCTGGGGAATTTGGGAATTGAGACAGCAATTATTTTCCAGAGGTGGTGCAGGGGATCAAAGGGAGGTGAAACCATGAGCACTGGTGCCAGACTCCCACACAGTATCAGGACCCCCAGCAGGTCCAGCAGGTGCTACCTGTGTTTTCCATTTTGTCTTGCCAATGTTTTTCCCAGATCTCAGCCTTCTGCAGAGAGAGGCCTTGTAAATCTCTTTCAGGAGCATCCACTCTGTACTGTTTAAAACTTTGTCCTTGAGGAAACAGAATTTTTCCTCCCTCTCTTGAAACTTGTGCTCTCTTCAGCTGTAGCATCACAGGAACTTAATTAACGTGATCCTGCATAAAACTGTTTTCTCAACAGCTTCACCCCATCCAAAATTCTTGCTTTCTGAAGATGAGAGAGATGGACAGTACATGCATATTTTTGAATTTGCTCACAGTTAGCAGCTCACCAAGATTGTTCCAAACTTTAAAGCCCGGCTTGGGTGTAGTAAAGGGCTTAAAACAATTTATTTTGGTCCTGTTCTGGTAAAGAAGTGCATGTTTGCAGCACATGCATGGCCTCTACCCCAGTTTATGCAGAGAGCCTGGTCTCGCTGCCAGCAGAGTTTTGACTCTGGGTGAAACTGGATGGAATGGCAAGGGCTGGGCAGCCAGATTGCAACACGAGGGTAGGGCTTGGAGTATCTGTGCAATGCCCAAGCAGGAATCTGGTGCAGTGGAGTCTGGCCTGAAGTGGAGACTGCAAACCCTGCCTGCCCTGGAGAAATCCTGCAGGCCCCTGTAAGGAATTAGAGGGAGTTACCCAGTGCTTTAGGACAGATTTACAGGGGAGGGTTGGAGACAGACAACCCTGCAGCAGCGTTTGTTTGGGTTTGCAGCTTTCAAGGTGCTGTAATTAAATAATAAGAATAAAAATAAAAGAATAATAATAGCTATTAAACAGCTGTTCCTTTATCCAAGGAGACCCTCCCCAAGCTTCCCCAGCCCCATGGAAATCCAGGAGTCTGGGGACATTTCAGACTGGCCTTTTCAGGACCTTTGGATGCTACATGTAAAGCAGATCCTAAAGTGAAAGATCTTAGGAAAGTGCTTGCCCTTTCCATGCATTGAGAAATGCAGTCCATTCTCCAGCTTTTGCCCATATTGCAGCTCCCCAGGCTTAGAATAATCTGGTTTAAGATAACATGATAACATTCATCTTGCCAGGGGCTGCTTCCTTCAAGTGTTACCCTCCAAATGTTTGGGCCAAGCCAGTTCCATTCTTTGTGTTGTTTGGGGCTTGTTGTTTTTTTTTCACCATTCCCTGAGCTTTCTAGGAAAAACAGCTTCCTCTGCAACCAAATATAGTTCTAACTGCTCTAACTAAGAGCACTTTTGATTTTGCTGTTCAAAGCAAATCCATCGGAGCAGCGTTCTGTTAACAAAACTCTGGAGAAACAGGAGGTCAAGTGATGTGAGTAAATAGACTTCTTCTCTTTGGAGCTCCCATTCAAAGCCAAGAGGAGATTATCCTGACAAAAACGCCAGTTTTAACTGTGGAGATTGCTCTTTGAGCCACAAAGAACTAATTCATGCTCGTGGATTGCATAAAGACATTTACCCACATCTTTCCAGCGCTCCCAGATGTACCCGGGGACAATGATTTTATTTTTATAAATATACTTTTCCATCAAAAGAATGAAACCCCAAACCCTAAGTCCTAGAATTTTTTAGGTCCAGATATAATTTCTGATTTGAGCCAGAGGTATTTTGTTTGAGGAGGAGGTAAGGGTTTGCACAGGATAGCAGCTGGCCAGAGCTGTCTCTACCTCTGTTTCTGAGATCTGCTGGGTTTTGCTGGGGTTTTCTTTCTCCCCAGAGAGAAATCTGTGCTACTGCTTTCTTTTGCACATGGCCCAGTGCTTTTAGCTGACTTTCCACCCTCTTCTTCACATCACTGAGATGTTGCCAGCATGCAAAACACCACATCTTGCAGAAAATTCATGCCCCAGACACTTTATATAGAACTCACACACAGGTCCCTGGGCATGGGAAGCCTTTCCTGATGCTGTCACACCTTTGTTTTCCCCAGGATGAGGAACCAGAGGTAAGCATGGCTGAAAATCTCATTTCAGATGGCCCACCCAGCCCTGTGGTTTGTGTCTCCACCTCTTGTTATTCAATAGCCTTGAGCTGCTTGTCGGGGTGGGGACCACCAGCAGTGATGGAGAGATGTGTTCACCTCTTGGAAAATATAATTTTATGTAGCCACAAACCCAGGGCAGTCACTGCTCCCTGCCACTTCCTCCTCCCAGTGTCCAAAAGTGACCTTGTAGAGGCCATTTGCTGGTTTTTCAGGCCTCCAGAAATGCAAGAACTTAAGCCAAAAAAAGCTGGCTTTCTCTTCCAAATCTTCTGTGTAACTGAAATACCTTGGCACTGGCACTGTGGGTCCTCAGCCTGGCAAAATCTGTATTGTGTGCAAGATTCTGGGTGCCCTGAAACCTTGGTCCCAATGTTCCCATGTAACCTGAACTGATGATTTCTGTCAGGAAAGCTTGAATTAAGGGAAGCCTGTGGTATTCTTCAGGAGATGAAAAGGAGTAGGTTGGAAAAGCCCCAGCCTATTAAATATCCACTTGCTGATGGGAAGGGAGTACATGGGAGAGACTCTGTGGGGACTTTCTCCCTTCTTTCCACTCCTTTGGCTCTGTGCCTTTTGCCAGCGATTTCCGTGGCTGTCATTCTGGTGACATTCCTGTCAAATTCCCCCCTTGGCTCATCAGACTCACTGGGCAAAAATCTTGCTCTGGTTTGGCTCAGGACCTAACTGGTCACTGTTCCCAGTCCCTGCACAGATTTCCATGCCCACAGCTGCCCATGGCTTTTCCAGATTTCCAAGCAGCCCTGTGAACCAGCCACATCCCTGTGTCTAAGGGGCTTCCCTTTCCTCCAGATGACTCATGGATAAGAGGCCCTTTCTTCCAGAAGGCTCCCAAAGACATTGCAGATGTTGGAAAAAAAAAAAAAAAAAAGCAAAAGGTTCCTGGAAATTACTGTACTGTTGGGATAAAAAGTAAAATATTGCAAAGTGGGTTTGTATTCTCAAGGGAATGGTAGGCTGGCTCAAATATACATTCCTTCCACCTATCTTTGAAAAGACTGACTCACTCTGTGGGGTTGCTTCTTTCTCTTTCCATCACTTGCAGAGTCCTGCACATGTAGCTTAGATGGGCATTTAACTTCCAGGATCTTTGAAGGATTCTGTAATATTTTAATTTCTCTTTTCAGGTTGGTAATGGCCAGCCCAGCTCCTGACTTTAATCATAAAGTGCTTTAATCATAAAATGAATCACAAAATTATCAATGGTTTGGGTTGGAAGGGACCCCAAAGCTCACCCCATTCCACCCCCTGCCATGGGCAGGGACACCTTCCTCTAGCCCAGGGTGCTCCAAGCCCTGTCCAGCCTGGCCTTGGACACTTCCAGGGATCCAGGGGCAGCCACAGCTGCTCTGGGCACCCTGTGCCAGGGCCTGCCCACCCTCACAGGGGACAATTTCTTCAGTAGTGCAGTAAATAGAGGGTTACCAACCCAAAACCTTCTTGTTTTAAGTCAGGCACAATTATCTGGGTGCATACCAATGATGTTTGCAAATTTGGGATTAATGCATCTGAAGGCAGAGTTTGGACTTAAAGATCGTTTCTTTGCGCTGAGTGAGAGGGGGCTGATTTTACTAAAGATACTTTTTGCAGGGTTTTTCATATTTCTCTGACTGCACTGACTTAAAGAACAGCCCTCACCACAAAGCTGTTACATCATGAACTTGATATCTCTCCCTGGGAAAAGAAACACTTTTTAGGAAAAAAAGCAAACGGAGTATGGAGTGGGGGAAGAAGGAAGTGTTCAGAGGAGTTCAGCAGGCCTGAGGTTCCTCCAGGGTCCCCAGCTGTGCTGTGTGTTGTCCCAGCTGACCAGCAGACATTTCCTCTCTGCACATTGATGCCTTCACAGAGAGATCAAAGCGCCTGCCCTGGGCGCGCTCCAGCCAAGTGTGGATGTCCTTCCTCCAAGCAGCCTGATCCCAGAGCTTCCTGCCCTTTATCCCTCCCTGCTGGCTGCCTGGGGCTGAGCACAGCTCTCTGGAGCCCATTCTGGGCAGTTTAAGTGATGGACACTTCTTCCCAAGCTCCGCGGTCCCGGTGCCTGGAAGCCACATCCGCTGCCGGAATATTCCGGGTGATGGAAGCGATTTTCCTTCCATGCTGAGGGGAAGGAGAGCAGCACCTCTCTGATGGTCCCACCACACCACATGGCCCATGCTGCCACTCTTCAGAGTTGACTCTTTTGGTGGGTGGCCTCGGGACAGCCCAGCTCATGCAGTGTTGGGAAGTTGCAGGAATCCAGTTTGGAAGGCACCGCCAGCTCTGCTGCCCCACAGGGTTGGTTTGTGATGCAGCCCAGATCAAAGCCACGGCCTTTGCCCGTCAGGAAATGCTTCAAAACAGTATTTTACATCTCCACTGTATTTTTTTCAGAGGATGGTTCTGAAATTATAAAATCACAGAGTTGTTTAGGTTGGAAGGGACCTTAAAAATCCTCTTGTTCCAAGCCCTGAACAGGTACACTTTCCAAGAGAACCAGTCCTGGCATCTTGCCTTTCTAAGTGCTCTGAGCAACCATCACTGAGCACAAAGGGACAGGAAGATCTGCTGAAAATTGAAAGTGCTGAAGGCAGCGGAGTGTGTTGTGCAAGGGCTCCATCCCTCATCAGTGTCAAATTGCACAAATCAATGTTGGCCAGAAGAAGAGAAGCAACAGCTCACTTCCTAACATGGGAATATCCCCATATCCTGTTCCTGGCTGAGGACAAGAGCAACAACGGGGTGGCAGTGACTGCCGAGTGTCCCTTGCCCCCACAGTGCCCAAGGGAAGGAGAACAGCACTGTTTGCGTAGATCTGACAAGTACCAGGGCACTTTGCACCCTATGAAATCCCCCTGATGGCACTTTAAACCTAAATAATGTATTTTCCTTAAAAAGAAGCTGCTGTTCTCTGGGATCCAACCTCCTCTGGTTAGATTCCCTGGGGCTTGAATGTTTCAGGCGTGTTGCTAGCACAGCAAGTTAAAATGGGAACTTGTAAAATCCTATATTTGGGGTTTATTTGCATGGTTGAGCAGCAAAAGACTGTTCTTCGAAGGGGAGAGCAGTCAAGGTCCGTCTGTGCAGTGTGGGGAAAACAACTGGTAGGTGCCAGTGGAGGAAACCTAAATATACCATGGGAGTCCTGGCCCTGGGGATGAGCCACCATTCCATCCAGAGGAGCATGCAGCCTCTCTCTGCCTGGCATTCTAAGGTTGCAGGTTTATTTTGATTTTAGTTTTAACTATGCTTACCATTTAGCCCTGTCCCAAGGCTTTGGGCAGTGTGACCTTCCTGAGACCTGAGGTGCTGCTCGTGTTCTGTTCCCACAATTTTCACCTTTTTTTTGTTTTTTTTTTAATTTTTGTTCCCCTTAAATGGCCACAGCTGGATTGTATCCTGAAGGTTTTTCCAGAGGAGTTATTTAGCCAGATGGCATGTTTGTTTAGCAGTAGCTCTGGACACCAGTTCCTCCCAGATGTCCTTGAAGGAGCAGAGTGTCTTGCCCACAGCTCATCAATCCTGTGGTCTCTGTGTTGCCAAAGCTTGTGGACAGCATCTGTCCTGATGTTGCTTCCAACGTATCCCAGCATTTTTATCCATTTAAGGGCTAAAGATTTGGATTGCTTCTCCTTCCATATGAGTTTCTCCATCATTTTGACCAGTGCAAGCTCTTCCTTTTTGAACTTCTCCCCACATTCATTTGGTCTCTCCGATCATGACTTGCCCACTTAGCACTCCAGAATTTTCTCTCTTGCTCATTTCCTTCCTGAAGGATCCTTGATGGTGTCTGTGAACCTCTTGTTGGAGCAGAACTCCTCTCTTTTGTGAGAGTTTCACGGCTTGCCCCTGCAGTTAGCTCAGCTTGGCATTTTATCCATGTCAGTCCCCCCAGCTCTCACCCACCTCTTACATCTCCTGGCTCACTGGAGCTTCTCAAGACATTCAAAGGCATTCAAAAAGGAGAGTTTTTTACAGAATTTATGAAAATGACATCCAGCCACAGCTGTTCATGCAGTGGACACTTGCAGCCTTGCCATCCAGCTCAATGACCAGGGCATGGAGCTGGAGGGGTGGGGAAGGTGTTGGGAAACCTGAATTTTGCCCTCCTTCAGCAGTGACTGGTTCAGGTGGTGTAAACAGACAAAAGTAGGAATTTCTGCTTCAAAACCAAGGAAAGCCTTTAATTGTTTTTTTCTTTTGCTCTGTTTTTTCAGAAATAAGAAAAATGAGAGCAAAAGCCGCAGCAGTCATGGGTTGTGGAGCTGCCTGCTTGAGCACACAGCTCTGGGATCTACCCTGAAATCCCAGCTTGTGGGGAGTTTCCAGCCCTCCTGGGGAAGGATTCACAGGTGAGTTTTAGCATGAAACCCCTAATGCCCACAGGAATAAGCAGAACAAATATGACAGCAATTTTTCTTTAAAACTCCTATTTTTAAGGCAATATCAGGATTTTCCTAGGTTTGACTTATTTCTTCTGTAAGAGCTGAGGCAGAGGTGGAAGCACAGCTTCCCAAGGGGCAGGGGCAAGGCTGGAGCAGGAGACCAGAGGGAGATGAGATCTCCAGCAGCAGCTGCTCCAGGGAGGGAGGATCATTACCATTTCCTTGAGGCAGAGCTCACAGAAATTGGGAAAACTGGGAAATACTCAATAACACAAACTTCATTTGAAAGTCCTCAGCTTGTGGGGTTTTTTGATTTGATCACTGGCCTAAAATTAAGGTTTTTTGAATTGGAGGTTCCTTTTATTTAACTGAAAGGGTGGCTGTGTGGCTGATTGTGTCTGTAGCTTGTTAGCCCTGGGCTGGAATTCAGTCCCTCAACAGGCTTTGAATGGGGTTGTTTTCATTTCTGTCCTCCTTGGCACAGGATGGACAGAGGCCATGACTAAACTTTTCTGGTTTCTGTGCCAGTGCAATCATATGAGAGCTTCAGGGGCTGAAGGAAATGCTGAGGCCTCTTACATGAAAAAGGAGAGGTTTTTGCACATTGGACGAAAATGAGCAACCTCAGCTAAAATTTGGGGGACAAAAACCATCCAGCCCTTGCCAGTACTGGTCAACAATAGCAAAGGTTAAATGCAAAGGGAAAAAAGCTGGATCCAATGGAAACAGCTGGTCCAAGATCTCCCAGCTGAGTATCTGGCACAGTGCAGACTTGGGAGACTTCAGCAGCAACCTGAAAATGAAGAAAATTAAGAAAAAATTAAGAAAAGGCTGGCATTGACAGTGAAGTCACAGGCATTACAAAGTAGGTATCTCACTTCTGCATTGCTTAGTGACTCTAGAGAGTTCCTGCTCTAAAATCAGCAGCTAGTGCTTATCAGCAATATCCCTCTGTCCCTTCTCCCTGGTGATGCTGGGGAATGCCAAGGCATTGAGACAAACGTGACCTTGCTGTAAGATGCTGGCCTTCCTGGGGCTGAGTACTCCTGAGCTCTTCCAGAGACCTTTGGGAGTGGCTGGAGGAATGTGCCAGTATCCCTTGACACTGGCCCAGGACCTGCCTTTTGTCCATGTTTTCCTGATGGAAAGCTTCTAAAAAAAAACCAACCTGACACTTCTATGTTAAACCCAGTCCCACCTCTGCATCTTCCAGTGGCTTGGCTCCAGCTGCACTCAGCTCAGGCCACAGCAAACACTGCGGAAAGCTCTGGAATGTGCTGAAAGAAAAGGCAAAACCAGCCAGAACAAGGCCAAGCATCACCTCTTATTTTAGTAATGTGCTCCCAAATGGGGACCCAGAAAATCCATGTCACCCCACCCTGGACAGCTTCCTGCCTGCTGCCAATCCCCCAGACAAGGAGGCTGAACTGGGGGGAGGTTTCTTGCCATGCTTAGATGGTCACTGCCCCATCAGCAGCACCATCCATGCCTCTCACCATCCATCTCCCACTCCCTGGGTTTTCCTTTTGGAGTCCCTTTTGGAATCCCCCCAGCTGCCCCTCATCTGAGAGAGTTGTGTCCCTCACCAGGATCAAGCTGTGCCATCTTCTCCTCCTTGATGGCAGAGGTTTGTTGGTGCTGTGGCCCTGCCAGCCACGGGGCAGGATGTCCCTGTGTGCACTCGGGGCTGCACAAACCTGTTACAGCAAACAGTCCCCACCCAAGGTGTCCAAAACTGTTATTTTGGAAGCAAATGGCCAAAGAGTAAATACAGAAATAGAAAAAAATCCTTTTTGGCTCGCGTTGTTGGTTTTTTTTTTCTTTGTATGAGCATTTTTTGCCAGGCAAATAAACCACTCAATAACATAATCTCAGCAGAAAAATAAGTGAGAAAAGCAGTTGGGCCATCAAATGCTATAAAAGCAGCTTTCACAGATGGAAGTGGTGCTCTAAAGCAAGGATGTGGCATTGCTGCTCTGCACTGGATGGTGGAGCACCTTTAGTCACCGAGTGATCATCACCCCTCCCTGGGGTCTTTCTTTTTTACCCCAGGATTGCCAGAATAGGATCAGGCTCCCATGGAAATAAATTCCTTCTGATCCTTGCTGCTGTCTGATGATAGTGGAAGTGAAGGGGCAGCTGCTGGATTTATGGGAAAGCAGGATGATAAGGAGTCAGGAGAGAGACTTTGGCTCTCACACAGGATTTTGGGGCAAAGCTGGTGTGTTTCAGCAACACTTGTCAGCCCTGCTTTAGTTGGTGCCCAGCGAACGTGGAACTGACAGTAGCACCCACACGGCTCCGGGCAGGAGCAGGATTTTAATGAATTCTAAATTAACAAAATTTAAATTAATGCATTTTAAAGACCTTTGCAGGACTGTTGTACTGTTACACACCTGGCAACATTAAAGCTGAGCTGAATGGGTCTGTTCCAGCTAGCAGAGAATGAAAACTCAGTTTGGCAGTGGTGTGAAACAGGATCTTTTGCATGGCTGGGAAGAGGGGTCTGTGTCAGGGTGACATTTAGACCCACAGTGACAGTTTCCAAGCCATGCCACCCCCCAGTGCAGCATGTTTGGCTCCTTCACCCATCAGTCTGGCATTGGCAACACATCCCTGGGGTTTGCCTGATTCTTATCCGTGGCCAAAATGGGAAAGGAACTGGGAAATCTTGCTGCCAGCTCAGCATCTCCCCTGTCCCTTCATGGTTTGGGAATCTTCTTGCCCCCACGAGAAGCGTGGCAGTCAGACTTCCACTGATTTGCTTGCTTTAAAGCTGTTTCATGGAAAAACTTGTTTTTTCCTGTCTGCTAGGGGAGGGCTGATCCCGGTTTTCAGCTCTGGGTGGGATCAGAAGTGGGCCAGGGGTGTTCCATCCAGCACAACCCAGCAGAGTGTGCAGCTACCTGCCAGCTTCACGCCCCACGTGGCTGCCAGGAAAGTCGGGCTCTCACGCCTGGCTTTGATTGCTGCAAAATATTCTTTCATCTGAAAAAATGACAGGGAAAGCAGCCAAAGAGCAAAGCTTTTGAGGACACGCTTTGAGCCAGCCCTGTGCCGCTGGGACGTGGAGGAGGAATTCCGGACAAGCAGGTTTCTCCTGTGGTAAAGGCCCCAGGGAATCAGAGGGTGCAAAGTTAAATGAAAGCTTGAGGGTTTTCCCATATTAAGGTATTATTAGATTAAGTATTACTAGAAAGTGCTGAGTTTCTTTAAGCCCAGCTTGGGCTGTTTCAAGAAGGTGTTTGGCTGTCCCCGTAAAACACGAGTCACCACATGCTGCAGAAAAGCTCTCTGCAAAAAATTGTGTCAGTGAAGTAAAGGAAAAAGATACTAATTGGAGGAAATTACTTGAATTTCTGCCTCGGATCAACCAGTACCAACCCCTGCATTTCTGGAAAACAGCAGAGCCAAGGGCTCAGAGTGCTGGAGGAGTTACTGGCTTGTTTCCTGAGGATTAGCCACGTTGGTAGGGTTGCAAGGGAATCAAAGCTCAATTAGCAGCCTGGTTAAGGACTGGGATAGTGTGGGAACACTGAGTTAAAGAGGCATGGGGAGAAAGCTGCAAAGTCAAGGGAAGAAGGATGGAAAAGCCCCATCCCAGTGCCAGTCTCCCACTTTAGGGTAGGATCACAAACCTGCAGGGGATGAATGGAGAAACAGCCCCCAAGCTCCCCACAGCACATCTCTGACTCCCACTCTCATGGCAGATGGCTCCAAACATGCTTGAGCCTCACTCCTCACGCATTTTTCAAGATATTAGCAGGGGCTGGGTTTGGGGAGAAAGATCTCCTTTTCCACCTTGCCTGCTCATAAAATCATCCCAGAAAAATCACAGTGCAGCTGGGCTGTAGCTACACAAGGGTTGGGCTCTTCTCAGTCCCTGTGTTGGCATCACCAGCTTTGTTTGCTGGGTGTACAATCCCCCTCCATGGGTGTCCTCTGAGTTGGGACAGTACAGATAAAACCATGTCTTGCAGGTATTTTCCCAATTCCCAGAGGATGTTTGAGGTGTATCCTGAGGTGGGGTGAGGACTGCTGGAGTACCAAGGTAGGGTAGGTGGGGTTTTGGTAGTTGAGCTCATGAAAATCACATTTCTGTCGAATTTGGAGGATTTTTCTGGAAAATGTAATGGTGTTTTTCCCTGGATGGCCTGGCTGTGACGTGGAGAGGTAGAGGATGAGCTGCCCCACCAGCTTTCTCGTGGGATCCTGCTCCATGATGCCATCCCAAGTGTGCAGGAACCAGAGCAGATGCTGGTGATCTCAGGAGCATTAAACTTGTTGGGGCTGCTGACTGAAGTCTCCTTTTTTTCCACCAGAGCAGGGACAGCAGCAGTAACGTCAACAAGGGACCTCTTCCAGCTCTCACGCAGGGACTCACAACCACAAATCATCCCCTTGTCTTAACCAGCTCAGAGGGAAGCCCAGCCATGCAGGGTCTCTAAAAACACTTGGCTCTCCACCCATGGCTTATTTCCTTGCATCCCTCATTGTCTGAGCCGGTGCTGCTGTTGTTGCCCTCCACCAGTGAGCAGAGAGGTCCCTGAAATCCAAAAAGTCCCCTTCCTGCCCCTTGCACAGGGATTTCCCTGCTCACCCATGTGTTCCGTACACACAGGGCTCAAAGCATTCATAGGGGCTCAAAAGACGTGGAGTAAAGATGATTTTTCCCTCCCCCCAGCTTGTGGGGTTGGCAAGGGAATTGTTTTCAGCAGAGAACAGGCTCCTTTTGCCCTGCCCTGGTCCCCATCCCTCTCCTTGTCCCCTCTGGGATTTGCTGTTGAGATGTGTGGATTTGGCCTCAAGGTATTTCTTTCTTTTTCTCTTTTTCTTTTAAATTTTTCTTCTATTTTATCTTGCTCCCTTTTCCTGTTGTGTTTTCCTTTTTTTTCCTCCTCTTCCTTCTTTTTTTTTTTTTCATTTTCCCTTTCCCCCTTTCCCCTTTCTACTTTGTATTTTTCCTTCTCCCTTTTCCTGTTGTGTTTTCCTTTTTTTTTCTCCTCTTCCTTCTTTTTTTTTTTCATTTTCCCTTTCTACTTTGTATTTTTCCTTTTCCCTTTCTACTTTGTATTTTTCCTTCTCCCTTTTCCTTCTCCCCTTTTTCCTTCTTACTTTCTCTTTTCCCTTTTATTTATTTTGATACCCACATACATTTCCCATTTCCCTTTCTTCGTTTCCTCTTTCCCCTTTCCCTTTTATGCACTTTATTTAAATACAGATACATTTTCCTTTTTCCTTTTCTCCCTTTTTTTTTTTTATTTTCCCCTTCCTTTTTTTCTCTGCAATAGTCCCTGTTCTCCTGCTGCCTTCCCCTCTCTGTGTCCTGCCCTGCGGGGCCGGGCTGGCGACACCCCAGCCATGAGCTCATGCAGCTCCCGGCTGGATCCCGGATCTGTGTGGGAGGCAGGGAGACACTCTCAGCCCAGGGCTGGCCACATTTGGGATCTGTGGGGGCTGATCCCGACTTCCAAGTGCTCTTTGTGCCTCTGAGAAGGGATGGCAAAAGCCAGCTGCAGTCTGAGCTTGGGGTCAGACCCAGCTTCTGGAGGGAGAAGCAAAGGCATTGTGCTGTTTCATTTGGGATAACCATCCCAATCCATTCACAAGTGGATTTCCAAAATAACCAACATGTCCAATTTATCCAACATATAAACTTCCAGTGATGCTCCTTGGAATGAGTGCGTGCCCATCTCAAAAATGCAAATATTTATCTCCTCAAATATACCCTGCTTGAAACTCAGAGGTGTCAGTTGTGTTGGAGAACAAAAGTTCCCCCTGGGGCTCTCTGCTGGGGCCAGAGGGGGTGAAACTGCAGTGGAGGGGCCTGTTGGACCTTCAGGGCAAACCCAGGACCTGTGGAGAATATTTGTGGTTTGTGCTTCCCAGTTCTGAGCTGGCCAATCCATGGGAAGCTCATTGCCAGCCTGCAAACCCCTGGCACCACGGCTGAGCCAGGGGAGGATTGTCCCAGGAACAAGGGACAGGATGAGAGGAAAGGGCCTCAAGCTGTGCCAGGGGAAGTTCAGGCTGGACACCAGGAAGAATTTCTTCATGGAAAGGATAGTCAGGCACTGGAAAGGGGGTCCCAGGGAGGTGGTGGATCCCACATCCCTGGAGGTGTCCAAGGAACACCTGGACATGGCACTCAGTGCTTTGGGCTGGGTGACAAGGTGGGAGTCAAGGTTGGACTCGATGATCTTGGAGTTCTTTTCCAACCTTCATGACTTTTTCCAGCCTTAGTGATTCTATGATTTGCTGCTTGGCCACTGCAGCATTGTCTTTTCCAGCTCTTCCAAAGTCAAACATGGGCTGCTAGCAACATTCCCAGGCCTTTACAGCTGGGAAATAGCAGCGACCTCCTGAGAGAGCCTGATGTCACAAGACTTTTCAGCCTGATTTCCAGAGCAGTGGTCTGGATGTGCTTCAAACTTCTGACTGCTTTTTCCAAGCAGCGTTGTTGTCCAGGATTTTTGTCTCTCCTTTTTTTCTAGACTCAACCTTCCCCAGCTCTCAGACCTTCTTGTGCAATCCATGTCCCATCGTAGACACATCTGGGAGAAATGTGGAGATTTCCTGAGCGCACTGCCATGGAAATTCCTGAGATTTCTGCTGTGGATGGACACGTAGGGAAGGAGGAGGCAGCCATTTAGGAGGTGCATTTTCCACAGAAATGAATGCTTTCTGCTCACCCCCTGTACTCTGCACCTGCCAAAGGGTTTTTCACCCTGTGGTACCCCAGAACTGAGGGAAGGCTCAAGCATTTGCTGCTGTGCCAACTTTTTGTAGCTACTTTGTGCCTCTGGCAGGTTGAGAGCTTGGAAATGTGGCTTGGAGCTCTCCCTGCCTGCTGGAAATACCAGGGGAGCAAAGGCATGATGAAAACTCCTGGGGAAGTGGTGGATTTTGGCAGTGGGCTTCTCCCATGCTGCTGCTGAGGCTGGGAAAACTTATTACATCTGCCTCTGGCATGCCTGGAGGAGTTTGGTGGGATGCACAGTTGTGGGGCATGTAGCAGGGGAAATCAGAATGGAATTAGATGATCTTTAAGGTCCCTTCCAACCCAAAGCCTCCTGTGATCCTGTGAGTCAGGATGACCCATCTGGGAAAAGATTTGAGCCCACACTGCCTCGTGGACATCTAGGGATCAGCACAGCCCCCCTGCCACAGGCTGCCAAAGGAAATGTGCAAGGGGGATGTTCTCCTCCCCATCCTTACGTGACCACCAGCATCAGATGTTCCCAGGATGGGACACAGCTGTAGGTACAATGCACGGGGCTGACCAGAGTACAGCCTGCTCTTTTGCAAGGAGCTTGGCTCCAGACTGCAAGCAAAACTGCCTTTTTATTCCCAAAAATAAGATTATAAAAGGGAGGCAGCGTTCCAGCTGCTGCCTGTTGCAGCAGCAGGAGAGGAGGGCTGGAAGGGATGAGCAGTTTTCAGTCTTCCCAACCCAGCAATGTCCAAACTCCTGGGGCAGGACTGGGGGCTCAAAGTGGGGACTTTGAATGGAGAAGGGTCGAATGGGGGGGGTTAAAAAAAGCTATGGAAAAGCAGAAAAAGACCTTCTAGAGTGTTCAGTGCAGGTGTGCACTGGTTGCTGGCACCCAAAGAGATGGGGAACTGCAAGCCCTAGTTGGGAAGAGTCACCATCCCTTTCCCTGTGCCCACACCCCTTCCCAAGGCAGCTGGGGCAGGAAAATGGGGCAGATGTGGCTTTGGTCAGATTAGGGGGGAAATGCTAAAATTCGGAGGTACCCCTCAAGTCAGAATCTTCAAATCACAGAATATGCAGAGCTGAAAGCACCCACGAGGATCATGGAGTCTAACACCCCAACAATCCCCCTGAGCATCCCTGGCAGTGCTGTCCAAACCCTCCTTGGGCTCTGTCAGCCTGGGGCTGTGCCCATTCCCTGGGGAGCCTGGGCAGTGCCAGCCCCCTCTGGGTCAGAACCTTTCCCAAAATCCAGCCAGACCCTGCCCTGACACAGCCCCAGCCATTCCCTGGGTGCTGTCCCTGTCCCAGGGAACAGAGATTGGAGCTGCCCCAGGGGAGGAGCTGCAGCCCTCAGTGAGATCTGACCTCAATCTCCTCTTCAGGCTGTTTAATCTGAGATTAACCCCATCCCTGCAGGCCCATGCCCTGCACAGCTGGCACACCTGGCTTCCTTCCTCAGCTCCCACTTCCATGATGGAGCTGGCTTTAATCCCAAACACTTCACATCTCATTAAACTCTTCCAAGCTGCCTGTATTTTTCTAGCACTTAACAAGGCCTTTGCACTTGGCTGTAAACTTGGCTCACCTGCCCTGTCCTGCTGGGAAGGGGGCAAAAAAGAGGTCTGGGCTGCATTGGGAGGATGCTCTGACTTGGCCAACTTCAAGAAATAGTCCTGCAATGGGAAGAGAATTCTAATTCTCCTTGCTTAGTCCGTGTCTTACCTCTGTGTGATGAGCTGTGGCTGTTCTCAGACACCCTGGGGCTTGTCCATTGTGGTTTTGCAGGGTAACATTTCCATGTGTAGGTTTCCCATTGCCCAGCTTGCTGGTTTTGATCCCAGATTGACACCTACAACCTGCAGGCTTTGAAGGCAGGAAGAGGGGGTGCAGCTTCCAGGCTGCTCTGGGGGTGCCCTTCTGCCTTTCTCCCATGGCTCTTTCCATCCTGGTGGAGAAACAGCATTCCATAATCCATCCTGAGGGAGAAACAGCATTAAATATAATGCCCCTGACATTCTGGGGCCACCTGCATCCACTGCAGAGCTGAACTGCTTTATAAGGCTAAGGAAAAAGGATGGAGGTGAGAAAACACAGAGAAAAGAAGGAGAATTATGGTGCAGGTGGGGATTTTGAGTGATTATTTTGGAAAAAGCTTCTGTATCTCCAAGTTTTTGCTGCGTGTCAGGTGTTTAATCCAAAATCCACCCCTTCATAACCCCAAACACTGGGAGTCCAAGGATCTGTATGTTTCACCCAGCAAGCTGTGCAGTACCAGTACCCAGAGCAGGATTTTGGCTTTTCCAAAATAATTTCTCATTTCTAGCAGCTTTAAAAAAAATAAATGAACTGGGGTGAAATGCACTGCCATGAGATCTGTGGAGCTGTGGGAAAGGTTTGGCTCACTCTATGTAACTCTCCTACTGCAAAACTCATTTTTTAACATTTTTTTTACTTAGAAAACCATTCTTGCCCCCAAAATCACCAGAATTCCAGGGATAAATATGTGAGCAGTGAGTGAGCATGTTGACTTGCCTTTCCAAGTGGCACCAGTTTGAGCTTTCAGCTGCTGGACAGTGCGTGGCAATGCTGTCACCCCAGATCTACCATCAGTACATGCAGGGATGTTCTAAGGGCTGGAGCAGGGGAGCCTGGAATCCAAACACCACAGAGGAGAAGCCACAGTGCTCCACTTATTTCCAAAGGCTGTGTCATGGCCTCTGCAATATTCCAGTCAATCTAATGCAATGCTCATTTTTTTTTATTAACCTCCAACGCAACCTCCCCATCTGCCGAATTAATCACTGCTGGAAAGCCTGAGGAGTATTTTAGAAATAACAAACTACTGATTCTGTCCCTAACAACCTCTTTTTTTTTTTTTTTTTTTTCCTTTTCTTCAGTCCTTTCAGTTCCACTCCAGTTCATTGACCATGCTCTTGCAGAGCCCATTTGTAAGGCATAAATATAAAATATAAATATAATAATAAATATTTTTTTAAATAAAATATATTAACTCTCCCACACTTAAATAATTTGTCTTTTTTCCAGAGCAATGGCTTATTTGGCCTTTGCCCATTAGGACACTCCCATCTCAGAGGAGATCCCCAGCAGCACATTGGGGTGCTTTCATCCTGGGTTTGGAAGCTAATTTTTGGTGAGTGGGAGCTGAATGTGATTCCTAGAGTGCTCCCCTGGCTGCAAGGCATGGAGCTATGAGTTTGGAAAGCATGGAATGGTTCAGATTGGAAGGGACCATAAAGATCATCTTGGTTCCATCCTGCCATGGGCAGGGACACCTTCCACTAGCCCAGGTTGCTCCAAGCCCTGTCCAACCTGGCCTGGAACACTGCCAGGATGGGGCAGCCACAGCTTCTGTGGGCAACCTGTGCCAGGGCCTGCCCACCTCACAGGGAAGAATTCCTTGCTAATATCGAAAGTAAATCTAATCTCTTTCATTTTTAGCCCATTCATGGCAGTTTGAAGACATTCCCCCTTGCCCTGTCACGCCAGGCCCTTATAAAAGTTTCTCTCTGTGTTTCCTGTAGGCTCCCTTCAGGTACTGGATGGCCACAATTTGGTTGCCTCAGAGCCTTCTCCAGGCTGAACAATCCCAATTCTTTCAGCCTTTCCTCACAGCAGAGCTGCTCCATCCCTCTGATCATCTCCATAGCCCTCCTCTGGACTGCCCCATGTCCCTCCTGTCCTGGGGACCCCTGAGCTGGACACAGGACTCCCCATGTTGTGGTTTTCCTTCTGCAGAACCTTTTCCTCTCAGGTGGCCCTGGGATCCCCAGGCAGCACCCATCACTCTCCCACGTCCTTCCCCATTGCATCTTGCTGCCTGGGTGGGAAAAACCCCAAAAGATGGGGGTCTGAACCTCCAGCCTTCCCAGCCCCGGGAGCAGAGCACAAGGCTCATCATCAAGCCCCTGCCCAGGTTATATCTTTATAATATCAGGGTTATATCTTTATAATATCAGGGTTATATTTTTATAATATCGTGATTATACCTTTATAATATTAGGGTTATATCTTTGTAATATCAGGGTTTTATCTTTGTAATATCAGGGTTTTATCTTTATAGTATCAGGGTTCTATCTTTATAGTAGCAGGGTTATACCTTTATAGTATCAGAGTTATATCTTTATAGTAGCAAGGTTATATCTTTATAGTATCAGGGTTATATCTTTATAGTATCAGGATTATATCTTTATAATATCAGGGTTATATCTTTATAGTATCAGGGTTATACCTTTATAATATCAGGGTTCTACCTTTATAATATCAGGATTATACCTTTATAATATCAGGGTTATATCTTTATAGTAGCAGGGTTATACCTTTATAATATCAGGGTTATATCTTTATAGTATCAGGGTTATATCTTTATAGTATCAGGGTTATATCTTCATAATATCAGGGTTATACCTTTATAGAATATGGGTTCTATCTTTATAGTATCAGGGTTATATTTTTATAATATCAGGGTTATACCTTTATAGTATCGGGGTTATACCTTTATAATATCAGGGTTATATCTTTATAATATCAGGGTTATACCTTTATAGTATCAGGATTATACCTTTATAATATCAGGGTTTTATCTTTATAGTATCAGGGTTATACCATTATGGTATCAGGATTATACCTTTATAATATCAGGGTTATATATAGTATCAGGGTTATATCTTTATAATATCAGGGTTATATCTTTATAGTATCAGGGTTATACCTTTGTAGTATCAGAGTTATATCTTTATAATACCAGGGTTATATCTTTATAGTATCAGGGTTATATCTTTATAGTATCAGGGTTATATATTTATAATATGAGGGTTATATCTTTATAATATCAGGGTTATACCTTTATAATATCAGGGTTATACCTTTATAGTATCAGGGTTATAGATTTATAATATCAGGGTTATATATAGTATCAGGGTTATACCTTTATAATATCAGGGTTACATCTTTATAATATCAGGGTTATATCTTTATAATATCAGGTTTTACGGAGCAGCACGGTGAGCTCATCGCAGCTTTTATTTCGGCGCGGTCGCCGCGGCAACGGAGGGCGAAACAAAACACGGGGTGAGCGCAGCGAAGTTTCCTGGCTGCTGGGGCTCGTTTTTCTTCGTGAGCTGGCTCATGGAAACTCAAACGTCCTTCCCTCTCCCCTGTCTGCTCCCCCGTCTCTCTCCGCAGCGACGGAGATAAAGGTTACACATCTGGTTCGGATCTGCTGTGTTTAACCAAAAAAAACCACCCCAAAAAAGCCGTGTCCCATAAATCACCCCGCAGCTGGAGCGCACGCCCGGCTCTCGCTGGGGCTCTTCATCCCGCCACGTCCCGCGGAGCCGCGGGCTTTGCTTTTGGGGAGAGGGAAGGATGTTTGAGTCCTTCCCTCTCGCTGCTGCCATTCGGAGTGATCCCCGACTTCTGGGCAAGCTCTGAGAAGGTTAAAGTTCTCCTGGATTAGAATTTGGGGATTTAGAACCGCCCGGGATGCTCAGCTCCCTGCTCGCTTGCAGGGAGATCCCTGTGGGTGTGGCTCCCCAGGAGTGGCCATTCCGCCCCAAAACACTAATGGGGCTGCAAAACATAGGCATAAAGCAACAGAGCATCTACAAAATGCAGGATCTTCCAAATCCCCTTCTTCTACCTGATCATCTCCATCTTACTGCAATGATTTTGGGGTTGGGAGTTGCAGTATTTCCATCCCAAAAGCAGCAGACCCCAGGCCAAGGAAATGACCACACTTTTGTCCCCATTTCCCGAAGATCCTTTGCTGCAGCTCCAGATTCATCTGCATCTCTGCTCAAGCACTTGGATACAGTCCTAATTTCCAGGAATGTCCAGCACAGAAGACATGGTCTCCCTTGAACTCCTGACCTTGCAAAGTCAACACTGGCCATGTAGGGCATTGCTGGAAAACCCAGGAAGGATCTGGGCAGGTACATCTGAGCATCTACAGACTTCTAGACTGGCTTCTTTTAGTGATGTAATAAATTTAATACTGGCTAATAAAATGTGTCAGAGCCACTTTGCCTCTCCTTGTAAAGGTCTCCCTAGAAGGCTGTGATTAAATGCAAAGCTACAGCATTGAGGGAACCTAACCAAGCATTAAATGCTGATGCTGTCCTAAATTTAAGGGTCTGGCTTCAATGTTGAACTCTAGGACACATCCTGCTCTTCATTTTTATGGCACCACTAGTACCATAAGTGGTTATGTGTGTGCTCTGGGGTTGAACCCTGGAGTTCTCACCAGCAGAACTCTGCTGTTTCTGGTCTCCAAGGGCAGCAGAGTCATCCAAAACCCTCTCGATTTCAACTGAAAAAGTGAGATTTGACAGTGACTTTTTGAAATAGTTTGTCCCAGGGACTGTCCACTATCACTCTTTAAGGACGAAGTGTGGATGTAGGAGAGAGTGTAGGATTTTGTTGCTTCTTCTGGGCAGCCTGACTGTCCATGAGGAAATCCCCTGGTAAAATAAGGGCTGGTGGCTCTGCTGATTGTACCTCACCCATCTCCCTCCAGGACCTGAAGGGACAATACAAGAAATATGTAGTGACAGGACAAGGGGGAATGAATTCAAACTGAGGGTTTAGATGGGATTTTGGGAAGGAATTCTTTCCTGTGAGGGCACTGAGGCCCTGGCACAGGGTGCCCAGAGAAGCTGGGGCTGCCCCTGGATCCCTGGAAGTGTCCAAGGTCAGGTTGGACAGGACTTGGAGCAACCTGGGCTAGTGGAAGGTGTCCCTGCCCATGGCAGGGGGTGGAACAAGATGAGCTTTAAGGTCCCTCCCAGCCCAGCCCATTCTGTGGTTCTTTCCTTGGGACAGAATTAGCACTCAGATTTGAAGACACAGCATTACATTCGAGGCTCACCTGGACCTTATGCAGGTCCCCGAGGCAGGGTCACCTCAAAATACACCAGCCCTGTGAAGGTTTCCCTGACCCAGTCCGGAAAAGGTCAGAGATTTAGAGAAATTCCAGTGACACTCTTTCATCTCACAAGGTGCCCTCAGCTTGAGGGGAAGTTCTAGCCCGGGTCTGGCTTTTATGGCTGTCCCCATCCTGGGCAGGGGTGTAAGACTGACCTTTTGAAGCAAGTCCAGGGGCATTTTTGATGCATGAGGTGAGGTCTACAGAAGAAATCCTGTAAAGGGGGGTCTGAGCCCACCCCAAAAGCAGCAGGGCGTGGCTGTGGGGGCTCCCCAGCGGCAGCCGGGAGCGGCGTGCATGGCCAGGCTATTTTTACTCGGGTCTGGTCCCGCAGCCACGCTGGCAGATGCGCTCCCGGCTGCGGATCACTTCCATGTGCAGCCCCCGTGGCCGCTGGCCGGGGGCCCGGGGCGGAACGCGCTGCCTTACAAGGCTCGGGAGGCGCCTGCAACGCCCCGGGATGGAGGGGATGAGGGGATGGGGGGATGAGGGGATGAGGGGATGGGGGGATGAGGGGATGAGGGGATGGGGGGATGAGGGGATGAGGGGATGAGGGGATGGGAGGGGATGAGGGGATGAGGGGATGAGGGGATAAGGAGATGAGGGGATGGGAGGGGATGGGGGAGATGAGGGGATGAGGGGATGGGGGGATGAGAGGATGAGGGGATGGGGGGATGAGGGGATGAGGGGATGAGGGGATGGGAGGGGGTGAGAGGATGAGGGGACGGAGGGGATGAGGGGATGAGGGGATGAGGAGATGAGGGGATGGGAGGGGATGAGGGGATGAGGGGATGAGGAGATGAGGGGATGGGAGGGGATGAGGGGATGAGGTGCCCCCTCCCGAGCTTCCCTCTGCCCCGGCGCGCTGGGCATCCCCGGGCTGTGCCCGGCACCCTGGAGGGCTGCACGGGCAGGACGGAGGGAAGGGTCTCTTTCGTCTAAGTGCAGCTTTTAAACCGCGTGAGAGCAGAAAAGGGGGGGCTTGGCCATGCCTGGTGCATGCAGGGCAGGCTCCTGAATCCCTCGGAGCCATTGCAAGAGCCAGTTACAATCATAAATAAATAAATGAAATGTACCCGTTCCCCTCTTTTTCTAATGAAGCCCTTGTGGTGTGCTCGGGAAGGTGCCAAGTAAACAGCGCAGCTTCCCCGGCTCAGCTGCCGCGGCTTGGCTCATCCCCAGCGAGCTGTCCCCTGTCCCCACGCAAGTGGCTCGGTGCTGACGGGAAGTTTTAGGGTCTGGGCTGCTCCTCGTGCCAAGAACGGGATGCCTGAAGTGGAAATCCCCACGAGGACAAAGCCCAGAGCAGCCCTGTGAGCTCTTCTTGCACCCTTGGAACCCCGTGGATCATGTGTAGCTCAGTAACTCAAGTCCTGGGAGAGCCTCCAGAGGCGTCCTTGTTGTGTGTGCAACACACGTGGAACATCTCCTGTCGTGGCCCACGGGGACCTTGCCTGAAGTGCTCCAGAAAGCAGCAGGACAGCTGCTTTCAGGTGGTCTTCTCCTCGTGACAGTCTCACCCTGACCCGTGGAAGAGCACCTGGAGAAGCCCTGAATGGCAAGGGCCTCCTTTCCGAGATTCAACCATTCCCACCCAGTTTTCCAGAAGTCAGTGCCCTCTCCCAGTTCTCCCTCAGGAATGCTCTGGTTTTGGTGTTCCAGCTGCCCTCTCCGTGGCATGTGCCTGCAAGGCTCCATTTTTCCTTCTGGGCACGTCCAGCAGGCCATGGGAAGCGTTATCGAGCCCTGCAGAGGCTCAGGGAAACTGAGGACATCAGCCCCACAGCCCCAAGCTGCCCTCTGCCCTGGGGTGGCCACTTTCATCTGCTCTCTGCTTTCAGGGGGAGTTTTTGAAAGGGCAGGGCAATGTGAATTGTTTCTGGGAATTTTATCTTCCTTGGGTGAGCTCAGAGAAGGAGAGTAAGGGTAAAAATCATGGCTGTGGAAAGCGAAGGAGACAGATGAAAATACTTATAGTGCCATTGAGTCACACAGGGACACCCAGGACTGACTCAGGCCATGCTAAATGCCATGTCCAGCTGAGTTTAGATTCCTTCAGGATGGAGATTTCACAACCAAGACATCTCTGTTTCCACCTTTCTTCCAAGCTGGAAATGTCCAGGTTGCCAGTAGCCTCTCAGTGCTGTCCTCCCAAATACCCTTACTACATCTGTCCTCCCTCTGAGGAACAGTGGGATTCCCCCCGCCCACCGCCCCCCACCCCCCCAAAAATAATTTCCTTCCAGACCATGGAAATTTATTCCATTGATACTCACACTGGCTTTAATAAGACAAACCCACAAGTTTCTCAAAACCTCCATTAGATTTTATTTAAAAGTTCTTTGTATAGACTTCCTGACACAGAATCCACAATAAAAATAAAACCCCCCTCCCTCCCACTGCTCCCCCTTCCCAAACTGCTTTGCTTTGTATTTTATAAAACATACAACATCAGATGAATGCCAGAGGCATCCTACACCACAATTTAAAGATTTGTTAACTGAGGCCTTGGTCCCAGCAGTGCATTTGCATTTGGAAACTTTGCTTCCTTTTCCTTGCTAGTTCAGTTGGCCACATGTGGTACAAATGCATACAAGAGATCTAGTCTGAGATCGAATCCAGCAAAAGGAGAAAAAAAATTTCTAAAAAGAGGAAGAGTGAAAATGGAACCACTTGTTTATCAGTATCATCCACTCTCTTACACAAAGGCTTCCCCTGTAAAGTTACACTCAGTTATGAGAAGGATAAAAGCAAGCAGGTAACGAGTTGCAGTGAAATTATTATGTTGTTTTTTTTTTTTTTACTCATTTTTATGGTGCCTTAGATAGGCAGACAGCCAGAACTGGGGGGAAAAAAGGCTAATTTAGAGACATGTTGAGAGACAATAACAATCTGCACTTAGGTAAATATTTGGCAATGTTGAAGCTATACAATATAACCCGGGCACGTGTAGCACTCAGTCCACAAACAGTTTAGCACCATATTGATAGGTCATGCAGCAAAACCCTCTCCTCAGGGTTTGCTTGGGAGTTAAAAGCATGAAATATTACAGTGCAAGGTTGTCTATACCCTTAGCTTCTATAGGGGCAAGGTGGCAAAGGTGATGCTGTCTCAGAGGTAAGTGTTGGCCAGCCCCTGGCTCTATGTCCCCATCGTCGTCACCGCGCCGGGGTTGATGGTGCCTGGTGGGGAAAGAAGGAATTAATCGGGTGTTGGTGTAGGATATTGAGGGAAGATAAACGAGGTAACTGCCAGGAGCCCAACCCCACGCAGCAGAGGGGGAGTGCCAGGGATTTGGCTGGTGCCTCTTACCAGGGGCGCAGAGTTTTTCACATTCTTTCTGCGTGTTGAACCTGTTCTCGTTGCCGCCGCAGCCGCCGTACCAGAAGCGGGCGCAGCTCTTGGTCTCGGGGTCGTAGTACCACTTCAGCACAAAGCTCCTGCAGGTGCCCTCGTCCTTCTGCAGCCGGCAGATGTCCATCACTGTGGGAAAGAGCAGGAGCAGCAGTGGTCAGTTTGTCTCCTGTGTTGCTGCCATGCATCCAGGAGCAACAAAGGAAGAGTGTTGCATGGCAGTGGTTGTCTGCAAATCCCTCGGATCCCTTGGAAATGAGTTGGCGGGTCTCAGAACTGGGAGAGGACTGGCTGGGCTGCAAGGCAAGAAGCACTGGCACCACTAAAAGGACTGATTTAATTTAAAAGAGAGATTTTCCATGGGAAGATGCTGCTGGGTCCACCACACGCTGCCCATGGCATCTCGCATCCCTCACTGGGTGAGCGAGGAACAAAACAGCAAAGCACTTGGATTGTGGCCAAATGAAATTGCCAAATAATTTTTTAAAAATAAAATTAAAAAAATACCTGATATCAGCCACTGATTTGCCATGAGGTCAAACACCTCCCTTCACACAGGAAAGCAGAAGGAGCTTGTGCCACCTCTGCTCAGCACAGCATAAACACCACAGATAAGGGGGAGTCAGAAATCAGTATTGACCTTCCAGTTCAGCTTTGCTTTTGGGCTCCTACAGCCAAAAGCTTCCCCAGGCCTTAGGCAGGCTCTTTGCCTTTTTTATATTCAGATTTTCTTTTTCCAAAGCCCATCTCCTTTCTTCCCCACCTTCCAAAACGCTGAAATCCATCAGATATTAACACAGGAATTACTCTACCCCAAACCTGCACAGGAATGAAATCCAAACACTAATCAAAACAGAAGAATTTCTTTTGCATATATAACCTAATTTCCCCCTATTTCAGTCTGAAATTAAACAAAAGTTAACCCAAAAATTTCCTAGAATTGATGGAGAGCAAGAACTAGGGAGTTAAAATGTGTTTTAAGCTGTAGTAGGTTGAAAAGATGGGGAGAGAAAGGGTTTTAAGTCATCCCATGGAGAAAATGTGCCTGGGCACATTACACTTGAGAATTACTTTTGTCATGGTAAAAAAGGTAGTAACAATAAAAAAATAAAACCATAGAACCATTAATGTTGTAAAAGTCCCCTAAGACCCTTGAGCCCAACCATTACTCTGGCACTGCCAAGCTCACCACTAAGCCATGCCTCATGTTCCACATCTACACATACAAAATGATATATAAAAAGTCCATAATTAAACGGGATCACAGCATTTAAAAGGCTTCCAAAGAGAAGTGGGTCTGGTGCATGTTTTTGCACCCAAGTGCCTTAAGGTTTGGGAACTCAACTCATTTCTCATTGTTGCACCTGCTGAGGGCTGAACCCAGAGCCTGAGCCATCACCCAGCACCTTGAAAGCTGAGCTGCACTGAACTCCTGTGTCCATCTTCCATGTGGATTCAAGCTCTGGCTTTGCAGAAAATGGAAAGGGAATAAAGCGAGCAGAGCACAGCGGGCAGAGACCTGAACATCCCTCCAGGGCCCCTTGGCTGCTTTTCTTGACTCTGTGCCCAGGGCAGAGCAGTGCCAAGTTGATGAAATATCACTTTTAGCCTCAGAAACAGTTGCTGGAAACATCATCAAAGCATGTGACAGTGATCAGAAGGGGCTGGCCTGTGAGACAGGGCTAGCAGGAACACGCACCCCCCAGAGAAAACCTCACCAGGGAGGCTTCCCTGCTCTCCCAGGGTGGAATCCTGCTCTGGAGGGAAGCTGTGTGCTGCTTCCTCTGGCAACAAAGTTCTCAAACTACAGCCAGAGGATCCATGATGCCCATTTGCATCCCCAAAGCGCCTTGAAATCCCCTGTGGCCACCCCAGGCATTTCTGTGGTTGGTGGTGGCCACCCGCTCCGTGCCTCCGCATCTCTGCAGGGCTGCCAGTGACAAAAATTCCCAAACTGAGGATTTAAGGATCCTAAAATGAACCTAAGAAAGTCAAATTATGTGGAAGGGTCTGTAATTTGCCTTTTCAAACCCCATCATGCCTCTGCAAGGATTAAAGTCCTGCCTTTAGGTACCAGAGCTGTCTTCACTCCTTGCTTTCCCTCACAGCTCCACAAAGGGTCCTAAAACACCTCTGGGAGGGGGAGGCTGCTCTGATAAGGATTTTCTGGGCTCTGCTCCCATCCCAACCCCTTGCTGAACTAACACAGGTGATTTCAAGCCTCTTCTTTCCCAGGTCTTGAAGAAGTCTGCAAACATAACACCTTAACCTCAGAAACTCCTTGAGCAGAGGAGGGCATCACCATTTTCCTGCGGGTTCCTCCCTCAACCTTGACTTTTCTCTTTTGGTGATGAAGGAAAAAGGTCTCCATGAAATGTCTGAGCCCCATGGAGTCACTTTCCATCAGGTGCTTTGGTTACAGGCGGTGAAATGTTGGGAATTCTCTGCATTCCAGCAGAGGGGTGGCACTTCTTGGTCACACAGAGGTGACACAAACTGGTTTGGGACCGTGCCATGCTCCAGTTCAGCAGCCCCAGGTCTCTCATGAAACCCAGTGAGCTTTGCTACTCAGGCTGTGCCAACACAGCACGTCCTAGTGGGACAACACACATGCAAAGTGACTGGCTCATGCAAAGCAGATGGAAGGGCATGGTTGTGTGGAGGAGCAAGTGAAAACTAAGTCTGTGCTACTTTTGATCCGGGGTTGGACAGGCTTGGATGCATGCTGTGAAATGGTCAAGGTGAGAGAATGGATTTGCTTTGTTTGTGATGATTAATTTTTTGGGGGGTGTGTTACCTGATGACAATCTTTTCTCAAGGGGTGGCTGCTGCATGGCTTTCTCATCTGCTGCTGGAGGAGGAAAAAGTGCACGGGTTTGGATTTTAAATGGTGCTTTCTCTCTGATCCAAACATCATTTGACAATAGGACAAAATGCAAAAGGGTGAATCCTCATGGGGTACTTACATGGCTTTAAGCATTTGTTATTGCACTCAGCTTCGGTCTCAAATCTATTGGCATTACCTCCACAGCCACCATACCAACCCTGGCTGCAGAACTTGTGTTTGGAGTCAAAGAACCACACAATCTGATAGTCCTTGCACTGCATGCCCATGTCAAAGTCCAGCAAGCAAAGATCTGGCCAATCTGCATGGCAAAAGGTGCAAAGGTTAAGTGATTCTGTGAGGGTTAAAAGCTGAAAAAGCAAAGAGATTGAAAAGAGAAAAAAAGGGAAAATAAAGTCTGGTTCAGGACTGGTGGCATTTCCCTCTCATGTGTTTTGTCTTGCTTTGCTGGATGCAAACCTTCCTCAGCCTCCACTTTACCTCTTCTTGCTCTTGGTTTTGTCACAGATCCAAACCCCAGATCTTTGGAGTAACATAGTGGGAACGCCTTGCTCCCGCTGGTGCACTCAGGACTGAACCCTCACACAAATCCCCCCCACTCTCTTTTCAGAGCTCTTTGTCTTGGCAGTAACTTCTAGTCCTTAAGTGTGTTTATCTCTAAAAGCAAGTTGCACCTGGTATATGTGAAGGCTCTATGAAGGCTTAAATATATGTTCCTTTCCTGTCCCAAAAATGATAATTTAGGTCCAAATCCCAGAGTTTTTATTAGCTGTGCTGGGCCATCCGTGCTATTTTACCTATAAAAGGAGAGCAGAGTGTGGGCTTTCCTCAAAGGTCTCTTGGAAGATTTACACATGGGTGTCTCCCACGACCTAGAGGAGGCTCAGCTAAACCCATCCCCAATTCCCTGCCTCTTTAGAGTCTTTATCTTGTTGAAAACCTTTGGATTAGCATCCCTGGGGAATGCTCCCCCCAGACTGCTGGCTGCCATAAATCCTCAAGTGGGCCAGCGAGTGGAGCTGAGATGGAGAGGTCTGTGTGGAAGTGCAGAGCAAGCACACAGCACATCCCTTTGCCTTGGAGCAGGAGAAGCCCACATTTTCCCACGGGCTGGTGCCAAGGGGTTAAACAAGGGGTTAAACAAAGCCGGGGGTGCTTGTCACCTGGTGGGAACAAAGGGGGATGAGGGGGGTGTCAGTGCCAGGGAGAGGGGCCAAATGAGCAAGAGCACATGGGAAGGGAATGATGAAGGGTCATGCAGGAAGGAGAAACTAGTTGGTCCTGCACAAACCCTTGGCCCCTCAGCTGCACAAAGCTCCAGTGGTGCCACCAGCCAGGCATGAACGAGATCCATGCTCATCCCACTCAACGCCAGCAGCCAGAGCTCAACAGCAGCTCCCCAGCTCCTGGCTGAGCACACTGAGCAGCAGCATTTCCCCGTGCTCTCAGACCACTTTGTGAAGACAGTGAGGCACAGCGCAAGCGAAATGTTTGAAGGAAAACATGGGAGCGATGATTCAGGGATGAGTTTTGGGTGACTGTTCCATTGTTGTTGTGCCTGCAGTGGCTGTGCTGCTTCATGAAAGCTGAGAGCCCTTCCAGTCCTCGGAGGAGGGGTTGGGACATTGATGGTATCACTGCATGTGACAGCACCGATGTGATGAGCTTGATGCCACCCAAAGCCATGGAAGGGGGCAGAGATGACCTGGACTGCCAAGGGTGTCACCAAGGCCGTGATCAGCTGGCTCGGCAGAGCCAAGCACTCGCAGGTCCCCTGGTGTTAGTGGGACCGTGAGAGCCCCAGCCCAGCAATCCCCCCGTGGCCCACACTCACCACTCTCAGGCCCTTCCAGTGGCTCAGTGTTGAGCATCATGTTGGCCAGGGACACCTGGGGCTGTGCCGGGGTCTCTGTGGAGGAGAGGCAGAGGGTCAGACAAGGGGGAGGGCATCAGCAGCAGCACCCTCACTGCAGCCACAAACTCACTCCCTGGCCCCAGCTCCAGCACTGGGGCCAGATCTGGATCTGCTTAGCCCAGCACACAGATATGAGAAATGTTTATTGGAGGCAGCTGATGGAATGAGCAATGCCCAACTGCCTGGCTGTGCCAGGATGGGATCACCTTCTGTCCCCAGCCAGTGGCTCTGCTTGGGCTTATCCTCGGGGATCACCATGGAGGAACATCCTCAGGGCCCCAGGTGACTGCTTTGGATGTCCCCACTCACCCCACAGCATCGACAGGGCAGTGGTTCAGGAGCTGGATGTGGCCTCTCTGGAGCCAGTTTAGCTTCAGTCTCCCGGCCTTGGAGATGGCAGAATAGAAATGGCAATCCCCAGGGGAGCCAATCTATGACGGATCTGTACTCTCTTGTTCCCTCAAGGGCTCTCTTGGACAACACTCCTCCCATAAGGCTTCACATCCCCCTAAGAGCTATGGTGAGGATTGTGAAAAAAATTCCATGGAGGGGTCTGCAGCCATAGGAAGGGCTGGATTTGCTTTTCCTTAGTCTATGGTTTGGGTGTGGCTAAGGAGGAGAATCCTATTCAGTGTCCAGGTCACAGTTTGCCACCACTGCCTACTCAGTTTATTCCCATTCAAGATTTATTCCATGGGAAAAGCAGCTTCCCTGGGCATCAGAAGCTCCAATTCAGCACATGCAAATGTTACTTCTACCCACTGATGTCTTTTCTCAATATTTTTGTAGGCATTTTTATTGCTTGCAAAGGTAAAGGACTGGTCCAAACCCACTGAAGCCAGAGGAAATGCTCTCCATGGGCACTGGAATTGTCTTGGAAGTTCCAGAGGAAGCCAGACATGGCACTGGCAGGACCAGCACAAACTTCACACCACCAAGCCAAGTCACCCCTGTGCCAACTGTATTAAAAAAAAACTTGGCTGTGTCTTAGACAGTGACTTTTGGCCATGCCAGAGTTTGGTGATGGATCTGTACACACGGAGTTTGGATCCTCAAGGGACTAAACCTTCCATTTCCTCTCCTCTTTGTGGCTTTTTCTGGATAGTGTGGGAAGCAGATCAGTAGCTATGGAAATGACTATTAGGGAAGCAGCTTTTCTTGCTTATTTTGAAATTGGGCTGGACTGAGTTTACCAGTTTGACTCATTACTAATTGCAGTCGTGCAGGCTGGGCTCCCACCCAGACCTTCTGCACTGATGTACAAACCCTCCAGCACGTAACAAACCCACTCTGGGACTGCCTTTAATTATCCCACATTCTGTGCTGATTTAACCCCACTGAAGTGTAAACTCCCATATTTTCAAAGAAACACATTTGCCACATCTCATTTGCTGCTGATGATGGCAGACATGAGGTGACACAACATAGCACAGCCAGGGCTAGGGTTGCTGGTACCAACTGATTCCCAATCCCTTATTTTTTTTTCCCTCCCACTTTTTGTGTCCACTTAATGAAAAAAATAAATGCCCCCATGTTTTTAGGAGTCACTTACTCGTGCTGAAAGAGCCTGTGTAGGTTACTTTGGGCTGGGATTTTTGGTAGCCAGTGACGACGACGACGTATTTCTGCCCGCTCCTGAGCCCTTGGACGACGTGCTCGGTGCCAGTCAGGTTTTGCCTCTGCACGAGGGAGTGGTCGTGTGCCAGGGTGACAGTGACATCAAAGGTGCTGTGCGGCTCGGGGCTGGCCCAGCGCAGCCTGGCACTGCTCTCGGTGACATCTGTGATCTGGATGTCGTGGGTCTTTGCTGCAGGGCAGGATCAGAAGGGACACCAAGCAGTGAATGAAGAGGGAAGGATCTCAAGTGCTGCAGAATCTTCTTTCCATGGCAAGTGCAAGCCAGGCTGGTACCTGGCTGTCTCAAACGCCACTGCAGGAGAGGCTTGGTTTTACATAGCTCAGATGATTCACCAAGTGGTTTATTTATCTTTAATAATCTGTTGCAATCTAGCAAATCAAAATCCTTCTTTTTTCCCCTCTCCAAGATTCTCACAGCTTGAAATTCCCAGCACTTTCCCAACAACTGTAAATGTGCCCAGTCAGATCCTTCCTTCTCTAGGGTGCAATGGATTCACTGAGCTGCTGAAGACCTTCAAGCCAAGCCTGCCCAAGAGTGAACATAAAACCAAAGACTGGTTTGGGTTGGAAGGGACCTTCAAGACCATCTCATTTCAACCCCCATACGATGGGCAGGGACACCTTCACCCAGACCAGGTTGCTCCAAGCCTTGTCCAACCTGGTCTTGAACGCTTCCAGGGATGATAACCTTAAGAGGTGAAGGAAGTTGTTATGGAAAGGTTTTCCTGCTCTGCCTGGATGAGACCTTTATAAACACTGCTTGAAGCACTGGTGCGACAAGAAACACCAGAAACGTTTATTCCCCTCAACCTGATAAAAGCATTTACCTTGCAAAACCTGATTGCTTTTATTTATTGCTCTTTATTATTTATGCAGGGACTTGCCATCAGTGACTGGATGAACTTCCCTGTGCTTGGACACATTCTTTGATCCTTACTCAGCTAGTGCAGATCTGCCTGAACCCCCTTGCAAAAATACCCTTTGGATGAACTGCGCTCACATGAAAGAGGCTTGGCATTCCCAAATAGATCTCTGCACTGATGATTGATGAACTATTCCTATTAGCTGAGAGTCCAAACAATGCCATTATATGAACCACCATAAATAGAAAACTTGGCCAAGGGGTGATGCTGCAAGGAAATCATGGAAATAAATGAGCCACACTAGATAGAGAAGCGCGCTATACCTGGATGGATTGTTCCTGCTTGTGTTTTACCTGGGGGCAACAATTTTGCACAGAATTCTTAACACAAGTTGACAATGCCTCAGCACAGACTTCCTGATTTACACCTAAAACTGAAATTTGGCCTGTGGGTGACATTTCCCACAGGAATAATCCTCTCAGGGGGCAAGAAGAGCCACAGCCTGCTGTGGTTCAGCCTAGGGGGAGGCACTGCCCACAGAGGGAGAGCTGTTCACATACCACTGTGTCTCCTCCTGCCGCCGGCCGCGGTGGCGTTGCTGGTGGCCCGGCCGCTGGCTTTGGCGTGGGGGGTGGCACTGGCTGCTCCCTGGGCAGTGGCGTTCCCCTGGGCCACGGAGCTGGCCGGGGAGGTCTCGGGGGCTCTGGCCTGGGCCGTGGTGCTGGCAGGAGTGGTTCTGGCATGGGCACTCGCCGCCGGCCTGATGGTTGCGCTGACCGTGGTGCTGGCAGGGAAGGTCTGGCTGGCGGTCGCGTTGGGAGCCATGAACCTGAGCAGAATTTTGGAAGTGGAGATGAGTTGACGTAGAAACCATTGGCAAAAACCCACCTGAGGTTAAGAGTATTTGCCAGCTTTAGCTTTGCCCACAGTGAGGAGTGAAAAGTGCTTAGATCCAAGCAGTGAAAAGTGCTCCTAGTGGAAGGTGTCCCTGCCCGTGGCAAGGGGTTGGAACAAGATGTTCTTTAAGGTTCCTTCCAACCCAAACTGTTCTGTGATTCTCTGATAAGGGTGAACTCAGCAGATGGACCTGTAGCATGCCTGACTTCGAGGGGCTCGGCCTTCTAAAGCCAGGACAGCTCTGTGCCACCAGTGAGTCTGGGTGACACAAGTTTTCACTTCTCTTCAGAAAATATTAGCATAGATGCTGTGTATCAGATAACCCAGGGCAGACCAGTCTCTGAAAATAATGTTTGTAGTGGAAAGCCCCAATTCATAGTAATTTCCGGAATTCCCGACCTACACGATCAAAGTCAGCATATACCTCATATTTTTATACGTATATAAATATGAAATTTACCCCAAATTTAAAAATATACCTCACCCTTCTCTAGCAGATATCTCTGTTGCTCTTTTCACACAGCACTGGAGGAACCAGTAAATTTAACTGAAATATTATTAGAATTATACTAATTAAAAGATAATCCTGATTTTTGAAAGTGAAATTGCTTTTTCTTTACTTTTCCCCTAAGCATTACTCACACTGCTTTCTGCCCGATGAGCACGGGGTGCTGGCTCTGGACTTGCTGACCATTCTGGAGCCACTCACATTGTTTCCTTATCTCTGGAGACAGGTAGAAAGCAAATTCACCTGGAGACAGAGAGAGACATTAAATACTGGAGTTGAGGATGTTGGATACCTTCCACCAACACATTACATTTATTTCTTCTTAATTAAAAAAAAAAACAAAAACCCAAACAAAATGACTTTCCTATTCTTGCTTGATGCTTGGTTACTGCAACATCCTGGGCTGGGAGATTTGTTATTCCAGTTTACAAACATGAGGGCCTTAACTACAAGAGGGCTGTTTGCCTGAGTCTGTCACTTATAAACACATTTCTTGTAAGAGGGCACTTCCAACCACATAGGTAATGTTATTTTTTCAAGAGGTAGAAGTTTCCAGGACTGCTGTAAGCAGTAAATGGAAAAAGCAAACTGATATAACCTAAACATTTATTTCCAGATGTTTGCTTCCTATTTGGTGCAAGACATTTCCTGAAGCTGTGGTATATCAGCCCACTAATCTGATTTTCAAGAATGTTTGCTAAAACCTAGATTTCCTAGAAGAGGTCTAATTCTTATCCTTGCTGGATGGGTATGTTTAGGATCTGTGGCAGCTGGAGGTCTAGCCTGGGTTCTCTAGCAAAACTGAGATGTAGATTTTTGCAGCACAGTCAGCATATCCCAAATACAGCAACTTTGTTTATCCCTGAGCAAAGAATCCTGTACATCTGGTCTTTCAATTTGAACAGAGCAACTCTAGACCTCAGCCTGAGCCAGCCAAGGGCCTGCTGGACATGATGCTTATGCTGAAGCTGGGAAGAAAGATCTGCTGGGTGTTCAAGGAGCTCCAAGGAAGTGCTGCAGAGGGTCTCAGCAGGACCTATGGGAGAGGCAGGCCCGGTGGTTTGAGATCAGAATCCACAGGTGAGCCCATGGAGACGAAGGCAAAGCACACTGAAGTGCAAACTCTACTTGGTGGATCAAAATGGAAGGTGGTGGGGAGGCCAAAGTGAACAAAACCCAGACATACTCAACTAGGTAAATTATGAGCAGCCCAAATTGCACCAAACAGCACAAACCATAAAAAAAATACTAACTTCAGTGGGTCCTGCTGCTCAAAACCTTTCAGAGGCCACGTGCTGCCCTTTCCATGACACTTGGGCTGCAGGATGTTACACTTACTTCTGATAAAGGATGGCAGCAGCGTCCCAAAACGCAGCAAGGGCTCTTCATGGAGCTCTCCCGGTTTATCAACCAGCTTGAAGAACACGTCATTTGGCTCGCTGGCAAGGCTGTAGATGTTCTTGGCATTCACCTTCCTGCCGATGCCCAAGACAACAAAGAAGTACCCTTTGCATTTTGCATTGATGACAACCCTCTCCAGGTGCTCAAGTTCTTTTTTGTTCACTTTTCCAGTCATCATCAGAACTATGACTTTTAGGTCCCGAGGGCTCGGTGCACTTTCAAAGACATGAGCGATTGTGTGTTCAATTGCACTTCCCAGAGCCCTCGTGCCATGAAGCTGGGTCATTTGGTTGTGGAGGTAATTAATGATCTTCTCTTTGGATGCATAATCAGTTAGTGAGAATTCAGTTTTTACTGGTGGGAAGCTTGAGTTGGTTTCGTGTTCATAAGGAGCTTGCTGGAGAACGGCCACTCTGGCGTGGTGCTGGGACATTTTTGGCTCTGAGCTGATTTCCAGGTTAGTTACAATGTGGGAAATGTACTTCCTCATCTCGTTGAACTGCAGAGGGGTAGTGGACTCGGAGCTGTCCAGGATGAAGGCTATGTCTGAGTCCACATCTGTGGGGGCTGCCCTTCTGTCTCGGAACACAGGTCTCTGGGCAGTTCCAACACAGCTGGGATGGGGGTCACACACATCTGGGGAAAAAATACAGGGGGTTTCACCTGCAGGACCCAAACACAACTCTCCCTCATCACTGTAAACATCTCTTGTGTCACATGGAATACCATCAAGCCCTGGACATTCACTGGTCCGTTGCTTGATACCAAAGTCATTTAATCCCACAACACATTCAGTTGTGTGTTCAGCATTTTTTTATGTGCTGCTTTGTCCAAGGGGATCCCTGAAGCACTCTGTCATAAGTGGCAGAAGGCCATCTTTTACAGCACTTAGCTATCAGTATTTGGGCTATAAAAGTGGCAACCAGACAAAAAAGGAGCTTCTCTTTACAAGGTAGAGAACACCCAGCGAACCCCATTCACAATGCCAATGTTTTATGCTCAACAATCCCTTGTAGCCACCAACAAAAGGGCCAACTCCCAAGTTGGGCTTCCCTTCTTACAGCCAACTGCTGTGTGGCCAGAAGGATTTGGAACTGTCTAGAGGAGAAACTGGAAGCTTTACCCAAACAAATGTGACAAGTCAAAAGCCTCTGAATGGTTTCATTCAGCTGAGCGCCGCTGGTTGGAAGAACAATGGCGTGGCCAACTGCTGTGTTGTTGATCTGGTGAGATGGAAACAGAAACACACAGACTCAGTAACGCTGCCTTCTGTTGCTCTCAGCTCAGAGGAGGGCAGGGTAACCCACAACTCTGAGGGATTCTCTGCTCAGCACAGTGCTCTCAGTGGATCCCTTTTGGAGGAGCCTAGTGTCCTCGGTGTCAGTTTAGAGTCATAAACTCCAAAAAGGACCACTTGAACCAGTGCTCAGTGAGTTTATCTGGGGCTTTTTCGTGGCTTTCAATCTCTGCCTGTCTACTCTCCCTCTGCCAACATAGTTAATGTACTCCCACCTTCCCTTTCTGTCAGACTTTTCCTTCTGTTTCATCCCACACTTGGCACCCTGGAGCCATGGCCTGGGAAAAGAGTGACTCCTGAGAGTCTCACTAGCATTTCCCAGCATGTGCTGCAGTGATTATGGAATTAGGGTTTCTCTCCTAATGGCTGGATGCGTTTGGCCAGCAATACTCTTTTCCACATTTGAAAGGCCCGTGAAGGCCAAGCATTGCTTGTGGCATCCAACACCATGAAATCAGACTGAGGGCATGAGCAGAAAATAAAGAAAGGGTGAAAGACTCCAACCTCCAGAGCTCTGGTAAGAACAGCATCCTGCCTGCTGGTGAGGAACACCGGCACAACCCCGGCGTCGTAGAGCTTCAGCACAGCATCGTTGAGCTGCGGGGACGCCCTCGTGTCCCCGTTGCTGAAGAAGACAGCCACCTTCCTCATCAGGAAGCCACTGCGGGCACGCTTGAAGGTATTCCTGGCCACAAAGGACATGGCAGTCTCCAGACTGCGTGGCTTCGTGGTCAGGGTTGCCTGGAAGTTTTGGATCTGCTGGAGGAGGCTGGATTTCTTCCTGGCGTCAGCAAAGCGGATCTCGGTGGTGACCTCGTTGTTGTAGGTGACCAGAGCCACCCGTGCCCCCCGGGGACAATTGCTCTCAGCGATGGTTAAGTTGTTGACCACTCTGAGCACGGTTTGCTTCATCCTGTTGAAAACCTCCCTCACGACGCCTGAGGAGGTGTCAATAGCGAAGGCCAGCTCGGTTGGGAAGACAGGGCACTCCTTGGGACCTGTTGGGAACGTGCATCAGGAATAAGTCATGCCTCAAACAGCTGCCAGGATTCAAGGACAGCGTCCCCAGCAAGGGTAAATCATTCATATGTGGAGAGAGCAACAATTGTGACATGCAGCCACCCTGGGGTTTAAAGGACTGAATGAGACTTACCATAGCAGCAAGCTGTGGAAAAGATGGAGAGAAAAAAACAGCTTGGTCAGTGCCATTCTTGTAACATGATGGGCAAATAAGGGTAGACAGAGGGGCTCAGCAAAGCACTGCGGAGGTACTCACGGCATTTGTCTTTGATGTTCCGCACCAGCGCACATTGCTTTAGGAAGTAAAGAAAGGAGGGGAAAGAGATATGTCACACAGCCAACCCAAGGGTGTTCCAAAACAGGAGAGAAATCATGCCACACTTACATCTCTGGATTCTCCTTTCTCGCCTTTAAGGCCCTGTTTCAAAGAATGAAGAGAAGTTGAGTGTCCAGAATGCAAAGTCTATCTCCAGGGTGCCTTATGAACCCTGTCAGAACAACGGCCAAGCCATGGGTCATGCAGGAGTCAAGGGAAAATCTATCTGTTTTCATCTGTGTTTCCAACAGCAGAGTGCAGGGCTCTTCTGTGTGAGGAGTAAGCTTAGCTGAGGCCAAACCCAAAAGGGAGGTTGGAACTGGAAGGTCTTTAAGATCCCTTCCAACCCAGACCATTCAATGAGTTACAATGCTCCAGGTTCATCTTGGCCTTTCTAGGGAGCCTTGTTCCAGCCAGATTTGGTCATGGCCCATATTCTGTGTGGGGTGGTGAATGATAAAGAGATGAGAATCTCCTAGAAGGAATTTTAAGGGACATATTGCCATGGGGAATTCCTAATGCCTGGTAAAAGCATGTTTCTTGACTTCTTTCTTTAGTTTGAGGAAGGGTAAATATTTGTCAGCGATAAACAGCTGCTTAAAAATTTATGGAGACACATCCAAGACAAATAAAGAGGGATTTCCCCAACTTGAAATCATCAGGAGACAGTGATGGACTTATTTTTCAATGCCTGGCACCCAGAGGCACCATTATATGAAGTCAATCAGCAATGTAATGAACACTTACAGATGGCCCAGGGTATCCAATCTCCCCTTTCTGACCGGGTGCCCCAGGTGCTCCTGCATTTCCCTAGAAAGAGAGAGCAGAGAAGTCCTCTCCATGAACATCTGCAGGAGGACTCCTAGGAGCACTTGAGGAAAAGGTGTGTCCATCTATCAGGGCATTCATGCAGAAGGGAAAATTTGTAAAATGGTCCAACTTACTCTGCGTCCTCTGTTTCCTTTGGGGCCGGGGCCTCCAGCGACACCACGGTCACCAGGTCCTCCCTAGGAGGGGAAAGCCACAAAGAGCAGCTCAAAACCTGCACAGGCCCATGGAAAATGGCTTGGAAAACAAATGCACAGCTCACGAGCTGCACCTACCTTTGGCCCTGCGTAACCTACGAAGCCGCGTTCTCCCTGAAACAACAGAAAGGTTAATTTGGATATGTTCTAGAAAATGCCCTCATCCATCTGCGCTGGAGATCTTGGCTGCTTCCTTGTCCTTGTTGAGGAGGTGGGAATGCTGAGCATACACCTACCTTCCTGCCTTTAGGACCCGGGCCACCAATTCCATCTCGTCCATCATCACCCTTAAATTGGAAAGCCAGAGTCATTAATATGTAAATGATATGTCATATGTAAACAACTTAAACCCCACAGGTCCAGCAGCACCAGTAGAAAGAACCCACTGAAGCCACAGGCCTTTATGAAACTCTTAAATGTTCCTTGAAGTTCCTTAAGTGTCCTTAGGGGTGTGAGGGCATGAGCACACTCACCATCTCTCCTCGTGGGCCTGGCTGTCCGTTCGGCCCTTTGGGTCCAGGGTTTCCAGGCTCACCCTAAAAAGAGGAGCATCTGTTAAAGCATGTGCTAGAACTACTCCAGGCTGCTCTGAGCCTTCCCCACCTCATCAACACTGGTTTCTTCTCACATAGCAACCTGCAACCCTGCACGTGGCAGAAAGGCACGAGTAGACCTACACAGCCTGAAATACTGCCATGTGCATGCTCTTTTGTGGGATCTTTGGTGATTTCAGGAAAAATAAAACCTTCCCACATGGGCATTTTCTGAGAATCTGCTCAGGAAAGTTGATTTGGGATCTCAGTTGCTCAGTTACTTTTGCCTTTCTGTTCACTGAAATGGGAGTCTAATGAGACAATGAGCACAGAGCTGCTTTTATCCACACTGTGAAAGCCCAAGAGGTTTATCTCATGTATTTCTTCAAGCCCATGCAAAATCCAGCAGCTTTTCAATGCAGCTTTAGTTGCTGGTGCCCAGTGCTCCTGAAGACATACCTTTCTTCCCAGGGGACCAATCCTGCCACGTTCTCCTGGGGGTCCTGGGGGTCCACTCCCAGCCTGGAATGGAAAAGGGGAGAGGCATGTTGGCAACATTCAAGAAAGCTTAGGGGCCAGGAATAGGGAAGTGGATGACCAGAGAAATCATGTATTGACTGCTCAGGCTGGTGTCTCTCAAAACACCTCAGGAAATTCAGAAGTCTGCTTCATGTTTGGGAAGAGCTGGAGGTCCGGGTCAGTTCAATGCAAATGTCAGCAGAAATTTATATTGTCCCTAAGAGAACACCCACAGAAAAACAGGAGGAGGAAGATCATGCTGGGGGTGGGGAAATGCAATATGGCTTTTATGTCAATAGGTGTGGCTGAGGAATGCAGCAAGAGGGAGAAATAAATACATGGGTTGGCCCCTGCAGGCATGTGAGATGGTCAAGCTCTGGCTTCAGAGGATGAAACATCACAGAGATGCCCCACCAATCACTCAAGGATCCTCTTTAACTCAAATTGCAATGATGGGCCAAACACTGAAAGCCTGACCCCTCTGTGGTTGCTTTTAGCTCGAAAGCCTGACCCCTCTGTGGTTGCTTTTAGCTCTTTCTCTTCTGTAACTCTTGATCAAGAAGCCTTAAGCATAAGCTGAGAGGAGAATCATGCTGGAAGAGAGTGTTAAAAGGGAGTGGAGCAGAGCTGGAGCCCTAGGAGAGGGGAATGTGAAGACACATTGGAATCTTATTAGTTCAACAACAGCATAGTTGGGCCAATATCTGGGAAGCAGCAGACTCACCCTGGGTCCAGGGACACCCTGCTCTCCTCTGATGCCTGGTGTGCCAACCTGGCCAGGAGGACCCTGTGTGGGAAGAAAAGAGAGGCTGTCAGCACACATGGGCACAAACACACCAAGATCCAAGGGGAAGCAAGTGCTGCAGTGTCCGAGGGATGCTTTGCAAACACGTCACACCTTGGCTGGTGTGAACACAGTGGCAGGCAGGATAGCCAGGTCACAGCTCACCCAAAAATACCCAAATCCCAACAGTCTTTGTGGGTGAGACTCTTTGGGGAAGTGGCTGTGATGAAGTAACACCACATCATCATGAGGCAAGGCCTTTCCTCTGCTAGGAGCTCACTGACCTGTGGCCCTCGCATGCCTTGTTCTCCAGCTGGCCCTGGCTGACCAGGCGAGCCCTTGGTGCCCTGGAAGGATAAAACAGCACAGTGCAGGTTAGCATGGGAGGATGTGGTCAGCACCATGGGAAGGGAAAGGGGAGATCAGGGTATCCACAGCTGCACAAAGAGCAGGGAAGAATGGATTTTCAGTTGGGCTTTTTCCTTGGGTTTTTATCACCAAGATATGGTTATAGCAGACAGTAAGCACAGTGATTGCCCCATTGCAAGGGGCAATTTGCCTCCTGAAATCAATAGCCATCAACCATCATGCCTTGGCCCTGTTACACTGCTCCAGCAGCACACGGGGACAAAACATCCAACCAGGGAATGCTGTGGGAGACAGGCAGGCACGTGGACGGCTGGTTCTGCACCAAGTCCAGCAAAGAGCACACAGAGAGATGAGCCTGAGGAGGAGGAGGAGGAGGAGTTGGGAAATTTGGAGGAGAGAGGAGGCAGAGGGGAACAAGCAAAGCCTGCATGTGCCTTTTCTTGGCAAATCCCTCTGGGTGCTGAGGCTGCCTGGCCCGTGGTGTGGCAGGAGCCCCATGTGCTGTCCCATCACCACCTACCTTTACTCCTATGGGCCCCCTTCGTCCTGCCATACCCTGCAAATGGAGGAACAATGAGGTTTGTTGATCTAATATGTGAGCACACCTTCCCCTATAGCTTTTAGATAAATGCTTCTTATCAATGCTTCCTAGAGTCCAAAAATTACATTTGGCTGTTTTAAACTACAGGGGGCAAAGGGAAATCCACATGGTCAGGTCTCTTAAATCAGACTTGGGCATGTTTTTTCCCTCCTCACATCCACCACGTAGGTGAGCTGCTCCCTCATACATGTCAGGAGTGTGTCACCATCCCTGTGTGGGGAGGGACATGCAGCAGGGAACACATCCCAGCTCAAGTTCCGTTTTTGCCTTTCCAAAACCAGCAGCCAAATGCAGATGCATATCATGGAATCATAGACTGGTTTGGATTGGAAGGGACCTTCAAGACCATCTAATTCCAACCTCCTGCCATGGGCAAGGACACCTTCTACTAGACCAGGTTGTTCCAAGCACCATCCAACCTGGCCTTATATATAAATGCATGTGTAACTCCACTAATCTGAGCACTGAGTTATTTACATGGGAACAAATTTTACTTTTGAAGTCTCTACAACAAGCCAGGAAGCCATGAGGCATCTTCCTTTTGAGAATTTTTTTCCTTTTTTGGGGGGGGGGGGTAGCTTATTAGGTTTTTAAGTTGAATTCCTGACGTCTGTGAAACAAAATACATGGAAAGGAAGGAAAAGTTATGGTCAATCTAAGCTTGGGCCTTGCTTACTGGAGGTCTGGCAACTTACCCTCCTCCCCACTTCACCGTCTGGGCCCTCCAGCCCTGCTGGTCCAGGATCTCCCTAAGGGAAAAACAAAACCCAAGTAAGAGCCCTGAGATGAGCAGGCACTGGGAAAACAGATTCAGTTCTCAAAAAATGTCTCCTTTCATGCTTTCATACAATTTAATAGTCCTGCCTTTGGTGGGAATCCTTCTAACTCACAGAGAATTTCCATCAGGTTTCTGAGCCAGCAGAAGTCAACATTCCTGTTCTTTGGGAAATGCCTTCTGACAATTTAGGACACATTTTTTATTGTGAGCTGATGTGAAAACAGATGGGTTTTGAAATTTTCCAAGGAGCTTGTGGTTTTTTTTTTTTTCTTGCAAAGGTGAATCAGGAGGTTTAGATTTGGTGTAATCTAATCAGTATATTACTTTTGTATATGACCCATGAGAACATACGAAGGTAATTTCCAAGTACAAAGTTCTTTTCAGATGCAATATCCCAAAAATGCATTGTAAAATAGTAATTTTTTTAAAGGTGCTTTTTAACACAAAACATCTTCTAAACTGACATTTTCCCAGAGAAAGTTTTGGTTGTAAACCAACATCATTTTCTAGGGGAAAAAAATATTCCATCTGACAAGGCACGATGAGATTAAGGAACTTGCATCTTTTTGGCAGCATCCTTTTTTCTCCCTTTCTCCGGCCCGTTCTGTTGTAAAAACCAAAAAACAACCCAAGACAACAAAGAAATTTTACCATTGGTCCAATTTCACCCTTTTGTCCTCTGGGGCCCCGTTGAGTATTATCAGCTCCTGAATCTCCCTGAAAGCAACAGAGCAATGAGAAACACCTGTGTAAGTGGGACATGAAAATCAAATCTCATAAACTGAAAGAGTTCTCTGCTGGAGCTGAGAACCAACTTTCCCCCTTTTTTCCCCTTTTTTACTGAAATATATGAAGTATTTCTGCTGTTTTCAGACAGACACAGCTTTTCAACTGAGAAGTAATACTGAAGAAGATGAGGAAGGGGAATTTAATATGGTGAAGCAGAGATTGATGGGTTGGTATATAGTATCCATGTGTCACTTCTGAGTCCTTGCTCTGTCATGGGAGCTGCCAATGTGAAACAGCATTTATTAAGGCAGAGCCACCCTCTCTGATGACCCCAGGATCAGTGGAAAGTGGGTGGAAAATGAAGAAGATGCCTTAGCAGTATTTACCGGATCTCCACGGAGCCCACGGTCGCCTCGTTCCCCTCGTTCACCCTTAACTCCCTTATCTCCCTGTGGGAAGAGATGGAGAGTTAGGAAGAGTAGCTCTTGCTTGTTGAATGCATCTCTGCCCAGCCCTCAGCCCTGAGGGGAGCACAATGGCTTTCCTCCCTCCCTTGGCTCAAATCCACCTCTACAGCATCATTTAGCCCCACTGTAAAAGAGATTAAAGCCTACCCTCCTGCCAGAATATCCCTTCTCTCCAGAGGAGCCAGGCAAACCCTTGTCTCCCTAAAAAAACCAGAAAAATATTTTAGAATATTTGCCACTTCCAAGGTGCTTTTTAGATACTCCACTGAAGCATCAAGTCATTAAGAGAAAAACAATTAAAATTACTGACCTCTTCTCCATCAATGCCATCCAGACCCATTTCTCCCAGTTCACCCTGTGGAAGGGAGGCAAGGGGCAAATGCTCACTGAGAGGAAGGGGGAACGAGGAGGGGGATGTTGATGTGTCACACACTCACGCTCGCTGCTGTGCCATGAGGGAATAGCTCCCTACCTTCTCTCCTGGGAATCCCCGAGAACCCTAAGGAGATAGAAAAGAGGGTTACTCCACTTTTGTCCAGCTCACTGCCATAGGAAGCAGTGGAGAAGGAGGGCTGGGCTTGGTGGCAGATCCAGAGCCACAACCAGGACAGGACTTTCCCTAATTTCTCTTATGTCAATGTTTGTCTTCAGCTGCCTCCCCAGCACTTGTCCCAAGACAAAATATGTGGGGCATGGGGGTTAATCCAGCTGATCCAATAAAATATCTCACTCCTTGCCACAACTCTTCCTTCTGACTGACTGACAAACTGACTTTTAGTTTCTCCCTGCACCCATTTTTATGTTAATCCAGAGCCAGTCCTAGTGCCTTTGTCCAAGGCTGAACAGATTTTTAACAAGACTCAGTATCATAGCTAATGGGCTTGGTTCATGCATTTCTCTTCTCTCTGCCAGAGGATCATGTGGTGAGAGCAAATGGTAGGAAACATCTCCTTAATTTCACTACTTCCCATAAACATTATATGTTTCACCACCTTTTCTGGCTTGGGGTGCAGCTGCTGTCCTGGACCACAAGCTCAAGGTTCCTCAGCCATGGCTCACTTGTCTCCCTCTTCCCCAGCAGCAGAGTTCCACCCACTCACTGTCCCAGCCTTGTGCCAAGACACGCACATCCATCTCTTCCCAAATCTTTCCCCCAGAGCCAGACTGCAGAAGACAGATCATCCTTGTCTGTGGGTTGAGCCTGGGTCTCTGGGCTGCCTTTTTGCTCTTCATAGCAACACCAAAGCCAAAACAGCCTCTGAAAGCCCTGGTGCCTGGCCAGGTGGACACAACCACTCAAGGGTACGTAGTTGTGTGAGCTCCTGAAGCAGCAGGAATTACCCCTGGGGGACTCCCACCCACTGGACTCTGGGTCTGCTCTGTGCAGGCTTGTTCCACACGTACCTTTGTTCCTCTGTGCCCGGGGCATCCCTGGAAACCTTGTGTCCCATTCACACCCGGTGGTCCACGCTCACCCTGGTGCATAGAGGGGAAAAACAACAGTCAGGAGTTGCCTGCTAAGCCTTTTTCTGTGGTTATCTGTCACAGGAGGTGGCTTGGAGGCACAGGAGCAGCAGGTTTTGCCTGGCAACCCCACCATCTCTTGCCCACAACCTTCCTCGCGTAGAGACCAACTGCAAGTCTCCATCATTGAGAGAGAAACATCCTTCCCAGTCCCTCAGCTGTGAAAGAGCTTTGTGAAACTACTCTTTCAAAACTAAAATGACAAGAAGAAGCTCTCAGAGTTCTGCACAGATGTCTAATCCCATCCTGACCTTCAAGCCCCAGGAAAACATTGCCTTTGGCCCCTGTCTGCGCTGTTGGAAAAGCCACGAGCACCGTCAGCCCCTTGGCCTCAACTTCAGCCCTTGGGAGTGAGGCATGGAGGGATGTTTATTCCAGGGCTGACGTGGGATTCATGCAGAGTTTGGATGAAGAGTGTTAGTAAGAGGTCACGGGATTCACGTTGTCTGCCGTGTGAGGGACAGGAACATCACTCTTGGTTCCACTTTTGGACTAACTCAAATCTTTCAGCTGCAGGTGATTTGGATAAGTTTGGCATAGGCTGCAGATTTGATGAAGTTGAGGATTTTATTTGCCTTAGGGAAGAGCACAGAGATGGGCGACATCAAATAATGGGAGTTATTCCCCCATCATCCTTCCCCAGCTCTCGAGAAACTCCCTAGTGACTTTCTCTCGGGAGAAGCTGGGACCAGCAACTCAGCATGTCAGGTGTGGGAAACTCAGAGTTCTGCTGTCTCTTCTAACCCACATCCACATTCCCAGCAGAAAAAAATTTGTAGGCTTTTCATTTAGTGGAAACACCTCCAAACACTTGACTATGGTGAGGTTCCCATTTGAACAGGGGCAGTCACTCACCGGTCCTCCTTCATCACCAGGGTAGCCTCCGTAGCCAAGATCCCCTGTGACACCCTAGAAGATAAAAAACAAAATTGTGAATTTCCTTCATAGTTCTGTGATTGATATTCAAGATTTCCCTAGATAAGCACAAAGTAACTGCTTGGAGAGATATAATCTCCTTTTGATGTCCCTAAGTTGCTTCACAGGACATTTCACCCTGTCTTTCCAGACATTTATCCCTGCCCTCTTGGATGTTTTGCAGCACTGAGGCTGTGGGGAAAGGGAAGAAGAGCAGCCCTCAATTGCTCTGCATGTCCAGGGTCAGTTCTCAAATGGGGGGAGTAAATGAAGCTGATCTCCCAATTAACATCATGCACAGCAACTACACGACCTGCACGTCACCACCAGGCATCCGTGCACAGGGACCCTTCATCCCCAGATGAAGTGACCTACCTTTGGTCCTATAGGGCCTGGCACACCTCTGTCCCCTCTCTGTCCTGAGCACTTGCAGGGGACCTTGCAGCACGTCCTCTCTGCGATATTATCCTGCAGGAAAAATGGGAAGTGAAAGCATTAGAAACCTGCCAGAGCCCCAACACCTGATTTTGGACACCTGAGGGAAGGGTTTAAACAGAAACTGCGTGGGGTAGAATTCATTGAGTGCATGTAATAGGACACCAGTCCTCAGAGCTGTGCCTGTCACTGAAGAAAGAAATCTCATTGTCAAAGGAAAGAATTCCAGTCTGTGGAGAAGGCCACAGGAAAGTCACAGCTCACCAGCAAGCTGCAGGCTGACAACAGTTTGCAAGCACACAGTAAAGGAGAAAAAAAAGGTTAAAAAGAATTATATGGACTCAGAGAAACCACAGCTTGGTTTTACATCATCCAACAGAAAGAAGAGGGGAAAAAAGTCATTTTCTTTGCCAAGTACATTGCTGGCTGCAAACGTTTCCTGCCAGCTTCGCACATTCACATTTTGGAAGGGTTTTCCTAGGCTGAATTACTTGGGGAGGGGCTGAGGACCAACTCTTATCCCAAAACCCAAGGCTCACTTACAAATGGCTACACTTTGATTTGTGGGGAAGGGCCCAGCGAGGTTACCACAGGGACCAGGGGTTAAACCCAATCTTATTAAATTTATTGGAAAAGGAGCTCACTCATGCTGGTAGCAGCTGAGAAGTTGGGAGGAACTGGACATACAGAGGTTGACAGCATATTAACTCAACACTCAAGAGGGACTATGCATTGGGAATGAAGTAAATCTATGAAGAAGAAAGAATCATGGAATGGGTTAGGTTGGAAGGGACTTAAAGGGTTAACTCCTTCATTTGCAAAAGCATGTCTAAAATACAGGCAGTGCATGAGATCAGGGAAAGAAACCTCGAAAGCAACGCTTCTACAAGAGGTTTAGCACTGACCAGGCACGACAGGGCATTACTGTAAAGTTAAAAAAAACCAACAGTGTAAACACAGGCAGAGGGCGGGTTTTTGGCACTGCAGCTTTTGATGGCATCTTAGTCCATCCCATTTGACCTAAAGTCTCAGCTGGAGTAGGGTTTCTTCAGGAGTGGGAAGAGACCGTGATCTGCTCTGAACTTTGTTTGCTGTGGCATCTGTGGAAAGAGCTGACGTGAGGCAGGGAGGGGAGAGGAGCAGAGCCAAGAGGGTGTAATCCAGCCACGGCTCAGCCCCGCAGGAGATCCAGCCGTGGGCTTTCCTCCAGCATTACAAGGCAGCACTGCCTGTGCCAAGATACTTACAAGCTGCTCTGCCAGCTCAAAATCCAAGTCCAGCAGATTAACTCTGAGTGGTCTGTTGTAGGTGAACCCACGGCCAAACTCCAGCTGCATCACTCTGTCAAAGTTGGTCACTCGGTCCAGCCCGACAAAGATGAGAGCGTTGACTCCTGGCAGGGAGAAGCAGAAGGGGATGTGTGATGGGGAGAGGTGCTCTGGAGGGCCTGCACACCCTCCCCTGTGAGAACACATGGTTATCCACATCTTTGATTGAGAGCCTTTTCAATAGAGATCAAGGATCTTCAGACAGACCCAGTGTAAGTTGCCCACACGCTTAGGTGGCAGCAGGCAGCTAAACATCACAGGAAGGCAGTGAAGAACAGCAAGTGCATGTAGAACTCGCAAAATCCTTAGCCTGTACTATCAAAAGCAGATGAATTTAGGAGAAATGGTGGTAAAATGGACTATATGATAACATGGACTATAATCACTACCTGGAAGAGCAAAAAAATTACCTTCTGAGTGTAAAGTGGACGAAGCAGCCTCCAGCTGATTTATCGGCTCATCTACACCATCAGTAAAATGTATTATGACCTGGGAGAGAAACAAATTTCCATCAGGATCCAGAATATTTCATGTGTGAATCACAATCAATATGCAACCTGAAGGGCCTTTTTCCAATGCTTCATCTGAGAGAAGGTGAGGAGACTTCCACACCTTTTCTAGGCCATGAAGGTCTGGATTCCTGTGCCAGGTTTCTGTACATTCCTGTTCCTGTACATCATACAGGTGTTGCTAGAGCACAACACAGGAAATATCTGGAGAGCAATAATTTGCAGCTAAGCAGCGATTGTGAGAACTGGCTGCAGTGATGCTCATCAATTGTCAGGACAGGACTGTGACAATGCAGGCAGAGTGCAGCAAACAAAGTGACTAAATTTATGGTGAATAAATTCAATTAATTTAATTAATTTTTTTTTAATTATTATGAATTTACGGTTTCTTTACCAACCAAAGGACATCAGAAGTCAGCTTTGCTGGCCAATATCACCCCAGAGGCCTTGGCCCTGACTCACCTTGGTGCTGCCAGCAGGGGAGGATCGGAATTTGCTCAGGTAGGACCTCAGTGTGTCTGCCCTGAGGTAATAGGGCCCGCGGGTCCGCATGTCCAGGAACCTCTCCAAGAGCTCGGGCTGGTACTCGGAGAAGTCCAGCCCCTCCACGGGTCCCCCCTGGGCCTGGGCCATGATGGCCACCCTGACATTGGGTGCCTGGTTGCCAGTGCAGCTGATCTTCTGCATCTGCGTTATCCTGTTCAGCACGGACTCCACTCTCGACTCCAGGCCTCGCTGGGAGCTGAAGATGTTTTGACCGGGCCCAACATCACTGACATCGAAGCCAATTATCACATCTAAGTCACAGTCTGAGAGGGGAATGAAGAAAGAGAGAAGAGCATCATGGAGCAATGCAATGATTGGTTTTCAAGTAATGGCTTTTCTAATTACTCCTTTAGTAGTTAATGAGGGCACAGCATCAAAAGCTGACACTAATTGCTGCACAAGTGCCTTCTGTTTCTTTCACCATAGCAGTGATAACCTGGGAAAACTTGTGTTTTATTAAATTACTTTTTTTTAATTTTAGCACTGGGACGAGCTGCCTAAACCAAGTCCAAGAGAAATTTGCATTTTCATCAGGCAGCTAAGACTGCTTCTCTCGCTCCAGCACATGGAAACCTGTCAGTACTTGTACAGTGTGCACCTTCTGCCTGTGCTGGAAGTGACATTCAGAGAATCACAGGGAGGTGTTTGAATTCTCTTTGATATTAGCCACACTGCCTGGTTAATATCTTATCCACACTTGGGATAAGTTAATACCACCGGCAGTGGTTTGCTTTTCCCAGCACTCAGTTTTTCTTCTCAGCTGGAGCTGCTGCTCAGCTCAGGGCTATTGTGACTCTCTTTTTACTTCCCCAGAGGCTTAGGAGACGCCTCTGCTCAAAGTCAGAGGGTTGAGCCATGATCAGCCGTGCTGGGAGTAGGACTGGCTGTAATGTAGTAAGTAAAAGCAGCTGCTGAGAGTCTGGTCCGACAGCAATACCAGCTCACTTACTCACCACAATTCCCCTGCTTGGCTTCTGAAGTAGCCATGGGATTCCTTCTTAAGGCAATTTTACTGTAAACTACAACCACTCATGAATTTTTTTTTTCCTTATATACCTGTCATGAGATCATGTGGGCATCCTGGATAATCTGGCAAGGGAAATTCTGGTTTTCCCCTCCATGGTCTAAAGGGGCTACAAGAGAGCTGGGACATAGTCTTTGGACAAGATCCTGGAGTGACAGCAGGAGGAATGGCTTCCCACTGCCAGAGGGCAGGGACAGATGTGGTACTGGGAAGAAATCCTTCCCTGAGAGGATGGTGAGGCCCTAGCAGAGGTGGCCCAGAGAAGCTGTGGCTGCCCCATGCCCGGAAGTGTTCAAGGTCAGGTTGGACGGGGCTTGAAGCAATCTGGGATAGTGGGAGATGTTTCACGGCAGGGAAGCTGGAATGAGATGGTATTTGGAGTGCCCTCCTACTCAAACTATACTAGAATTCTGTGATTCCATGCATGCCTGAACGGACAAAAAATTTCAATTATATTGTAATAGACACAGGGAGGGGAAACAAGGGCCATCACTTTTCATTTTGGCAAGAAACAAGTTGGTCTGTCAAGGTAATACTGGTACCATGTCCCTGTGAGAAAGTCCAAAGTGGGATTTAGTCCAAAGGCTAAATGTGGTGGTCAGAGGCCAATGATTTAGTGCCTAGCTGTCACATGGGAAATGAGTTCCACCGCAATGGCGCCTCTGTGGTGATGTTACTCCAGTCATTCACAGGCTGAAGTCTATAGACAGGCAACTCTTGTACCAAAAGTTTGCAGCCTCCATCAGACTCCTGGAGGAAAAATGAGCCCATCCTGCACCTCAGGCCATAGGCAAAGCACAACAGTAGGACAGACAAGTCCATCAAAACACACTGAACATTAAAAAGCTACCCATGAGAATGACCTGAGAACATCGTAAAGGGATTGTCCTTACCTCTTGTCACATCTGTTGGTGCTGGGCACAATCTCTCCTCCATGGCAGCTTCCAGCGTGACCAGGACCTGCTCATTCAGCTCTGACAGCTCCTGGGCTGTGGATGCCCTGAAACTCATGGCATTCTCACTGGCCAGCAGGCTGACTTCCTTCAGGTCAATGTTCTTCACACCGACTGCGAACACCTTGACGCCTTTCTGCGTGATTTCCAAGGAGGCCCTTGGCCCATCATCCGTAGACTTCCCACCCGTGACGATGAAGGCGATCTGGGGCACCCTCTGGTCAATCCTGCTGCCAGCCTCCTTCACAAAATGTCTTTCCTGGATGTGCTTGATGGCCGCGCCGGTGTTCGCCACTCGCCCGCCTTTGTAGATAACTTTGTTGATAGCATCTAAAATCTGAGCTTTGGTGGAGTGGTCCTTGAGGAAAAACTCATCAGTGACATCCGAGTTGTACTGGGCCAGTCCTACCTGGATAGAGTCACCATCCCTGTAAATGGCATCCACCACAGAGTAGACAAACTGGAGAACTTCTTGGAAGTTATCTCTCCCCAGATTGATGGAGCCATCCAGCAAAAACACAATGTCAGCTTGCTTTTTAGTTCCTGAAAAGATTGCAAAGAAAATACAGTTGTTAGTAATTGTTTGCAGCATCTATAACATTTAAGCTGCTCAGAGCTTTGTGAAGTAGCACTTTGCAAATTAAATTTCTCTCTCCTTTCTAATATTTTAATTTCATTGATTCTTGGCTGGATTTTACATCCATACAAGAAAATTTTTGTATAACACTTCATACAGCATTACTTCTGATAGGCACCCTCATCTCCTTTCAGATTTTATTATATTCTTTCCTAACTCAACATCTTCAAAGAGTTTTTTTAATCAATGCAACTAAAGGTTTGGGAATCAAAAGGTGTTATTACAGCATCATTTTCACTTTATACATATACCATCTATACTCTGTTCAGAAAAGTCTCCAGAATGAACAGCAGGCTTACCAGGTGGGAATGGTCCAGGTGAGTCTGTTGTAGGTATCGGGAGCTCATCAAGAATGTTCTGCACCCTCTTTTCTAAGGTTGAGAGTCCCGTGAAGTCCTGTACCACAAGCACGCGCCCAGGATCATTGGTAATGACCTGCAGCTGGTCCCTGTCCACATTCCTGGCTCCGACACCCAGAGGTTTGATGTTTGTGGAAGTGATCACTCTGGCAGGTCTGTCCACGTCATCCTGGGACCGGTCTCCAAGGATGACGACCAGGTGCTGGGGCACTCCATCTTCTATCCTGCTCCCCGCAGACTTGATGAAGTAGTTCTTCACCACGAAGTCCAGGGCTTTGCCAGCATTTAGGGGGGACCCACCTCTAAGCCTCAAGCGGCGGATGGCTTCCAGGACGGCATTTTTGGACTTGTGGGTCTTCAAGTAGAACTCGGGGAAGACACCATTGCTGAACTGCACCACCCCAATCCGCACTTTGTTCGGCCCCACTTCAAGCTGCTGGACAATTCTGCTGATGAAATCTCGAATATGAGCAAGCCCATCTGCCCGAACGCTGTCAGAGCTGTCAATGAGGAACACTATGTCCTTTTCATCTCCAGAAACATCTGCGGGGAAGCGAGAAGAGAGGAAATTATTGGCGTGCCAAGCCTTTGCTTAAGCTTTGCTGGAGGATTTCTGTGTGATCTGCTGTCATATGAGGTAGAACCATGTGGCATATTTTGGCCAACTTTAGACATGGTTCTTCAGGGAACTGCTCTAACAGGGCTTGTGTGCAAGTGGGAATGGGTATCTGCCTAGTGTTTGAAGCATGCATTACTCAGAGTTTCATTCATCAATACTCTTCGCTGGATTTGTCAATATTTCCAGCTTTATTTTGCCCCAGATGTATGCTTGTTTCCTAGAGGGCTGCTAAGTAGGACTAGGCAATTGTATACATTGTGTATTTGAATTGAAATTGACCCAAAGAGGTGCCATGTTTAGGTACTTGACTTGAAAATCATAGGTTATAATGTATTTAAGTACTTGGGTAGAATTGCCATCTGTCTAAAGCTTGCCTTCTAAAATTGTATATGTGCTACGACTTTGTTTTTAACTAAGGAAAATCTTGACTTAAAGAGAAGGTCTTTTGGGCAACATTTGTTTGAGTAGCAGCCCAGAGAGAGCCAGTGCCTTACCTATGGGGGGTTGCACATCTCCCAGCAGCCGCCTGATTTGGTCCACAGTCAGGGTTTCAATTGGAGTCAGCAGCTTCTGCTCAAGGCTGGGTAGTTCCTGGAAGCTGGAGACTTGAAATATGTATTCAGGACTAAGGGAAATCTGTATCATCTCTTCAGTATCCACGTTCTTTGCTATCATCATAGGTGCCACCCCCACTTGCTTGACTTGGAGGGATGGATACTCAAAGTCATCATCAGACTTGCGGGAGGAGAGGATGATCAAGAACTGTGGGACGCCCTCCTCTATGCGGCTCCCGGAGGGCCGGGTGAAGATGGTCTTGGCCACAAACTCCAGGGCCTCCCCCACGTTCACCTGCTGGCCACCTTTGGACCGCAGCTGCCTCACGGCGTTCTGCACCTCATCCTTGGTGGAGTGGGTGTTGAGCAGGAACTCCACGTGGGGATGATCGCTGAACTGGACCACTGAAATCCTGGTGGTGTCGATGCCCACGTCCAGGTTGTTCACGATCCTCCCGATGAGGTCGCGGACGAGGTAGAACTCCTGGGCAGCATAGCGGGAGCCATCAACCAGGAACACGACATCCCTCTTCACACCCGCTGCAGGAGAGAAGGCATTGGTCAGAAGAAGCACCAGGAATTGCTTATGGAGAGCAGCTAAGCTCATCATCTACACCACTGACCCATGCCTCTGGCCATGGGGATGGTACTCCTTGTCTCCCTGCCTGGGATAACTCCTGGGAGCCCCAGCAGGAAGCTCTGGGTTCAACCCAGAGACACAACCAGTCTCCTAGGTATATCCCAGGGGATGCAAGAACAGCAAATTCTAGAGCAAAGGAAGCAAGAGGGACCAACGGGACACCTGGAACAGTAATTCCTTGTGAGATCTCCACCTGAGAAAATGTAGCTTGGTGGTAGTCCTTACTCAGGGCAGGTTGCTTTACATTCAGAACCACCCCTCTTTCTTTGGCTTTGTCCTCTAGGAAAGATTCTATCCTATTACTCTCTCAGCTTCTGCCTTTCCAAAGATGATTTTTTTAATTCCTAATGAAGTGTTTTCTGCAGTGGTAATTCAGGTAATTCAGAGCCTGAATTATCGCAGAATATCACACTGATAAATGGAGATGGAGGAAAGCGGTCCAACTTAGAAGGGAATGAACAGAGTAGGACAGTGAATTTCTAAGGAACTGATATGGGCTGGATACTCTTCATCCCAGGCATATGCTGGCTGGATTTCATTCCAAGGGGGACCAGAAATGTAAGATCTGATCCTTCTCCTGATGCCCGCTTCCAATTTTCCTTTCCTCAGTGAATGAGGGAGGCAAAAGTAGGAAAAATCAGCATGTCTTATTTAGCAAAAAGCTGACCTTGATTTATAGTAGTGTGAAGGTGTCCCTGTAGCATCTAAATGACACAATTTCCATTCCAGAAGGAACAGCATGGACTTAAAATCCATCCACTTAAAATAAGATTAAGGCAACAGCCATTCACTTTGTGCGTCTTCCATGTGGGCATACAGGATGGACCACCTCAAGGGACTGGGCTTAAAGGTGGCTCAGTTTAATTGCACAGCTCCTGCCAACCCTGAGTGCACCAACAGGGGGACCACGACAAGCTTGGAGTCTTAGCCATGACCATCTTTGCTTTTCTCAGTTTGTGTTGCAGCCATGATGTTACTAAACATCATATTTTGCCACTGGCTCTCAGTGCAGACACAAACATCTTCTCACCTGGGCTGGGTGATGTAAAAACCAGGTCAGGGGCAAGTGATTCTATCTCTTGCTTGGTCAGCCGGATGACTCTGTTGGAGACGACCTGCTGCACCGAGTCCAGCTGGCTGAAGTCAGGCACAGAGATAGCAAAATCTGGGAGGAAGGAAATGGTCTGCAGCTCTGTGAGGTCAGCGTTTCCGATCCCAATGCCAAAGGGTACTGTGCCACTCGTTTTCAGGACCACTGAGGGCCTCCTGACATCATCCTGGGACCGGTCAGCAGTCAGCAGGATCAGGAACTGTGGGACGCCCTCCGCTATCCTGCTGCCGCTTGACACCGTGAACACGTTCTTGATGAGATAGTCGAGGGCTGCCCCCGTGTTCAGAGGAGACCCTCCCATGAGCTTCAGCTGCTGGATGGCACTGACGAGATCTGCTTTGTCCTCGTGGGTGTCCAACAAGAACTCGGGCTGTATGGTGTTGCTGTACTGTGCGACAGCCACACGCACCTTGTCGCGGCCAATGTCCAGGCTCTCGACAACTCTTTGGACAAACGTCTTCAGGAGAGGGAAACCTCTTCTGACACCATCCGAGCCATCGATCAGAAACACCACATCCTTCTTCTCACCTTTCTCAACTATTGTTTGAGACAAGTAAGGGAAGGGGGGGAGGGAAAGTGAGATTCTCTTTGGCAGTGGTTAATATTCTCCTTATACATTGAACTTGAACTGAAGGAGAACAAAGCTCAGGGAGGGGAAGGCGAGGTGTCAAGAAAGGTGGTTCGGTTCCTTTGCCACTGGATGCAATCCCTTGTGAGGGGGCAGATGGGTGGAAGCTGGTGGAAACTGGAGTGCAGTGCCCCCACTGAGTCATAGAATCATAGACCCATAAGAAATAGGGTGCCAAGGGACTTCTGGGCGCCATCTGCTACCTGAGGATGGGAGAAGCCAACAGCTCCCATGGGGCATGGGAAGGTGGTATGTGGCTTTGCAGTATGCAACAGGAGCCTGGGATCTTTTGTTCCCAAGAAACAATGAGTTTCTGGATGAAATGGCATACAGGGAGTGCTCACAGGGAGGTGGTGAAGAGAGGGAGAGAAAAGCTTTTCTGGTGCATTACTGAACTTAGAAATAAATACTCCTAAAAAGAAATTAGGAAATTGCTGGAGAGGACATCCCGCTAAAAACGCTGAAATGCTCTTCTAAAATGCTAGATACTGGTCGTTGTTTTTTTTCTTTACTATCTTCAGGAAGAAAAAAAACATGCTAATTGTGACCAAACTATTCTTCTCCAAAAAAAGTCAGACAAAAACCACAAAGAAACAAACAAACAAATCTCAAAATCAAGAACATGAAGTGTCAAAGATCAGAGAACTTTGACCTGTTATGCTATTGACCAACAGAATTGCAAAGCTTTGGCTGGGCCAAGCAGAAAACATCACTGCCTCTCAAACACAGCAACTGCTGGATGACATCCCAAACACTACTGTGGCTTCTTTAAAGCAAGGTCGAGTGGGAAAAGCAAGAGCATGATCTGCCCCTCTGAAGAAAATATTAATTATCTACTTACGAACGCTTAGCCATATAAAGAGGGCAGTTGAATTCTTAATGCAGACTTCAGATCAAAATTATTTCTTAAGAGGATTATTGGAAACCTGGTGGGTTAATGCATAGGAAAGGAATATTGATATAGGTGGGAAGAGGGAGCAGACATTGCCTGGTGTATCCCAGTTTCATATACTTACTCTATAGTTCAGGAACAATGGAAAAGTCCTATTAAAAATCCCTGTGTAGCAGACAAAGAAGAAAAAAATATGGTTGCTCCTATAGAATGGATGTCTTTTAGTCAAGAATACTAGAGAAACTGGGTGCATGCTGCTGTCCCTGAGCAAATAGCACAATTATTAATAGTCCTGGGTGATCAAAGGAATTCCAAATGGTCTGGACGAGACAGAAATGGTTTTAAAAGGGAGGATGGAATTCAAGAGCACTGCTTGCACAAGTCTTGGTTGAGACAGAAGCTGCACAAATGTGGCAAGAGTCATGAATTTGCATGGAAAGATAGGGTAACAGATGACTGGGGATGTCGTTGTGATGCTCTGGTCATTTGGAGCAGGCTGATGCTGGGGAGGCAAGGGTGAAAAGGTAGAAGAAAACCTACAAGACCTACAAGGAAGGATTGAATGAGCTGGGTACACAGCTGGTGACACAAGGATTGAGACAAGACCTACATGTCAAGCCTAAAGTAGACTAAAGGGCTGCAGAAAAATCTACAATATTTTAGATATCTATCTAAAGTACATAAAAGATGAAAATTTGGGAGCAAGCTGACATCTGTGTCCTGCTCAGTTTGAAGGAGATGCAGAAGACTTCAACTTCAACTATGACTAGGGAGACAGAAGAGTGACATGAAGGGAAGGTGTTGTCTGATAAAAGCAACTGCACAGATTGGCTATGGAATCTGGGATGTCTCCCCCAAAAGGGTTTCCAGAACAGATTAGATCAATGTCATCCAGTTCTGGGCAAAAAGATCCTGCTGGGGACAAGGGTGTGTAGCAGATAGCACCCTAAGATTCCTTCCAGCCCTATTTCATGTTTCTATGGTTCTAAGTCCATCTGTCCCTTTATGGAGAGAAGAGATGGATGTTACTTTTCCTTGTTTCCACCTTTTGGGAGATGAGCCAATGCTCCAATTAGGGCTGCCTCAGGAAATCACACATCTGGACATGCATAATTTCCAGTACTGTGCTGTAAATTTGTTCCTGTGGTCATGTTATTCTTTTAAAGACCTTTTAAAAATTATTCTTCAATTAATCCATCTCATCTACTGAGCTTGAATGGTAACTGAGTCAAGAGCATCTAATTTATTGGTGTGTATGTAGAACATGTAGAAACTGCCATCATATCCTGGAAGAGATAACAGAGCAAGAGTGAATCCAGTGTGCTGGAATCCACTCCTCCAGAAGAGGGAAGATGGAAAGAGGAATTGAGACAAGCCAGTATTTGCTTCTTTTAGCCCTTGCCCAGCATTGCACATCAATTAATGCAACACCTCTGGGGCAACAATGTCCTGTTATTTCAGGTTTGTCCCATATTTTACACACTGGAAACAGCACCAGCTGCAGCTCTTACTGCTGAACAAAGGCATTTTCCTCATTTATCATAAAAATTTGGTTTGTCACTTAAAGCTTAGCCGGATCAGAGTGTGAGCAGAGGAAACTCCAAGTACAACAGCAGTTTCTACACAATCGCTTTAAACATCATCAGACCCAGATGCTCCAGTTACCAATTGAGTGGGGCATGTAAGTCATGTCTTTCAGCCTCTGGAAACCCTGGGACTCCCTGTACCTGCTGGCTGAAGCTGGACTGTTCTCAACAGGTTGACTATGTGTGGCTGAAGCTCTGAAATCCGTTGGAGTGATTCAACGTTCAGAAGGAATTGCGGGGCGTAAACAATCCTTTCCAGCTCTGCGGGGTCAGCATTTCTGGCTTTGATACCAAAGGTTACAACTCCAGCATGCTTCAGAACATCTGATGGCTCCTCCACATCGTCAGTTGATCTCCCAGCAACAAGGAGGACTAAAAACTGAGGAACCCCTTCTTCGATCCTGCTTCCAGCTTCCTTCACAAACAGCCTTCTTATAGCCTCATCAAGTGCAGCTCCAATGTTCAGTTGCTTCCCAGTTTTAATCTTCATCCTTTTCACTTTGACAAGCATATCTTGCTTGGATGAGTATTCGTTAAAGTCAAATTCAACTTGGATGGTGTCACTGAACTGAGCTACAGCGACTCGTGTGGCATCGGAACCCACGTTCAGGTCAGAAATGACTTTGTGTACAAAATCCCGGACGGCAGGAAAGCTGCCCAAGAGGTTGGCTGAGCCATCAATCAGGAATAAAACATCTTTCTTGCTTTCTAGAATAAATTCACAAATGAAAAGAGGGGAGGAAAAAAGAAAGTAAAGCATTTTTCTTCTCCTATGTCATCCTAGAAAATTGTCTGCAAGTTAGCTGGGTTTCAATCCTTCAATATTCTCATTTACCAAAGTATTCAAAGTCTTCAGAACTCTACAGCATCTGAGGAAGAAGGGGAAGCAAGGACATGTCTATCCTAAGACTCAATAAATTTGGGCACCAGACGAAAATATCACGTATTGTATCACACCAGATCACATCGTGAATTGGCTGGTTCAGTCATATTTTAGCTCTAGCAACATGTTGACAATACAGACATGAAGTAAAGCAGCAGTGGAGGGTTGGTTGGGGTTTCTTTCCTATTTAAAGGCTCAGTAGACAACAAATAAACAGTTCATGCACATGTACACGAAGCATTTCCTGGATCTTCTCCCACTTGCATCACAAAGAGCATCTAAATCCATAAAGCCTTTCACCTGTTTCAATTTGATGCTCTTTTGATCTCATTGAATACCCAAGGCAAACCCAAGCCTCTTGTACCTTCATAATAATCTTAAATCGTCTCCTTTCCATACTAACTCATCCCAGTTGTTCCTATGTCTTCCTGGGCATATGGCCACAATAATGGAATTAATGAGAAAATACCTGTTTAAAAATTGTTAAACTTGCCAAAAGCCCTTGGGTTTAATATTAGAGGACAACTTTGAATTTCTGGAGTCAAATCCAGCCTCTGTGATGGCCTGATGACATCACTTTGACCAAGTGGTTCTGGGGATGGATTTGACCACCTTGTTCCTGGCTAGACCTCTGTTCCTGTGTGCTCTTTGGCATGACTTTAATCTTTCCACATCACTTCTTGTGGTCAACATCTTATACTCCCATTGCCTGATTTACTGCACAAGATGCAGTTACAGGTTGTGGCCCTATTATGGGAACAGCAAGGGAACACCAGAGTCAGTGACTGGTCGGCACAGACTCACTCAGGTCCTCCTTTGGTCCTGACCTACCAAAAGACTTAAAACTGTGCTTTTAAGGTGTGGTAGCAATGACTTGAACAAAATTCAGAGCTGCCAGTGTCAAGCCATGTATTCATAGAATCATAGAATGGTTTTGCTTGGAAGTGACCTTAAAGATCATCAAGTTAAGCACAGCCATAACCACTTAGATGACTCAGGGCTTGGACACGTGTCAAGGCATACAGTGGAAACAAGAAATTTACTTAAACAAGATTAACTTCATGCAGTCAGCATGCAGGAAGGTAGGTATTACCTGTTGGGGCGAGTGGAACCTCTTCCACACCTCCACTAACATATGTTGTTATAGGCTTATTTAACTCCTGCGGTAAAGCTGCCAGAGCACTGAAATCATCCATAAAATACACCATTCTTGGATTAAAGGCAATCTTTTCAAGTTCTGCCTTATCCGCATTCCTAACGCCGACAGCAAAGGTCAGCACTCCGGCCCGAGCTAATTCATTGGAAACTTGGAGGAAGGGATCGGCAGAGCTCCCTGCCGTCACCAGGACTAGCACCTGGGGCACTTGTTCATTTATTCTGCTCCCACCGGCCTCCGTGAAGTGATTTGAGAGCACAAAGTTCAGTGCGGAGCCAGTGTTCAGCACCGACCCCCCCTTGGGCCTCAGCTGCCCCAAGCGCTGGATTATGTCAGATTTGGTTTGGTAGGAGTACAGGGAGAACTCGGTTTTGGGAGTGTCGCTAAATTGCACTAAGCCAACTCGCATTTTGTCACTGCCGACATCAAGGTAGTTAACTAGGGTGGCAACAAAGTCCCGCACAAAGGGGAAGTTGGCATTTCCGACGTTGAGTGATCCATCCAAAAGAAAGATGATATCCCTTTTGGTTACTTGAACTGCAGTAGAGCACAGAAAACAACATGAGACATCACAGAAAACAAAAAATAGAAACTTTTTTTATCATGTGTGCATGCAGCATATGCTGTACACACATGTGAATCATGTTAGTGGGGGAGAGAGAGAGAGGAGCACTGTGATCAGCACAGAAGTAACAAGGACCTTGCTGGAAATGACTGAATTGGGCAGGAAAGGATTAGCAGCTCTTTTAAATGTCAGGCTCAACAGCTACCTGAGGATACCTGCCTTCTTGAGCTCTGTACTTTACTGTCTTTTGTTATAGACATCCATTTTGCGGGCTGTCAAAGGGGGAGAAATTTCCCACTTTTGGCAGCTCTTAGTTCCTTTTTTAAGGTTAAATCCTTCCTGGGCTATCTCTAAGCATCTCAGCTCCAGGACATAGGTCTACACCCCAAGACACCACAGAGCGATCACCCTCTGCTCTTTTTTTGCTCTGAATATGTCCAGATCACACACCAAAATGCCAAGCTTTTAAACAGAATCTCAGAGAACTAATGTTATCCAAGACATCCCCCTAGATGCCTTCCTCCAAATGAGTTATTCAAGGATTTATTTATGCCCATTGCTAATTCTGCCCATTATATTTCTGTTTAAATAATTTCTGGCTAGATTAATCCATTTTCTAGCTTGCCTTGTCCCTGTAAGCTTGCTGTCCTGTATATAAAATACATAAATACTGAGCTGTTCAGAACGAAAAGGAAATAAAGGGTTCTTCGGAATACAAGGATTGCTCTCAAATTTTACAGATTGTCTTGGCTTTCTGTATTTTAAATTTTTCCCAGAAAAGTGCCACTGAAAGCCCAGGGTGAGACAATAGCCAGTTAAAATGCAACTGCCCAGTGTCAAAATCAGTTTTGTTGCTATCAATAATAATTTACAGGGGCAGGATATGATCCCTTACTTATTGTGTGTGTGAATAGCTGTGAGCACAAAAGAAGGACTGGAAAAATAGAGAAGCTGCATGAATGATCTTTAAAGAACGAGAAAACACAGGAACATTTTTAATTTACATTGAAAAATATGCACATCAGCTTTGGTGTATAGCCATGCAAAACTGTAATAGCTGGAAACACACTCTGAAACACAGTTTATTAAATGATAAGTCCTGTGATATTTATTTTCATTAAGGACAAGTATTGGCAAACTGATTTCAAAATGTCTTCTTTTCATGTAAATCAGAAACATGCTTTAATTCTTTCAGGATTCTTTCCAAACATTCTGTTTCTTTTCCACTGTGGTTTATAATTGTAAATTACGTGAGAAACTAGGAAAAACATGGACACAATTCAACAGCTACTTAAGCCAGTGGGAGCCTCACTATTGATCTTACTGGGAGCTGGAAGAAATCCTGGTTTTCTAATGTTCATATTCCATGAGACAGAAATACAAGGTTCAAATATGATCTAGTGCAACATGGATTTCATCTCAAGCATTTCTATTGTGAAGAAATCCTGAGAAATTTGGTATAAAATTTCTATGCACCTAGAACATTACTTGAAATGCAGGGAGAACTTCCTCAAAAGCCATGACCCTATCAGTTGGTTTTTTCCAAAGTCTACTTATGTCAATGGCAAGGACAACTAAAAAGAGTCCACTAGCTTTGTAGAGCTTTGGATAATCTTCCAAACAGATTAAATGAAAATACTGAAATATCCTTGCATGCCTCTTAGGGCTTGAGCTGAGCAAATCATAAGAAAACGAAGTATGTTGTTAAAGGGTGAGTTTCCATCCAACAATGTCAGCTCTGAACATCTCCACAAACAAACTGGCTTATGTTCTTTATAAGCCAAAGAAACCTCTACTCTCCTGAGCAAACACCCACTATGGATGATTCCCAGACTGAGGAAGAGACTTCAACAATCACAGGTGTCCCATTCATAGGCTACACACACCCTAAGAAGAGCAAAACCCTCCACTGAACAATTTGGGTACCTAACTAGTAAAGCATATCTTCAACATCCAGCCCTTTAAACATTTGTGACAAAATCAGAATGGGACAAAAATCTCCAGGAAGGAACCATAAATCTGTAACAACAAGCACACTACCAAGTTCACTGACCTGTTCATGCACTCACATTGCTGGAACATGCATTTGGTATGGTTTTCCCCATTATCTTTACATGTCATAGAATAATAATTGGCAAACTTATAAACCACACTTCCTTAATTAGAAAAAGGCCTTTAATTACCTGAGGGTGGCTCTGGGACAATCAGTCCTCCAGAGAGTGTCCGGATAGGCGACAGCACTTCAGGAAGAATGGCTTGCATGAACTGAAGGCGGAAGTCGTTTGGGTTGAACACAAAATCTCGTTCATGAGCAATTTCTTGAAGCTCTGCCAGGTCAGCGTTTCTTGACCCAACGGCAAGGGTCACTATCCTGTTCCTCTTCATCTCTGCTGCAGCTTGGCCAACATCATCCCTGGACTTACCCCCAGTGATGAGCACCAGCATGGGGAGCACACCTTCCTCCATCCTGCACCCGGCAGCACTGGTAAAGAAGTTGTCCCTCACAAAGTCCAGTGCTGAGCCAGTGTTGAGTGTCGTGCCACCCATGAGCTTCATCTTCCTCACATTGGCCATCACATCCTTCCTGGTCTGGTGGGTGTTAAAATAAAACTCTGGCTTCACAGTGTCTGCGTACTGTGCCACCGCCACTTGGATCAGGTCAGGTCCAACCTCCAGCCTTTGGACAATTTTGGCAACGAAATCACGAATTGCATTAAAGGGGGCGGCCCCCAAAGCAGTTGAGCCATCTATCAGGAAGACTATATCCTTCTTGTTCACTTCAATAACTGCAAGTAACACATGAACATCATGTTAGCCTTCAAAACACTCTGCATCAATTCTGTGTCAATTGCTCAGCAATGTTCAGGACTTCTTGTTTGCTTGGAGTACTGTTACTTTAAACGCTTTTAAAAACGTCTTGCTTTCCAAACAGAATTATTATTTAAGGCTCTAGCAGAGGACTAATAGTAAATCTAACTGTTTCCCCTTTCTAAAACACCAAAGAGTTGCAGGGTTTCAAAAACTGTGATTTTTTTACATACTTGGATATTAAAATACATGTACATGTCAAAGCAAGAATGAAAGGCAGTAAGGAGAAATCTTGGCACTGAGGGCACATGAGATAAAATAATGGGGTGATGCTCCTTCCATCTGCAGAGTAACCACCTGAATGGTGGTGGTTTGGTATGAGAAGTACTAGGCTCCTGAGAGCAATGACACGAGGAAAGAGCAGTCTCTACCTACTCAACATACCTGGATTTTGGGTCTTTGCATCCTAAATCTTATTCCTTATCTAACAAAAACAAGTTATGGTTTTTCTTGGCACAGCTGGCCCAGTCATGGATGAGCTGGATTATGTTCTGGTGGCCATGTCTTTAACAAACAGGTTCCCTGGCTTGTAACTTCTGAAACTTTATTATTGATGATAGTGCAGGACATGGAAAGGACACAATTAGCTTTCCAGTGCCCTGGCTAAGTTTGAATAAAGATAGTCAGGGAGGAAAAAAACTCTGTTTTGTGGCGTTTGAACCAAAGCATGATGGTTCCAGCATCATGATATTTAATACAGCAAATAATTTTTTTAAAAAGGTAGATATTAACAAGACCAATATGATTGTGATAACAGCATTATACATGATTATCATGATGCCTAACCTTAATACCATCTTTTAGAGAAATCCTCTCACATCATCACCTCCCTGATTTCATGCCATTGACGTGAGAAAGGAAACTTTGTGCTGCTTCCAAGTTATGCTGGAGCACTATGAATCATTGTGTTACGTTGGACTTGGGGTATCCTTAAATCACCCACCCACCTAAGAGCTCCGGAGATGGGTTCAGGATTCAAGGAGGCAGGTCCATCACCTCCCAGGCTTACTGCCACACCCAGTGCACAGCCTGCTTCCGTGGGGATCTCACATTCCCCAGGGCAAGCGGTAGCAAACGCTGCCTTGCCCTGCCTGGATGGAGAAGAGCAGCCCCCATCCCATCAGGGCTCCTCTGCGTGGAGGCTGTTTACTTTGGATTTCAACAAAGAACAAAACTCTGGCTGCAGTCCTCCTTGGCCAGACACCAGCTGGCCATGGGTAGCGGTGCTCCCAAAGGCTGGGTGCCGTCAGGTTTCTCACTATGGGTGAGTGCAATGAGACTGGGCTGCCCCAAGGGGTGACTTGGAGCTGGGGGTGACATTTGTGATTCAGTTCTGCCAAAAGATCCTGAAAGACCGGCTTGCCTTGCAGAACATTTGCAAACGCCTCTCATGGAGTCGTGCTAGAAATAGTGCCACTAAGGACCAATCGTATAAAAATGGAAGTTTAAAATTGCCTGCCATGGTGCTGTCAGGCACAAATTGATGAGGACATGCACAAAGCAAATGTGGTGGTGCCTTCCTCAAGCCACAACCTCAAGTGAGCTGACAGTGGTCTGCAATTGGCTGCCCATGCTGTCAGAACAGAGCTACGCAAAAAGCAGCGAGGGTTTGTGTAAATGAACCCGTTCCCAGAGCCATGATTTCCAGCATTCGTCCCTCCAGCCAGGCTTTTTTTCCTCCTCAGTTACTCCAAGGAGGAGAGGGCTGAAAACAGGAAACTTTCCAAATGGATAGCAAGGGCTGACATTGCTGCTTTGTATGACCCAGGAGAAATGTCCAAAGCACATCCTTAGCTTGTCAGCAGCTAGAAACCCAAAAGTGGAGAGCCTGGAAACTTTTGACTTTTGGGGAAAATATCAAAGGGGCTTTGGAAAGATGAGAAAGGCTGGGAAGGAAGATTTCCCTCCACTTCTCATTCCTTTTGCAGCTCTCAAATCCTGCAGTATTTTTTGTCAGAGGAATGCAAGAACCAAACCCAAAACACACAGGAAGAAACAACTCACGGTTACAGTTTGCATGGACACAATTATTGCAAAAGCCTTTAAGCTGGGTTGTGCACATCTCATAGGGTTTAATTCAAAGCCCTCTAAAGGTGATGGCAATTCTCCCAAGAACTACAAAGGATTTGGGATCAAAGCATTATATCTTTGACTCTCAAAGTTGGGAATGTTGGAGGGTGTCAGCGCCGAACCCAGCCCTGCACAGTTCCATCCTCCTTGCCATGTCAGCTGTCTGGTGAAGCACCTCAGCTGACTTCATCATCCAGGCTCCCCTAGTGGGTGAAGGAGGAGAAAGCCACTTTGGAGCTCCCCTTCAGCCCAGGATGAACAGCTGGCAAGCTAAAGTGAAGCGAGATGACTTCAGCATTTCACAGGAGCACTTGGCACCACAGAGGGTTTGGCATCCCTTTTGGGCTGCAGCGTCTCCCAAACTGCTTTACACAGCAGCCTTCCAAGTTGTTGATGTCAATCAAGCAAACCAGTCAAAATCGATTTCCATGGCTTCCAGGGGAAGAAAATTCCCTAAAGATCCTTTGAAAAGAATCCACTTCCCCATTTAGCCCGTGCGTCTGTATGTAACTGTACAGGCTGACGTAGCACCTTCCACAAACGAGTTGGCACTTTAAGCAAGAAATATGAAAGTGCAGATGAAAAAAAATGTACCAAAATATTTTAATCTTGCCATTCAAACTGTTAATAATCAGACAAGAGGAAAGACAGATTTTCCACTGAGTTGCACGGATCCCAGCATACACATTTTAGCTACACATGATGACTTCATATTATTTGGCTAAATATGGCCCTTGTAGGGTGCTACAAGAAAAAATTCTTCATGTTCTTTCCTGGAATAATCAAGGCAAGGTCATAAAATGATCTTTAAGGCAAATTCCTCCCTTTGATTTGAGCCACAGGATAGCAATCATGTTTAGGCATGGATCAACAAAGACATCTGGAATGCAGTTTTATATGTCAACATACACCATGAGGAACAGGGTGTACAGAACTCCAGACTGACAACAGGATCCCAAAAGTGCTGTTTGCATTAAGCATCCTGTTAATTAAGTGCAGCAGCAGCTCCAGGCTGGCCCCTTCCAGGGGCCTCTGCAATACGTCATATTGTGTCTTTCATAAATCCCCTATTTGCCCCATAAATCCAGATATTCATTATCCTACCATGCCTGAGCTGATGTTAGTCCAGAAATAATGTCAGTGGGACTTTCAGGTGACAAAGTAACCAAAGTGGAATACTAACACACCTGCATTTTTCATTCCCATGGCCTTGTGGAAAGCTGCAAAGTTTCTCAGCTGATGTATCAAAAGTAGGGATTTCACTTCAGAAGAGCTAAGGGCTGTTCAGTTTTTAAGTTCAACAACACAGGAATGTCACCCTTTTACCAAGGGCAGCCCAGAGTTTCAGTGAGTTGTGGAATTTTACTGTTTTAGCAAGCAGATAATTTAAACTCTGGTACATAGGGATCCATTTAGCATTCCTGTTACCTTCCTCAGCCACATTTTATGGTCACGACACTTCCAACTGACATATAATGTAAGCTTACATGGCATAAATATTTTTACAACTGGCAGTGCTGCAGTGTTTACTCCCAGGGTGCTTAGATATCCCAATAAGGATTATATGAGGGTTTTTTTATTATACTCTTTTTTTGTTTGTTTGTTTAATTCTGCTCCTGTCTTTTAAAACACCCCACATGTCATGCCAGTTATTGCAACAAGACCTCATGGTTTTTGAGAGACAACCTACTGGGCCAATGAGTTTCTGCACAGAAACATCACTTCTCCATAATGAGACCAGAGAGATTAATTGAAAAAAAAATTTAAAATTTAAAAAATGTTAAAAATTAAAATAAATACTTAAAGCTTTAAATAGGCTCGTAAAGTGTGCAAAAGTTCAATCATTCATCGATTCACCGAAATGCAAGGGTCTAGAAAGGCATACATACCTTCAGTCACAATGGTTGGGGCCGCTAACAAAATGAGTCTTTGGGCCACTCCAACAATGTTGGGCAGTAATAATTCTTCAAGAGCATCAAGGTTACGGATATCCAGGGCAGTATAGGCGAAGCTTCCATCAGTAGCAATCTGCTGCAGCTCTACACTGTCAGCATTCAGGACCCCAATGGTAAATGAAAACATACCAGCTTGCTTCACCGCTAACAAGCCCTCTCGGATATCATCACTAGACTCTCCACCACTTATCAGCACTAAAATCTGAGGCACCGCTTCCTCTATCCTGCTGCCTCCCGCCTGGGTGAAGAGGTTCTCCACCACAAACTCCAGTGCCGCACCGATGTTCGCTTCCTCGCCCCCGCGGAATCTGAGTGCCTTCACGGCATCCAGGACATCCGCTTTTGTGGAGTAGCTGTTCAAAGCGAACTCGGTTCTGGGTTGATCACTATACTGCACCACCCCAATGTGTATCTGCTGAGCTCCAACTCTGAGGTTTTCAATCAAATTTACAAGGAAATCGCGTATGGCTGGAAAATTGACACCTCCGATGTTGTTTGATCCGTCAATAAGGAAAATTAGGTCAGCAGACTCTTGAGCTTTAAAAAAAAGAAATGCAAAAGGTGAAAGCATTAAAATGGGTGATTACATGCAGTTGTAACAGTGTTCTGACATGTTTCTTGGAAAACCAGTGAGAAACACGAAAATGAGAAAACAAAACAATGTGATCACTGAGGAGGTGACTTGTGCCTCTTAGTTCTGCATTCTGATTGAATATGAGCTCTCAGGCCCTTCCCAGTAGCATCCACAACCCATCAAGGGAGGGCCTGAGTGGATACAACATGAACCAGTGGCTGTAGTAACATGGGGTCAGCATTATCGGCATGCAAGGAGAAACTTCAGCAAAGTACAGTTTTTGGAAATCTAGTACATTCCATCAGTGGCCAATACTGTCCAAACATTCAGACAGAGCCAAAAGAAGAAGGTGGACTTTGGTGGTAATTCACAATGAAGGTAGAGGGTGAGGAGGCTTTTATCATTCTATTTTTTGGGAGGAAAAAAGCCAACATTTACTGGATGCAGGGAAAGTTTCATCCTCTCTGCCACAATTCTGCTCTTTTGCTGGTTAAACACAGAGGCTGAATATATGGGCTTCCCCCACCATGAATAAGTATTATTTAAAACACACTTGTAAGAAACAATTGAAAAGGTTTTAGCTATTTTTCTTTGATGGCAACTCTTTAACCAGCTGCCAGCATCCACCTGAAGTTATGTCTCTAGCAGGCTGACCCACACAGTTCTCAATCCAGGCCACACAAAAATTGTGTCACTTTAAATATTTTGCAAAAAGATGGGTTGATTACTGCCAGAGGGGTCTGGTCTGTACTTTTCATATGGATTCTGGATATTCAATCAAGGAATGCAGAATCAGGTTAAAAAAGGGTGATGAAATCAGTCATGACACAATTATCCAACTCTAGTTGTTCTGACCATACCCAGACGATCACATGCATTTGCTGAGAATATACATACACCAAAGAAAGCTTGTACATGGCATGAATATGATGTTGAGGGGGAGTATTTTTGCTGTGAGACTTACCAAAGCAGACCCAAAATTCCCTGGTGTCTGCCCTTACTCCTTTTGCTCAATTAATTTTACCATCGACATCACCAAGAGCTGTATGCATGCAAAAAAGATGGGGAGAGAAAACCCCAAAGTATGCTCAGATGTTTCCATGCTGTTACTCTCCACTCACATTAAGAACTCGAATTTCAAATTATTTGCAAATGACCGATAAGCAACATTTGGAAATCCCTCTGTCAGCTCTGAACTTCTGAAAGCCAAAGGTGAAAACAGCAGCAAAGCTGGCATGTGGTTTAGCAAGGCCAGGAATAAACCCAAGATCTTTGCTATTAACCAGCACTGCCAGTAAATTATTTATTTATTGTTGACTTAGTTGTTTTTCCAGTACATGTTTTCATAAACCGTGAGATTCAAATAATGCTGCAATTCCAGCGACAAAGGAGAAGGTCTCCAAGTCACCATTGCTCCCCTGGACCAACTTAATGGACACTGTTGGCTCAGAGGAAGTCACCAGGGTTCAGAATTTCAAGGAGCTCCAGGATTTATTTTTCAATTGAAGCAAAATTTAGAGGTGCTTCGGCTTGGTTTTGGACTGAGCCATTTTCAGTTGGGACGTACACATTTCACTTCGTCGTAAAAATGAAAAGGAAACCTCACTGTGGTTTTACCCAGGGATGTTTTAGATATCCTGGGTATCTTTTTGGAGGAACAAGATTCCAGGCACTAATGGGTTACTCCCACAGAAGAGGAAATAGATATGAAACAGATGTGTTGGATAATTTGTCATCACTGTAAAAAAACCTTGTACTTCAGTGCACATTTATGGAACAAGCTGGTGTGGGGAACAAATAAAAGCATGCTGGTTACACAACTAAGCAAGGAGGGTCAGATGAGACAGACAGCTCAGATCTAACAAAAACTTCAGGGCAAACTCGGGGCTGACTGTTATACTTACGTGAGTCAGCTCCAGGGACTGCCACACACCAACAGCTTTGGTTCTCCTTACTAGAACCACTGCAGGACTGGGGCTTTTTTACACTTCCATTTCATATTAGGGCTCAGTTCTAACATAGCATCAATGGCAATTTTAGACATTTTTAATGCCACATGTAGTAATCAGCTGAATAAATTACTTCTTAAACTCTTATTTGTACCGTGTTTTGGACATGGTTTAGGACCTGTAACATCTTTTCCCATGTTTAACAATATGCTGTATATCACCCATGCAAGTCACACAGGGACAACACTACAACAGTAGGATTAACTTAAATTCATGTTAAAGGATGGGAAGGAAATGCTTGCAAAAAATACCTTTAAGCAGAAACAAACTTGGAAATGCACAATATACACAAAGTAGGAATTCAGCTTTAAAGCTTTTAAAGGAAAGTCTGTAATTCCAGATGTTTTCATTCAATAGGGTTACCTGCTGGCATGGCCCAGAGGAGGACAGCCAGCTTCCAGAGACCAATTTCCCAATTGATTTCAACAGGGAAGGACTGGGGTTCTTCAGGGCTAAGATACCCAACAGCCACCAGAGTGCTGTCAGCAGCATCATGTTCATTTTCTACATATATTGGTGTCATTTCCTTAACTTTGGCAAGCCTTTTGTAGTATTTGTGGGGCAGCTACCCCCCCTGTGGCTTTTCTGTGACCTGGATATTTGCCCTGTCAAGCACTTTGCACGACAAAAAACACACATGAGCACGGCTTTTTGGTGTTGCTCGGTGTCATGCAGTGATGGAGAGCACCCAGTGGGACTGGCGTGAGGGTTAATCAGGCAAGACAACACAGGGGGATTAATGTCACACTGCCTCATCACACTGCTGTGGCCTTACGTCGCCCCAAAAGCTCTCGACCTTCAGATGGAGTCTCAGGAATAAAAAGAAAGGTTTGATCCCCTGGACTTCTATTTTGAAAAACAACAAAGCTGCTCAGAAGGCTCTTGCCATGCTGGAATTTCATAAACAGAGAAGGGATGGAGGAAGATTGGTTTGGGTTTTTTTTTTTTTTCAGGGAAATTGGGCCCTTTGTTGCAGTCAGTGCAGGTCTGTTGAAGCCAACATTTGCAGGGAGGTTTCAGCTACAGGAAGGGTCCAGTGCTCCAGCAGGTGGAAGCCATGGGCTTGTAGAGAAGACTTTTCAACCACATACCTTCTCCAGGCGCATGAGGAGGGAGGTTGAGAGACAGCTCAGGGGTGGGCTTCCAGCAGAGATATTCCCCACCCAGCTTCTTTTTGCTGTCTTCAGCCAAGAATGCAACTTTTTGGAATGGCATGCTGCTCAAGAATGTGACTTTCTGGAATGGCACACTGCACATCTCCCTGTCCCCCCACCTGGTTCTAAGGGGACATTCATCATGGTGTCCCTGCAACCAGCAGCGCCTTTCTCAGTCTCCAGAGGATTTTCAGTCAGGGTCACCACCAGGTCTGGTGTGTTCATCCCCTCTTTCCCCACCTTGGGAATAAACAGGACAAGGCAATTTACTAACTCTGCAGGGCTCCCTACGCTTGAAATGCCATGCCATATGTGCCAAAGGATGGCCACAAGGTGCCACTGCCCATTCAAGGATTCCTGCCCTGACTCCTGGCAGCCGTGGCTCAGTCTGCAAACAGCACCTCAGCAGCTGCAAACACGGGGCCACACACTTCAAACCTTTATTTTTAAACCTCTGAACGTCCATCTCAGTCTTGCCCCTACAGAGTGGCAATGCCAAACAGCACAGCGCCAGCAGATACCACCAGTCAGCCATTACCTGTGATGTCTTTAACCAGTCCTTTGGCTCCAGCCTTTTCTGGAGTCATGGAGGAGCGGACACTTGCCACTAAGTCCCCAACTATGCCGTGGAGAGTGGTAAAATTCTCTAGGTTGAAGCGGTGCGTATCGAGGGGTCCGCTCGCTACTTCCTGCAACTCCCCTTCCACTGCGTCCTGAACGCCGACCGCAAACAGGTTTACACGGGCCGAGTTAAGGAGAGATGAGGGCAGAGCCACATCATCCCGGGGCTGTCCGTCTGTCAGCACTACAATAACCTGGGGCACGCCTTCACTGGCTCTGCTTCCAGCAGCTTTAGTGAGGTGCTTCTCGATTAGGTACTCTAATCCTTTTCCAGGCTCGGCGCCTCCCCCCACGTAAGTCATGTTGGCAATATGGGACAGGACGTCCTGGGTGGAGGGGTAGGTATTTAACTGGAACTCTGTGTGGGGGTTTCCGCTGAACTGGACCAGGGCAAAGCGAAAATCATTTCCTCCCACATCTAAAGCTTTTACAACATCATATAGAAACTCTCGAACGAGTTGGAAGTGTTCCTTCCCAATGCTCCAGGAGGAATCCACTAGAAATATTATATCAGCCACGGCAACGGTTTTGACAGCTTTAAAAAAACAGATGGGGGTTTAGGATTTTCTATCGGTCAGCACAATCATGCCTCCTCTTCCTCCTCCTCCTCCTCACCCAAAACAGCCAACAGCCAACCGCCTTCTTGGCATGGTGAAAGAGAAGCTCAGCTTCCCCTTATTGCCCGCAGCAAAATGAGAAGCGCTGGAGAACAACCAGGCAGCCACCAGAGCCCTGGCCCCGCAGGTGCTGGGGGACAGCATGCCACCTGCCCTGCCCAGAGAGGGGGAGCGAGGTGCTCCTGCCCTCCTAACCCTCGCCCATGGGTGCTCCTGCCCTCCTAAACCCTCAGGACACCAGCCCTGAGCCAGACACAGACAGCAGCTTCACCTATTAGTTCAGGCTCATTCAGCTTCTAGCTGCCTTGTGTCTCCTGCATGGTTTTTGCTGGCTCCATGGTAGTGCTCAGGGAAGGAAGGACAGCTTGGTTTAAGCAGTCTGGGTGCTGGCATGAGTTTTCTGTATTTTTCCTGCTGTTAACACCAGCTTGGTGACACCAGCTCCAGTGCTAAAGGTGCCAGCACCAGCTCTTTAAACAGCCTTTCTGCAGGTTAGTGGCAGTGCTCTTCTCGCTGCTAAAAGCCCTCCTACACATGCAGGGAGGGCAGAACAGCTCTGCGCAGGAGAAGACCCTCTCAGGAGCACCCTGAGCGCAGGTCCCACACCCTGGTGCCCTGCAGAGCATCCTCCATGGCACCGAGGGTGTCATGCTCGGGGAGGCACCGTGAGTGTTGGCCAAGACTCTTTTCCCAAGGACCCTCAGCAAGGTGGGAGCTGAGGAGCAGAAGGTCATCCATCCACAACATCCCATGGACATGCATGTCAAACACCAAACAGTGCCAATGAGTGCTTGTACAGGGCCACAGTCAGGTGAAGCAGCCCGGGCTTACCTGCTTGCTGCTGAGCACCAACCAAGCCAAAGCCTGAGAGCAGGAAGCAAAACATTGCCACGAGGGGCAAATGTCGATGTTTCCTCATTTTCCTCTTTTATGAGTTTTCCTTTTATTCTTTTTTTTTTTTTCAAAGCACCTGATGTGAGACCTAAGGGGAGGAAAACAGGGAGAGTTAGAAATAGCAGCAGTGCTAGCCAGACACAGATGAGGCACAAGGTAGAAAAGCCAAACCATGTGGGTTTACAAGGCTTTTGTGGCACTTTGGCAGGAAAACTCTGCTGGACAGAGTGACAATTCGCATAATTGGCCTTTAATCATCTCTGTGGAATTAGATTTTTTTTTTTTTTTGCCTGTGCTGTCCCAGGCAACATGCAATATATAGGAAAATGCTTAGGCTTCTCTACCAGAACACACAGTGGCCTCCCACCTGCCCTCCCCACCCATGGATGACCAGCTGATACATCTTTGCCAACATACTTCCCCTTGCTGTGGCCTTTTCTCACTTTATTTCTTCCAAACACCACAATAATTGCCCTGAACAGCCTCCCTTGCCTCAGCTCACCTTTACAGCTGTCCCAAATATACAAATGGAAATTTAAGCACTCTAGACCCAAGTGAGCCACATGATCTGGCTGCACAGCAAAAAGCCCTTGGACTCCCCCAGGGCTCAGAGCCCCAGTTGTGGAATAGCCTGCACTGGCCGATCATATTTTGGAAAGGCACCAAGAATAATATTATATCTGCTGGAGCCAAAAATATAATTTAAGCAAGTTTCTTATCTGTGATCCACCTGGCAAGCCTTCTGAAACAACGTCCCCACCATGAAGGCTGTGTTTCTGTTGTCATAGAGATGACCAATTTATTATTTAATCTTCATTTCCAAGAGCAGAAACCAGCAAGGCTTGCTTAACTGGGAAAACATCCTCCCAAAAGGGGACACAGTGATTTAATACCTTTCATTCCCCAAAGGGGATCAATTACTCAAATCAGCCAAAAGAGACTCCAATACATCAAACTGTTAACCAGGTCGTCATAAAAGGCAAAAAAAAGGTGATTCAATTTTCATATTACTATCCTTGCCAAATCCATCAATCCAGACAGTTACAACCAATACAAGAGCCTAACAGGGCTAAGGGGAAGAGTAACACTTATTTTTGAGGAAAACTGTGGTAATTACACTGATGGTTATTGCTGGCATGGCTGGAAACAGAACCAAGAGTCAGGAATATGGAAAAATCTGGACTAAGGAGCTAATCCCATATCTGCTGTAGAGACACTCCTCAGGGATATCCGAGGGCAGTTCTGGGAAAGGAGGGGACAATTTCCACCTGGCTTCCTGAAATCCTGTGTGACCCTGACACTTCCTCTGGCTCCCTGTGTGTCAAAGCTGGGGCTGGGGTCTGGTCTTTCTTGGTAGAAGAGATTTGCAGCATTTGGTCTTTCCTGTGCTCCAGATGAATTTATGAATGGCCTATAGCATGAGTCTGGGAAAAGCTCTCCTTTGCCTTTCCCCCAACTAATAATGATGATGATGATGACGATGAATAATAATAATAATAATAATAATAATAATAATAATAATAATAATACCAGATTGAGATACATTGAACAGGCCCCCAGAGCCAGCAGTTAGCACACAATGTTAATCAAGACATGGCAAAGTCTTCCTTTTCATTGGTAACCCTGCAATTTATAGAGACAGCTGCTGCAGCCCGGAGGTATCACTGTCATTCCTGAAGAGACTAAACCATCACCTTTGTGAGCTGGCATCCATCCATCCCCCTGGCTGTTCCAGTGCAAGCCAAACCTCCCAGTGCCTCCAGCAGGAGCAAACCTGTTCAGATGGACCGTGTCCCTGATGGGCATCTTGCTCCCAGAAAAAATAGTTTCACCCAAAGGGTGCATGGAGAGGGTTTGTCCCCTGAGGACACAAATACAGAAAGGTCTGTAGGTCCCAGAGCTGAGTTCTGCAAAAAGCACCGAGCTCATGACAACCATCCACCCAACCCTATGGGAGAGTCTTCCCTCTGGGAAGAAATTTATGGAAGAGCTGCAAGTTTTTGAGTGGGATTTGCTTGCAGCATCCATTGGGATTGTATAGAAGCCTAGAAGAGCCTAAAGTGCTGGACAATGCTCTCAGGCATAGGATGGGATTGTTGGGGTGTCCTGTGCAGGGTCAGGAGTTGGACTTTGATGATCCTTGTGGCTTCCTTCCAGCTCAGGATATTCCATGGTTCTCTGATTCAAGGTGTGTATGTCTGGAATAAATCCTCATACCTGCGCAGCCAACCAAGGATGGCTGGAGATGACAACCAAGGATTGTGGGCTGTAACCCACTCTGGGAAAGAACAGATGTGGCTGGAGAAAAGGCCACACACAGGTAGGGCAGCATTTTATGGGACAAATGCCCTTATTCTGGCTAGGGGAGATAAGCATAGCATAGGGATAATGTTGGGAAGCAGGAAGACCTCTGGAGCCCCTTGACCCATTTCAAGAAAGGTCTAGGAAACACATGTTAGCTAATTTGCATAGAAAGTAAGAAAAATTTCTCCAGAGAGGGGAAATTGTAGCTATTAAAGGTACAGCCATGAAGCCCAGGTGCATCTGTGCCCCTGCATACCCCATCAGCTGGATCAATGCTGGAGTCAGGAATGGTGATCTCTCTCCCTTCCTTTCAGTCTCTCTCTCTTTAATCCATCACCCTCTCTCTCTTCCTTTCACTCTGTCCTTCACCAAAAGCCACTGCCACGTGTTTATACTGGGATCAGGGAGCTCAGCAACTAACACACCAAATTCCATGCCAAGTCTGTCATTTTTTAATAAAGCTTTGTAAGCTTTTGTAAGCCCTCTCACTTTTGTCTTTTCTTTCAACCATGAGCATCTACAAACTTTGGGAGCCCCCTTCCCCTTAAGGGTGAGATGCTACAGAGTGAAAAGGCTGCTAGCACTGAATGAAAAATATGAAATAAAATGCATTCTAAGGAAAACAGCCCACTAAAGTAATGTGTGCTGTAAAACTGCTCATATTTCTTTCCCAAAATGCAGGAAGTTGTGTTATCATCCTGTTTATTAGCCGCTGGCAGCCAATCCCTCTTCAGACACAACAGCTGGGGATGAACAGAGCATCAAGATAAACCAGTGAAAATTGATGTATTGCTGGCTAAAAAGTGACAGGACTGAAGCAAACATTTGGGGGCTTTTTTGGTTTTAATGTCAAGCAGCTGCTCAGAGCCTGTTTACAGCCATGAGATGTAGCCTAAGGGAAGAGTGAAACTCCCTGAGGCTTGGAATCTCCCCTGCCCACAGCATCACCCATGAGCTCCCATAGCAGTGGGAAGCTGAGATTTTCCACAGAATCTCTTAGTTTGGAAAAGACCTCCAAGACCGAGTCCAGCCCAGAGCACTGACTGCCACATCCATATGTTCCTTGGACACCTCCAGGGATGGAGACTCCACCACTCCCTGGGCAGCCCATTCACCTCATTCCCCATTTTCTCTTTTAGGAGGCCTCCAGATTTATCTCCAGCTTTCTCCGTGACCTCCATCATGGTATTTATAGTTCTGTAAAAGCAGAGGGATTTGTCCATCAACAAGAGATGAGTTTTAGCATCATACAAAACCATCCTAATCTCATGGGAGCCAGGAATAGTCATTAGAAGGAAAAAGGCAGCAAAGCCTTGCAGGAAGAGGTGATGGATGTCTCTTAGAGGTTGACAGCTTAAGGAAAGGAAGAGACTTTAAGAAGAGCTTCTTCTGAGCAGGATTTTCTCTTATAGCCCCCTCTCCATGGCACTCATTAGCTAATGAGGAAGAGTTCAGTGCTTGCAGAAAGGTGTGGGCAAGGAGATTAGTTTTCTTTAGGAGATGGCCCTTGAGAAGAAGATGCAGCAAGGACAGCAACTTTTTTGTAAAGGTAATGTAGTGGGGGTTAGGTGGGTGGGGTAATTTATTTTTTCTTTCCTTGGATGGGAGAGTTCGCCCAAAACTCTACTCAGCTCTGTTTTGACTGGGCAAAGTCTCTGGCTCAGTGAGAAAAGTGGGTTTAAGACAATGAATAATGTGATTTTTATTGCTTGGCTTGCCTCAGTGAGGCACAAGAAGTAATTTCCGTTGCTCAATGTGTTCTTGCTTTGTGTCCCAAATTACCACCAGTCACAGAAACTGGAGGTGGCACCAGCTTGCAGGGGATGGATGATAAAACCAGAGATGTGAAATCAATTTAATACTTGGTTATGGTAAGTATTTGTTTTGCAGCTTTATTCTCTGGCATTGTTGGGTTTTCAATAATGTATTTTCAACAAGGCAATTTAATTGTAGATTTATTTCATTTTTAAAATGAAAAGTTCTTTGCAGGCCTGTGGGGTGAAAGCTCTTGTGAAACTTATGCTATATCCATTTCAAGCTGGAAAAATATGCTGAAAAAACCCGACTCCTTTCCTTTAGGAAAGGAAAGTGTTTTCCTGAATTAAGTTAGCACCAAAGACTGGGGAGCCAGTTTCTCCATGATTTATGTGCTTAAAGATTAACTCCTGTAGCCTTCAATAATCTGAAAGTTTTATGTCTGTCTAGAGTTTATATAGTATGTGCCGACTTCTTAATATTACAGTATTTCATCAGAAGAAAGACATCTGTTCCTAATACTGCTCTCAAAAAGCAATCATTTCTACCTCCAACACAATGAAGTGATTTCCTTAAATATTTTCCCCAGCAGCTATTTTTTGCATATATTGCATACTTCTCTGCACATAAAAATTGGCATTTTATTTTTTTTTTCCTTTGAGTAGATGTTATAAATTCACTTTCTAAACAGTTGTTTGCTTGTGCGTGTTGGCATGGGTTTTTTTCACTAGAGTGTAGTTAAAATAGAATAGATGGGATAATGGGAAGAAATTCTTCCCTGTGAGGATGGGGAGGCCCTCATACAGAGTACCCAGAGAAGCTGTGGCTGCCCCATCCCTTGGAAGTGTTGAAGGGGGTTGGAATAAAATGGTTTTTAATGTCCCTTCCCACCCAAACCATTTTGTGATTGTATTTACAACATTTGTTCCCACAATCTCCCCATTCCTGTGACACATTTCTGCTGGAAAGCTGAGCAGCCTCTGGGAAGGAGCAGAACATGGCAAGCATGGTAGGCAGAGGTATGACTGGTACATTTTCTGGGGACAAATGGCCTGGATTTGGGCTTGGCCTTGTGCAGCTTTCCCAGCTGGCATGCCCAGGGACCTTTGGGATGCCTCACTGCCCCTAATCACAGGATATCTGGTCCAGTTTTCCTGCCCAGCCATGCAGCATCCCCAAAAAATATATTGACTAAAAACCTGAGAAGCAATTGCAGCCCTTAAACGCCCTTGTGCTTGTGGGGTGGAGCATGCTTTTCTCAGGGGAAAAAGAGGTGCATTTGCAGCTGGGTCCCAACAGCTCTTCTGAAAGGGGGACAGGAGAGCAAAGCATCATCCCACAGGCGGTGCAGGATGCTGTGAGCATCCTCTAGGCCCCTCCAGAAGTCTCTCATGGGGATGTCAGAGCCAAAACAATGAGGTTTCTGCCTTCACCTGCATTTGCTTTGTCGGGATTTTCCCTGGTCCATCATCACCCTGTTTCCAACCAAACGGCTCAGCCTCAAATTCCCTTGGCTTGGCTGTTCTCTGCTGTACCCACAGCCATGGGGGGCAGCAGCTGTAAGCCCTGCCAGTGGCATGGAAGTGGACACCAGGCAGCCAGAACAATGACTTGCATCCCCAGCAGTGGGATACGATTGCACTCGTGGCTGTGGAGTGAGCAGCTGGGAGAACCAGCTCCCAAAATCCAGATGCGGAGCTAGGGAGCTGCAGATTGCCCTCTGGAGGTGAGGCATGCTCCTCGCTTGCCTGGATGAATTCCCCCATAAATTTCCCTGAGCTGGGGAAAACGATAGCCAAAAGCCACTCCCAGCATGATTTTGAGGCTGAATGCCATGATTTTTTCCGTGCATAAAAAAAAAAACCTTAGTCACCTTTTCCAAGGGACAGAAGTGTCCCGTGCCTGGCCACCCCTTCATCACAGAACCCTATTCCACTTGGATCCACAGCCCTTCAGAGAAGCAAAGCTAGTTCTAGAGACTCAGGATGAGCTGAACAGGACAGATCCTGGATTTGTTCATGGCTCCAGGTGGAGACATTAAGATTTGTCTCAGCTCTTTTGAAGCGTAAATGTTGCTGCCAAGTGTTACTGGGAAGGTGAGGCTTGTGGGGGGTTGAGGGTTGCCCCTGAAAAAAATTATTTCTACAAAGGCAGACTTGAAGATTAAAAAAAAAAGAAAAAAGAAGAAGCCTGAAAGAGTGGAAAAAATCCCCCTGCTTTTGCAAGCCACTGGCACTCTGATTTTTGAAAACCAATGTTCAGCAAAGCAATAGAGTTACATTGCTACCATATCCTACCCAGGCAAGTTCCCTGGGTGCTAGAATTTAATATGAATCACATATTCATTGCTGTCCTTCTAAGCATGCAGTTGGCTTAAAATCTAGTTGTTTCCTCCATCCAAAGACTGAGACCAAAATAGAGTCATTAATAAGAGGAAAGGGAGTATTTGCTAAAAAAAAAAAAAAAGAGGAAACTCCCTCAAAGATCAATGAGTCTTTATGTATAGTAACCGGAGCCTCCCGGAGCCTCTCCACCCAAACAAATCGGCTCCTTAATGTGGAACACAGATCACCTAAAAAGGTGGAAAAAGTGATGGGCATGTGGAGGGGTAAGGCTGGCTGTGATTCACGGCGGGGAGCAGGCACGCAATGCCACCCGGCGCCGTGCACGCCCAGCCCAGGCCAGGCTCACCCCTTTGCTGGAAATCCAGTGGGGAACACAGTCCAAGGCTGGCAAGGCTCTGCAGTTACCACAGCTTGTACTGATGGGAGGAATAAGATGTTCCCTCCTGTTCCTGGACAGGCACGTAGCAAAAGTAGAAGAGGAACTTTTTTTTTTTTTTTTCCCCTTCCTTGACTTGTGGGAATAAAGCAGGGGCTGGTTTAGCTCACCCTGAAATCAGGGAAAGTTACTGAGTTTGAATGGAAAATCATAGAGATGTTTGAAAAACCAGACAAGGGACTGGGGAGGGTGCTGGAAACTGGAGAGGGAATGAATGAACGATGGTGTGGTGGCAGCAAGCAGGCATCCCTGCACTCCTGTTTTAAACACTGTCACAGCCCTGGTCATGGTCAACTTCTCTGCAAAGACAGAGAATGTTTGGGCATGAGAAGCATGTTTCCCTGAGCGCTGACAGAAGGGATGGTGCCAGGGAGATGTGGGGCTGAGTCTCTCCTCTGCCACTGCATTCTTACATGACCTTGGAGGAATTCTCCAGCTCCCTGTAAAAGCCTTAGTCTGGAAGCATCTCTCTACAAACCTCCTAAACTGGGTATTTGTGCCTCAGAAGCATCACTACATAAGCACCGTAATTACCCAACCACAAATACTGATTCTTTTTTCCCTAAACCAGCAAGAAATGGGGCAAAGCCAGAATTTTGAAAAACACAGGAAGGATTCCTCCCCCAAGAACACACATGAATCACCACAGCACCCAGAAACGAGCTGAGAGTTTCCCATTGCACTCACTGGAACCAGAGGGGCTTTGGCTACCCCCATTCCAGCCAGGTTTGGCCCTTTTGCTTGGTCAGGAAACCAGTTTGGCCACAAGCATTTCTCGCCCCAGCTCTACTTGGGAAGGGAGGGCTCTGCTGAGCCCAGTGGGATGATGGCAGGGTGTCTCCAGATTAGTCATAGCCACCCCCTCAGCAAGTCCCAGGAGGCTGAGGGCAACTGGGGCTGTGGGGGAAAGGGTGGGGAAGGCAGGAGGGAGAGCAGACGGGAGCCGTGGAGGGGGACGGTGGCTCCATGCATGGCTGAAGAGCCCTTTCCCTTAGGGAAAAAGCTGCTGTTTGGCTAATTTTTCCCTCTCTGTGGATGACCACAAGAGGATGAGGATTATCCTTGGAGCCACATGCTGGCCCACCCCAGAGCAGTGGGAACATGTCTGGCAGCAGGACCTGAAATAGCACAGCTGAGCACCTCTGCTGGGTTGATCCTATTTCACCTTGGGGCAGAAGGGGTGAGGGCAGCTATCCAACACCCCCCAGCCCTGGGAGCAGGAAAGGGGCACTGAGATACCCCCTCAGCACGTTCCTTGCAAGGTCCCATTGATGTCCCCACCTCTTGTGCCGGTACAGCTTCCCAAACCACCACATGCCCTCCTTGGGGCATTGCTTCCTGTGTCATCCTGCTCCCATCTTATCACACTGCTCCTGCAGCGATTCTGAAGCATCTAATCCAAAAACCACGCTGAGGCAGCAGGGGAAATACTGGTCTGTGCTTTTGAATGGGTTTAGTTCCCCTGCAGTGGTGGGGACAGGAGTGTTCTCACACACCTGTGGTGCATGAGCAAGCCGGCAGCATAGCTCCGCTTTTCCAAGAGTGATGCAAACCTGGGAATGGCTGCAAAACCCCCAGATACTACCACCCCACCAAGGAGAAGAACCATGCCTTAGCAGCTGCTGAGCTTAGGCTGAGGGCTCCCACGCGGAAAGCAGCACTTACCCCTGAGTGAACCTCCAGAAGAGCTGCTTACTGCAGGATTTTCCTCCCCGAAGCTCCTCTCACCCTTGCTTCATGGCTAGCGGTCTGCTCAGCCTTCCCAGTCGCCCTTGGCCGTGGCACGGGCGGGACGGGGACACGGGCGGGACGGGGACACGGGTGGGACGGGGACACTGGTGGGATGCTGGTCCCCGCGCGGTGGCTGCCGTGGGTCTGAGCGAGGCCGGAGGAGGCGGCTGGCTCGGCAGTGCCGGGGGCCGGGCGTCGCAAATGGGATCCAGATGGTTGGTGCTGGCGCTGCCGGGGCTGAGGTCAGAGCTGCTCATCACACCAGGTCCCCCCCGCCCCGCTTCGGGGGACGCCTCCGCGCTCTGCGGCTTCCCCCTCTCCGCGTCCAAAGCGCTGCTCCCTTGCGGGTGAGAAAGAGATATTCAAATTTTTAAAAACAACGACAAAAAAGAGGAAATTATTTTTTTTTTTTAAAGCCCTGTGGGATTGGAAGAAGCTGATTAAACCGTGTCTTTTGTCCTGGATGTTGGTAGGAGTCGGGATGTGCCAAGGACCGCACCAAGTTACGCAGGGCTCCGGGGCAGCGCCGCTCGGAGATGCTGTGCTTTACCCAGCCTCTCTCCCTGAGCGCTTGGAACACCAGCACAGGCGGAGAGAGTCTCTTCTCTGGGCACCTTCCCACTGAAATGCAACTGCAGGTTTCTACAGGGGAGGCAGAAGTGGGGGTTTTATGTTATGCATAACTTATAAATAAAAGTTAACACCTTAGTATAACTATTTTAAAAGATATATAGGTTTAGTTTTATGTTATGCATAGCTTATAAATAAAAGTTAACACTTTAGCATAAGGATAACTGTATAGGTTTAAAATGAAAAGTTTAAAAGGCAGCAAATCCAGTCTGCAAGCTCCCAACTGGCAGTTTTAAAAATTTTTTTAATATATGTGAAGTGAAAGAATACTTTAACCTTTCATTAGGCAGAGCCTAATAAATTTGGGGCTAATTTTATTCCTGTGTCTTGAGCAACAGCAGACCACTGGCAAAAGTAAAACATTTGAGGCTGGACTGGGTTGTGTTTTGCAATAAACACTGGTATGGAAACTTTAACTCTTATCTCTTGCTTGATTCCATACAAGGCTGGAGTGGAGATGGCGTCCCTGGAATCAAACAGTCAAGTTCTTTTCTCTTCAAAGGGGGATTTATGATGTTTGCTCTTGGCTTTGTGCTGTTTGAAAGACCAGCCACATAAAGAAATAGCTGGAATGCTTCAGGGAAGTGCTGAGCCCTTGGACTGAGGCAATAACTCCTTTTAGAAATTGTGCTTGGCGTGCTGCTGGCAGAGACTGAAGACACAGTGAAGAAACTCCCCAGCCTCATGCCCAAAGGCAAGCAGGGCATTATGCCACCCCTCCAAAATCTGTCAAGCTGGAGCTTACAGGCAGGGAGTTCCCAAATAATAATTGAGCCTGGCAAAAGGGAGCTGCAGCTCCTCACTGGGTGGCAGTGGGCACTGACCAGAGGGTGGTGGAAACAGGAACCATTGGAAAGTGATTCTACACTGAGCTTATTTTATTTTATTTTAATTTTTAAATTTTTTTTATTTTCACCCATGGTGAGGGACAGCTGCTAAAAGATAATATACATGTGATAGAGGAGCATTATGTGGGCAGAAGCATCCAAACAAAAGGTCTTTCCAGGTGATATCAGCTGTTGGGCAGAGCTCAGCTGGGATGCCCTATCCCTAGAAGTGGTCCTGGCCAGGTTGGACAGGGCTTGGAGCAACCAGGTCTAGTGGAAGATGTCCCTGCCCATTGCAGGTGGACAGAACAAGGTGGTCTTCAAGGTCCCTTCCAATCCAGGCCATTCTGAGATTCAGTAAAGCAAGAACTTAAGGCTACAGTTGCTATTGTAATAAAGAATTATATCCACCAGTGGTTCCAGTTTGCCACCACCAATGGTAACCAGTATGCAGCTGGGATCTGTGTTGCCTTTTCTTCAGATCTGCCTAGAAAACCAGAGTTTTCTGTGTGGCAATGAGGGAGTCCAGGGAAACACTTTAATTGACTGAAAAAAAAAAACAAAAGAACAAACCACAGGAAAGCTCCATGGACCCCCACAACAGTAGTGAAAAACAGCCAAGTCAGAGAATTCCAGATAAATAATGTAACAACACTGGTGAAATGTGTGTGAGCTGTGTTGTGTGCCTATCACAGCTCAGTTGAGGACACGATTAACTCGGCAGTTAGATTGATTTCTTTTCGTGCTGTTAGCATTTCTTCTTTTTTTTTTTTTTTTCTTTGTCTTAAAACATGGTTTTAATTTTGAAAAGTGCTCCAGTAATTAAATGAGGCTGCAAGAGCTCTTCAATTCCCATCTGACTGCCTGTGTGGCTGTAATAACCAAGCTGGAAGATTCTCCTTTCCAAAAAGGGGCTTTATCACTGACACGTAATGGGGGAGCAGCCAGACAGGATGCTCAGGGCATTTTGGGGTGGGGTTATCTTTTCCCCTCTTTCACTCATGACCCTTTACAATCCTTCCTTTAAGCAGTTTCCTCTCCGTTTGTGTTGGTGACTCCCAGCAAAGCCACCCCCCATCCATCATGGGAACCCAGGCTGTGACTGCTGTGGGATTCTGGGGGTGGGTGATCCCCTTGGGGAGAGGGTGACATCTGCAGAGATAATTTTCTTTCCACCCCCAAACACCAAACAAACCCTCTAATAATTAGAAAAGACTGGATCACATCACACTGGTAATTTCTAGAGGCAGCTGGGACTAAGTTTAGCAATATTTCCTCCCTGGTGCATTAACAACTAGACGTGATTAATGCTATGAGTCAGGAAGAGGGTTTTGAGGAATTCTCTTTCTACCCATGAAAAAAATTAAAAGCTCTGTGTGGTACATAATTTCTAGGATGCAAAGGTGACTTTGATGTCCTCCCACCGCCAGAATGAGGGTCCCAGCTTAAAAAAAAAATCCAGTTAAACTGGCAGAGTGTGGTTAAATTTTGCAGCTCTTTTCTGATGTGCCTCACCTGGGCAATTTCTACCCTGACTTAGGAAACCTCTGTGGATTTTGCCCGTCTGTGATTTGGGCAAAGCACAGGGTGGCTGGCTGTGGGTCTCTGGTGACACATGGGGACACCCAGGAACATCCCACCTTGGCTCCATCCTTGAGCACCATCTGGTGGCTTTTCCTCCAGGGACTCCTCAGGCATCTGCCAAACCCAAAGTCATCTTTTCTCCCTCAAATAAAAGCTGCTCCTGCAAGACAGAGAAGCTTCTTGCTCTGAAATGAGGGAGTATTACCAAAACCAAGGCTTGCTCCATTCCTTTCCCACCATCAGCTGAGCATCTGCACAGTGGTTCAGAGGTGCAGGGTCCCACCTCTCACAGCCCTATTTTAAAGAACAAACTCTTTGTCCAGCTTGGAAATCAAGGCAAAAAGCAGTTCTGCTGGGACAGTGGGCAGGGCTGCAGATTGCATTTTAATTTTGCTTGCAATAGATGGTTTTAATTAGTTCCAAAGGATTCGCTTTTGCTTTTATCCAAATGCCTCCTCAGCACCCTGATTAGGGAGTAGTCCAGGAAATATTTTCCTGAAGTTCTCTTAGTTCTGCTTTTCTCCTATACTTTCTGTTGGTCTGTCTGCCTTCATGCAAATATTTCTTGATGTATTTTTGTCTCACCAAATGACTTTGGAACAGTCAGGGAAAGGGGCAAGAGCATCTCTAGATGGGCAGGTCAGAGTGGGAATTAAGAAAATATGAGACACTTGGATCTGCCCTTCCTATCCTGCAGCACTGGCTGCAGGATACTAAAAGAATTTAAAACATTTCCACAAAATCTCCCATCTTCCATCCCTGGAAGTGTTCAAGGCTGGGTTAGATAGGCCTTGGGGCAACCTGGTCTAGTGGGAAGTGTCCCTATCCATGGCAGGTAGTTGGAACAAGGTGAATTTTAAAGTCTCTCCAAATCCAAACCATTCTATAATTTTATGATTTGATTACATTTTTTTTCTCCCTCTCATAAAAAATATCAGCAACAAAAACAAGCCCACACCAGGCTGTGTGCATTATCTGAGTGTATATACACACACTTAATCCATAGTCTGCAGAAGAGATCAGAATTCAAAAGGTGAAACTTGGAGCTCTAAGCAACCACATCCTGCAAAAAGCCCTTCTGCTAGAAGGGATTTTCAGCTTCTGTGATTACATGGAACAAACTACCCTCAAGTATGTAAATAATGTGGTTATTTTCTCCTCTAACACAATGCACAGCCTGTAGGTCAGTAAACTCTCATGTGAACTGTGATGCTTGGCTTCTAGGAAAGATCGCTCAGCTCTTTTTCAGAATAAAAGATAACTCAGGGAGCATGAAATGCATTTTGGCCAACACAGACTTTGCCAGCCTTTGCTTTGGGTTACTCCTGTTTTCTTGTTTTAGAGCCTTCCAGGTGATGCCTTGCACAAGAGGATGAAAAAATCTTTCCAAGTCTTGGTCTCAATGTCCTGTGGCAACTTGTGCTGTACAAAAAAACTGTTTGAAATGGGCTGGATTTCAACAGTTCAACGAAACTTCCAACTTTTGTGATGGAAAAGCCTGTTACTAATTACAGGGAGAGAGGTGAGGTGGCTTGAAAAGAGCTGGAGTCAGAAAAACGGAGAGGCCAGAAATACTCACTGCCCACACGGACAGGATGATGTAACGGCAGACGAGCCGAAGAGGAATTATAAGGGAATTATTTGTACTCTAAGAGAAATTGTAAGGAATTATTCATACCCATGAATGGCTGTTGTGTTATTTGGGAAGATGCAGAGGACAAAAATAGACCTGGGGGTTTGCTGTAGGCTGTTCCTTGGAAACCTGTAGTCATTGTGCCCCAGTAGTGAAGAGAAAAAAATCACGTGTGATGGCAAAAGGGAGAGGAGACCCCAGGAAATGCAGAGCTCTGTGTTGGTGTGCCACACATCCCAGGCCCCAGGGGGATGCTCTTGTCAGGGTTACCTACTAAAGAAATAAGAAAATACATTTTTTTATCTTGCCTACCTGGTTTTTTACATGATAGAAAATTCCATGGCTTTTCTTGCCCGTGAGTAGGGTGACACATAAATTGGGGACCAGCAATGCTGGAGTCTGAAATGACCTGGGGGGATCATGGCTCATACCCCAACCTTGCCAGGGTTTCTGCTTCTCCCCTGGGGCACCAGGTCCTGAGTCAGCCCTGGATGTGATTTCCTGACAGGGGATCTGTCCAAAATGCTGCTGCTTTTTAATCTTTGGGGCTAAGTTGAACGAGCTTAATTCAGCTGTGAAAATTGGGCCACTCTCCTGACTTGAATTAAGGGGTGAGAAAATACCTACATTCTTCTCAAGGTGAGCACAGGGGTTTGAGGAGGGTTGAATCCACCCTGCATCTCTTCTCATAGAATCACAGGAGGAGGGTTTGGGTTGGAAGGAACCTTAAAGCTCATCCCATCTCACCTCCTGCCATGGGCAGGGACACCTTCCACTATCCCAAGTTGCTCCAAGTCCTATCCAACCTGGCCTTGAACACTTCCGGGGATCCAGGGGCAGCCACAACCTCTCTGGGCAACCTGTGCCAAGGCCTAACCACCCTCACAGGGAAGAATTTCTTCCCAATATCCTATCTAACCCTGCCCTCTGGCAGTGGGAAACATTTTCCCCCCACCCTGTGATTCCATACCTCTCTTAAAAGTCCTTCTTCCAGCTCTCTTGGAGCAACTCTAGACACTGGAAGGTGCTCTAAGGTCTCCCTGAAGCCATGGGAGTTCCCCTGGGTGGGCACAGGGGTCCAGGCTGTATCATCTTGCTCTCTTCCTTGTAAACTTCCCGTCAGTTGATGAGGGAGCTTACATAAACATCATCTCCGTGTCGTGGCTGTTTTGTTTGGAGCTCATATCCAGAAAATCCCAGGAAACAGCACGTATGTGGTCGGTATGTATTTACTCCTGAGGGGCTTGTCCACAATTTATACAGAGCATATGGAACAACTTGTGCTTGTTTGCCTTGAGATGTTTGATACATCTGGAGATGCCGAGTTTCTAACAAGGAGGGGAATCTTTGGAAACTAAAAAGCCACAGGTTTTTATCTTTAGAAGCTCACTTGAAGCTGGTCTAGGCAATTTTCAGAGAGATGGATTTTGCTGCCTGACAGCTCTGTTGGAGAATTTTTCTTAAAGCAAACATCAGTTCCTCGGCACTGCCAGGTAATTCCCACGCAGTCAAATACAAACTAGTAAGAAAGTGGACGACCTTAATTCGGTACTGAAGCCATTTTTAAATTGTGAAAAACAAGCCAAATTAATCTGGTACAGCGGCACAAGTGACCAGATGTAAGCTCCTACTTGAAACTGGGGTAAAAGGGGTAAAAAAAAAAATATTAGGAAATAATTTCCTGGGGAAAATAATGTTGTTTTGCTAATTTGCTTGGCAAGAGGATTTGTTGTTTGTTTGGGTTTTCTTTTGCTAAGGAAGCCAGCCTGGTTTTGCAGAGCCAAAGGAGAATTTGAGTCTTTTTGTCCTGTAGTTCAGTTTTGGGGAGAAAACAGAGACTCAAGAATTGTTATTGAGAAGCATCTCCAAATTAATAGGAAACCTCTAATGAACTTTTTCCCATATTTAGGCATCTCTTTGGTCAACCAGCACCTGCAGCACTCACAGTGCCAGGATCCTGCTACAGCCCCTGGGCTGGAGATATCCTGGATGTGAAAGATCAACCTGTGCTGAGACAGGAAGAGGTGGGGATGGCTTTGCATGGTTACAGTTGCTGTTTATCACCCTTTCCAACCACTCGTGGCAGAAGGAGTGGAAAAACAGCCTTCAGCGCTCCATATAAAACCTGGAGCCAGCGGCCTTGCCAGCCTTACAAAGTATCCTCTGTCAAATGGCTCATTCATTCATGCTGCAGCAGGAACACGTGAAAATCACATCATTTCCCCAAGGTGGAACAGCAGCATGCTTGTCCCTAAAAAATCCCAGTGTGGCAGCAGGTCACCTGTCACCTACAAGCAAGCTGGAACAGGGATGATCTTTATGGGACTGAGCATCTATGGGAGTAAAGCTCAGGCAGAATGAGCCTGAGTGCCAGCAAAACCTGATGGAGATTTCTGGCTCCCTGAGGAACAAAACTAACATGGCCAGGAATGCTGTCCCCTTCCCTCTGGGCTGGCACATCACCATGCCTAGGGAGAAGGTACATGGAGAGGATGAGTTCACAGCCAGTGATGGCCTGTCCTAATCCCTTGCTCCCAAACTGTGACCAGGCACTCTGCACTGTCACCCCCAAGGGTGTCCCTTTCATTGGAACCTGCTCTGCAAAGCTCAGGTTTTTGGAGTATGGAGCCTGATCCACTTTCACAGGGAGTGTTTTATCCTCTTGAGAGCAAGTCCAGCTGCAGCCTGCCTACTCCAATCCCTTCCAAATATATGGAACCTCCACCATCCTGTCCCTTTGGCAAACTGCTGCTGCCCAGCCATGTGCCAGGACAAGGCTCTGCACCCAAGATAACTGATGCTCCAGCTCAAAGCCCAGCTTTACCTCCATGGCATGCATGAAAACAGAGGCCATGTACTCACCAGCTGCTCCTCCTCTGTAGGGATGTGTCCCAAAGCTTGGATTGTCTTGCTTTAATCTGTGTGTTTTATCTAACACTCAGGGGTCTCTGGTCCTCCAAGCAGCAAGGTGAGGGATGGTAAGTTGCCAACAAGCACCATTCATAAACACCAGCATTTCTTTCACAGTTAATCTGCATTAGGCTCCCTCTCTGCCTTCAGAGCAACCTAATTCTTTGGAAATTTGGGGTTTTGTCATCTGACATGGCAGCTCTGATTCATCAATCCATCAGGCTTATTGCCCTTTAATTAGAAGGAGCTGCATCCATCCTGCCCACTGGTGAGGTTATCACTAGCCAGAAAATACTTGCGCAATTTATTGGGTGAATGTGATCCTTTTTGTGATTCTATGGGAAGTTTTATCCACCTCAATGCATCATGGAAAAGGCTGCATCCTGCAAAGGTACAGCCCAGGCTGCAGCACTGAGGCTCTAGGCAATCCCTCAGCTTTTCCATATTGCCATTCCCTCCCCAGTTTGCGTGTACACACCAGAAGGTGAGCTCTGGCAGGGCACTTAAATTCTCTGATGCTTTAGCAGTGGGAGTGCAGGAACAGGATAGCTGGGAGGAGTGGCTTTCCCTGTGGCATCATCCTGGCAGCTGGAAAAACCCCTCATGGAAGGCAACAAGATCAGGGATGTTCAAGGACCATCACTGTGTCCAATGCCTGCTGACTTCTTGTGATGTTTTGAGGGGGCTGGGGTGCATTATGTGGCTCTAAACTGATTTGTGTGGCTGTAGAGATATGAAGTTCTTTATTGGGGAACGCCTTGAAGGCAGTGGTTTCCCCCAGCTATGCTTTGGTGGAGCCCAGGAGCAGATACATGGCAAAAGGGGATCAAATCTTCTTTGGGATTCAACAACAGGAGCTATTTTTACACAAATGACCTGAAACTCATCAATTTTGGGAAAGCCAATTTGGTATTCAGCCAGGATGAGAAATTCCAGAGAAAGAGAGAGAGGAGATTTGGGTTTTTTCCTCTGTTAGAGGCCAGCCCTGGCCAGGCTCCACCAGTCATGGGATAGCAGCTGTGATTTTCCTTCTCTATCAGCAGAAGGAAAAGGGAGGAGAAAATGTTGATTTTAAGCCTTCCACAAGGGGCTGTGTGGGGCTCTAAGTGCTCTGAGGTCTATGGGGGCTGTTGGGGCTACAGGGGCTGTGAAGGCTGGAGCTGCAAGGGCTATAGAGGTTTTGGGGGCTGTGAGGACTAGAGGGATTTGGAAGGTTATGGGGTTTGTGAGGTCCTTCAGAGCTCTCAGGGCCGTGAGGACTCTTGGGGCTATGGGATCCATGGTTGCTGTGAATGTTATAGGGCCTTTGAGGGCTAAGACAGCCAAGGGGACAACAAGGTCATTGACAGGTAAGAGGAGTGATTGACAGGTGGGACTAGGTGATTGACAGGCTATCAGATTGATTGACAGGTGGGGCTAAGTGACTGAGAAAGGGGTCAGCCCCTCAGGGTGATGACAGACAGCCAGGGTGACAAAGGGCAGGGCAGCAGGATGCAAACTGAGGGGAAAGATGAGCGAAACAGAGTGGGAAAGGTCAGGGGGAAAGGGAGACAAAAAAAAGAGTGAGGAATATGGTGGGGAAGGGCAGGAAAACTTAGCTAAAATGAGGGGGAAAGGGCTGGAAATGTGAGGTGGAAAAGTGCGAGAAGTGTGAGAGAAGAAAGGGCGGGAAAAGGCGGCCATAATGGCGGAAACGGTGAGGGGGAAAGGAAAAGAAAAAGGAGTGGGAAACTGAAAGGAAAAAAGGGCGAGAAAGATGAGGAGAAAAGGGAAAGGAAAACAGGCAGCACGGCGAGGACGAACACTCACAAAGCCGAGCTGCCTTGCAGAACCTGCCAGGGCAGCTTGGTGTCGCTCCAGGCCTTGGGAATGCAGCGAAGCGGCGCGGCTGGGAGGGAAGGAAGGCCGGGCGGAGCCGCGCCGGAGCCTCCGCGCTCCCCGTGCTCGCGGAAATAAATAAATAAAGGAGACAACTCCAAAGCTCATCTCATTCCACTCCTCTGCTACCAGCAGGGACACCTTCCACTGTCCCAGGTTGCTCCAAGCCCCGTCCAGCCTGGCCTGGGACACTGCCAGGGATGGAGCAGCCACGCTTCTCTGGGAAACCTGTGCCAGGGCCTCCCTGCCCTTATTGTAAAAACTTTTCCCAGTGTTTATGTCTATATTGACCTCTATCTTTCAGTTTAAAACCATCACCCCTTGTGCTGAGGGGTGGGGCAGCCCCAGCTGTGGCTGGTGAGGGTGATGAGCGGGGCGGCATTTGGGGGCCCTGGGAAGATCTTTTTACTTTCTCTGTTCTATTTCATCTTCTCCATCCCTCACCAGTGCATCCCAGTGCCTCCAGTTTCTCTCCAGTGCATCCTTTTGATCCCAGAACAAAGGCAGGGAGTTGGGGGGAAAAGGGGTTTAAAGTGAGGGAAAGCCTTCCTTTTCCATTATTATTTGTGTTTAAACTAAGACCTCTTCACCTGTGATTTAAAGGTTATCAATTGACCGAAAACCTGCCTTTTCTGTGTTTTGGGGGGTATCAATTAATTTACCAGGAATCCCCATTTTCCAGTTTAAGTGAAAAAGAAAGATCTTTTTTGTGTCATGTGTTTGGTTTGAATTGAAGGCAACACCCCCCCCTCCCCCTCCCCTCCCATTTTAATCATCTTAAGGTTTAAATTGAGAGGGAATCCCTGTTGTCCCTCACCTTTTTAGGGTTAAAATTGAGGGCTATTGCCCCATTTTCCCATAATTTGGGTATGTGTCCTATGGGGTTGTGAGGGCTTTGGGAGCTCTAAGGCCTGTAGGGTCTGTGTGGCTATAGGGTCTGTAAGGGCTATCTGTTATACGAGGGATGTGACAGCTATGGGGTTTGTTAAGGGTTATGGGCTGTGTTAGGGATGTGAGGGCTGTGGGGGCTTTGAGGTCTGTTTGGGGTATGTGGGCTCTGGGGTCTGTGTAGGATATGGGGGCTTTCGGGGGCTGTCAGTGCTGTGAGGCTCATGGGGTTTTTGAGGATCTGTAAGGGCTATGGGATCTGTGATGGCTGTTGGGACTGAGAGGGCTCCCTAATGGTCACATTGGTTGGGAAAAATGTCCTTATATCTTCAACCCCATAAATGATACTCCACAAACTTTGTTTTCATGTTCTCTGTGATAGTTTCCTAATTGTTACAGAGGTCAGAGCATCGTTATCCGTGATAATTAAAGTTGAATGGTTATTTTCTCTAAGTGAAGCTGTTGGGGTCATTCCAAATGAGATGTAGTCATATCATAGCATAATTTAATTGCTGTATTAATGGATGAAACCCATGGCAATCCCTCGTGAGTCACATACAGAAATAGCAGTGGCATTGTGCGCTCCTTCCGTGTCCTGCTTGTTCTTCTCCACTATGATGGTGCTGATAAGATGCCATTGTAAAGCTGCCAAGAAACTGAAGGGAGAAGGAATGCCATCCCAGAGATATCTCATGACTTGGAGATGATCGTAGAAGGATGGGGGGAGAGGCAGAGGCACTCAGGAAACTCCAGCAACGTGCCTGTTGGAGCTCTGTTTTTGTTATGCTCCTGTGAATAAGGGTCCTGTGACCTCTGCCTGCGGCTTTGAAATGGGCTGAAGCTGCTGGTGGATGCTCCTGGTTCGACTCCAGCTGGCTTTTGGAAACTCCTCTAGCTTGGTATTTGGGATGACCCGTGTTGAGGGGACCCAAAACACCCCTCAGTGTTGATGGAGTGAGAAACAAAGCTGGAGCTGACTCCACTGTAAATCACCATTTTTCAGCACCTTGTGTAGGCACATCTGCCCTCTGCAGCACTTAATGCAGCTGTTTGGAAAATTGGGTACTGGAGAAATTATTGGGGTTTTGCCCCTTGGTTTGCCCCCTTCAGCAGGAAGAAGATGAGGATGTGGGAGTGCTGGGTGGCTTACTGAGGTGGTGTTTGGTGTCTTTAAAAGCAGCAGGATATTATCTTCGCTCATCAGTTTTGTTGAACTCTGATTATGGATTTACTTCCAGTTATCAGTTAAAACATTGTGAAATGAATGGCTGGAGGAGGGCCAGGCCACATGTCCCATATATCAGTTCACAGTTGTAGTACAAATAATTACCAAGAACTGCAAAGATAACAGTTCATGTGACTGTTATTTTTAAAAGAGTGGCCCTGCAGCTAGAAGTGCATTTCTCTTAAAGATGCCCCAGAAATCCATTCATTTCCCCCTGTGGCAATGATAAAAATCAGAAGTGGAGCCTGGGATCCATCTATGCCTGGTTTCCCAGGAGAGGCTTAGCTCATGACACTTCCCTCTCCCATTTTGCCACCAGGTCCCCGATTCAACTGGAATCAAGGTCCATTTGAGCTTCCAGCTAATAGGAAACACAAAACTTTTCCTTTACATCCCTGCTCCTGATCTCCACCCCACACATGTGTGGTCACTCACTGCAGGGGCTGGTGGACTTAGGCACACCTATAATATCATCTGGCCCTACAACTTGGAATCATAAAGGGTGGAAAAGACTTCTAAGACTGACTCCAACTATTAACCTAACACTGCCAGTTCCAGCACTAACCATGTCCCCAAGTGCCACATCCACATATTTTCTGAAGGCTTTCATGTGACAGTGTCTGAGTGGTTCTGGGTACGTGGTTTGGTGCTGGTTTTTTTGGGTTTTGAGGTTTTTTGTTTTGTTTTGTTTTGTTTTGCATGAGTTTGTAAGTTTTGTGAGCCTTTATTCACAGTTCTATGATGGGAAAGGGAGCTGTGGGTGGGCAGGTTTAATTGTCCTCCTTAAGGCAGAGAATTGCTGGAAGCTGGTGATTGCTGGGTCTGAACTGCTAAAAATCCAAACTGCTAAAAAAAAAAATAAAAGAAAACATTTCTGTCTTTGCTGTTACGCACACCAGTGAGCTGAGGGAGGAGAGTTTTTCTACAGAAACTCTTTTCCCAGGCAATACTTTGCCAACGGAATACTTTGAATTTATTCCTGCACCCAGGCCGTTTCCCTTGAGGTGGTTTTCTGGCTAAGCCAGCCCTTTTTAGGGGGTATTGGCACTGCTGAACACTTACATTTTTTTTCCCATGTTCATTGCATAGCAGGCCACATCTTCCTGATTTAACGCAACCCCTTTATCCTTGTGGAGGAGGATGAATTGGGATCTAGGGCGGTGAGAGCTGCTGGGAGATTGGAGCGGGAGGCCCTGGAACAGGGGCTCGTTGTGATGTTAATTAGTCGCTATTGACCGCTCCCTCTTCGGATGCAGTGGGGCGCAAGGGCTCCCAAATACGCTTACATAAGGACCTGCCCGACTGATATCTGCCTCCTGCCAACAAACTGATTGCTTTTGTCGGGACCTCTGCTGGATGAGGAGCTGGCAATCAATTTCTGGCTTCCAGAGATCATACATTCCCGATATCCAAGCTCAAACACCGCATCTGTAGTCATCGCCTTTCCTGCACAAAATCCATCCTAATTCGGGTTCAAAATACTTTTCTGGCCTTGTTCATGGAGTTTAATCTAATCTCTGTTTCAAGTGAGTTACCAGGGTGGATAATTCCCTGTACCTTTGGGTGGGCAGCAGGGATTTTAGTCCCACCAGGCACTCTGGTTCCTCTTTGGTCTTGCTGTCTTGCTCCCTGTTTACATTCATGTCAGGGAGGAGAAAAAAAAAGTACCGTCAATATTTGATCTCATGAAGGTGAGAAATGGGTTTACTTTGAACACAGAGGGAGTGTTTCACTGAGCAAGACAACAGCTTCGGCAGTCGGATATATATTACAATTTATATCTCTTTGCTTATGTGGTGTATTTAGCACTTTTCTTAAAATCCTGTCAAACCGTCTTTTCTTGCTCAGGGCAAACGAGGGAAGTGCTGCGTCCTAATTAAGCTGTTTGCCACGAGCAAAGCTCAGCTGCCCAAAAATTGCTGTGAGAGCAACGCAGGACGCTAGTCTCTGGTGCATGTGTGGGGGGGAAGCCAGATGCGCTGAAGTTTTCCTCACAAACTGCTGCTAGGGGCAAAATTTGTGTAATGAGATGAGACACAGCAGAGCGGAGCATCCTGGCGGGGATGGAGCCGGTCCTCCCGGGCGTGCAGGCGCGGCTCCTCCCGGGGATGCTCCGCTCCCTCCCAAAGCCCGTGGCCTGCCTTCCCCGGGGAGGCGTTTGAAGGCTCCCTTTCATTCGCACACCCTGCATCGAGCAGGCAGAGTAAACAGCTCCCGCAGCCCCAGCCAGGCGGGCGAGGTCCGGAGCGGCTGCGGCTGCGGGCAGCACCCCGGGGGATGGCAGGGCCGCCCTCCCGGCTGGCGAGGAGCCCCCGCAGCCCATAGGCGCCGTACCAGCCCTGCTCGCCCGGCAGAGCGGCTGCGGTGCTGGCAGGAGCCGGCTGGCCTGCCCGCAGCTCTGCCCCTGCCCGCTTATATGGGCAGAGCGGAGGTGGGGCTGAGCTCTTCCCCCTTCGTCAGCAGCATCCCCGGGTACGGGACAGCGAGCGCTCGGGGGGAGCGAGTAACGGGATCGCCTTCACGGCTCGAGATGGGCAGGAAGCTGGACCTCTCCAAGCTCACCGATGAAGAAGCCAAGCATGTTTGGGAAGTCGTTCAACGGGACTTTGATCTGCGGAAAAAAGAGGAGGAACGGCTGGAGTGAGTATCTGCTCTCCGGTCCCTGAGCTAGGGGCAAGCCAGCCAAAACCTCGGGTCCCCGTGGGCTGGAGGGACAAAACAACCTGCTGAGGCTGTGGGCGAGGAGACCGGGCTGAGGAAGCCAAACACGGTTAATAGATTACGTTATCAGCGGCGAGGTGACGCACTCGGCCGGCAAAGGTGCAAACTGGCGCCGTGCCACCGGCAGCCACGCGGATCGGTGACACCGCCACACTTTATGGGGACAAACACCAGGAAATGCCTCGGCGAGGCTTGAGGCTGGGGGGGCTCTCAAGGGCAGGCTTCACCCGGGAGCAGAGCATGGGATTTGGCTCCCTTGCTTTTGCTTCATGTGATGGGTCTCGTGTGGTTTGGGACGGAGTTGTTCCGTGGGTTCTGGGAAACCTGAAAAAATAACTGAGAGGAGTAGTAAAACTATTTTAGTAACCTTAAATACCCAATACCAGGGGCTGTGCTGTCCTGGAAAGATTTTAGGGGCCCACAGATTGGGGAAAGACTGAAAAGTCACTGGAGCAGCAAATTCTATGAACTTCCAAATCTTTAGTAGTAAACCTAGTACTAGTAAACCTACTAGTAAAGCTATTTTAGTAGGCTTAAATATGTAATACCAGGGGCTGTGCTGTCCTGGAAAGATTTTAGGGGCCCACAGATTGGGGAAAGGCTGAAAAGTCACCGGAGCAGCAAATTCTATGAACTTCTAAATCCTTATAAACAGGGTGTTGGACGAAAGTGCTGTTTAAAAAATGTTCTGTCAGATCAGATTAAATTTTGAGCATGAGAAATCACAGGGCTTCAGGTTTTGTTCATGAACTTCATCAGATGCTGAACTTAATAATGCCTTAACATATTTCAAAAAGCTGCAGTGACCCTCTTCAGGGTCTGGCCAAGTTATCATTATCCAAAGGGATGGTCCGTGCTCTCAGACTGGATTTGGGCTGTGCTGCACTCCCACTGAGCCCTCAGACCCTCCCAGCTCCGAATTTTGTGTGCCAGGGCTGGTGTTGATACCAATGCCTGGAGACCAGGAGCTCATTAGTTCCTCTCAGATCCGAAAGGAGGGGTGAGGAGTGATAGCCATCCTCAGTTTGGGATATCTGCATCCCCCAAAACCTTTCAATCATGGCACTCTCTTCATTTACACCAATGGCTACAAGAAACTCTCAGTTGTGTATTTTTCATTGCCCTGATTACTTTTTTTTTATTATTATTTTTTGCCTAAGAAAAGCCAGCCTGCGTGGGAGGCAGAGATAATTCAATATCATCATCTACTGCCTTCCTCTGCTGGTAGCTCTGAAGAGCAGGGAGGAGATCAGACAGGGGTATTTTAAAAAATTATCACCCTGCAAAGGGTGAATGTCTCCCTTGTGATGCATCTAAGCTCGGCCTGGAGGGAGGAGGTGGAGACCTACTTTGCAGTGCCCTGCAGCAAAGAATTGGGCGAGGTGAATTCCTTCCTTACTTGACCTTGGTGCCAGACTGGCTTATCTGGGTCTCCTCTGATGCCCAGGAAGCTTCCAAATTGGATACCATGCTCTGGGAGATGCAGGATGGGGGAAGGTCTTGGGATGCTCCTACCCAGCTGCTCTCTCTCCTCCTAAGGACCATTTCCCCTGGTTTCTAATTTTTATTTTCTTCTTTAATCGTGCCCTGCAGAGGGCTGACATTAAGCACTCGGACCTACAGAGAATTTCTGTACTTTCTGAACAATTTCTGCAACAGACCAGACCACCTGCCTGGGAAAGTATGCCACATTCCTGAGTGCTGGACGTGGAGCTACACAAGAATTTTCTGCCTGTAACAAGCTGGGACATGATGTGACATTATCGGAGACCCTGCAGCCATTCACTCTGTGCTCTGACCAGTCCCATTTACTTTTCTATTCATTTACTTTTCTATTCACCGGGCTTGTCTCAACCTGCCAGCCTTGAAGAAATGTCCTGTCCAGCCCCTTCTCAGCTTGGTCTTTTTCTTCCCTTTTTGCTGCTTCTCTGCATTTTGTTTTTGGCAGAAGCTATTCATAAACAAGGGACAAAGGCTTCAGCTGGCCACAGACTGCACAGGCATGTGAAGGCAATGCTTTGCCCAAAAAATTAAATAATGGCCATTTTGAGGGATCTCTCCCTGGTTCTTTCCTGAAACATCCATGCCCACAACCCCATTTTTGGGGGATGGCTCCCTGCATCTCTGCTGGAGTTCTGTGGGTCCAATCCTGCTGCATCTGGCATCCCAACACCACAGATTTATTCATCCTGACGTGAGCAGAGCAGGGAAGGGGCTGGCTGGTGCTCCTGCCAGCAAGAGGAGACGAGAGGCATGCAGTTCCTGCGGGTTTTAAACTGGTTTGGCTGAGACTCTTCCTTCCTTTGGCAGGTCTGGTGGGTGAGGGAGGAGAGGTGAAGGGATCCAACCGGTCTCTGGGAACCAGAAAAAGCAGTTCCAGTAAAATAGATTGGATCCTGCTGGCAACAGCCTTAGCACGGGAGTGGAAAAGGACTACAGAGTCCAACCCAAGGGTTTTCTATTTGAGGATTTCATTTCAGAAGTCACTTAAATTTACTGCTGGGACATTTGCACCAGTTTGTCCAAATCACTGCTAGGATAGTGAAGGGTGGATTTTACAAACCAGGTGCCCAGTTTTCTGTCTTTGTGCTGGTTTTTACATCTCCCAGATGCAAATGCAAGTGGGTGTCACTCCTGTGTGACCACAAAGAGAGGAGTGACACCAAAAAATGTGTCTGGCGATGTGTTGGCTGCCAGCTGGCCAGAAAATACTTCCTTGGAAAAAAAAGAAATTAAAAGCTGAGCCTTAATGTGCAAACTGATTAGGTTAAATAGAGATTGGCTTGCTTGACATGCCTGCCCTTCCCACTGCCAGTCACACCACTGCTCCCAGGGCCAGCCAGGCTCCTGTTGTGGTCACCCCGGCGTCAGTGCAGCACGGGGGAGCATCACCAGTGCCTCGTGGTCCACACTGTGATTCTGAAGCAGCCTCCAGACCTGATTGCTTCAGGGTTTTAACCCAAGCTGACTTCTGCTCTGGAAAACACAGCTTCCTAACCCTGTCTAGAGAGAAAACAACTTTCTAGGACCTTCCCTACAAGTCAAACATTTTCCTCTCAGCCATGGCCCCAAAGGCAAACATACCTGAGGTGGTGCGTGGCACGGGCAGCAAACAGAGAGCTTTTGGGCAGTGCAGGGCACCCCACCAGCCTGGCAGGCGTCTCAGCTGTCCCCAGCTGGTGCTGGGGCCTCAGCCTCATGCAGACACTCTTTGCAATGGGGACCTGCTCTGGCAGCCAGGTCTGGATAGTGAAGAAGCCTGCAGGGATGCACTGCCAGGTGAAGGTGCTCTTGGAAAGCGCTTCCCTTTCACGGGATTGTCACAAGCACCTCTTCCTGCTGCATCCTCTGAACAGCCAGAACCTTGTTGCACATAACTTCATAAAGTTCTCTGCTGAATTTTTATATTAAAACCCTTTTTAATCCCAGATTTCTTTTCTTCCCCTCCCCCCTCTTTAAAAGTAAGAATTCCAGAAAGATTTTAATTCCCTGCATGACTCCAGGCTTGAAGATTGTGTCATGCTGGGATACAGCCACAGGGTTTGAGAAGAGCTGCTCTCCCGAGGTTCCTGGCATTAATGATAAACACCCTGTGAAACAAACAGGACAGGTTTTGGCACAATCACTTTTTTTTTTTTTTTTTTACATGATCCTTGTGGGTCCTGTCCAACTCAGAATATTCTGTGATTCTAATATTAAATTAAACCTAATATGAAACTCCAGTTACCCGTCCTGAATCTGGAGCCCACTTTGTTGTTTGCTTATTTAACTCGTGATATGTTATTTATTAGATTTGCCCTACAGCTGTTTCCACAAGCTGCAGACTTGCAATGTTCCCTGGAAAATCGTTCCTGAAATGATTGTGGCATGATGGGCTTTGCCATGTGAGAGTTTGCAGAGAGATGATAACAAACTCAAGTTTTTGGGGGTGTCTCCTACAGGGAGCTGAAATGCAAGATCGACCAGGAGAGCAGCAAGAGAGAGTTCCTGACCAATCAGTCCCACCTCAACGAAACTCACTGTGTGCACTGCCTGCAGCCCTTCAAGTTCCTGCTGAACAGCAAACGGCAGTGCCTGGACTGCCGCTTCTACACCTGCAAGAACTGCAGCCGCTACAACAAGAAGGAGCAGGGCTGGGTCTGTGATCCCTGCCGCCTCTCCAGGTGCTGCTCCTCAGGGAATCACAGCATGGTTTGGGCTGGAAGGCACCTTAAAGCCCATCTCGTTCCACCTCCCTGCCCTTCCACTACAGCCCCATCTAACCTGGCCTGGAACACTCACAGGGATGGGGCAGCCACAGCTGCTCTGGGCACCCTGTGCCAGGGCCTGCCCACCCTCACAGGGAACAATTCCTTCCCTGTATCCCATCTGACCCTGCCCTCTGGCTGTGGGAGCCAATTCATCTTGTCCTGTCACTCCAAGCCCTTATCTCAAGTCCCTCTCCAGCTCTCCTGGAGCCCCTTTAGGCACAGGAAGGGCTCTGAGGTCTCCCCAGAGCTTTCTCTTCTCCAGGTGAGCACTTCCAGCTCTCCCAGCCTGGCTCCAGAGCAGAGGGGCTCCAGTCCTCAGAGCACCTTTGTGGCCTCCCCTGGTCTCATTCCTGTAGCTCCATGTCCTTTTTTGGGGGGCCCCAGAGCTGGAGGCAGCTCTGCAGGTGGGGTCTTACCTGACTGGGGCAGAGGGGCAGAATTCCCCTCTCCCCTGCTGCCCACACTTGGGGATCAGCCCAGCACACAAGGGGGTTTCTGGGTGCCAGCGCACATTTCTGGCTCTTGTCAACATTCTCACCCTCCAGCACCCCCAAGTCCTCCTCCCCAGAGCTGTTCCAAACCCATCCTCCACCCAGCCTGTCTATTCACTTGGGATTGCTGCAGCCCAGGGGCAGGACCTTGCACTTGGTCTTGTTGAACCACAGGAGTTTCTCACAGCCCCACCTCTCAAGGCTGTCATTCCTTCCCTCCAGCATGTGACAGCACCACACAGCTTGGTGTGGCAGTGAACTGAGGGAACACTCAATCCCATTGCCCATGTCACCAGCACATATGTTAAAGAATTCCAGTTGCCATATCAGCCCCTGGGAACACCACTCCTCACTGCTCTGCTCTGAGGGACAAGGTGATGAGGTTCAACAGAACTTGCCAAAACTCAGCATCCTTTTAGATGAAAGCATGCTGTGTTTTTGTTAAGACACAGCTTTTTGGGCGAGGGTCTGCTCACCTGGGTGTGCCTCCTCTCTTTGGGCAGGATTGTGAAGATCGGCTCCCTGGAGTGGTACTACGAACACGTGCGGTCCCGCTTCAAGAGGTTTGGAAGTGCCAAAGTGCTGCAGTCCCTCTATGGCAGGCTGCAGCCAGGCCAGGGGCTCAGCTCTGCCTTTCTGGGTGAGGAATGGCCCCTGCTGCTCCTGGGGAATCTGTGCTGCACCACCTCGGGGTGCAGCAGTGTTGATGCTGCTCTGAGTGTCGTGGGGTACCAAGACTGCTCAAAACATCTCAGGGAGGAAGCAGAGGTTCAGGGTTCTTCGTTCAATCACAGAGCAGGTGTTTTTGATGGCTTTTCTACTGTTAAGTCTTTGCCACAGACTGGAGAATGTAAGATAATTACAGTTGGAAAACACGTCTAGATCATCCAGTCCAACCCAGTGCTACCAAGACCACCATTAACCACATCCCAAGGTGCCAGATCCATGTGTTTTTTTTAACACTTCTAAGGATAGTGGTTCCACCACTTCCTTGGCCACCCTTTCAATGAAAAAAAATTCCCTAATGCCAGATGTTTAATTTTCAAAGTCCCACATCCTGCAGTTTGTAAGTATATTTGCAGGTCTTTTTTTCCTTTATTTTTGGTCTTTTCATCGCAGAGCTTGTGGAATTAACCCTAGTTTAACCTGCAGGATAAAGCCAACCTCATTTTTTTTATCCAAGACCTGATGGTTTTTATAAACTACCTGATCATCCCTTGGCACTGACAAAACTGTGCTAAAATTGGTGAGCTACCTGTCACCATAACTGTTTTCTTCAGAGCTTCATGGACCTTCCATATTCTGATTTTGGTCCAAGAGTACGTAAATATATGATTATATTAATATAGCATTATTACTAACCAGCTCCTAGTTGTTATTCATAGAGCTCCTAGTCCTTGGCCTGTTGCCTTTGGAAGCCAATGTGGAGTTTATTCCCATCTTGAGGATCCACAGAAAAGTTTGCACACATCTCATTGACATGACCTGATTCAACTGCTCCAATCACTCTTTTAGCCAGGCCACTCATGGTAGAAATAGCAGCAAAAAAATTAATGGACTGAGAGACAATCCATGCATTGTTTGGACCGAAAATGCATCAGAGCACACAAAACCCAACAAAGCGTGAGGATAACAGTGCCTTGGGCTGCTTTAAATTGAGATTCTAATGCCTTTTTCAAAGAGAAATGATTTTGGTGTTTATTACTTCATTGACACCAGTGAATTGGCTTGACCCTCAAGCAAGCAAGAATCTCCTCCTGGGATGGATCTCCAGCCATTTGCAGCTGGCTGTGCCTCCCCCTGCAGCTCCCAGGCATGTTGCATCAGCCTGGGGAAGCAGTGGTGAGCAGCTCTTTGACTTTTAAAAGTCAAGTCCTGTCTCCAAGCATCTGTTTTGCTCTCTCTAAAGAGCCTTTTAAACCATTGTTTCTTGTGAGGGCTAGAGAATGAGAATTCCAGTTAGCCATGGCTCTGAGGCTTGCTCTCTGCTCGAGGAACAAGAAGAAAATGTGATTATTCACCTTTCCCACTATTTTTCTCTTTGTTTAGGTCTTCATGACAGAGTTTATAGTCTGCCAGACATTAACAGTAAGTAAAAAAGGGGATTGCAATAGGGGGCTTGCATTTCAAGCAAGGTTTCCAAAATCTTTATGTCTTCATACCCCCTCAGCTGTGGGCACTTCTGGGGAGATTTGGAGTGGTCAGACCAGGGAAGACATTCCTACACCTCAGTGGAGATGGACTGTAGTGCTTAACCCCTGCATTGTGGTACATCTGAGATCTCCAAGGGTAGATTTGGATACAACAGGACTTTTAGTTACATGCCAAACTTGAAGTCTGCAAGCGCTCGTTATCTCAAAGCAATGGGTTGTTGATAAACAGAAGAGCTGGCTGATGGGAATCAGGAATATCTCCTGAGCCTTCAAGCACTGGAGTCACCCAGGTGGACCTGGGGGTGCTTTCTGTGGTCCACACCTTCTCTTCCACATCTGTGATGATGCACATCTGGCAGGGGAAGCAATGAGAGGCCAGCAGAAAAAAAAAATTCAGGCGTTACTTCTAATCTGGGCTTTTCCACCCCCTGTAAAAAGCATGGCCTCGCCTGCAGGTGCACTGGTGTGACCAGCAGGGTGGGGACTGACCTGCTGCCTGTGTCCCCTCCAGGAGAGTGCCAGCTGCTCACCAGCTGTGATGCAGGGGATGACAGCGATGAGGAAGACAATGTCCTTCATGGGGCTGAAGCAGAGCGCTACAGCAGGGTAAGTGTTTGGTTCTGCAGCTGCCACTGCCTCACTCCGTGCCCCGGGCCTGCCCTAGGTGATGGTGGTGGTGGCTGTCTGTGCCACTTTCAAAACTGGACCTTTCCCTCTGTTTTTCTTCTCTGAGATAAGCTCCTCTCCCAGTCTGTGTAAAAACAACCATGTCAGAAACATCATAAATACTTGTGCTCTGTACCAGGCGCTCCACTCCTAACACTATGGGCATCACCAATTAATATAAACGTCCCAGCTGCTACCTGTATAATGAGGACCCTGCTTTGGGGTTTTTTACTAATGATCTCCCAAATATTCAGAGAGATCTGCCTGCAACATCCTTCCTCTGAGGATGGGGAGATGCTTCAGGGCTCAAAAGAATCACCTGGATCTCTCTCTGAGCTGTAACCTGGCCCATCTTTCCCAGAGTGCCTTTATAAACCAGGAGCGATATTCTCACTCTGCTTAAGGCAGCTCTGCTTGAGCCAGAGGCTGTGGAAATTAGGAACTCACTTTTCCTTGCCTTTAGCACAAGCATGCACTGTACCTGGCTCCCTTCGAGCAGGACAGGGTCAGGCCCAAATTCTCTCTGCAAAAAGCAGAGCAAACTCAGGCAAACTAAGGAGAGAAAGGTTCTCCCTCCCCCTTTCCTCAAGGTCAGCTGTGTCTTACACTGAATTTGCCTTTCTTGCACTTTCTGTGCTAAAGATGTGCAAGACAAAGCGCCTGCTGTCTGTGCACCCCTTTGATTTCGAACTGGACTCGGATTACTCTGCTCAGTCTCGCCGCCAGTCTGTGCAGCTCTCTCCAGCAGCCAGCAGCCCAGATGCTTTCCAGGTACTGGGAGACTCCTGGGGGGTTCCTTTCCTTTCTTCCTCCTTCTCCTTGCTTGCTCCCACTGCTCCTTCAGCCTCAGAGCTCCTTCAGCTGGTGTTGGGAGGCAGTGGTGCCAATCCCTCATCCCCATCGCTGCTTGCAATCTCTTCTTCCAGTTGAAGTCCTTTGCCTCAGGCCAAGTCAGGAGCAGGACATCTGATCCAAGTGAGGATGAGTGCTAAGATGAGACAGCAAGAGGTTCCCTGGCTCTGTCCCTGCAGGTTTCCTTGCTCTCAGCAGACAATAATTTTCTTGTGTTGTCCCACGGCTAGGGGGCACACCCTGGTTTCCAGCGGGTTCAGTTCTCAAGGGGTTAAATGAAATCAGGTTCTTCTCCCATGTTCCCATCCAGTTTGGGGCTGGGTTTGCCGTGTGGTGGCAGTGGGGTGCAGCTGGCCAGCAGCTCCATGAGGCCGTTGTGAGGTTGAGATGAATCCCACAGAGCCAGCGTCAGTGAGGGCCAGCCAGAGGGATGAACACTGGCAGGACAAAAACCGCAGGAATGCTGGTTGCTTCTACACAACAGACCAGATGTGCCTAAATATCCAGAGCTTCTGACCAGGAGCAGGACTCAGGCAGATCCAGACAGTGCAGTGAGCTGTGCCCTGTGATCCCACCTAGGGCCAGGGGTTGACCAACCCCACCTTCCTGCTCTGGGGAGGAACAAAGATGGGGTGAGCCTGGGTGTGGCAAAAGGACTTCCAGCCTGAGAGGATTCAGGTCCAGCTTTTTGGGCTCTCTTGTTTGCCTTTCCTGGTGAACCTGCACTTTTAAAGCATTAAACAGCTCCTTCTTTTTAAGAATGCTCTGATTAAACTTTGCTCTTGGGTAGAAATAGGATGTGCTGAGATCCATAACAACAACTTAAATAAATAAATCTGCATAACTCCACACAAAATTATTAAAATTTGGGGGACATAATTGGATCCCTCTTTTTGTTTGTCTTTTCCCCCTCTTTTTGTAGCAGAATTCAGTGTAAGAGCTGGTCTCTGTCAAACTGGATTTATGGATTACAAATTATTTGAGGAGGTGACTGTTTAAATAAGTAGAAGGGGATGGTATTTTAAAAGATCAGAGAGTTTTGCAATCTGGCTGAAGGAACTGTTCTTGTAAAAATTACCAGTGCCCCCTGGCAGTGATGGGAAGTATTGCTCAGGGTTCGGCAGCCTGGCAAAGCCTTTAAATGGGATTATTAGGAACTTTTATATTTGATCTAAATATAATTGGCATTATAAAAGGTCAATCCATTCATATATTGAAGAATGAAGAGAGGAGCTCTTAGTGAAGGTCAGGAGAGACAAGGAGTTGTAGAATCATAGAACAAGTTGGTTGGAGGGACTGCAAAGTTCATCTCATTCCAACCCCTTCCACTATCCCAGGCTGCTGCAAGCCCTGCCCAGCCTGGCCTTGGATGCTTTCAGGGATCCAGGGGCAGCCACAGCTCCACATTGTTCTTGCTCTGGGGGCCCCTGAGCTGGAGGCAGCCCTACAGATGGGGTCACACAAGCAGAATTGCTGTGGACAGCTGCTCAGCAGCATCCTCAACTCTCAGTCCTTCCCAGATTTCCCCAACTCAGCTGAAGATGGCTCCCAGGAGTCCAGGATCACGGATGCAGACCTGGTGTTCCACCATGTCCTGCAGGAGCCGGGCGTGAGCGCTCCGGAGCAGCACTTCAGCACTGAGGTTCGGCTCACCGTCAACGCACGGAGGAGGAGCCTGGAGAGAAACCCAAAGCCTGGTAGGTGTCCTTGACCGGGTTCCTCTTGTATCCTCTTGGGACAAGTGGCTGCAGGTATTGGACCAAAGTGAAAACATCTTTGGGTTTTTTCTGAACAACCTCAAAGCTACTAAGAGGGTCAACACAAGCTATCCGTCTGCAAAAGGGATTTTTCTTTGGAAAGAATCTGGCTGATGTTATTTAGTTGTAAAAGGGCTGATCTTGTTCCCAACAAAGCCAAAGAGGTTGTTCCTAAGGTGTCCATCCCTTTCATACCTACTGGTGATTTCCAGGGCAGAAACTAGATTACAATTCCATGGACACTTCTAGAAACAATGGGATGTGTTTCCTGCTGCAGGCAGAGTTCAACTTCTTAGTAAAGGGTTTTGTGGCTGCAGAAAGCTTTGAGTTTTTAGGGGACTTGGACAAGAGCTGGAGGTTCCTAAGTGGCATCCTTTTAGCTGGGGAGGGTGCATGGGTAGGCTAAACTATCTGTGGATTTGTGAGTCTGTAAATACCCTCTAAGAGGCAGAATTTGCCTTTTACAACCTCTGTTTTCCCTGCAGGGATGGCAGAGCCAGGAGGGCTGGATATGCATATGCAAATGTAGAATATGTCCTTCCGTGTCTCCAGTGGCCTGGCTGTATTTTCAGGACATTTGGGAATGCTGGGTAGACCTTAACATGGCTGTTTAAATTCCCATTCCAAGTCCTGCTGGAGCATCACAGCAGCAAGGTCCCCTAGCATGTTAATTCTATTTTCTCTCATTCTTTTTGTCTCATTTTAAATTCTCCTTTACACAGGAGACTTTCCACTCTTTTTAAATGCTCCATCCTAGGCTGGTACCTCTCTAGCCTGAGCCTAAACATCTTCCAGCACCTGGGCACTGCACAAAGGGCAGCATCCAAAACTGGGCTCCCACAAAACTGGGAAGGCAGTAGTGTTTTTTGGTGAGGCTGGTCAGGGCATGAGAGCAAGGATGGTTCTCCCTGTGCCCTGTGTGGGATCCTGCTGTGTTTGGTGCTGTGTGGGCACAGCGTGTGGAGCTGCAGCCTGATCCATCCTGAAACTTGGTCTGGCTTGCAGAAGCACCTCCTGCCAAAGGGTAGGAAGTCTGACCTGGGGAAATGCCTCATTATTTGCTTGTCCTAAGGATGGATGTCCAGGAAGGAACCCAGGGGAGGTGATGCTCTGTGAAGGCTGACCTAGAACAGAGGCTAGACAGAAGTAAAGAATAAAGTAGGGATTTATTAGAAGGCCTCAATGGATCCACCTTGGGCAGCACAAGAGCCCAGCCAGGGCCACAACCAAGATGAACTAAAATGGTCACAAAATGGACAACTGATCACAGGGTCTCTCACTTTTATAAGTTCTGCTCCATTTGCATATTGGAGTTAATTGTTCAATTATGGTTTAGGTTATAAAGTCCCATCCTGCTTGTTTTTCTCTCTTCATTCTGCCATTGTTTGTGCTCTTGTGCCTGAGATTTGGATCATTTGTCGTTGGTCCCCAGCCAGAGAAGGAATTGTTTTGTCTCCCTGCCCTGTGCAGAGAGCTCACCATCCCCTAATATGAAGCTCAGAAATGCACACTAAAGCAGCACAGAATGTGAAAAATAGAAAAGCTAAAAGCTGAGGCACCATTGTGAATGCCTTGTACCTTTCTCTCCCCAAGGCATCCCCTGGAATGAGCCGCCCCGGGCCCGGTACTTGGCCGACATGGACACGTCCGACGAGGAGGTGAGGGGAGCCCAGCTCCCAGCCCACCACTCCAGACGCCGGAACAGAGCCTCCTCCCAGGAGAACATCAGCCACTCCTCCAGCCAGGTACCAAACAGCCTCTGCTGACACCCAGCCCGTGGCCACGTCCCTCTTGTTGCCTCTGAGGTGCTTCAGAGGAGAGGAGAAGCAGCAATGGCCAGCTGGGGTGTGCTTTTCCATTCACAGCAAAAAGAAAACCAGGCACTGCTTGGTGCTTCCATGCTGCCTTTGTTGCTGCTCATTTTCCAGCTTGTCCTTATTAATCTGAGTTACTTGTGGGTTCTTGTGTCTCCAGAAAGGCTTGCTTAAATTGAATGTGCCAGTGCTTAATAACCAGATGGAGGTCTGGAGATGGATATTTAATAAGCACCCAAGATCCTTCTCTTCCTCTGCAGTGTGTTCCTGCCTCGGTAGGACTGGGTCAGGATGACCTGTCACATACCTCTCCTGAGTGATGGTAATGGGGAGAACTGTCTAAAGAAAGGTGTCAAACAGGATCTAAGCTTGTGTTTTAGTTATCAAGCAAGGACCTGCTGTTCCTGGTGCTCCCTTTGCCAGTGGTGGGCAGTGAGGATGCTAAAGCTGATCTGGTTCCTCAGATCCCATGAGCAGCAAAATGCAGAGTGGTGTTTGGCTACAGATGCAGGGGCAGAATCACTTTCCAGTCTCACAGGTGGTAATTTGGCGTGTCCTGGACCCCTCTTTGGGTAATTAGTTTGAGATCTGTGATTATAATCATCCCTCAGCACCACACTTCATGTGCCTGGGTAGGCAAAGCTTCCCTTTGCCATTTACTTCTATGGGCACATGTTTTAATTAGCAAATGCCTTTCCTGCCTCAGCCAGCAGTAAACGGGAGAACCCTGGACTGGGTGTCCTTAATGAGGCCACGCGGTGTCAGGCATGAAATGTGCCCCATGCTTTACAGTGGGGAAATGGGCCCAAATTCTTACCAACGCCTCCCACGACTTCCTCCAGGAGCTGGGAAAGCTTCCACATCGGGCTGTGGTTTGTTCCCTCACACCTGGAGGACGGCTGGTGTGGAGACTTGTCACCCTAATGGTTACGAGGCTTCTTCTCACTAGCACTTTAACCCCATTTGCTCTTGTGGCAGCGTTGCTAATTAGCTTAAATAGCTCCTCATCCTCTCTGCCCTTTGTGCTGCTGATGTGTTTACAGCCAGCAACCATCCTCCCACCCAGCCTGCTCCTCACCCAGCTCTAACTAATCAGGGGCTGTTCCCTAGTCCTGTCACTCCAGGAGCTGAAGATTCAAGAACAAAACTTAAAGAAAAACTCTATTAAAAAAGCACTTAAACTTGATTAGACATGAAAAGAATCCCCAAATTGGTACCTGTGTGGGTCTTTGCCTTTAGGTTTTTAAAAGTCTGGTAGCAACAGGACCAAGCCACAAGGAATAGCTCCAATTTACCAAGTTTCTCCCCGGAAGCCATTCTGCTGTACCTCAAGGGACCTCAGTGGTTCTGGATTCCCAAAGCTTTGATGCTGTCTGGCTCCCCTTCTTTACATAAAGCTTCTGTTAGGGGCTTGGGTAGAGTAACCTCTCCTCCCTCCTCAGTAGCAAGGGGTAGTTTCCCCTACCTGATGTTGTGGGCTGTGCTTTAAACTTATTCCCCTTGAATGTTTTTGTGCAGAGCCTTTGTCATGCTGGGAGAAGTGCAGGGTGACCCAGTCCCTGATGGAGATGTGCCCCAATGGGGTGACCACCCTGCATTAAAGCCAGCCTTGGCTGGGAAGGAGACTGAAGTTTTTCAGCTCCTAGCCTGGTAGATAGCCATCGATATCAACTGCAGCCCGTGCTTTGGGCTCTGATCTCTCCCAGCCTCTTCCTTATGGAGGTAGGGCAGTGGTCACTCCTGGTTTGTCACCATCTCTGAGGCTGATGGCTCATCAGAGGCTTCTCATTGTCACTGGCAGCCATGCAAGACTCGGGCCTTAAAGAGGACTGAAAAACCACTTAGCAATGGACTGAAGTGCTTCCTGACAGGGGGTTAATGCTGCTTGGAGATGCTTTCAGTTCGGGGTGGTAATGACAGCTCTGCTCTCCACGGTGCCAGGTTTTTATATTCATCTTCCCTTAAGCAGATGCAATCATCCCTAGCTGTTGTGAGGGTCTAATTAATCAAAGGCTGACAAGAACAAAAACTAAGTGAGAGGATGGAAATTGTTACAAAAACAAAGCCCACCCCTCACATCTCTTTGTTACCACCTCTGCTTAGTGCTTTTGCTGCTTGCTCCCCTTTGAATGGGCAGAAGCCACTCAGGACAGCAGTGATGCACTAGTAGTGTCATAAAACAGGCAATATCTATCGTCATTTATGTTTTATTTGTCTGGATCAAAGGAAAGAGACTTAGTTTTTTTTCAAAGAAAGAAAAACTTCAATCTCTAAAGGGTTGGGGGGCAATGGGGAAAAGCTTCCTTTAATGTTTACAGTGACCATAGATCATAGAGATGTTTTGGTTTAAATGGATCTGAAAAGTACCTCATTCCACCCCCCCTGCCATGGGCAGAGACATCTTCAACTGTTCCAGGTTGCTCCAAACCCTGTCCAACCTGGTCTTGGACACTTCCAGGGATCCAGGGGCAGCCACAGCTTCTGTGGTCACCCTGTGCCAGGGCCTGCTCACACTCCCAGGGAAGAATTCCTTCCTAATGCCTAATCCAAATCTACCCTCACCACGAAGGGTTCTTGGTTCTTGAGCACAGGAAGTAACTTCTCTTTGATTTTCAGGATTCTGTCTGTCTTTAATTTCTCTGCCCTTCTCTCCATGTCCCATTTTAGTCAGAAGAGTGAGGGAGAAGAGAGGGGCGAGCATCTGGGTAAATCAATGCACAGAGAAGTCAGAAAATTTCAAAGTGGTGGGAAAACTCTCGGGTTCAGTTTTTCTACTTGGATTTTTTCATGGGGAATTCTTGCCCTCTTCCCCCTTCCTTTCCACCACTGTGTTGGCAGGCGTGTGATGGGGTGGTTACAGCTTGAAAAACATGCTAGTAGAAAGTGAAAATGGATGTTGACTTCAATTTGGGGCAGCATGGGAATGATGGCAAGATGGGTGGCTTTATTATAGGCTGGTGCTTTTATTGGTGATGGGTTTTACATTCACTGCATCAAAGCTCCAGATGCTTTGGTGGAAATTGCCCTGTGCTGGGCTTGGCATTGCTTGGAGTTTTACAGATTTGAGGTTGCTCTGCACCTCCTGGAACTTACTGGAATTTTTAAGACATTACTTAAAAGATTTTATTTTCTAATGTCTTTTAACTCTGCCCACGGTGGCAGTGTCCTGCTGCTTGCTTTCCTCTGCTGGTTGCACTGATTCCTCACTGTCCTGGCAGTGGTGGCTGGTCTGTTCTCTGCTCCTTTTCCCTCTCTCTCTGTCTCTCCCCTTTGCTGTAGATCCATGAACTCAACACTCGCATGTCCGCAATCGAGCGCGTGCTGAACCGCTTGGAGGAAAAAATCCTGACGCGGCCCGACGAGGTAACTGGGCAGGAATCCTGCAGGGATGGAGTGTGGGCTCTGCTGCTCCCTTCCCCTGGCCACTGCAGAGCCTTCTGAGAAGCAGCCAGCACTGCAGGGGTAGACAAAATCATGGAAATATTTAGGTTGGAAGAGACCTCTAAGATCACTGAGCCCAACCGTTCCCCTACTACTGCCAAGTCCTTCACTGACCCCTGTCCCTAAGTGCCACAATGACCTGGGCTGTTTGAGTTCACCCTCTGTTTTGGCCTTGGAGGCTGTTCTCCAATTCCAGGTGATGGAGTACCTTAGAAAACATTGCATGGCAGGGCAGAAACTGCAGGAAATTTAACCCATTTAGACCCTGTGCAAACCAGTGCCTTCCTTGCCCCATCTGCACAAGGAAAATTTGGTTTCAGGCTGATACTTCATGAAGTGCTAACTTGAGGAGTTTTGTTAGGTGGTGTCTGTATCCAGAGCTGTGACAGCTCATTTGAAATTACGGGACACTCAACTGGTGCCTATGAGGAAGGCACTAGGTTATTGTGACTGTGAGAGCTGAGTCAAGGAGCATTTCTGTATCTCTTCTGAGCTGCCCTGATCTTGCCATGCCATCAAACTTGGAAGAAAGCAGCTAAATTAAGTTAAAGCTGAGCAACAGTGTAGAATCTGTGAATACTTAGCCCGCTTAACATTGATTTTTGGGTTTCTAATTTTAGACTGTGCACTCTTGCTTCATGTGAACCCATCACCACTCTGGCAGCTGATGGCTCAGTAGGCTGGATGGGAACAATTACAGGCAAAGCCCCCAAGCATGGATGAAACAATGCAATTTCTCCATTTTTTTCTAAATTTCTCAGAGGGGGATGACCACAATTTTAATCATTCAGAGTTTCCATCAGTAATCCCGACCAAGGGAGTAAGAGGTTTTCACAGTGTCAGGTTCCCACACTTTATTCCCATATCCAGGGCTAATCAGAGCACAGGCACTGGGTCTAAACATCTGTGGGACAGGCTGAGGTTAACTACAAAGCAAAGCTTTCCAGCAGAAAGGATAGCAGAGCCCTGGAATAGGTTGCCTGGGGAAAAGATTGCCTGCTGCAGATGCTGCTGTTGGAGGCTGATAACAAACAGCTCAGACAAAACCCCACCAGGTATGACGTAGGTAATTGTATTCCCATCTTAATGCAGGGGTCAGCAAGTTCAGGAACTTCTGGAGATCTCTTTCAGTGCCTGAGAGTTTAACAGGATTCTTCTCCAGCTACCACAAATTGCACCTAACAACGGGGGTGGGTGGCAATTTGCCGTCTGTCCTACGGGGAAATTTGATGTGTGGGTTCTCATCCCCAATGAGATTATCCAGAGGTTCCAAAAGTTACCTCAGTGAGTGGCAATTCCCATGGCTGCTTCCCTCTCCCCGGTGGGCCTTGTTTCTGAGTTGCTGTGATCTCTGCCCTCAGAACCACCAGCCATGCCATGATTCCTAACTAAAATGTGGTGATTTTTGGTCCCAAATCCCTCATGTCCACCTTTTTAAGGGTGGGGGAAGGGCAATTTTCCACGGAGAAAACCGAGCAGGTTCTGTGCGTGGGGAAAATGGGAGTGGAGGTTCTCTAGGTCAGGGGTTTGTGTTCCTCAGGGAGGAGCTGGAGCACAGCTGGCTGGGCTCTGCTGTGCCCTGGGGTGGCTTGAAACCCCTCTGTGGTCAACTCCTTGAGCTCCTCTGCTTGCTGAGCCTGGCTGGAGCCGGGCAGGCCCCGCGTCCACCACAGGAGGTTCTCACACCTTTCCCTTCTTCTGCTCTTCCAGTCTGCGGCCCCAGAGTCCCACACTGATCCCGATGCTGAGGAGGAGGAGTTGAAGAGGAAGCTGGAGGAGTTAGCCAGCAACATCAGTGATAAAGAAGTCTCTTCTGACGAGGAGGAGGGTGAAGAAGAGAAGAGAGAAAAGAAACCAGAGATTAATTCCTCCAGCGATGCCATGGCCAGGGATGTTAGAAAGGTAATCTGTGCCCTACTACCCCCATCATTCCAGGCTGCATCCATGATTCCTCCTGCTCTTGGTGGTTTATGGTTTTACACCATGAAAACGTGACTCTTCTTGTGTCCCACAACTCCACCAGGGCTGTGTCTGTGTCTGCTTTAACAATGTCAAGGGATAGGGAAGTGCCAGGGTGTTAGATATGGACATTTCTCTTTGTAGGGTCTCTCAGTCTCAGCCAAGAGTCAAAAGTAAAGCCTCTGAGAGTTCTTGCAGGCTACTGCCTGTCATGGAGAGGTACACAGCCGCCACATCTACTTAAAGGAGTTGTCCCAGCATCTGGAAGTCACTATGGAGAAGAGTCCAGGGGTGGGAGAAGAGCTCAGTGATGATTTAGTACCAGCAGCCTTTGTCAGGCACCTGCTACAGCCTGAAATGTCTTTTCCACACCTGTCAGTGCTCCTGAGACCCTCAATCCCTGATCCCACTTTCACTCTGCTAGATCAGCATCTCTTGCATTTCCAGCTCTGTGCTAACTCCTGTCCCTGTTCCGTGGTGGGTGACCCGTGGGGACAGGGGTCAGGGAGAGGAGGACAGAGCACAGCCGTGTGTCTCCAGTTGTGCATTAGCACAGATGGAGAGGTCAGCACTCCCTGTTTGGTCTCTGTGGGCTGGTTTGCTCATCCCCTCCCTCCTGCCTTGGCTGGGGAAGGGGGATGATGTGTGCATTTGCTCCAAAATGCTGGCAAAGGGAGGAAGCAGGCACCACACTGCCTCTCCTCTCTCCTCTCCTCTCCTCTCCTCTCCTCTCCTCTCCTCTCCTCTCCTCTCCTCTCCTCTCCTCTCCTCTCCTCTCCTCTCCTCTCCTCTCCTCTCCTCTCCTCTCCTCTCCTCTCCTCTCCTCTCCTCTCCTCTCCTCTCCTCTCCTCTCCTCTCCTCTCCTCTCCTCTCCTCTCCTCTCCTCTCCTCTCCTCTCCTCTCCTCTCCTCTCCTCTCCTCTCCTCTCCTCTCCTCTCCTCTCCTCTCCTCTCCTCTCCTCTCCTCTCCTCTCCTCTCCTCTCCTCTCCTCTCCTCTCCTCTCCTCTCCTCTCCTCTCCTCTCCTCTCCTCTCCTCTCCTCTCCTCTCCTCTCCTCTCCTCTCCTCTCCTCTCCTCTCCTCTCCTCTCCTCTCCTCTCCTCTCCTCTCCTCTCCTCTCCTCTCCTCTCCTCTCCTCTCCTCTCCTCTCCTCTCCAGTTGTGGTGACTTTCATGGTGCCATGAAGCCTCCCTTTAATGTGAATTTGTTCCTCACAACCACAAACCTGGTGGGTTTGGGCACCATTTGCTGTGCTCTCACTGCCACTGGAGCAGCAGTGCATCCTTACCCACAGCATCCTTTACTGCCTCCTTTTTCCTCAAAGCTGCTTTCAGACAGTTGCTGCAGACAGACTTAATTTCTCTGCATCATCTTAATAACTATTTCTAACTAAGTGCAGATAAATGGTAACTCTCCAAGCCAAGGTGACTTAGTTTCTGTGTGAGCTGCTGATCTGCAGCAAACAGAGGCTCAAACCCTGAACTGTTTGTGTGGTATCAGTGTAAGATTCTGGTTTCTTATAAAATGAAGCCTGGATCCTCCAGATTTGCTACTTTCTTTGCCCCAGGCCCTGCTATGAAGCAGGGAGGGGTATTGAGATAGAAATGTTTGCAGTAGCTGGACCAGCATGGATGATGTTTAACAACAACTTGCAACAGATCCAGGTCTGGATTTTCTGTCATTCTGAGGGATTTTGGATATGAGGTTACTCCAGTCAAGAGGAAATCTTCTGAGTGGGGGAGCACTGTGATGGAAGCACACAAACCTAATGGAAAATGTGAAAAAACTCTGCTGTACCATGAAGGCACCATAAAATGATAAAAATGTCATCTGGACTGAGTTAGCTGGTTTTCTGCAGGACAGCTTGCTCGGAAATACGTGCAGCTGTAAACACAACCAGCACATAGGTCACCCCCATCTCCTTGGTTTCTAGGGAATTATCAGCTGGGAGAGACGTGATGAGTTTCTTGGGCCCATTTTTACCGTGTTTAGCACCTCATCAAGCCATGGGCAGCACTTAGGGGCATGATTGCCATCAGTGCACCTTGGGGTGGGAAGAGAGGACATAATTAGCCCCAGGTTCTGGCTGTGTGGCAATTCAATCATTTTATGGGGTCAGGTTGTTTTTGTTCTTTTGCCACAAACTCAAGGAGTTGTTTGCATCCCCGCTCAGGCCCACTGAGGTGTAAAGCAATATGCTGCAATTAGATCTTAACTGCTGCATAACCGGGTGGCCCTGAGGTGGCCAGGTGCTTCCAGTGAGTGAAGCATCCCTCCAGAACCTCTTCTCCAAGCCTTTGGAGGTGACCTCTTTTGTCACAGCCATCCTGCAGAAAGCAGGGGCTGAGATCAAAGCTCTGCCGCAGCCATGGGATGGAGAGCCCTTCATCAGCAGTGTAAGCCCCTTAATTGCCATTCTTCCCACTTCCCACAGCTCCTGGAGGTCTGGTGCCCCTCTCCCCCCTGGCTTGTGCTGTTTTATACACCACATTCAAATAACATCCATATTTTTCCCTCCCCTCCCTCCCTCCCTCCCTGTGCTTTGGCTCTCGCAGAGGTCGTCGGCTCAGGCTTTGAGTGAGATCACGGCCAAAGTGCTGAGAGCCATAAACGCCACGGAGGCAGCGGTGTGGGAGTCGGTGCATGGACAGAGCCGGGGCTGTGCCCTCCCTGCAGGGCAGCTTCCAGGCCTGCCAGAAGGGAGAGAGGTGGCCGAAGTGTACCGGGAGCTTGAGGAAAATGTAAGGCTCCCCAGAGCTTTTGGGCAGAGGGGGGTGGGAACACAAAGGAATCGCCCCCAAAATTTTGCTTGTTAGGGGGTAGGTCAGCACTGAGAGGATGGTCAGCAGAAAGATTAAAAAGTCTGGTCTTAGAGGATGGTACAACAGCAAAAGGAGATGCTCTGTCTTGTGGCTTTCCTTCCCTTGGTTCCTGGGTGATGAACTTGTGTCCCATTCCCTTCAGCTCCCCCCAGCACTGTGTGTTTCACCAAGGGGTTAATGAGCAGCACCCCCTCTTCACTAAGGCTGTTTGTGCCTGGGGCTGATGGGCTCCTGTGGGTGACAAGTCACAGCCAGAGCTCAACCCCCCTGCAAGGTCTGTGTGACCCCAGAGCACTGACAGCTTTTTTAGCCACCATAAACCCGTAGGAATTGATTCCCTGTGGAAGCGTTGTGCATCCACAGTGCCCTGTACCAAGCTCCAAAGAAACAGTCCAAAGAAGAGTTGGATCTCCATCTGGGTGGTCGGGTTTTGCTGTAGGGAATGTCCTGCAATGGGGAGCAGGGTTTTAGGACACACTCTCTCACTGGGGAAAGCTCATAAGTAAAAGCAGGGAGCTGCAACACCTGGATGCTTTCTGGCCAAATACAGTATCCCAGGGGAAGAGGGTTGGATGCATGAAGGTTTTGGGGTTGCCTCTCTCCAAGAGAGGGGATAGGGCTGGGAATGGGAAGGACATGAACTTGGGGCTTAGTGCTGCTGCTGATGTCAGCTCGGGTTGAGGTGGGTAGACAATGGCCCTGGGAGATGTGTGTCATCCTGCCACTCCCTCAGGGATCCTAGCTGAGTCACCTTGGCTGGCTGGCCACTCTGTCCTCCTCTGCAAGGCATGCCACCCACCTTGGAGGGCACTGGGAGAGTCTGGTGGGCCAACAACAAATCCGTGTGACTCAGGCTGGGTGCTGCATGGCCTTAGGATTTGCACTGGGATGGGTGGGACCCTGGCAGTGTGGTGCTGTGATTTGGGTGGATGGGCTGTAGTTCAGTGCAGTGCTCCTGCCAGGCAGCTTTGCACAGTGCCCAGCCCAGGGAAAGCTGGGAGGGCTGGAGGAGCAGCAGCTGCCACAGCAGTACCGAGATCTTGGGATCAGCCAGCAGAACATGGCCACATCTGCTCATCTGATGGGATTGCATACTGATGTGTTAATGTTTCCTGAGCTGCCTTGCTTGGACATGTGTCCTTGTAGTTACCTGGGAGGAGACAAGTGGCAGTAAAACCAGAGGGTTTATTGGGATAGATCCTTTTACCCTTCTTCTCCAGGCAGCAAAGGCTGCCCTACTCTGACCCTGCTCCCAGCAACACAGACACCCTTAAAACAGACTGAGCAGGTTGTGTTCTTCCCAGCTCTGCCCTGTGTTCTTCCCAGCTCTGCCCTCACAGGACACAGCAGCCTGAGCTGGTTTGCAGGTACCTGCTCTGCCTCTGAGCACACAGCACAAAGCGCTGCTGCTTCTCCAGCAGGTCACTGAGTTTTGGTCCTTCCTTGTGTTCCCACTGAGCCTCTTACCACTTCACACTGTTGGTAATTGTTCTCAAAGAGTCCAGGGAAGGGAGACAATGAGAAGAAAAGCCATGTCAGAGCTGACTGGCACCGTCTGTGCTGCAAGGCAATAAGGCAGTCAAAACAGAGTGGCAGGAGCTGCTGCATCTGGGGCTGCAGTCACAGAGGAGAGGAGAACTCCAAGGAGATTAATTCCTCAATGCATTTTTTCTTTTTGCTGTATTTCAGTTGTACCTGACTGCTGGAAAGACCTACCAGCTTGAGAAGACCCTGAAGGAGCTTGAGGAAGGGGCTCAGCACAGCGGCACTACTGACTCGGAGCTGTCAGAGCTGGAGGACAAAGTGGCCTCAGCAGCTGCTCAGGTGCAGCAGGCAGAGAGTGAGGTGAGGGCCTGACCCTGACAGATGCTTTGCCTGGCCACTGATGGCAAACAAAGCCACTGATGGATCCTCCAACCACCAACTTTGTCTTTTCTCCTCCTTCTGAAGATATCGGATATCGAGTCCCGGATTGCAGCTCTGTCTGCTGCAGGGCTGACAGTGAAGTCTGTGGAAAAGGCAAAGAAGAAGTCGAGCGTGCAGGTGAGCGTGGAGGGTGGTGGCTGTGATGTACCCGCTCCCCTGACCTGCAGCAGCTGCCCCTGGGTGCTGGGAAGGGCTGCCTGGCCCACTGAGCCATGCCCAGTTCTCCCCGTGCTGCCTGGTGCTCTGCCATGGCAGACTGAGGTTTCTGCCTCCTCTTGCACCCCCAGAGACACCTCTGCCTTCCTCTGTCCACAGGCTGCCTGTCTCCATTCTCCTGGTCCTGCCAGCAGCAGTCCTGGGGAGTGTTTGGATGACATTAAAGTGAGTGTGTGTCTAATCCCAGGTTGTGCCTGTGGCACAGCATTGAGCCTGGACACAACCAGGGGCTGCCATCAAAGCAGTGGCCTCAGTGGAGACCTCTGCCCTCCCATCCCTCACCCACAGCAGGCTCCTGCCCTTCTCTTGCAGGCAATGCCCGGACTGCAGAGGTTCAGGAGGAAGTTCAACAGTCCCCTGGAAATCACCAGTAAGGCCCACGGCCCTGCCCGTGGCAGATGGGCACCCGTGGGTGGCTGGGCTGGGCTTTGGGGGATGCTGCTCCTCTCTCTGTCCCCCTCTGCACCCAGCTGTGGGTCTGCAGGGGACTCCCCTTCCCTGTGCTCACGGGCTGCTGGTAGGACAGCCACAGGGGACACCTGTGGTGGGTAACTGGGAAAGGAGGCAGGGCTGGGGGAGTGATGGGACAGCAGGGATCAGGCTGAGGTGACTGAGTCCTCCAAACACCAGGACTCCTCTGCAGCCACAGTCCAGGGGCCACCTGTGTGCCTTCATCCCGTGGGCTGTTAGGTCTCAAAGCCTCACCTACGCCCATCCTCTCTTCTGACAGCAATTTCTCCCTTGCTTGGCCACCCTGGGGAAGGTCTCCTTCCCTGGATGGCATGCCCCACCCCTGGAAGTCTTCCAGGCCAGGTTGGACGGGGCTTGGAGCAACCAGTCTAGTGGAAGGTGTCCCTGCCCGTGGTAGGGGGTGGAACAAGGGATTCCAAGTTCCAAAGTAGATGGTGACCTGAAACTTGGCACAGCAGCTGGTGTGGTGGGGGGACAATCACTGGAAATGCTTCATTCTGACCAATATCAGTGAGACCTATTAGGAAATTTTTTGTTCTCTCTTATCTCTCCTCACAAGCTTAAAGGCAGAAAGAGTGGCTCTCCTTCCATATAATGGAAGATGAAGGGAGGGAAGGGGAGGAAGATCATTTATTGCAGAGGTAGAGCAGCATTCCCTCATTCACACAGACAATTAACAGTGCTGTTCCCCAGGCTGGGCTGGTAGGTGGAAAGGTCCCTTGTCCTCATCCTGAGGAGGAGTCATCTGCTCTCCTTCCTGCAAAGGGCAGGCAGAGAAAGGCAGCCCTGTGAGGAGATTGAGGGAAGTGCAGTGGGGACAGATGTCACCAGGCAGACCTAATCCCCCGTGCCTGGGCTGGCCCAGGGGGTGATTTGGTCTCCTGCCTGCCTGGCAGGGCAGTGACTTGGAAATTGGTGGAAGATAGTGGCAGGGGAGAGGAAATGAATTAACGGGTCAAAGGGGGTCTCGAGGCTGGGGCAGTGAGAGCTGAGAGCTTCTCCCAGGCTGGGGTTTGTTGTACCACGGAGCTTTCCAGAGAGGAGGCTGACCCAGCTCAGGCAGGGCTCTGGAAAGCTGAGTAGCAGCAGCTCTCCTCTCCTCTCCTCCTTACCAAAGTGCTCTGGGATGCATCCAGACCCGCAGCCAGAGGGGATTAATCAATCCCTAGTGACCTGGTGGGTGGCTGAGAGCTCTGGTGGGGTGGGTGAGGCCCTGCTGCCCAGCTCTGCTCCCTCCCTGCAGGTTTGGAGGACTCCTTTGACCGTAACTCGGCGTACCGCGGCTCGCTGACGCAGAGGAACCCCAACGGCAAGGGCAGGAGGGTGGAGCGGCTCTTTGCGGTACGGAGCAGCCCCAGGGTGCTGCTGGCCTGGCTCCTCTGGCACCCCTCCTGCCCCCTTTCCCCTCAGGCTGCCCCTGGGGAGGGCAGCAACGCCTGGGCACCACCCCTGAGGCTGGGGACGAGAAGATGAACATCTCTGAATTTCCCATCCGTGGGATGGGGCAGGGACTCACCCGTGCAGTGGCAGCCAGGAAGGGACAAGGAGATGCTGGGTTGGCTCTGGGTGGTGTGGACATGGCGGTGAGCTGAGGTTTCTCCTTCTTGTGCCCTGCAGAAGCCTGTGATGACCCACCTGTCCTGAGGAGAGGGGACCTTCCTGCTCCCGCATTTCAGTGAAGACACAAGACCTCAGCAAAGCAAAGCCTCTGACAGCCTTCCCTGCAACGCTTTCTCCTCCTTCTCCTGAGCCCCTCTCTCCCTGAAAGCCTGGACAGAAAGGAAGCCAGAGGCCATGGGCAGGAGGCTTTGCTGGGAGTTGATGGGAAGAGGAGCAAAGCACTGGGGTGCAGGCATGTGGCCAGGGGATCTCATGGGAGGATGCTGGAATGAGACCTTGGGTTGGGGCAGCTCTTTGGTACTGGGGACCAGAGAGGTGCAGAGCAGGAGTGACCTCCCTGGGGGGAGCTGGGTGTCAGTGTGACATCCAGCACAGGGCAGGGACAGCCCTCGCTTGGCAGAAGCTGTCAGTGCCTGTCCCTGCTCTCTCCCAGGCTGCTGTGAGCAGGGACAGAAGCTGACAGTGAGTGTGGAATGCCCTTGGGGTACCCCAGGTAGAAGAGGGACCCAGGCATCCCAGTACAGGAATTCACATCCCGATGCTGGTCCCAATTCCCTGCCTTGTCCCGTGGAGCTTTGCTTCCCTGCCCTGAGCAGCAAAGGAGGATGAGGTCAGTGCTGATCCCCTCCCCAGGGAGCACTTGCTCTTTGCCCCAAGCCATGCAAACACCCCCTGAGGCTTCTGCCACCAGCCTGAAGCAGCTGTGGCCATCAGGGAATGGGAGTGAAGTGAGGCCTGAGGGGAGTGGTGGCAAGAAAAGTGGGAGGAAAGGCTGGAGGGCTTGTTGGGGATATTGGTTTGCTTTTTCAACTCTTTGAAGACATCTCCACTGCATGTGAGGCTGTATCAGCAAGGCACAGAACCCCAGCACACAGAGTGTAGGTGCTCCTGTGCTCCACAGAGGGGTCAGCCCCTGCCAAGATGCACTTGGGTGGATGAGCATGTCCCCTGTCCCTGGTGATGGCATTGTGGAGCCTCTTAGGGCCACCCCATCCTTAGGCAGGGCTGTGATGACCTTCAGGGGTTGCAGCAGCCCTGGGCCCCTGGTGTCAGCCTGCCCCAGCTCCCCCAGGACGTTTGTTTTCCTCCAATATTCAACTCTCCAGTGATCCCAGTGGGTCAGTGCTGGCCCCACACCCATTAGGATGGGCAGAGGGTTGCTTTCTCTTGCAGGTCCCTTTAGAAGAGTTTTTTTGTTCCGTTCCTGTCCTGTGCAGCCCCACTCTCCTCCCTCCCCGGCGGGCAAAGGGAGGAGGATCACTGCAGCTGGAGCAGGGACATCAGCCCAGTGCTGAGCTTCCCCTGCATGGCCACCCAGGCTGGATCATTTTAGGCAATTCCTGTGCATCTGAGCTAAAACCACTTTAATTACGAGCAGTAGGGCGAGCTCTCATGCAAGTAACACTCATTTGGCTTTGCTAGGAGTAGAGGCTGCTAACTGCTAGGAATTGGTCCTGTGGTCATCCCAGAGAGTATGTAAGTCCATAGTCTGGGCTTCCCAGCTGGAAACAAAACCGGTTTCTTAATTTAAAATTAAATCTTTGTGGCCTGAAGCTCAAAAGGGTAAGTGCAAAGCTCTGCTGTCACAGAAACTCCCAGACACCGCGGCTTCACAGGATCCAGCCGGGGGCTGTGCTGGGATGGCAGCTCCTGGGCTGGAAAAGGGAGCTCCACCAAGATCCTCTACAGGGTTTGCACCCACCCTTCTGGCATCAGGGTTCAGCCCTCACCCCAGCCCCATCTCTTGCTTGTCTGGTTCCAGCCATGACTCCAGTCCTTCCACACCTGACCCTGTGGAGGAATCCTCACGGGGAACCTCAGCAGTGCAGACCAAGGCATCGTTCAGTAGCCACTCAAGTTGTTCTTTCCTGGTTCCCTGACCCATTTGCCTGTGTAGAGATTATAATAAATGTTCACTAAATCATGCAATAAAGCAAATTTTGTGTCCAGAACCACCACCCATTTCCCAGTATCTGTTTTTTCAGCGCACTCGAGTGAAGGCTCCTTTCTCTTCCCATAGAATCCCAGAATGGGTGGGCTTGGAAGGGACCTCAAAGCCCATCTGCTCACACCCCCTGCCAAGGCCAGGGACACCTTCCACTACCCCAGGTTATTTCAAGCTCTGTCCAGGCTGGCCTTGAACACTTCCAGGCATGGGGCAGCCACAATTTTTTGGGCACCCTGTGCCAGGGCATCACCACCCTCACAGGCAACAATTCCTTCCCAACATCCCATCCATCCCTGCCCTCTGGCAATGGGAAGCCATTCCCTGTGGCCTGTCCCTCCATCCCTGGTCCCAGATCCCTCTCCTGGAGCCCCTTAAGGCACTGCAAGGGCTCCAAGGTCTTCTCAGAGCCTTCTCTCCTCCAGCTGAGCACCCCCAGCACTCCCAGCCTGGCTCCAGCCCTCAGAACACCTTCATGGCCTCTTCTGGACTTGCCCCAGCAGCTCTGTGCCCATCCATTTCTTTAACCATCCTGTGCACTCCTTGCTTTAAAGCTGGCCAGGTGGAGCAGGCAGGAGCTGAACCAGCAGCTGAAGGCAAGTGGGGGCAGCTGGTGCACATCAGGATGGCCACATGGCTGGCCAGACACTGGCCACCTGGCCACAGGTGTGATGGTGTGGGTCACTGGTGCCCAGCGGGCAGAGAAGATGCCCAGGCTGCTGCTGAGGAGGGCACAGCTCCAACGTGCATGGAAACCCTGAACCCAGTCTGGCAGCCAAAGCCACAAGAAACACAAGCCCACAGAATGAAGTGTCTGAATCTGTGGTATTGATGATTTTGAGATTGTAGAAAGTCCTTTTCTTTTTGCTTCGTTGCCAAAGCAGAAGCCATAATTCATCTGTGCTGTTTCAAGGGTGTTTATTCTGTTTATCTCTAACATGTTCTGCTGCCCTGCCGCAGCTCTGTCCTGCAGGGCAGCGTGTGGGGCTCTGCCCTCAGTGGGATGGTACAAACATTAAATACCACAAACTACCTGTGCTGGATTTACAATAACGTGCCAATATCTGTCACCTACGTTGGACAGTGTGTCCCCAGCCTGAACCAACAGAAAAATGCCAACACCACAGTGAAACATGGAGGGCATGAAGAAGGAGAAAAAGGACAAGACACACCCAATTTCCTCCATCTTGTCCCCTCTGAACCCCTAATCTAGAAACCTAAAATTTTACTTTTGCACCCGTGCCACACTTAATTATTATTTATATCAAACACTCAGAGCTTGTAATTCATCCTGTAAGATTGAAAACTCCTCTCCGTGGACAGAGATCACAGACAGTGTCTCTGGGGGCTCTGTCCAGGGGGGTTCCTGACCCCTGCCAGGGCAGCCAGAGGGATGCCCTGGATTTCCACAATGAAGGGATTGCTTTAAATCTGTATTAAATATTAGCAGCAGCCCTGGGGTGGAGAGGGGCCTGCTGAGCCCAGGGTGGGGATTTCCCTGGCTGAAGCCCAAGCTGGGGCAGGTTCTCCTCTCTTCAGCCCTTCCCCTGCTTTGCTGCACATCTGTGGCAATCCCTGTGTCCCATGCTGCTCCTGCCACCTCTGCCACTGCTCTGTCCCAGGGCAAAGCCACCCCACAGGGGGTGGCAGACAGAGACCTGCCCCTGCCCACACCCCACTGGTGACGGTGTCTTCGCAGTCCTGCCAGCACAGAGGTGTCCCCGTTTTGGGATGTCTCCAGTCCCACTTTTGTCTGTTTGGAAACAACTGCCCCTCACGCTGGAGCCCCAAGCTGGCTCCTTCAGTGTCACATCCAGCAGAATAAACATCAGAACATTTTAAAATCCATTTTAAATGGGAGTTGGGGGGCGGGGGTGGGGATTTGGATCCCTCATGCCCAGAGAACAAGCCCTTTCCTGCCAGCCCGTGTGCCTGGCACATTGCCTTCCTCTGGACTCTGTATTTAGTGTTCTGCTTTCCCTGGAGCAGTTTTTTTGGGGTGAGCGGCAGGGAAGGGGTGGCGGTACCGGTGCAAACCCAGCGGTGGTTACGCCGCTCCCTCCAGCGCCCGGGGCAGCCGGGTGGGAGAAGGAGCAAAAAACTTCCCGTTGTCCGAAATAACCCCGCGATTCCCACATCCCAAAGTGCCTCCCTCAGACAGCGTCAGCTAAAACGCGGGTCCCTTCTGACTCATGAAAACCCCGGTGCTGATTTGATGAGAGGGGACAGCGGGGAGGGGAGATGCCCCGGCTCGGTGCCCGCCGGGGTTCGCCTCTGACATCAGCACCAATCCGGCCATAAAAGCGGCCGCCGGAGGAGGGGGACTCCGCTCGCACAGCGCGCCGGGCTCAGCGGGACGGAGCCGCCGCCTCTGCCCGCCCGCCCGGTAAGTGCGGCCCCGCCGCTTCTTCTCCCTGCCGGGATGCTCTGCTGCTGGGAATTCCCCAGCACTGCTTCGCCTCCGTCCGTCTGTCCGTCTGTCTGTCTGTCTGGCCAGCCGGCTGGTGGGGATGGTGAGGTGGGGCTGGGGGGGTGTCCAAAAGTTGGTGGTCGCAGCACACCTGAGCTCCCGGCAGCCCGGTGTGTCTCCTGCTCAGCACTTCTCCTTCGCGAAAGTCGCTGGAAATGGAGCTGCTGCCGTGTCCTGCCTCGCCGTGTCCTGCCTCGCCCAGCTCCTCTGCTTGGCTCCCCTCCCTGCTCCCTGCTTTGGGTGGCTGCAGAGACCCAGCCCAGCACTCAGCCCGCCCCTGCTCAGCGCCTCAGTGCCGTGAAGTGTGGCACAGGGTGTTCCCAGGCTGTCATTTCAGCAGCTGCGGCCACGGGTGGGTGCCAAGGGTGCAGAGGTGATCATCCATCCATCCATCCATCCATCCATCCATCCATCCATCCATCCATCCATCCATCCATCATCCATCCATCCATCCATCCATCCATCCATCCATCCATCCATCATCCATCCATCCATCATCCATCCATCCATCCATCCATCCATCCATCCATCCATCCATCCATCCATCATCCATCCATCCATCCATCCATCCATCCATCATCCATCATCCATCCATCCATCCATCCATCCATCATCCATCAATTCATCCATCCATCCATCCATCCATCATCCATCCATCCGTGGCTCTGCAGCAAGCCCTGCATTTCAGTGGTGGACCTGATCCCTTGGGCTCTGGGGTCCAACAGGTTTATTGAGGGTCTCAGAGAAAATCAGGCCTGTCCTAAGGCACTAGACTAGGACCAAAAGCTACTTCAACGACCATGAAGTTTGTGCAGCTCGTGTTTGGAGGTGCTATTTTCCCCAGAGGTGTCAGCCCCAGCAAACCCCCTGGCTTTGCTCTGTTGCTGTCCCCAAGCCCTTTGCTGCTGGCCCAGGGATGCTGTGACGGGGACACACATCAACAGCCAAATCCCTTCTCCCCTGCAGTCACACCAGAGTCCTCAGCAGGGCTCAGGAGACTTCACAGCCAAGTCACAGCGGCCTGAAAGTGCTGGGGATGAAGCTGGGGGTCGCCTGCCTCCTGTGGCTGCTGCTTGTCTGCCTGACCCTGCCCGCCAGCCACGGCCGCGTCCGTGAGCGCTCCATGGAAATCAGGAGTAAGGAGAACATGAGTAAGGGACTCACCCCCTGCCTCCAGCCCCCTCTGCTCAGCTGCACTTGGGGGGTGAGGAGCTGCTGGAGCAGAGGTCTGCTTTCAAACAGCCTTTGCGACAGCGTTTCTCCTCATCCTCCCCTTTCCCTGCTCCCCTGGTGCTCCCATCCTGCCCCATCCCCTTCCCGGCCACCCAAGCCCTGACGGGCTCTCTGTTTTCCCCTGGCAGACCCGGACATCGACCCCTCGTGGTACACGGGCCGCGGGATCCGGCCGGTGGGGCGCTTCGGGAGGCGGCAGGCCCAGGCTGGGGGCGGCCAGCGAGGCTGTGCAGCCCCCCGTGCCCCCCGGCTGCAGCTGAGCCCCTGAGCTGCCGCTGACAATAAAATCCCTTCTCCTTTCTCCTCTCAGCCCCGTGTCCCAGCCTCTCTGTTCCAATCCGCAGCGTGGGCCCCACACCTGCACGCTCGCCGTGGGTTTCTGTGACAGTGGGACAGCCCTTCCCTCTCACATTTATCCCCTCACTCCCCAACAAACACCCTAAAAATAAGCTCATAGGTACCCCTTTCCCAGGGGTATCCCCCGGGGTCCCACAGCCAGCTCCCAGGGGTGTCCCCACCACCTTCATTTCCATGAGCTGGGGACAGAAACAGCCACCCCATTTTTGGGGAGTGGGGTCAGAAACTCCTGGGGAGAATGTGATGCTCTGTCCACCACACTGCCATGCCCCAAAACCTCAGAGATCACTGCCCTGCAGACAGGGTGAGTGCTGCTGCCTCTGGAGAGAGCACAGGTGGTTTTTTCTTCTCTTCCAGCCGAGTGGGCTCAAAATTGTGTAAAGGGGAGGCCCAGCAAGGCACAGGGCACTGTGACACCACACGTTGGCTTTGGCCCCCTTCTGGCTCGGTGATTGCCCCCAAGGATGAGCTGTGACCCCTGTAATGGGGTGGATGGGGTGAGGAGAGCACTGGCTCTGGTCCCTGCCACCCCCAGGCTTCATGTGGTTCCCTACAGGCTGACATGCAGTACAGGGGGGCAAAAAAATACACCTTCAGGGCAATATTCTCTTTATTTGCAGCCTGGGTGTAAAACCACCGGGATCTTTGCTTTGGGAAATTAAACCCTCCCTTTTCAGAGGGAAAGGAAAGGGAGAGGTGACAGCTGGGGGTGGGGGCACGTCACCAGTCAGGGTTGGTGGCAGTGCTCCTGGCAGCTTGTGCTTTTCTCTGGAAATGGGAGACTGGAGGAAGAAATCCCTGTGCTTTATCTCCCAGCTGAAGATGGAGCTAAAGGGGTGAAGAGGCCCCGTGTACCCAGGATGGGCTCTGAACAGGCTGTGAGAGGGAGGGTGGCCAGGCTGAGCTGTCCCTGCAGCTCTGAGCACCCCTGCTTTGTCACTGTCCCCGAAGGAGGTGGGGTCCAGCCCTGCTGAGTGCAGAGTGTCACATCCTCAGCTCCGGCAGCACCCCGTGCTCGTGCTGCTTGCCCTCAGGTCCACAGTCACCTTCCCATGTGGGGATGGCTTGGATGCCTTCTCTTTTTCCCTCCTCAGGAGCTCCTGGACTAGGAGGAAACACAAGGCAAAGAAGGGCTCCTTTCTCCTGCCAGTGGTTGGGATGCAGTGGCCACCCCATGTCCCACCCCAGGGCACCACCCCACAGCTCCCTGAACAGCTGAGCTGGGGACACCGTTGCACTACCAGACTGGATACCAGTGCAAAATACAACTGTGGCTCTGGGAGAAGGCCTGGAAGCCCTGTCTGACACTGGAATATCTCGGGGTGGCTCTGTCTGTCCTTCTGCCTTGAGGGGTGGCGCAAGCTGGACTGGCTGGGAGGAACATCTCAGTGACAAGGGGCTGAGCCTTTTAGGGGCTGGGCAGGTTCACCTGCCTCTGCTCTCACCTGGAGCCATCCCATGACTCACCTATGGCCATGAAAAGATCATTTACTTGGTGGTTGGATTTCGCAGAGGTCTCCATGAACAGGAGTCCTTTTGTTCGTGCAAAGTCTTCCCCCTCCTAAGAGAAACAAGCAGAGTTATTCCCCTGCCCCCTCTGGGGCTGCTCGTTCAGTTTTACGGTGGATTTCATGTACAGGGACTTCAAAGGTGTCTGAAAACCTCTTAAAATGTTGAATTTCCTTGGAAATTTTTCTTGGATGTATCCCAGTGCTTTGTGTGCAGGGTGATGAGGGAAACCCAGGCACTCACCTCAGTGGTGACCTCTCGCTCAGCAGCAAGGTCAGTCTTGTTGCCCACCAGAGCAATCACAATTTCATCAGGAAGGAATTTCTTCTCCAGCTCCTCCAGCCACAGCTTTGCTCTGCTGAATGTTTGCTGGAGAGATGGAGACAAAACCACCCAGTGATCAGGTTTTGATTTAATCCCATCCCTTTGTCTCAGGCGAAGCCAGCTGGGTGGCACCAAACCAGAGAGGGTGGGGAGGTTCTGATTGAGGGATACCCTTGAATGGGATTCATGGCAGCAGAAACCACCCCTGAGTGGTGGCAGGTCCTGCCAGAGCCTTACCTTGTTAGCAATGTCATAAACGAGGAGGGCAGCGTGGGCATCCCGGTAGTAGAGGTGACAGACACTCTGGTACTTCTCCTGGCCAGCTGTGTCCCAGATCTCAAACTTGACAGTGGCCTCCTCCAGGCTGAGTATCTTTGTGAAGAAGGAGCCTGCAGGCAAGATGCAGGGTGTGTGTTCACTTGGAGCAAGAGCAGGGAGCTCAGACCCCCTGCCCCGAGGCCAAACACATCCTGAAGGTCATTAATGATGCTCTAATGCACAGAATCCAGGGGGAACTTCTTGTGATCACTGGCACTGGGCTGAGGTGGCCCTTCCTGGCAGCAGATCTGGGGGGATGACACCAGGTTTGATGCTGGATAACTCTGAGCTTTGCAGAATAGCCCCCAGGCAGAGACAGCTCCACCTTGCTGGTGAGTCAGAGCTGTGAATGGGAATATCCATGGAAAGGGCTCCTGCTGGAGGGGGGCCTCCATCCTTTCCTTCAGGGAGCAGATGGCTGGTCCACAAGCAGAGGGACAAGAGGAGAAGCTCCACTTTGCTCTGCTCCACCAGCTGGCTCTTCAGTTGCAGGTGGGATCAAAGCCTCTGTACCTGCTGTGGTTCTTAAGGCAAAACCCAGGTGCATCTCATAAAATGGATATATGTAATGTCTAGGAGCTGCAGGACCCAGGCAGCGGGAATTGACACTAGGTGATCTTTAATGCAAACCTTTCTAAGAGACCCTCCTGGGGTGCCTGAATAGCTGGGAAGGAGCAGATGGGCTGCACAGTTTACTCACCATTCTGCTGCTCACCTGCCTCTACAAAGCAGCACAAAGCCAGAGCTGTGCAATGTGGATGTGGCTTTGCTTGTGGCCTGGCACTGGAAATGGGCTGAAAATGCAGAGGTGTGAAGGGGGAGGTTCTGCCTTTTGGGCAAATCTGCACCATGCTCCAAAGTGGGTCTGTGCTACTGCAAATGGACCAAGCAGCTCTCCTGCAGCCCACCCTGCTGCAGGGAAATGCGCCAGGCCTGGTCTCTTGTCCAGAGCCACGAGCTGCTGGAGCCCCTCACTCACATCCCACGGTTGGCAGCAGCTCCCTGAAGTCGCTCTTCACGTATCTGTAGGCCAGGCTTGACTTGCCCACGGACATGCTGCCCAGCAGGACCACCTTGTACATGTAGGAGGGACGAGGCCCCTCTGGGGAGGTGCCCAGTGTCACTGTCTGTGCCATGCCCTGCAAGGAAACCAGCTCTGCTCAATGGGCATCTGCCAGTGACCCCAGGATCAGCTGAGCCTCCTGCAGCAGCTGGGCAGGTGGGGCTTAACTCCAAAAGAGGCTGGAATAAAATAAAATTATTAATATAATAAGCTGCACATTTAATGCATCAAAGCATCTGCCACTGTCAGCTATGACCAGGAGGTGGAGATGTTTAGGAAGGAACTCGATGCCAGAAGCCTCCTTGGATGTAGGCGAGGAGATCGAGGAGATCGGTTCATCTCCTTAACGGGAGGGGCCGGAGGAATTTCCCGGCAGAGGGAAATCCCTTCTGGCTGTGCCTTGCTCTCCAGGACACCTCCTTCCCCAGAGCCCCGGGAAGAGCTTGGGCTGATGTCCCTCATTTATCCTGGCTAGGAGTTCCATCAGGAGACCCTCAGGAGTGAGAGGCCCTGGCCCGAGCACCCTTGAGGAGCAGCAGCACATGAAGCAGGTGACAAATGCTCCTGCAGCCTGGGTAAAGACCCCAGACAAACCCAGCCCTGGAGTGCCACCCCCATGTCACCCCAGAGTGTGACAGACTGCCCTGCTGCGCCCAGGGATGGCAGGGGAACACAGACCCAGTAACAGGGATTGCCTCAAACCTGGCTGGAAGAGAGCTGCTGCAGAGCCTTGGCTGTACCCTGAGCAGTGGGACCTCCTGGGGGACACCTGTGTCCCCTCCGCCCAGCCCTGGGTCAGGGAAGTGCCACTGCCCCGCTGCTGGGTGGGAACTGCCAGTGCAGGCAGCAAACAACACTTTGCCCTGCTTTGTCCTGGTTCCTCCTCACAGGGCTCCTCCTCCAAAAATACTCGGCTCATGTGGGCAGTTATGAAGGAGAGAGGGAAGTTCACGGGGTGTTGGGCTGAGCAGGGTGCCAGGGTGAGCTCTGCTGGAGTGGGAGCCTTCCCTCCATATGGAAGAAAGCCCTGCAGGGATCTGCAAGACTTAGGATGAAGAATTGGTGCAATTCCTACCTGGGCCTCAGGGATTTGGCTGTAGAAGCAAGAAGAACCTTTACAAAGACACCTACAGCAGCAGCAGCAGCAGTGGAGCTCCCTGTCCCTGCAGCTCCCTGTCCCTGACAAAAGCCCCTTGTTCCTGCGAGCTGCTCATCCCACGTGGCTCCTGTATTTTGCCTCTCCTCCCTCTGCAATCTGGCAGGCTCCAGATCTTTAGTTCTTCATCAAGGCTGTCATTAAGAGTGTTCCTTGGCTGAACCCAGGTCTGTATCTTTAGATCCAAGTAGTTTTTCTGCTGGGTGAGACGGGCTTTAATCCCCTTAAAAAACACAAGTAACATCATCTCCCTCAACTCATGCAGCCCTGTGATGAAGAGCAGGATCACAGGTTGTGCAGAACAGCTAGTTAGTCTTATTTTTCAAGCAGGAAAAAGATAAGCCCTGTGGCACAGCATGAATGTCCTCCTTAGGGTATTGATTACATACAGGAGGCTCTTTGTAGGCTGGGAACAAAACTGCCATCCATTCTGGGCAGTTATTGTCAGTGATAAGCCATCAAACTCTCTAAGGAAACAGGAAACTGCTTGAAAACTACCCAAGGTTGTCTATACTAAACACAGCTCCTCATCATTTCCCTCTGCTGCTCTCTGTCCAACCTGAGAAAGATGGGTTGATGGAACAAAACTCACTTGAGATTTACTGCAATGAGTTTTGCCAAAGTTCACTTGAGACAATTCTTTTCCCCATGTTAAGAGTCAGAGGGTGAGTCTCCCTTCCCACCTGAGGAGGACGGTAAGGAAGCAAAACAAGCGACTTTGTTCTGATTCAGTGGAAAATGGGATTTAAGGGGAAATTGTAGGGCCTTTGCCTTCTTTTTTTTGTTGGAAAAGGAGAGTACAGAGTAAAACCCTGCACTTGCTGGATAAGGGACTATGGGAAAAGCATCCAGATATCTACTGTCATCAATTTGGAGAGCAACAGCTGAGGTGGTGCAGGTCATCTCCTTGTGCCAAGAGGCCGTGCTGAGGGGCAGGGAAAGCTCAACCTCCTCAGATCCAGTGTAGTCAGAGAAAATAAACCAATTTATCTTCAATCAGCTGTAAACACCCTGCTGGTGGATTTAGTCTTCAGGTACAGCTTGATATTTCCAGGCAGTCGTGTCTAGCAGCAAATAGGGGCAAATTAGGGGCAGGCTTCTTGATCCTACACTTGTCTTGAAGGTGAGTTCCCAAACACCCACAACACCAATAATTTCTCACTTCCTAAAGGAGGATTAAACATTGCTGCACCCAGGGAATTTTGTTCAGCATCTTTAACCTGGGCTGGAGGGATCCTGGTGTATTTGTTGTCAGGGGATAAGACTTTTATTTCCAAAGGAAAGCAGTAAGAAAAAAAAAAAGTCATGCATACCTTTGGGGATTAAGTGAATGAGAAGTTAAAACTTATTTAAAACTCTGTTTAGCTTCCTGGTAAATTAATGTTCTTTAAATGCAATGATGTCTAACTGGTGTCTAAGATTTTCTAGGTCCTAATACCATTAAAGCCATTTGCTGAGTTTCTGCAAAGGGGTGCAAGAGTGAATCAGAACAAAAATTACTAAGCACTTCAGAAAAATTACAGGACTTCAATACTTAATTGTGGAAGTCTGCAGTATTTAACCCTGCAGGTTTCAGACACAATATTTCAGGTTCTTTCAGATTTAGATACTTAACTTCCCCCCCACACACACACACAAGATAGTTGTCATGCACCTACCTCCCCAGTTAATTTCTAGCATTCAGCTCAAAGCTCTGCTCTGCTTATGGGAGCCTCCTCCTTACCTGCTTAAGCTCTGGCTTAAATAAGAAAGTGGCCACTCAGAAAGTTCACTGAAGCCAGGGTTACCAGGGGATAGAAAAAATCCCAACTGCAAAGACATAAAGTGTAAATATTAGATTTACACAGTGATGGTATCTCAGAAGAAGCAGCTCCCTCAAAGTGAAGGGGAAGGGAATGAGGATCATTAACCCCGCGGGGAAATAAGGCTGCAATAAACGGGACCGCCCTGGGCTGTGGGAGAGACCCAGAGCTCTGCTGAGACCTTCACAACAGCTCTGGGAGGATGGGGTAGGGCAGAGGCCTTCCTAAAACCTCTTTTCTTGGGCAGGAGTCACTGAGGACCGTGCCACCCTTCGTGCCTCGGGCGTGAGGATGAGAGTGAGGATGAGAGGATGAGAGTGAGGATGAGAGGATGAGAGTGAGGATGAGAGTGAGGATGAGAGTGAGGATGAGAAGATGAGAGTGTTTCCAGAGCTGGCCTGGGAAAGGCGCCTTGGAGAGGGCGGCTTGGGGCTGCCCGGTGGGGAATTCCTGAGCGGAGGATGTCTTCACCTTCCCGAGGCCTCGCTGTCCTCCAGAGGATGCCTTCACCTTCCCAAAGCCTCGCTGTCCCGCTAGGGCTGCAGTCCGTGCGTCAGGGGTGGCAGGATGACAGCCCCATCCCTGTGTCCAGGGCTGCAGTCCGTGTGTCAGGGGTGGCAGGACGATGGCCCCATCCCCGTGTCCGAGCCTCTCCGTACTGGGAGCAGCTAAAAGCGAAAGCCGGCTCCGGGAGCGGTGTCAAAGGTGAGAGAGGCGGCCCCAGCTCAGTGAACCTTAGACCTGCCACCAGGGCGAAGGTCTGGCAGCCAGGCAAGATGGTGAGAGGCTGTTGTGTTGTCACCGTGGCCGTCCTCCCGCACCCTCCATCCCTGCCTCCGTCCTTCCCTCCCCGCTTTGGCGGTGGGCGGGTGGATGGACGCACGGGCGGACAGACAGATGGATGAATGGTTTGTGGGACTTTGTCCATGTCTCGGGATCCAAGAGCGTCCCAGCTAGCAAGGAAATGGGGGTAAAACCCCCTCGGCTCCCCCAAGGTTTGAGGATTAGGGAGGGCTGGGTGTGGCTGAAGTCATGGTGCACACGGGATCTGTGCTCTCTGGGTTTTTATAACATGGCAATTTCTGCTGCTGAACGTTAGACCTGGCTTTGGTCTTGTGCCAGGTACAGGCTCAGATATCCCGGGTTTGGGATTGCAAAGGGGATGTGTTTTGTGGGAGAAGATGTGCCCGCTTCTCTGGCAAAATGCTTCGGCTGCAAAATAGCTGCTCCTGAGTTTGGGAGGTACAAAGTGAGCAAAAACTGAGCATTTTACTGCCTGTTAATTAAGGTAACAGAGGGTTACCCCAGGCAGCTGGGGCTCAGTGTTTTGCAGAAGGCTGCTCTTGTTCAGTATCTTGAGAGAGAAATCACATGCTATATTGCATTGAGATAACGGGTCAGGTGTGAGAATGGGGAGATCTGATATTTAGACGTCTGAATGACGATAATCCTGTGTTTCTGTCACTCCTCTTGTCATAGTCAGTGTCTTTCCTTCAAGCAAGATATATGGAAATGAAACAAACATAACAAAATCTAGTCCTAATGGTTATAGGGAACAGGGGGAAAAGCAGAAGTCCTACAAGAAAGCCTAAAAACAATATCATGCTAGTATTGAAATGAGAAATGTGTCTTGTGACTTCTGAGGCCTAAGCACTGCAGTTCAATTACTTCCCATTTCAGTGATGAAAAGCCATGTACAGTTTCCTTTCCCAGGTCCTTCCCATCAGCTCTGCAGAGGCTCGTGCTGGATTTGGGGATCCTTTGAACACAGTTCCTAACAACTCTATGAATAAGTACAGTATTTCCAGCCCAGAAACCGTTCAATGTGCTCCCACCCCTTTCTTATAACTTGTTTCCCAAAGGAATTGAATTAAAGCTTTTTTTTAATTACTATTTCTAGGGCTTTGGATTAGTCAGCCCTTCAGTGTAAGTCTCTGTGACCCTGTGCAAAGTTGCACTGGTACAACAAGGGGGAAGGAAGATGCTTCAGGATTTTGGAAGGGCTGAGTGTGGATACCTTGAGATGGAGTTGCTGCAGCAAGGAATCCTTGCCCACATCAATGATTTTACCCACTGGTTTGGACCTACAGGCTCTGGTACCATCATGCACCTAAACTATGCATCCAATTTTTAGCAGGGAAAAAAAGGCTGGGAGGCTTTGAAGGCTTATGAAAGGATGGCTTTGTCAGGACTAAGAGAAACTTCATTCCCAGTTTGTGCTGCTCTGTTATTTTCATACCAGCCTCCTCTGCCCCAGCAGATGCCACATCTCAGAGGCCTTTGTGGAGGGCTTTTATCAAAGAAGGTGGTGGGGATAAGTGCCATGGCCTGGCTGGAGGCCTGCAGAGCCCAGGGGAGGCTGTCCCTTGTGTGGGCTGGGACAGCCTCCCCTGGAAGGCTCCTCTGAGCTCCTGCTGAGCCAGACCCACTAGAGGGCACAGCTCATCTGCCTTTTCAGACAGCGAGGATGCTGCTGCCCAGACAGCCAAACAGACACCAGTCCATGAGAGATGCACTGAGGTCTCCTGCCAGAAATGTGGATGGACAGCCAAGCTTTTCTTGCTCTTTGCTCTCCAAACAACTGGAATGTGAACATTTCTGATAAGCACTGTTGCAGTGCCAGGGAGCCAGAGGTTTTTCTGTCTGCTTGCCTGCTTCTTCTGAGGGAAAATATGCAGGATGCTGAGGATCAGACCAGTGGTTGGCAAATAGAGACTGTGGCTGCATTGGTACTGGATGAGTAGAGCACCTGGAGCATTCTGCACAAACTTGGGGATACACCTTGCTGTGCTTGTGCAGTGAAGGGATCCTCTCTGGAAATAAATTTTACTGGTAAAAACTGGACATGGGTTGTTTTTCTGAGGTTTAGGGACTGCATTTCATTTTACAGCCACCTGGTGTAATTGTGTCATGAGAATTTGGAGGATGGGTCTGGCCACAGGAGTGGTGTGGATCAAATACACCTTATAGACCTTTCCCCACCGCTCCACCTCAGCCTTTTTATTTGATTTTTAACTGTGAAGAAAAAGCTGACATGGAAGTGGTGCACAAGAATTCCAGAGGAGGTCAAAATAAAACTTCTAGGCTAAGCACTCAAGAGTAATTCCAATAATCTTGTATTTCTGGCTCTGCCTGCTGCGTAACTTTGAACAGGACACCTCTCCTTCCTCCTTTTTCTGAGTTAAAGGAGGCACAAGCACACAGATCTTGGTGGGACAGTTTAGAAACTCCTGGAGGGTTCTTTTTCAGTGGTTGTGTAGCACTTGGTTCTCCCTGACTGGGACTGCTGTGAGGAAGCATCGATATGGGCACTGTAAATCCTCCCTTGCTTAAGGAAGAGTGGTTGTGTGGAAAAGTCAGCAGAGTCTGGCAATAAAGGCACAACCCTGAGCTGAACACAGAGACTGAAACCTCAGCTTTGCCACTTGTTTGCTGTCTGCCTGTGGGAAGAGTTCTTTTTTCTCTTCTGGCTTGTTTCTCCCCCTCTCCTTGGGTTCATCCACACGGATTCCATGTGGTCCCTGGTGTGCCCTGTGCAAGCAGCCCAGCTCAGGAGGTCTGATCACTATCAAAGCTCCCATGCTGTTGAAATGAGGCTTAGACTTTGTACTGCTCTGGAATTGTCCTCATCTTCAGCATTTTTGGTCCCCTGAGGTCCCTGAATACCACAAAATTGTTACTGATGGGTCAGTTTGTATCCTAAACACTCTCATTTCTTAATTTTTCAAGAACTAACACCCAAAACCATGGTCAGCAAAATAAATTCAAAATAATTGATCAATCCAGAGGTCACAGCAAACGATGTTCTCAAAACTGTTTGCCATACCTATGCTGTTAAACGTGCCATCCCTTGTTTGTGTGGTGGTTTTCATACACAACATGTCTAAGGAGTCAAATTACAGAATGGAAATACTTGAAGTGTCCTGGTCTTTGCTGTTTCTCCTTTTCTGTGTGTGATGAAGTAATGAAAACCCAGGGTATTCCACTGATGATCATACAGGCAAGGTCTGTCACCACTGCCATGCAGCATTAAAAGATCTTTTTGTTTTGAGAGGAGCAAGGGTTGTGCCTTTGCTAAGGAAAAAAAAAAGGGGGGAAAAAAAAGATTGAGGTTCTCACTGTTACAGTGATAAAAAGTTAAGGCCTATTTTAAGGATTGGTGGAGCTGTCATGGTGAACAGATCATTTACACTGGCTCAAAACTGTGAGCCTGCCCTGAACTGCTTCAGGCCTCTAAAATGCTTGTCTTCCTGTATTAATTATTAACGTTGCTAAAACACTCCAGAGATTGGCTTGGAAACATTAAACAAACTTAATATTAATAGCTCCCAGATGATAAGTGATGGTGAACATTAGCATGTGTTAAAAGACCGTGGAGGGAAAATAACTACTGACTACAATAAACATTTGAAGTCTGGTGGCATTAAATTACAAAAGGAATACAAGTGTGAACCACAAGAAAGGCTTTCCTACAGCATTAGCACTTGAAGAGACAGGTGAGATTGTTTTCACCTCTGAAATTACACTTGACAGGTCACAATAAATAGCCTTGAGGTATGTGCTGAGGTTCTTACAGTATGTCTAATAAGCAAAGTGCAGCTTGGGTGAAAAGTAAATGTACGTGGCTTGCTCAGGTAAAGATGCCTGCATTGAACAATTTGCTTATCTCAAGCTTCACGTTCTCATTTCTCAGCAGACCTTGGCCAGGAGGATCCTTCCAACTTCATGTTCTCATTTCTCAGCAGACCTTGGCCAGGAGGATCCTTCAAACTTCATGTTCTCATTTCTCAGCAGACCTTGGCCAGGAGATCCCTCTCCAGAGTCCAGCCCACCTTGCCAGGAGAGCTGCCAGGCAGAGACTTTTGGCTCCAGGCTGGGTACCTGACTTCAGAGAAAAAGCCAGCCCTGAGGGCCATGGAAACAGAGGAAATGGTTCTGTGAAACAAGAGACATCCTTATCTGACCTGGTGCAGGTTTGGCAGCATTTTACATCATTAAAGCATTTAAACACTCTCTTCCACGTGCAGCTGGTGTCTACCCTGAGCCCCATGTGCTGCTTTTTTACCAGTGGGGATATCACTTTTGGGACAGACCTTGACCTCTGAGGAAAACTTGGTGGAACTGGCCAGCTGGCTTCAGCTTTTAGTGTGGGACTGGCAGAGTGATCACACATGTTCCCTTAGGAAACCAAGCTAAAAATGGCTGTAGGTGGTACCTTTCCAAGCAAAGGGCTAAAGAGGAGCTCCCTCACAGCCAAAAGTTGCTCAATAATCTCCCCCAGAAGCGCTTCATCTCTCTCTGTTTGCGAGGCAGCTGTATCAAATGCAACTGAAAATGTTTTGCCTCTGCATGGAAAGAGAAATATTTAAGCAATGCTGTCTCACACAGACTTGAAAAGCTCATGTGGGTGTGAATATGAGCTTAGTTTCCCTGAAGTCCCCACCCAGCTTTGGGGATGCCTAGCCCAAAAAACTTCACAGGGCATTTTATGACAGATTTTGCCTCTCCATGGCAGCAGAGTTTTGCTTTTTCAGGTCACATCTAAATGTTTGGCTGGTTTTCAATTGGTTTTTAGTCTCAGGCATTGTGTGTTACAGGCATGGTCTGTATAGGCACAAGAATAGAAATTATTTCATCAGTTTGAGCCTGAGTAACCTCGTTTAAGGCCAGATGCTGCTGGAAGAGTTGTCAAGCAGTCATCTTGGGCAGAGGTGAAATGAGTCATCTGTTGCCAATAAACTTGGAAGGAACAGAGGTGCCTGGGGGGGACGACACCATTATCTGCTGTTACCTCGAGCAACTCCTTTTATAATTGAAAAAGGTATTAAAAATTATTTGGGGAATTTCTAATTAGTTGAGCTGAACCACTGATGTGCTCCGGATGTTTCGGGAACTTAACCTAGTAACTTCTCCAAAAGAGGCCACGCAGAGAAGTGTCTTTCCTGCCTTTCCCCTCTGCCACCACCGCTCCAAGGTCAGAGAGGATGAAAACCTCTGCAGAAATTGAGGTTGAGCAACAAAGGCGGTGCCTGTCAGCCCCTGGGGAGGTGCCTCCTCCTAACAGTGCCCAGACATCCATGGCTTAAGGCTGGAAACCCTCCAATATATTGGGTAGCTGTCCTTAGGGAAAGGCACAGATAGGAAAGGCAGGAGGAAGGAAAAGAAGAGACTTGGTGGCAGAGACAATTTATTCCCATTTTTGACATATTTTTCCAGTATGATGCCTGACAATTTGTTCAGCTGGCTGTGGAAATTGGTAGTTTCTAGATGAAAAATATTTTGCTCTCTGAACAGTTTGGGGTATTCTGTGCTTTATCTACCTATTGATTTATTTATTTACTGTTTCTACAGCAGCTGAAACAAAAGGGTTCTGCAGCAACTCATTGTGTTTGGAGGGGGGAAAAATTATTCTTCTAATTGTTGCTACAATGGGAGGGAAAACAAAAAACTGGAGAGTTTGACAATGTTGCCTGACTGTTTTGGCTTTTTGTTGATGGAGAGGAGAGGAGCTGATTCCTTCTGGGAAGGACCAGAGGGGTTTTAGTGCCTTGATAATTAACGCTGAGGAAAAACTCACAGGAAAATGGTAGAGCACAGTGCCTGCTGCAGGTCTGGGATGGATGAACTGGATTGGGATTCCCAGTGAGGCACTGGGCAGGTGAGTCAGCCCCATGTGCCATTTATCAGTCACTCTGCATGGAAAACCAGGAATGCTATGGATGCCAGAAAAATGTGTTATGATTTAGAATCAGATGCATCAGCTCTAACACACTGTATAATCGCAGATGTTTTATCTCCGTTTCCTCTAATGTTTTGTTACCAGTATCATCTTTCACTTCCCAGTTTAGGCAAAGTCCTTTATTTCAGGAAACTATAATGACCTGCCTTCCTGCCCTGCTGGTGATTATCCCAGCTGGAATGTGAAATCCTTTAGCACCAGCATGGCTTTAGGAAAGCCAGGAATTGTTAGCTACCATGGCTGGTTCATTGCTGTTCTGTGTGGGTGGGGGACTGGAGAGGTGACAGGAGGTGGGGTAGGGATGCACAGCTTCAGATCCTTAAGCAGAGCCACAAGACGTCACACAGGTGCTCTTCTGTCTGATGTCAAGTGGTTGGAATCATTCCCTGAGAACAGGCCTGGCCATTTTTCACTTTGCTGTAGAATAGGTGAGTGGAAAATACCTCTTTCCTGACAAGAATGAATGATGGTTTGAAGCAGAGCACAGCTTTCTGCGCTTGAGAAGAGGGATGCTTTGCCTCTGGTTTGTGCCTTGGATGAATCTGGATAGATTTCCATGGGGACAGTAAACAGCACCTCCTTCCCCTCTTCCGCTCCAGCTGAGGGAGTTTTAGCTGTGATGTGGTTTCCCAAAAGCTCTTCCAAAAGCATGTTCATATGGCATTTTACAGAACAATATGATTAATTAGTGCAAGCACTTGGTCTTTTGCAAACAATTGGTTGTTTTTAGGCCATGTGTTGTGGCTATGTTTTAGCCCATTTCAAAACAACTGGCGTTTCAGAAAATCTGGAGGGCCTGGTTGGAAAATGTGGCTCAGCTTAATGCTGCAACCTTTGGGATGGGAGTGGATGAGGCCACACAGCATGAACATGAAAAACAGAGGGAAACTTGTATCAAGGCCATGTGATTCCTCACTCCCGTGTCTCCGGGCTGTCAGTGGCGTGAGGACACCGGCACCACGGCAGCAGGAATGCTTTGATATATTAATCCCAAAGTGATGCAGGGTTAGTTCCTCAGCTGCTCCAGCTGATGTAATGCATTGTTTGCACCGAAGCCAGCCCGATTTTGTCTGGCTGAAGGATTTACTAGTTCAGACTATGTTTTTGGACAGATGTAGAAGCTGTATTCCCAAATTAAATATGTACCTTGATCTCTCGCCTGCATTCCACCTGGAGCGCAGGCCGAGGGGATGCAAGGCATCCCACAGCCTGGAATAGGTTTTAGATCCACAGCACTTGAGGTAGGGAACAAGGGGTGTTTTTAGACTAGGTGAAAGAGACCACGATGTCTTTTCTTCTGAAAATAGCACAGGGCTCTCTTAGAATGCAGCTTTTTTTTTTTTTTTTTTTGCACATCAAGAGGGGAAGCCACAGGAGAAGCAGCCAAATTTGGAGCTCAGCAGTGCTGTGGCAAGCTGGGAATAGCAGATAGGAGCAGAGAGAGCAAACAACAGACCATGACCATCCGGCTTTGGGAGACAGCCTGGGATGGGTTTGGCTCCCCACAAGCCCAGCTGCTGTGGAGCTGGCTTCACTTTGCTCTGCTGAAACACTGAGCCATGGCGTGTCTGCTGCTAATTAGATTAGGTCCACAGAGGCTGTCTTGAGCAGGCTCCCACTTTTGCCTGGGATGGGCTGCTCTCAGTGAGCTCAGCCATGGCTGGCACATAGCAGGTGAGTTCCCTGCCTGGCACAGTCACACAGAACCTGCACATGATGGTCTGGGTGAAGGCTGGCTGGTGCCCTCCAAGCAGGAGCATCGATGGGACAAGAACAACCTCTCTGGGGTCACTGAGTGTCAGCTGGGATGGACACCCATGTCTCAGATTTCCTGGCAGGGTGAAAAGCCTGCAGTGTTTGGCCCAGTGCTTGCTAGGGCAGACGGACCCTCAGGGTAGTGCTTACCACAGACTTGACATACCCACTCACAAGCTTTTTTGGGGTGCATGTTCAGAAATTTGGCAAGAAATCTCTGGTATCCACTAGAATTATATATGGTCTGTTTAGCTGTATGCTCCTGCGCTGACTTGGCTTTAAGCTTTACATAGCGTCATCCCCATCCCACTTATCTCCAAAGGACTTCATAGAAGAGAGATGCACTTTGAACACACAAGCCAACTCCTCCTCATCTCAGTAAAGTCCTCCTGCTGCTTATCCTAGGAGCTTTTCTCTCCACAGCTATTCAAGTTTGATTTATTTTTAATAAGAAAAAGCAGGCTTGTGGCACCATTTTAGGTAAAGTCTTGCAGACGGTTGTGCAATGACCCTTTCTTGAAGTGCTCTCCACATTAAATGCAGTGTTTTGGTGTTTCTGTTGTGATGGTGGCACGCAACCAACCCATAGGCAGTTTGTGACCCCAGAACTTCCTCCTTTTCCCATATTAACAGTTGGTGAGATCATGAATTTAGCCTTTGGCTAAATCAGGCTGTCTGCCTGATTTCAGGCCTCTTGTTTCTCAAGTCCTTAACCTCTTGTATGACTTTACTCTCCTTTTTTGGTGACACTTTAACACTGTGTCATCAGCTTATTTCATTAGTGCTGTCCTAATGTGTGCCAGGGTACACAGGAAAATACTAAATGAAATCAACCCCGAGGTTAACCTTTGAAAAACTCACTTTTGATTCTTCCTCAACCCTAATCCAACGCTGAGACCTCGAGCTCCCCAAAGTGGCATCTTTAGTAACCTGTGAAAAATACACAAGTGGAAAACTATCTCTCATGGCATGCCAAGGTGATTGAGGCGGCCAATAACTCATTAAGGGGTTTTGGCAAGATGAAGTCAACCAATAAGCTTTTTTCAGAAAAAACCCACATCACATTGCTGTTGGTAAAAGCGATCAAGGGCTGCTGCTGTTGTGGGATTTTTTTTCTCCAGTCCTCCTAAAGCTTGTCTTGGAAGCCCACAGTATTCTCCTTGGCCAACCCAAGCCCATGGATCTCTTTTTTGGACCAGCTGGGAAGACACTAATCAGTTCTGGCTTTGCTGTGTGACTACAAACTGCAGGCTAGACATGACAAAGCTAAGCAAGGCTCCCAAAGGGCCAGAGCTCTGCTGATGCAAATAATGACCCTGCTGACTTGAAGAGACAGAATAACAGTAAGGAATTTCATCCAGGCAAAGTACACATGGACACCACCAGTCTCCTGAGCCTTGTCTTGACACTGCTCAGATGTGGCAACACACCTGAAAGCTTTTCCCAGGAGATCTGATTTGCTGGAGAGGATCACCTTGGTTGCACAAGTGTTTTTTTCATTTTCCTGCAGAATTTCAGTGCCAGCACATACTTGTCTGTGATGTAATTTTTTTCCATTAATAAATCTGCAGACCCTGCTGGATACCACTGCTGTTATGTTTGCAAAATATCACAATGCTAATGGAGCCCTGCTCATCTAATGTATCCTGACAATCTCAAATTTTGGCCTCCTCTGTTGGATTTTCCGAGGTCTTTAAGCATTCCACGCTCCTTGGACAAATGGACATCTTGTTAAAGCTGCCACGCTTCATTTCTGATTTGGCAGATGTTGTGACCTTACAGTGGAGTGGAGAGGTACCCTTGTGCTTGCTTTTAACACCCTCAATCAGACGCCGGATTCCCCTATTCCAGGGCTTGCCTCTAATATAAATGTAATCACATTTTCCTTCCCAGGACACAAAAACATCCATTTCATTATGTAAAAGAGGTTCCTCAAGTACACCACCACCAGTCTGAACAGCTGATTGCTTGTTCTGATTCTCAACAGTTGGGTTTTACAAGAGGGTTTGGTTTAAGAGCAGCACAGAGGGAAAATTGTATCTTTTAGGGTGTGCTCTGCACAAAGCAGCCTCCTTGGACACAGGATACTGGAGAATGAGGGGTGTATTATTCACTTAATAATAGAGCCCTTTAAAACTGGCATGGGATACTCAGTGTTGTCCGACTATCATTTATCACAGTCATGACTTTCAGACAAAACCAGCCTCGCCCTTGTGTTGCTTGTTAAAATAAGTGTTTTATTTTCAGTGTTTCATTTGCACTCACTGCTCTCCACAGTGCAGCCAAAACCAACGTGGTTTGAACCATTATTTCAAATTTATCTGGACAAATTATCTATGTATAGTATTTTTATAACAAGATGGCTTATTTTGTCTATTTAAAATAAAAAAAAAATTACTGTGCATGTCTGGAATGCAGGGAAAGAGAAGGATTTCTTACACTGCAGAGCACATTCAGTGAGTGATTTGAAATCTCTCTGCAGTCATCCACCAGCATGTTCTCTTCCAGTTTCTCTGCTTTAGTATTTTAATTCTTCCTTCCCTCCTCCATCTTTCTTTTCTCCTTCCCCTGTACTTCCTTTGTCTATTTCTTCCTTTCTCCCCTGCCTTGTTTCTTTCTTCTCCCCCTTTCCCATCTTTCCCCTGGATTTCTTTTTTCTCTCTGTTTCTTCCTTCTCCCTTTCTCCCAGCCATTTTTTTGTCCTTGACTTGTATTTCTCTTCCCCTCTCCTCCCCCTTTGCCCCCCCAGATTTCTATTTCCCCTCTATTTCTTCCTCCCCTTCCCTTCTGCCTTTCCTTTGTCACCTCAGTAGCCAGTTTTTGGACAAAAAAAACCTGCCTGCAAGGCTTTCAGCCGGGCGGGCAAACAGCACTGATGCAAATCCTACTGCACCCCTGAACGGGGAAATTCCTTGCATGGATACCGTGATGCAGCTGCACAGGTGGCCAAAATCTCTGGGTAACAGGGGCCTAAAAATAAGGCACTGCCCCGCCTCTCTAGCCAGAATTCCTCAAAGGGCAGGGGCAAATGCGAGGATAAGGGCTCAGGGAATGAGTTATGGAGAGCCTGAAAGGGTGGTAGTGCTAAGCCAGGGCTTGGGGAGGTGAAGAAGGGAAGCCTGAGGGATATCTAGGAAAACCAGACCCAGCGAGCTTTGCCTCCAGGGTGAGAGCTCAGTTTAAAGCCCTTGTACTGCCAAAGCAAAAAGCAAGTACTTTTTAATCTACTTGTGTGGGGTCAGAGTAAACCTGACACCAAATCTGAGGGTGTGATGCGCTCTGCTGCCCAAGCAAGGTGGGGAACTCATCCATCTGCTTCTGCTGACAAAATAATAATTTGATTCTTGCAAAGATAAACAGTCCCAGGTGCAAGGAGCAGCATCGATGCAGTATCACTACCCAGTCAGTCTGAGGATGACTCAAATCTCAGGTGTTGTACATGAAAACTGACAATAAATACTGAGTGGGCAAGTGTTGCTTATTATTTCAATGAAGTTTAAGTCGATGGTAAAATTAAATCCTAAAGATTAAATGCAGCTTTCTGGTCAGAAGGGAGTGGGTGGGATTTGTAGCTCCTTTCCCTGTCTATGTAACAATGTGAGCTTGAGCCACTTTAATTCATATTTAGGGAACTAGCGTGAAAATTGAGGTGTAGGGGCTGTGGCAGGAATCTCAGAAAATACATGTACCTTGTCAATGTGAATTAATTAAGCACTGATGTACTTGAAATTAAAATTAATCACATCCACTTATACTTAGTAGGAAAATTCATTGTTGAAGAGACCCCACAGGGCTATGAAGATGTGTAAGGGGTCAGACACAAGGAGTCTGTTTCTGTCCTGCTCCCCCTCTATTTGGGACAGAGGAACCCCCCAGCTTTACAACTGGAAAGGTTTTGATGCCCATTTCCATGATTTCTGGTAAATTTATTGTGTCCAGTTCTGGGCTCCTCAGGACAAGAGAGGCAGAGCTCTTGGAGGGGGTCCAGCAGAGGCTGGAGGAGATGAAGGGATTGGAGCATCTCTGAGGAGGAAAGGCTGAGGGAGCTGGGGTTCCTCAAGAGGAGCCACAGCTGAGAGGGGACCCCTGTAACATGTGTAAATATCCAAAGGATGGATATTTCTATATCTGGATATTCCAGAGCATGGACCAGGCTCTGCTCCACGAGGCCCAGCAGTGGGACACGAGGAACAGGCAGATGCTGATGTCCAGGAGTTTCACCTGAGCAGGAGGCAGAAATTCTTCCTTGGGCAGTGACCAAGCAGTGGACAGTGTCCAGGAGGCCTTGGAGTCTCCCTCACTGGGGATATTCCAGAGCGATCCTGTGCCCTGTGCTCTGGGATGACTCCGCTGGAACAGGGAGGTTGGACCAGATGACCCTTTGTGGTCTTGTCCAACTTGACCCATTCTGGGATTCTATCGTTTCCTACAGCATGGCAGGGAGCCCAAGGACCCCAGTGGGAGGGGGGTTGGTCCACAGTGGGGCTGGGGGAGTAGGAAGGGGACCCCACACATCCCAGTTTTGGGTGGTGAGGAGAGTGAGCAGGGACCATCCCACAAACACATTCACATTGATTTTGGATAGTGAGGACAGCGAGCAGTGTCCCTTAAACACTCCCCCCCCCCCCCAAATTCAGGTGGTGAGAGCAGAGACCCCCAAACACACCCCAGTTTTGGGTGGTGATGGGAGTGAGGAGGAATCCCACAGACACCCCAATTTTGGGTGGTGATGGGAGTGAGGAGGAATCCCACACACACCCCAATTTTGGGTGGTGATGGCAGCGAGCACGGACCCACACACCATCTGGGGCGGTGAGGGCAGCGGGCGGGGAGACCCAGACACAGCCCGGGCTCGGTGTCAGGGCAGGGGGCAAAGAGCCCCAAACACAGCCCGGGCTCGGTGTCAGGGCAGGGGCAAAGAGCCCCAAACACAGCCCGGGCTCGGTGTCAGGGCGGGGAGCCCCAAACACAGCCCGGGCTCAGTGCGGGGGCAGCGGGCGGGGAGCCCCAAACACAGCCCGGGCTCGGTGTCAGGGCAGGGGTAAAGAGCCCCAAACACAGCCCGGGCTCGGTGCAGGGCAGCGGGCGGGGAGCCCCAGCCGGGGTTCGGGCTAGCGTGAGGCGGCCCATCCCCTCAGGGCGGGGGGCGGCGGCGCATGCGCGGGGCGGGGGGCGGTAACGGCGGCGCCGGCGGAGGCGGCGGAGGGAGCGGGAGGGTCGCTCGGGCCCGGCGGGCAACGGGTCCGGGTTCGGCTGCGCTCCGGGCTGGGCCGGGACCGCCCCGCCATGGGGACGCCGGGCGCCGGACGCAAGCGGCTACCGAACCGGGAGCGCCTGACGGCGGAGGACGATGCGCTCAACCAGATCGCCCGCGAGGTTAGCGGCGGGAGGCGGCATCCCCCCTTCTCCCTTCTCCATCCTCCTCCCCTCGCCTTCCCTCCACGGGCTCCCCCGAGCGCCGCGCAGGCGCCCCCGGCACCGCGGCGGCTCAAGGGCGAGGTGGGAGCCCTGCTTCACCCCGCCTGTGCCACCGTCCCCGGGCGAGGTGGGAGCCCTGCTTCACCCCGCCTGTGCCACCGTCCCCGGGCGAGGTGGGAACCCTGCTTCACCCCGCCGGTGCCACCGTCCCCGGGCGGGGTGGGAGCCCTGCTTCACCCCGCCGGTGCCACCGTCCCCGGGCGAGGTGGGAACCCTGCTTCACCCCGCCTGTGCCACCGTCCCCGGGCGAGGTGGGAGCCCTGCTTCACCCCGCCTGTGCCCCCATGCCCGGGCTCCGTGAGGGACGGGCGTGCGCTGCCGGGGCCGCCCCGCTCCAGCCCCTCCGCAGGGGATGTCCATCGCCACTGCTGCTGAGAACCGCTGCCATTGGTGTTAACCACTGAAAATAGGCCGCTCGGGTGTGGTATGGATAGGTATAAATCATAGAATCACAGCGTGGTTTGGGTTGGAAGGGATCCCAAAGATCATCTCGTTCCAAGCTCCCTGCCGCGAAACACCTTCCACTGGAGCAGGTTGCTCCGAGGCACATCCAGGCTGGCCTGGAACGCTTCCAGGGATGGGAGTGAAAAATTAAAACCAGAATACTGCAAGGTGGTGCTGGGTGTGGGCATAAGTGACCCCTCTAACTTGGAAACGGATTTTTATATTGCTGCCCACCAGATGCTGCATTGTGCTCAATGTGACTTTAACCTTCTAAACCAGCTGATTGCTGATGCTTCCTGCCTCCTTATTCTTACGCACGCTTAAATTGGTTCAGTGGTAACAAAGGTAATGTGAATTTGGTTTTTTATGTTTACTAAATCTGACAAAGTCTCTTCCCCATCCTTGCTGTGGCCATCCTCCAATGGGGGAAAGGGGCATAAGCAGCCCTGAGGTTCTTCTCTGGTAGGAAACCCACAAGAACGATGGAGAGGAATATCCTGGAGTTTACAGGAGCAGGTAGGACAGGACAAGGGGGAATGGATTCAGACTGAAAAAGACCAGGGTTAGATGGGATATTAGGGAGAAATTCTTCTTCCCTGTGAGGGTGGGGAGGCCCTGGCACAGGTTGCCCCGAGAAGCTGTGGCTGCCCCATCCCTGGAAGTGTCCAAGGTCAGGTTGGATGGAGCTCTGAGGAACCTGGTCTGGTGGAAGGTATCCCTGCCCATGGCATGAGGTTGATCTGAGGTCCCTTCCAACCCAAACCATTTTGTGGTTCAGTGTCTGAACTGCTCCAGTGCTGCTGCTAAAAGTGGCCATCCTCTTCCCTTAGCATGGGTTATGTGTGTCAGCCCACCAGGTGTTGGTGTGACCTCAAGATGGGTTACAAGATAAATTACTCTTCTGGAAGAGTTTTAGGTCTCTCTTGGTTTCCTTTCCTGATCCAGAGCTGCGGCAGGATCAGGTGAATGCTAATGTATGGCTTATTTTTGGTGGCACTGGCTGGTAGGTTGAGGCTCTGACATTGTGCTCCTCATTACCACCGGTGCCTTTCCAGTTGTTGTGCACCATTTTATGGTGGTTTGTAGCATCTTTGGAGTACATCCAGCAGAGTTTTGTGTGAGTGATTCAGTGTGTTTTCTCTGAAGGCAGATTTTTGTGGCAGGGTGATGAGAAGGTTCCCAAGGGTGGAGTTTGAGGTAGGAGGACAAGAATGTCTCATGCCCTGGATATAAGATAGCAAGTAAGAGTGATTGTGCTGTCTGCTAGAGTCATGATACTATCCTAAGAATTGTTTTGGGATGAGGGTTTGAATTCCACAAATGTGTCCCGACTGTGCTGTCATTTGATCAAGGAAGACATTAGTCTAACAAGGAACCCAGCTGCTCTTTTCTGTTGCACGTTTTTCTCCCACTTTCTCTTTTCTTTATCTTAGATCTGCTTTTCACTGCATTGTGTAATGGTTTGAGGACTCAAATATTGTGGTGGTTTGTGGCTTTTTTTTCCCCCCTTCCTTCTCCTGGGGTTTGTTTAAAGGACAACTCCATTTGCTCAAAAAGCCCAACACAAGCATGTCTTTTATCTTTTCCCTTGAGTGCTAAAACTGTGAACTGCCAAGTTCAAGGTTCAGCATTTTCCCATATTATTTTATCTATTTGCATTACTCTGTCTTGGAGCACTTTAATTGTTTAGTTGTTTAACTGCCTGTTCTCCACACAAAGGATCCCACATGAATCCTTCTGTATGATTCAGAATATGCCAACTAAGTCTTTTGTCTCTCCTTAGCAGGGATGTTGAGAGCCTCCATGTTAAGAAGGTGGGAGGGTTACTGATATTTTGGCTCTTCCAGCCTTCCTCACAGGTGTTTAGGCAAAGCTTGGGCACAGACACATTGCTTTTGCACATAGATTTTTCACTCCTCTCTTGGCTTTGTTGTCCAGAAGCCAGAGGTGATGGCAAGTTATTTGCAGATCCTAGAGTCTCATTTTCCCTGTGTCCATATGGGAGCCCAAGAGAGCATACAAACTAGACTGATTCACAGAGGTACCTTTTATTTTGTGGTTGTCAGGATATTTTGACAAACCCACCGTTCTCACTTTACTACGTGCTCCTATAAGAAGACAGCAAGACTTGCAAGGACTTTGTGAAACTCCTGGCATTTGAACATAAATTTGTTTGGATTTGCAACTGAGATGTCTTGCTCTGTGTCTTGCAGAGCCCAGGAGAGAGACTGGTGTGGTGAAGAGGGCAGTGAGAGCAATCGTGAGGGGAAGTAATGGAGCAAGAGGAAGGAAATTGTGAGACTGAAGCATCTTGTAGTAACAAGGATTTAGTAGCAATATCAGTCATGTTAATCAGGAGTAGTTTTAATGTTTCAGGCAGTTTCTGAAGTAGTTGATCACCTTGTCTAGAGCTATTCAGAGCAGAGGTAGAAGATGCAGATCTCTTCTATCAGGAAAGGGTAGTGCTGCACCACCAGATCCGTCTGCAGCGTTTGACAGGCATGGTGATTAAGTGGATGGCAAATATGTAAATATAATTAACACGAAACATGGTGTTCTGAGTTTCTAACAGACTCACAGGCTGCCACTCACAGGATTTGCTGTTCACACACCTGGCTTGTGCTGCTGAGCTTGTTTTATCTCAGGCGTCAGCGCAGCCGATCAATGATCGGCTTCTCTGCTTTCAGGCTGGCCTCCACACCAGTAGATTATTCTGTGTTTAGGTCAATGGAAACTTTTGGGCTCTTTCATTCCCCTCGGTGAGTACATGCCAGCAGTGTTTGCAGAATCTAGCAGTTTGATAGTGCTCAAGGTCTGTGCCAGCAGAGCCATGGGAGCTGTGGCTGCGTGCTGTGCTCTCATCTGTCGGGACGGGGAAGGCACAGTCCTGCCCAGCTGAACCTTCCAGGAGCTGCCTTCCTGCTTGGATTAGATGGCTTTGATGTGATTACTTGAGACATTGTTTCTAAGGAAATATTTTTTTTTGCTAACTTCCACTCAGCTAGCTGCAGTAAAAATTGTTACGTGAGCAATTTTGCAAATCCAGCAAAGAGCTGTATAAATGAGATATTTCTCTTGTAGGCAGATAATATTAGTTACTGTTTTTTATTTTCTTGAATGAGGAAGGACAAGGTCAATTTCTTGTTTGTATTAGGAATGTAATTGACACTTTGTTTTGCCACAGTTTTGGAGACAGATGTGTATTGCACCGCTCAGAAAAATGATTCTGCCGTGTGTCCTCTCTATGCTAGAAATGTTCTTCATCCACCATTTTACAGAGCAGAGCTCTTTAGATAATAATTTGAAATCAGTAATTCAACACTATAATTTATTTTTATTGTTAAAGGAAGTAGTTGCGAGGTTGTGTCTTCACTCTTTGTACACTTTATGTCACTTTCAAGAAGTCACCTACATCTTTGTGGGTACATAGTTATTACTTTTATAAAAACTAGCACAATCCATTTATGGACCATATTTATGGACCATTTATTTCAGTGAAGCAATCACTTTTGGCATTGACCTGTATTCTTAGAGATTCAAAAACTGGGATGTTGCACTGCTATGAAGGAGCGGAAAATGTTGCTAATTAGAAAAAGCTCAAAATGCAAATGATACCAGCCAGCCAGGTTTAATGGTTACAGTAGGAAGGCACTAAGTAACTTCAACAGGCTAAATTGGAGTTTAGGGACTGGTGAAGAGATGCTATCATGGTTGAATGTGGAATCTGTTAAATTGAGGGGTTAATTTGAGGGAGAAAACTCGGTTTTATACAGCAGTTTGGGTGACTTCCATAACTAGAGATGGAAACAATTTGGTACAAGTTGAAGCTAAAGCAAGCAGAGTGGCTATTTGTATATAGGAACACAAGCCACACAAACTTTATTGAACTGTTATGCAAACCAGAACATTTAAAGCAGTGTGTTCCCTAAGGATATACTCCCTTAGGATATAATTCCCTATGTGTAAGATCTGGGTGACTTGTTAGTGTAGGGGTGGAATTTTTGAGCAGTATTTAGCATTACAGATGTGTGAAGGCTTTTGTAAGCTGGGTGGAAGTTCCAAGAGAAGCCCTTAGAAAGAGCCTGGCTTATGTAGCATCAGTACTTGACTTATTTTTTTATTGCAGTACTTCCTGCCTTTAGGAGTGTTAATGTATGATTCAAACAAATGATCTGAGAAAAGCATGTCTGGCTTTTCTGTTCTAGAACAGAAAATTTTGAAAGCAAGGGATGCTCTTGGAGGGGCTTGACTCAGCCCGGCTGACCTAAATATAGGAAGGAAGGAGGACTTTGTAGGCGATGCTTGCCAGTAGGGCGTGGGGAATTGTTCCAGATTTGAGATGATTTTATGTGGCAAATATGCTCTGCATCAAACGTTCCTTTTTCCCCAATGCTCTGCATCCATATATCCAACAAATGGTGTTGGCATCACTTACAGTCTCCCCAAAGTAGAACTGGGAAGGAGCAGTTTAAAGAAGTGAGATAAAAACCTGAAGACCCATCTCATGTTGGTTAAATGGGTGACTAGAGGCTGTCTTACAATCTGCCTCTCAGCTTGAAATAATTAGTTGCCTTTTTTGTGTCCGGTGCCTGGCCTGAGTCCCCTTCAGCTGTTCTCTTGCTGTCTGAGGAAGCAGCTGTTTAGGAACTGTGATTCCTGTTTCAGTCAAGCAAGGGACTACTGCGAGGATTAACAGCATGGGAAGCCCAGCCTCTGTCCTTGTGAGCCCAGATGCTGAGCTTGGCTGCAGGATGTAGCACTAATCATTACCTCATCTAGAAGGATGTTTTTCCAGGCCTGTTGCTGGATAAAGTTGGAGCTCAAACGTGCTTGCAAGGCTTTCAACACTGGGATCTTTTTTTTTTTTTTCATCCTTTGCTTGCAAGGAGCATAATCCACATAGTATTTTGGGCTTGTGAAGCAAGGTATTTGTCCCTCCTGTCAAATCAGCAGTGAATCTGTCTAGCTAGACTGTAGCACTCGTAGGCAATCCTTAAAATAGCAGCTCTGAAATATCAGCTGTTGTCTCGCTGGTGCTGAAATACTTTTTGGGGAGAAGCTGCCCATTGGAATGTGGAGGGGAGGGGGTGAGGGAGCTGCAGTAAACCAAATTTTCCTTCAGAAAGGTGACTTTGAGGGTTTATATTAATCCCCAGAGAAGGGGAGGTGCATGGTTACTTCAACACCAGAAGCAGAGAAAGCTCCCTGATAACTCGTGCTCTTGCACCTCTGAATCCACCAGTGACACAGCTGGCCTTGCATGTAGTAGAAAAATAGCTGATTTTTGGGCTTCATCACACAGTAAAGATGAGGGAAGTGCGTAAGGGCTTCTTTTCAGAAGACATTTGTAGCCTTTAACTCCCAAGACTCTCTCCTTTCCTTCACCTTATTTTAGTTATGGAACAAGAAGTAGGCTGAAGAACTTTCCTGGCTAATGCTGGGAAAATAAACTGGTGTGTGCACTGAAATGAGAACAGTACATCAGGCAAAAATATATTTCAAAAGCATCCTTATAGGGCTGCCTTGGTGTAGAAGTAGTAGGTTGCAAGAAATGTAAGGCAACTCTCAAAGGCCTGGCTGCAGAAGATTTAGCTGTTGAAATTAAAGCTTGGTGTAGCACAATAAATACTAAATAAGGCAGTGCTTCAGTGGAAGGCATGTGATGGTTTTAGCTGTGCAGGAAGAGCCCCGCAGTGCTTGCAGTGTGCAGATGACTTCAGGTAGCTGAATTGATTTTCTGTTATGTAGGTGTGGTAGTTCTGCTCATGCTGTTAAAAACTCACGGTTTTGAGGGTCTGCAGAGAGGGTACAAAAGTCTGTGAAAACACAGAAATATCACTTTGATGCTGGCAGGAATGTGCCAGAACTGTGCCCACTGGGCGAGTTTGCCAAGTGTCCTCACCTAGACCTCAGCACCAAAGGCATTTCTGATTAATATTTGGATGGTTTCTTGTTCTGCCTTTAAACAAACTTAGCTAAGTGGCATGAGGTGTGAAGGGCAAGGCTTGGAAGCATTTCCTAGTGAGCAGAGCTAGGAGCACTTTTGTGGCCTAACCAGCTGAGAATTTTGAGTGTTGAGAGTGGAGAAGATGCAAACAAACTCTGACTAATGCTGCTGTTTCCAAAACTGAGCGTTGCTTGTTTTGGGATGTGGATGTGTGCCTAAACCAAAAACTGGGCAGAAATGGGTGGGTCCCTGGCTAAATGAAGCAGTGTCCTCCCGATTTGATTTGCACTCGAGCATCCAGCCTGTATTTCTGTGCTCTGTTCGTCCATCTCCTCAATGTTTCATGTTTTCCTGTAAGTGAAGTTCTGAGTCACTGTGTGCTACTTCAGGGTGTGGAATTCAAGGAGAGATGGTTGTCTTCAAATCGTTTGGAAAGATGTTGGCTTTAATCTCAGACATAAAAATGTGCAAGTTTTAACAAAACTATCTATTGCTGGGTTGAAGAAGGAGGGATGTTTTGGGGTTTGTATATACTTGAACATAAAGGGCACAGCTCTGGTCTAAAACTTCAAGTGACTAGTTCTGACTTGAAAGTTTCACTGAATACATTGAAATAACTTTTGCTAATTTAAGGACTTAAGATCCTGTTCGATGCCAAGAAAAATGAGCGTCTGAGCTAATTGCTCATTAAAAATGTCTGACCTAGAACTGGGAAGTTGATTGCTTTGGGGAGTGCTTTCAGTAGGAAATAGCCTGGGTGTGATTGGAGGAGGAGTGGATTTGCTCAGTGGCATCTGCTGTGCCCTTCTGTGTGCCTGTGAGCCAGCTTGGCTTGGGCCGTGGGTTTATCCACCTAAACACCCCTGCAGCTTCTCAGAGTTGAGCTGGAGACAAGGAAAGTGATCTGAAAGTGCCAAATCCCATCTCAGATGTGGTGAGGAATGAGGAAGCCTCTTCATTTCTTATTGCTTCTATTTCTGGCTGGTTTATCACCTCTCTTTCCTCCTTCCTGCACACTGCTTTTCTCTGCAAGAGGAGAGAGCTTCTGTCATACAGATTAACCCTCACATTAGGCTTGCAAAAGCACCTTGTGCCTTCTGCTTCTCCAACACTTCATGAGCTCCCATGCTCCTGGAGACGATATTTTGATTTTATTTTTGTGTTATGTGTTGCTGCACTAGAAATCTGAGGCTTTGGTAAACCGTAATTGCCAGGTGCACCACCGTGGCCATGTTCCTATTTTTAATAGCTGGTAATTAGGGATGAGAGTCTTGTTATCCTTGGCATGGGAAGAAATGCAAAGCCAGTAGTTAGGACTCAGGGCTGCAGTTTCCTTTCCTTTTAGCTGTTGGAAGGTTTATGTGAACGAGACTGGAATATTCAATTTGTATCCAAACTTCTGTCAAAGAAATAGCAAGATGGTATCTCCAACTGGCTTCCTCGAAAATAGAGCTGGGCTTTTCCTACATGATGTCATTACTTACAGTTTTTTGGATGTAATTAGCATCAGATTGATTTATGTCTCCCAGAACAGCTGAGTTTACTGGAAGAGAGTTCCACAAAAGGAGTTTATTTGTGTGCTTGCTGGTGTAGCTCTTTGGGCAGTGACTTGTGTGTTAATATTGCCTGCAGTGCAGTGGTGATGCCTCTGTCCCACTGATGATTCTCTGCAAACCATTCCCCAGATGCTCTGCTCAGATAGGGAATGTAAAGGAGTAATGTTTCTTCCCTCCTGTTTCTGCTTGTGCGTATCTTGTGACCTTTCCCTTTGCCAGCATCTGATTTAAATTTAATATTACTTTTTTCCCCTTTGCCCTCCTCTTTTGAGTACTTCCTACGTCCCAAAATAACCTTTCTCTAATCCCACTGAATACCATGTTTAGTTGAGTCTGTCTCTTGTGTCTGCCTTTGCCAGCCCTTTCCAGTAGGCAGAAATGGAATACAGGAGGATCTGGCACGCTAAAAGCTGGGTCAGGTTTTTAAACTCATTCCCTCAGGTCAGATGGATTTCAGGCATCCCTACTTGGGTCTTCTAATTATGGAGCATTTATCAGCTAACATGCTGGGATGACAGGAGAGCAAGGAAAGGCTCTTGGTGTGCCTCACATGCAGAAAAATCCCTGGGCTCTGGTCTCCTATCGGACTCTTGTAGCTTCACATTTTTTCCCTTTTAAAACACACGTTACTTTGGAGTCAGATAGTGGAGATATGTCTGTTTTTATCAGTGCCAAAGTGCTGCAGTCTTCACACAAACCCATGAAATTACATTTGCTTCTGCTAACTACAGAGGAAACAGCCTACTGCTTTGGGGTTTGGTTTTTTTTTTTTTTTTTTTTAAATTAAATCTGTATTTATGTTTTATTTCTCTCTGATCGCAAACTTGAAGTTCTTTCAGCAGACTTGCCAGGAAAATAGTAGATACAACTTCATGTGCTCTTAGTAAAAAAATCAACTTTTTGGATGCTCTACAACCCCTATTTCTTCACTGTGCAACTGTGCATTTCCCATAATCTGTTTTCCTTAAAACATCCGTTCTCCCATATGAAAAAGTGTGTGTTGGTCTTGGTTTGCTTCCTTTGCTGCATGTTCTGCTGGGCTCTAAGAGGATTTACACTGACAAATATGTTGAACCAACATCTGCTGAAAATGAAAGTGGGCTTTTGGGACATGCTTTGTGATACCCAAAGGTCATGCTGCTCTATTGTCTCTTCCACATGAAATTGAAATCTGCCCTGATGTGAAATGTGTGCATTGGAACAGTGATGTGACCTAACCTTTACATGAACCGTGGAGGAATCCAGGGGCTCTGGGAAGTAGTGTGGATACAAGAGATAATGTTGGTATATGTAGAGAATGTCACTGTTTTATTTATAGAGGGTTACACTGTGTTTTTAGGAATATTTGTGCATTCTTGTTTAATTACCCTAGGGGAAAAAATTATTATTTGGTGAACTGGAGCAAGTGAAGAAAGGTTCTCTGTATGTGCTGGTGAAATGCTTTTGTATCACTGATGGGATAAGCATATCCTGTCAAATTGAGTAATAATTTTCAGTCAAGAGGTAACCCAGAACTTTCTGTCTAACCAGTCTACAAATTTAGCAACAGAAAATAAAGATCATTTGGTTTGCAGTGCTGTTACAAAAATCTAGCCTCATTTGTTTAGGGGAGACTGAACCTGTTAGAACAGAAACAAGCTTTTTAGAGGTCTGAATTATCTAGAGATGCTTCTCTGGGGTCTGCTGCCTGTATTGCTGGCTGCACAAGGCTCCTCTTTCAGTCTTCCCACTATAAAATCAATTCAGTGCAACCAAAAAAGTCTTCTTGCTCTGTGAGTTATAGCAGTCAGGTATAAACCCCTAAGGAATAATGTTTCTGAGATTCCTTGCTGCACCTCAGGAGCTGGTAGAAAACCTTAAGGGAATTGGGGTTTCATTGTAATTCCCTCTAATAGAATGTGATTCTCCAAGGGCTAAGCTTTTTCTGCTGGCCTGTCCCATTCTCTCACCACTTGTTTCTTTGCCATTTTTCAAGCACAGCTGCTTCTGACCTTAAATTTACAGGTCTGCACAATTTGAGCGTTAAATAGATTGTGTGACTGAGGATACAAGTTGTCATTCAGTCTGCTGGTGGTAAAGGCTGCTAGGGAAAAAGGGAGCAGGCAAAGGAAGGAGCTGCCTTGTGCTGCTGGTGGATGGATTCCAAGTGGCATTCTGTGATTTCCAGAATTCCAGTAAAATAGCTGTGAAGGTCACTCTTGCTGTACCCCTGGACCAGGTGTGTGTAGCCCAGTAGCACATTTCAAACTGAATTAATTTGTTAGTGGGAGGGTTAGGACACAGATTCTCCAGGTAATCCATTACTGCTCAGCCCCAGTTTGGAGGCAGTAATCCTGTCCCACCCCCACACAAAAGCTGTCCAATCGTTTCTCAAACAATGCTGTTTTTTTAGCCCTAATCCCAGTTGAAGGGTGGTTCAGAGCCATCGCTGAACTCTGGGCAAGTTCTCTTGACATGTCCTGGCTCTCTCTTGGGGAATTCCTCTTCCCAGGAGGGAGAGGGTTGTGGAATGATAGCAGCATGAGAGGGTAACTCCTGTCCCCCAGCCAGGTAAGACCATCTCACACATTTTTGACCTGGTTGCAGTACTGAGATACGGAGGACAGTGTGGTTTTTAGTGGTTTTTTTGTGTTTTTTTTAAATTTATTTTTTGACTGGTCTCTTAAAATAGCTAGAAAAGTGTGAATTTTTTTTAAAAAACTTGTTCCCTGTGAAATATCCTCTGTGAGCATTTTCTGCAAAGTGAGTGTAGGACTTGGCTCCTCTCCTGGAGAGCCGTAGTTTCAGCACCGTTGCTAAATGTTTGATATTTGTGCTTGAAGGACAGAAAATCCAGTACAGCATGGTGGAGTGGAAGCTGTTATTCATCCTCTGCAGCATCCAGCTGTACTAACAAGAAAAACCCAGCTTTTTTAAGGCGGTTTCTCTGGATTTAGACGCTTCCCCTTATATCGGATTTGCTCAAGGAGGTTGTGGCATCCCTGTGGTGGATGTTACAAATGGAGACTTTCAGCCTGTATTTGAAGTGTTCTGGCTTTCCCTTGGGGATATGGGTAGCCTGAGGGAGAGCTGTGGGCTATTTACTCTAGCAGAATATCTAAATTAACCAGAAGCACAGTCCCTCTGCAGGAAGATGGTACAGTTTGAATAATTCTATGCAACTCTTTCCCACCTGGATCTCTCCAAACACTTGTTACACAAAGAAGTGCTCCAGAGCTTAACAAAAATATATAGCAATGAGTGGCATGAAAAATTACCATTTTTACAATAATTCCCTTGTATTTTATGGGGTTTTTTTATTTTTTTTTTAAATTTTTTTTTTTAACAAGAGTTTCTCCATATGCTGAATTTGAACCATGGCTTGTTTTATATATAAAATAAAAACAGCCAACCCCTGGTGCCCTGGTGACATCTCTTGTAGAGTCCCTCATGCAATATATCTTATATACTGCACTTCTGATTTTCTACAGTGCTTATGATGGCTTCGGGCCCTTCTTTTAGATTTCATACAAAATCAGTGCAGTTGGAGAGGGTGAAAAATCAGTGCCTTGCAGCTTGTAACCATTGCACAATATCCAACAAAACAGCGCATTGTAAACATAATAAAATGGTCTGTTAACAAATTGCTTTATTAACTCTAATCAGTCTAAAGAGCTAAATTTAATTAAATCTGCTTGTAGATGAGAACATTCCACTCATGGAAGGGTGCACTAAAGGTCATCTCCTGTTTTGAATCTTAATGTTTGCATGTGAAAGTTTGTTTTGTTGTTCATTAGCTTGAGGTCAGGTAGCAATGTGCCTTTAAGGATTTATTACCATTAGTTATTTGAAGAGGCTCTCTCTCCTTGCTTTTTGTGAGAGAAATTAGAAATATACCTATAAGGCATGACGAAAACCTTTGTCTATTAGATGTATGTAGTTGTAGGTATTTAACACTTTTTGAAATGCAAGTGCTGTGTAAAAGGAGATGGACCCCTTTGTTCTCATACTTGAATATTGCTGTTTTGAACTCCCACTTATTAAAGTACTTAACTTTAAATAGTAATTTGTTTTTTAAATACCTTGAATTTTAGGTCAATCCTTTCCCGGGCAAAAGGCTCTTAAATGAGGAAAAAGGAGAATATCTATTTTCAGATACATGGTTGGGAAAGGAAAATGCCACTGAGTACAAATGAAACCTTTTTCACTGCTACAAAGTTGTCTTGGACTTATTTTTTTAAAAGGTGGTCAAACAGTATTGAGTGTCCATATTTCTGGGTGGCTTCTACAGCATTATCCCTTGTTTGGACATTTTTATATTAAATTTTGGAAGTAGGCTCTGGACATCTGCCTTACCATGAGAGTGTTCCAACGCACTGATTTTTCTCCTGCTGTCAATGAGCTGTGGGATTGAGGATCAAAACTGTTGCAATGAGAGCTTATCAGAGATAAAATAAAAAATATTTTGACTCCCTAACTGTTCAAATAGTGCTGATAGCAACCAATAATGTGGGATCTGTGTAACCTGGTTTGATTATGCAGTCTGGTCACAGACTTTAAAAGAAATGCTGTGTGGCACCTGAGATGAGGACTGCTGAGCACCCAGTGCTGCCCAAATGCTGGAGGGATACGTGCTGAAGCAGAGAACAGGAGTTCTGGGGATTGGACAGGTTAAAAATCCTTCAGCAGTCATTAGAAAAATTAATTTCACTTGCCTTTTTTACATTAAACTTCAGGAAGTTCCATGAGCTGACACCATGGGCATGGCAGGAAATTCTGCCTGGCAGCCAAAAGTCTCAGTGTCACCTTGGGAAGGCCTGCAGAGTTTTATAAATTTGATCAAATGTTATACCTGTGATATGTTACTGCTGAAAACCTCAGGTGTTTTTATTTCTGTGTGCAGAGTTTGATAAATATGATCAAGGGTAACGTTGTTATGTTACTGCTGAAAACCTTAAGTGTTTTTATTCCTGTGTGGGTTAAAATGCACTGTCTTCTGTGAGTAAATGCACAGTGGTTTCTTGGATGTATTTTTAATATTTAAAAATGAAAGGATGGGCAGGCAAGAGGGGGAGAAAACAGAGGCCACCTGGGGGAAAGGTGAGATGTTGGTAGGGAGCAGCTGATAAGTTCTGATGGCAGCAGGGGTCCAGCTTTGTCACTCCTGCAGGGTTTTGTCTGCTCCTGGCCTCAAATCTTTGTTTCTACTGCCTTGAGTGACATTCTTCTTGAAAGGCTTTGCTAACTGAAAGAAAGTCAATAATGGAGTGTAAGTGGTAGGTGTGATGTCTTTTTTTTTTTTTTTTTTTTTTTTTTTAACAGACTCTGCACTCCTTCTCCTTGAGAATTATGGGGTGCTTCGAAAATAACTCCAAAGGGGGATGTTTTTCTTTCCCCTTGTCCAGGAGAGCTTGGATTCGGCGTCAGGCAGGCTGTATAATTCAGACATACTGTGCACCAGACAGGCAGTTTATATATAGAAGCAACACACTTCTAGTACTCTCTTTAATGTGCTAAGCTTGACAGAATTCCATCTGAGATGCAGTAAGTGGTTGCTCTGGCTGGATTTGCTAGCTGATGAAGACTGGGGGAAATAGGGAAAGTGTGCCCTGGCAAATACGGGAAATGCAGATATTTAACATCATACATTGAATTGTTTCCTTCAAAATATTATGTGTGGTTTCAAAAGGGGCAAAAGTTATGTGATTGATTGATTTATTTGTTTATTGCCGCACTCTTTGCTTTGCTTTTGCCTCAGTTGTACAACAGGAAAGCAGGGATGGAGTGAGGTGAAATATTCATCCTGATGCTGCCAAACCAGGACAATTATATAAATGGATTTAATTTCCAATTCTGTAGTGTTTCAGGGGGTTCTTTGTGAAGTGTGGCTTGATTGTGCAGGGAACACCTTGGAAAGTACAGAAATGAGATTTTTAAATTTAACATAAAGGGCCTAGTTGATAATCTTCTGTGCTTAGTTATTTATTTGATAAAGCTTTAATTGCACAATAGTTTTAAAACCAGTCCTATTTTTATAGTACATGAAAATACTTAGGCAGGGTGGGAGTCAGCAATAAATATTTTTATTCCCTAAAGTGGTGGCACTTGGCCAACTTCTGTGTTCTTACTTATCAGCTGCTGGTCTTAATTCTGCTGAATTAAAAAAAAAAAAAAATTTTTTAATCTCTGAGAAGCAGGAGTAATTATTTATGCATGATTCTTGCTCCTGAGTGTTGTTTCATTAATGAGATGCTGTGATTCCACAGTTCTTGAAAGGAGTTCATTCAGGGGCCTGGCTGTGCCACTGCCCTTTGTGACACCGTGCAACTCAATCAATAGAGATGGTGACTTCAAAGTGTCCTTATGTTTTCCTAAGTTTTATTGAAGATGGAGTTCCTTGAAAGATTATATGGCTGGTAATGCTCAGTATGATACATTTTTTTCCCCATAAAAAATAAATGAAATCGAGCTTCCAGCATAAAGGTCTCTCTTAAATAAAAGATATCCAAAGTGGGGGCTGGATCTGAATACAGCAAGGAATTTTCACTGTGTAGGTTTATCTCCTCATCCTGCTTCGTTGCTTATGCTGTGAGATTACACTGCATAAAAATTAAACCCCCAGACAAAAGAAAAAACCCAAACCCCACACACTTACAGCTTCCTAGAAGTTTGTCAGTCAGTGCTTATTTTAGAAATGGGCTAGTTCAGGGGCATGAGAGAAAATTGTGGTAATGCCACTGAATGCTTCAGTAGTCAGATGTCAAAGCACTCTGCATTTGTTTTGCTTGAATGCCATTTAATGTTGCTGCTTTTAGAAGATAATGTTCTGCTCTCTCACTTTCCTGTGTCCCATGCTGGCATCAGCTGTCTCCATTATGGAATGTTCCAAGTTCATCAAATCCAGAAGTTGCAGTCTTCTTTTTGGTTACTCTTAAGTGAAGGGCAGAAAACAAGAGCCTGGTTTGTTTTGTTGTCTGGTGGCTTTTTCTACCATAGCTGGAAATTCCAGGGGAAAGGGTTATGGCTGGAATGGAAATGGAGAATGAACTTCCCTCACTGGGACATGGATTCAAACCAGAGCAGAGTGATCGATCCTGGCAGAGAACTCTGGGAAAATCTGCCAAATGGCATGTTGCGCACTCTAACAGTCAAAAGAGGAAAAAAGGGAAAATTAATTGATTGTGGGGGGAGAAAATGGAGGAGAAAAAGGAGAGAGGTGTTCTTACACCTTAAAATATCTTTGAAAGCAAATGTTGGTGTTGATTTTACCAGCTACTTGGAAGTTGTGCCATAATTAAGGGAGTGGACATGATCCTGTGTATTCATGCAGGGCACCAGTAAAGAATGAGAGCAGAACCCAGTTATGGTGCATCTTTATCCTCCTTCCTCAATTCCATAGCACTTGCTTCCCTCACTTTTCCTGTTGTTGAAGAGGTGAAGCAGTGCTGGCTCTGGAATGGTGTCACCCTAAGGTTTTGTCTTCCCCTCCCTGCTGCTGACTCACATTTGCACCCAAATGGCAAAGTTAACCCCTTTGAAGGGCAAAAATAATAACTCCTCTGGGAATGCACAGTGCAGGAAAACTGCTGTCCTTTCCTTTTTTTCTTTTTTCCTTTGGAGTTTGGATTTCGCCTCAGTGCTGGAAATGTACTGAGCAGTTCTCCAGGGTGAAGTAGGTCAGAGTATGAACTGTCTCAGTCTCTCTGGTTCAGGTGTCACTGAGCTTTTCTGCTTGCTGGCTAACTTTCAATTCCATTCTGAAACAGATTAGAGGTCGTTGGCAGCTTTTTTTTAATACAGCATCTTAGGTATTAATGAAATGATTGCAGGAAATGCTTTTTTTTCGTTTCTAGAACAAGACCTGTCTTTTCATGCCTGGATGTGGCAAGGTAGGGAGCCAGAGTTGAAGGATTATTGAGATGAATTGACTGGAAGGTTAACCTGGCTGTTGATAATCCTTCACTATTCTGGCTCAGGATGATTTTAATCTAATGTTGGTCTCTAGCATCTGAAAACTATTATAAAGTGATTACATTGGGTGGAATTGGACTTCAGAAACCACAGCCTAAGTTCAGCAGAAATTGCACCAGACCTCCTTTCTGTGAGTATAAGCTCCCTGGTGCAATGGTTATTGCCTTAGGATACTTCTAGAAGACAAGGATGTGTTTAAAAGCAGTACTGATTTACTAGCAAAATGACCTTTTGTGCTTGGCAGTTCTTCTCCTCCTCTAATATGTCTTTTTTCCAGTGCAAATTTAAGAAGTTGTGTCTGTGTGTCCCCAAGGTTGGGCAAGGTTAAAGTATATAACTTTAAATATTTAATTCTGGAGAAGAGACTCAGTAGCATTTATGAATCAGATGAAAGCATAGACAGGACAAGCCAAGAGATTCTTAATAGTTCTGGCTGCTTTTGTATGTAGTGCACCTTTCATCGCTTCTTTTGGACTGGAGTCACTTACATCCAAAATTTTTGGATCCTGGCTCTTATCTTAATGTAACTGCAGCAGTGTTAGACCATGATTGCTTAGCAGTAACCTCCAAGAACTTTTTGAGGAGAAGAGCTGGAAAAGTATCTTGGTAAAAGTTCCGGAGCAGAGCTGTCCCTTCATCTGTTCCTCCCACCCTCAGAGCGACCAAGCTGGACGTGTGAAGTGTGTGCAAGCAAAGGGTGCCACAAATGGCAGCGCTGAATGGGCTGGGAGTGCTCATGTTCACCTATTTCTGGTAAAAATGTGTGGTAAGACAGTGACAAAAACTGCTGTGGAGAGCTTTGCATTCTGGCCGTGGCTGAGGTTTTCTCTCATGCAGGAGGGAAAAAGCTTAGCTCGTTTCTTTTACAAGATTATGTTGCAATCACTCGCCATCTGAAGCCAGAGCTTTGTCAAAAAAGACATTGAAGATGACAGCTGAGAGCTGAAGAACTGGCACACCTAAAAGGGAGGGACTTGTCACACTTGTTGCTGTTCAGATTCTGTGCAGGGTTCTCTGAAGATGCTGCAGATCCAATATTAACGTTCCCATATGGTCGGTGAGAGTGGAGTTTGAGGGACAGGAAATCTGTGTGTGACAACTACAATTGAACCAGCATCTGTTGGACACCTCCCTGTGCTCTCCCACCTTGGCAGCTCCAAGTCCCCCCTTGTTTCTCTTCCTCAAAGGTGGCAGTGTCTGCTTTCCCCATTCCCTGATGCTCGCAGTCATTCCAGTGTCACTCCTTACCTAAAAGCCAGATTTCCTAATTGCTGCAAAATACCAGTCGAGGTCTGAGCCTAAACATATCCCTGATTTTAAATTTATGAAGCATGGCACTCCAAACAGGCGTGGAAGTAAAAAGATTTATATGAAAGCTTAAGAGGAGAGCATCAATTCTTTTCAACACTTCCTCAAAAGCCCATTTTGTATCTCCAAATGAATTTTGAAAGGGCTGTTGCAGACTCATAGTTGCATGCTAAATCTTGTCCACAGAGACATTAATGTTTACCAGGTTCAGCTGCTCATTGTACTGAATGAAGCAGTTCCATCATCCAGAGGGGTTCAGGATGACAGATGATCAAATTGATTCTTTACCAAAAAAAAAAAAAAACAAGACAAAACAAAAAAAAAAACCCTCAAAAAATTACTCAGAGCTTTGATTTGTACTGATAATTATGGCTAAAGACCTCTCTGAGTCTAACAATTAACTTTAATAACCTTATAAATATTCTCCAAATATAATTAAGGGAAATTACATGTTAGGGAAATAAAGATTAAGTGGCTGTGTTGGTGAGGACTAATAGACCCTAGCAGAGCTGTGATTTTCAAACAAGACCTCACAGAGAAAGTGCCAGCTGTTTGGCAGGGATTTCGTTGATACTTGTAGTTCGAGGAGATAGTTTTGTTTATAAACCTTGTGCATCAAAATTAATAATTATGTTGGATAATTTAAGACTGGTCAACAGTAATATTACCAATCTCTGCTTGTATTTTTGAAGTCTTGAAAGGTAGGTTCAGCTTGAACCTGATCTACTCCCCTTACCCTTTTTCCCTTTGGATGGGAAGGGTGAGAGAATCTTCCCCGGAGTCATTCCCAGGCTGGGAGGCACAAATAAGGAAGGGCTGTGTTACATGGGGGAGTTAGGAGAGTTATTTGGAGTTGGTCAACAGCTGCAGCGCCCTGCTCTCGTGTGAATGGTTTCCTTTTTGTCACAGTGCTTATTTTAATGAACTCCATCTGCACAGAGCTCAGTCCATCACAGAGAGCAGCTCATGATCCCTGTGGATGCACTATGGATGCCATGAGTTGTCCAGTCTATCAGGTTTCACATGAAAGCTGGATATGAAAACGAACTCATAATCTGCAAAATTTATTTTGTAGTTAACTCCCTGGGGGTTTGTTGTCATTTGGTTTTAATTTTTTCCTATTTTTCCTTCCCTCCCCTCCAAAAGTCATGATGATAGTGGCTTTTCCTGCTCTGGAAAGTAATTTTTTTTCTGGAATCTCTGGTTTTACGCAGATATTGGTGTAGAAACTTGATGTCCTATCCTTCAACCTCTTGCCAAGACAAGTATGACAAAGGAAATACAGAGTGGGATTATTTTAAGGCAAATTCCATCTGAAATCAAAGAATTTGTTTTAAAACAGAAATAAGGAAGCATAATCCAAACAAAAAGAAGAAAGAGAACTTAGATTTGTTAAGAAGATTTAATTTTTAGCCTCAGCTTGCTCAGGTAAAGTTGCTTCTGTCTGAATCTAAATATATTAAGGATGGCATCCAGAGCTTACTGGGATATATGGTGCAGCATATTTTCCCTTTCTTCTGCCATAGGTTGCACATAAATCCTCAAACAGCTCACCACACCAAAAATAAGGCTGTATAAATATCTGAGCACATGGAAAAATACCTCTCCTGTTGCTAGCACATTAGAAATTAAAGGAATTAGACTGTTTGAGGCACTAGGCGGAGACCTCTTAAATTAGTAACAATTCTCTGAACACAAAAATCCAGGTTTTAGGCAGATTTCTGGAAATGAGCAAGGCAGTGTTGGCACTGAGATGACAGTTCCTAAGTAGTATTTCAGAGGAAGTGTTTGTCTGAGGGCTTGAACAATTTCCAGCAGTTGACATTTTGCAACCAAAAGTGTGCCAAATTAGGTAATTTCCGTTGCTTTTTTGCTTTGTGTTCTGCTTGCTTCTCCTTAGATCACACAGAGAATTCCTGATTTATTCTGTGACTGCCTGAAAGCATGAATTAGTCACCTGATCACTTCTAATAATCTTAAAATGACACCGTGGCAGGGAGTTAATGCCTTAGGCTGTTGCTAGTGGGATCTGTAAACTCTCATCTGCAGCTGTCAGGTCTCTATTGATAAGGAATTGCTGTTGCAATTGGATGCCTGTGATAACAATTAGGATGGAAGAGATGCAGAAGAGAAACTCAGCTGTTAATCTGGGCGTGGTTTGCTGGTGGAGGTTCCTTGGTGCCTCCTTTGGACACTTTGCAATAACGTTCTATCCTCCTTATATTGTGGTGCCCAAAAGTGCAGTAGTCTCTGCACTCAGTAATCTCAGTCTCCCAGGCAGATTTGGGAGCACTCTCAGTGTTTTTCCTGCTAATGAAAAGTTAATACCACCTACTCCCCACAAATCCTGTGGAACAAGAAAGGGAGAGTATTTTACAACTTCCTCTGACTGGCACAGCTAAGAAAGTACTAAAATTGAGGATGCTGCAGCTTCTTGGTCCTGTTCCTGAGGCGTTGCTTCACTTAAAGGTTAAAGATGACTTTAATATCTTAATCATCAGAATACAGGATGTTCATTCTTAGACTTCAGCCACAAACCCCTCGTGTTTAGCTGAGCTGTTTGTGTCTGGTGTGGCTGAGTCTCACTTCTGTTCAAAGGAAGCAAAGTTTCCTGCATGCTCTTGTTCACCTGGTGAAGCAAGAATTCCTTGTGTGTCTCTGGGCAGCTTTTTACAGCATGTGTGGCTTTTGTCACTTCCATCCCTGAAGCTGGGGATAAAAACATTCTTTCAGGTGAAATCAAGTGTTCATGAAGAATTTAGCCTGTATAGATTCTGCTCTGTAGGACCTAACTTCCGTTGCTCCCCGGGCTGTGGATGCTTAGACAGTGGGGTGACATTATTTGGTTGTTTTCATGAACTTGTCCTTTTTCTGTTTGTAATAAACGCTCTGCTCAGGTGTATGAACAAACTAAGTGTCAGCTGGCAAAAATAAAAACTAATGCTAAACACGGGGTGAGAATAAAGGGATTGTGAGTGGATTAACCAGGATTTTGCTGGAGAACTGGGTTAGAAATTCACTGTATCATGTGCCAAGGTTCCTGTCCAGTTGAGTTTGCTGAAATGTTAAATTTTAAAAATTGCAAAACTAAAACAATGATAGACCCTGCTGTACTAATGGTGTAGCTGATGGGTATTTCAGATTTTTATATAGGCTGTTGTTGATGTTGGTTTAAGTTTAGATTTGGAAAAATCAAGACACTGCCCATTTTTAAATGCAGTGTTCTGTAAATACCTGTGTATTAGCAAAATTTAGTAACTTAAGACCACTTCATCCCTAAGTCCTCTGGAGGAGCATGAACACTTTGAAACCTATAAGAACACTTTGAAACTTATCCGCTACCAGTGAATTTGAAACAAAAACCTAAGGCTCAGATCTGTGAAAATAGTTTCTTGATATCTAGCTCACAGTGACTTTAAAACCCCATCTCTGTAGTTGTGTGCATTTTTTTAACATCATGGTCATGCAGTTAAGGGTCAACTCAGAGACCTTGGAGTGGTCTCCCTCCACTGTGGCTTTGTCACATCAGGGCTGATGTGAACATTGCACAGATCCTGGTCTTGTGTTCTCTGAGTGCTTGAAGGAAATGACTCCTGTAGGTTTGCATCCTGAAAACCTGTTTATGAGTATCTGAGGAAAAAGGTTCATATTTAAAAGGTTGAGTCTCATAATTTCCAGTCTGAGCAATGGTTGGTAACAGTGGTGACAAGAAGGGAAAAAGTAATTTAAAAGTACATTTTAAAGTAATGAAAAAAAGGAATGTCTCAATAAGTTTTTGTATTCCAGTTTCTCTTGGAAATGGTTTCCTGGAAAGCCTGGTGATGTGTAGATGGACCATTGCTTGGGAAGCTGGGACTGAGAATGCCTGGGGGAGCTGCAGTGTGAGTCCAGTGAAGTGGTCTTTGAGCGTTTTAGTGAACACTTTTTTAAAGATAAAAAAAGCACAAGAACTGTGCCGAATTCATGATGAAACGCCCCTTGTAGCACATAGGGTTTAAATGTCACTGTGAGGCATAAAAGTCTTGGTTTGAGGAGAAAAGACTATTTTTGTTCAGCTTGTGTGCTAGAAAAAATGTGGTCACATAACTGTCAATTCTGATGCTTCTTTAAGATCAGGAATATAATATTCCACTTATATTTAGCAGAACTATGGCTCTGTGTGAACGCTTGAGCGTTTGTTCTTTTTGTAAAGGCTATGGGCAGCTCAGTGGGATTCAGAACAGTGCTGGTGCTTTTTGACACTGAGGAGCTGAAGAGGTGGGGTCCTAAGTACTCTTCATGTTAAGACAACACAGAAAAGCCCATAAAAACCCACTAACTAATTATATTTATAAAGAGCATTGTTGCCAACAGACAGGCAGGAATCTAGTTTTGGAGGGTGATGTGTGCTGTGAGGAACATGCAGCTTTCCAGAGTCCTTTCCTGGTTTTCCTGTCATCAGAAAGGCATTTGCTTGTAGTAAATGCATTTAATGAAACTAATTTTAGAACTACAGGTCAGCACTTAAATTTGTTTTCTCCTTGTTAGTCTCACAGCTAGATCAGGCCTTAAATTTTATAACAAACAGGATTTCCAGATCTCATTTCTTCTCCCTGTGCCAGGGCTGTCTTTCACACAAATGAAAGAACACAGTCGTCACCAGTTTTGTACCCTTTATAAGTCAGATTCCATTTTTTAACACTTGAATCATATTTCCAGCGCCAGGGTGGTGCTCTCCCCCCTTTCTTACTCAATTTTCCCTTTGTTCCCCATCCTTTATTTCTTTTGTTAGCGACAGAAATTGTGGTTGTGCAAATCAGCAGCGTTGTCATGGGGAGACATCACAGCGTGAACATGATGAAAAATGGCCAATTTACTTTTCTTTTCTTTTTTTTTTTCTTTTTTCTTTCAGCGTTGAGATGCCACAGGGGGATGAGCAGGGAAATCACTGATTTCCTGTGATTTTCCAGGGCCAGCCTGTGGCTGGACAAGGAGCGCTGGGGTGGTTGGCTGAGCCGGGGGAGCTCTGGGAGTATCCCTTGGCATCCGAGCCAGGCTGATTCCTTGGAGCAGCAGATTTGTGGAGCAGCGTGGCTCCCGCAGGAAGCAGTGCCGGTGCCATCTGTCCCCTGTCGCTTGTGTGGCTGAGGCTGGGGGACAAACAGGCTGCCGTGCCTGCTCCGGGCATTAATTCCCTAAGGAGATCGGATCAAGCCGTGCCTGCAGGATGGGAGTAGGCCAGGAGCTACGGATTCAGCACCGTAGAGATGTGTGAATTCCTCCTGAAAATACCAAAGTGAATATTCAGGTTGTGCAGCTGCCCCTGGTGATAATCGGCCTATTTAGGGTTCTTCCTGCTGCAGGGGAGTTGGTGGATAGAACTCAATTCTGGACATCATCAAGGGAAAACAAACCCTTCATCTTGGCTTGGTGGTGGTGAGAACTGGTTGTTATTGCAACTGGTGCAATGTCACAGCAAGATTTAAAAGCTCAAACAGGTCCAAGGAGAATGATCAATACTCCCAGCAGTGCAATTCTGTGGAATTACAGGACTAATTAAAAGCTGTGCAAAGAGGGAAATAGGATAAACTCTTAAATTTCCTCATAAAAGAGATGACTGGAATGAAAGCTGTACAATGTTTTGCTGTAAGGAGGTGGGAGTATATGACTTTATGGTGACTGTGATAAAGCTTTCCTTTTCCAGAGTATATTTAATCCACGGGAATCTGCATGAAAGTCAGGAATGTATTCTAGGAGTAGCACACTAAACCTGTCACCTACTTTGCTAATTATGTGCCATTTTGAGAACAAAAGCTAAACCATGTGAAACATCTAATATAGAGCAAACTCCGTATTTAACCCTGATCAGCTAAGTGGTTTGTTTTATGTGGGTGATGGTATTGGCCAGATAAATCGGGTACTGCTGACCCTTTAATGGTATCAGTGTTGTACTTGCATTGTCCATTACAACTAGAATCCTTATCTAGTCAAATATTTAGACAGGCAAGTTGTGGTTTCAGCTGAATGTTGCCAGAACATCAACATTTAAAAGGCTTTTTTATAAGTAAGAGATGAAAAATCCTTATTTGTGAAGAGTAACTATTGCAACCTAGCTGCAATGATGTTCTGTTACATTTAAGTGGATAATTTATCTCCAAAGGTGATATCTGGTGAAAACAAATTAAGGGCAATTTTGTATCAATCTCTTAAAATATACGATCCAGGTTGTGTTTTTAGTGGGAGAATCAGTCAGAGGAGATCAGAGCATCAAAAGTGGTCCAGAAGTGGCCACGGGAGAGGCAGACTTGCAAAGCATCAGCCTGTGTGTGCTGTGTCCTTGGCACTGGGGCAGCTGGGCTCTCCTTTGAGCTCAGTGGCAGCTCCCAGGCCAGCCTTGGGCCGGGCTCTGCAGGGCCCGGGTTTGGTTTTTTGTTTTGCAGGTGTGAAATCCCATCAGCGCTCACCGGGACACCCGGGCTGGGATTCGGTGCCTGGTGCTGGGAGGTGGGACAGGGCTGAGTGAGCTGCTGGGCTGGCTGCCAGGGCCCTGGAGAGGAGCTGCATGGCCAGCAGGAAGGCTTGCACCCATCCCCAGGGCCCTGGAGAGGAGCTGCATGGCCAGCAGGAAGGCTTGCACCCATCCCCAGGGCCCTGGAGAGGAGCTGCATGGCCAGCAGGAAGGCTTGCACCCATCCCCAGGGCCCTGGAGAGGAGCTGCATGGCCAGCAGGAAGGCTTGCACCCATCCCCAGGGCCCTGGAGAGGAGCTGCATGGCCAGCAGGAAGGCTTGCACCCATCCCCAGGGCCCTGGAGAGGAGCTGCATGGCCAGCAGGAAGGCTTGCACCCATCCCCAGGGCATTCCTTAGTGATGGAGCTCCGTGGGTGTTCCCCAGTGAAATCGCTGCACATCTCTGCTCCTGCTGCTCCCTGCCACCCCTCGAGGCAGTGTTTGGAGGAGAATTGTTCCTACATTGGGGTGGCAGAACTGGCCAGTGAAGAGTGGAGGCTGGGATGGGGCCCTGTCCTGGCTGCTGCTTACCCAGTTCTCAGCTTTCACTCTGCCATTAAGCAAATACCGATACGTGCCTAGTGTGAAGTGACTTGTTCCTCCTGAATTGTACATGGCCCAAATTCTTCAGAAAGAAGCCAGTTAAGTTTTTCTTGCATAGCTAAATAGCTGCTTCAGGTGTATCTTTGTATGTAAAGTCTCCTTGGGATGGTCCTCTATGCTTACTTCTCTCTTAAATATTCTGTGGATCACTTTTTATCCTGCTGTTCAGCTGAAAGATAATATAGTGGAAATTTTAAACAAATAATAACACTTAGCAATATTCTTACACATCCCAATTTCTAGATGCTAAGTGGGCCTTTGATATGGATTTCACTGGGACCTATTCTTGTGTGTAACTTTTCCCTGTGCTGGGATATGAGCTGTAGCATCTTAGCAGGTGTAGTGTGATGTGACAAGGTGCTCTTTTAAGCATGTGAGCATTTCCAAGCAGTTTTTGCAGCAGAACAGTTACAAAGGCATTTTTATAAAAACCTGGGCTGTTTATCATGCTTATTCCTACTATACAGCTGGATTTGTGGCAGAGCTTCTCCCGTTTGAAGGGATTAAGCCCTGCTTTTCCCAGGCCTGCACCATGGATTTGCATAAGCTGCAGCTATACACTCCAATGGCTTTTCCAGGCTCTGTACTAGAGGCTTTCAGTGAAGCAGACTTTGCTGACTGCAGCTCTTGCCGAGCCATTAACTTAGCTGGGGAGTGTCCTCTGAATGCTCAAGGTGGTTTCCTGATAACCTTGGCATTGCCTGGATTTCAAAAGCCCTGTCAGGTTAATAACAGTAGAACTCCACAGCCTTCCCCTGCTGTATGAATGGAGCAGTGACTGCTTTTGTGGCATTGCTGCCCACTGAAGTGACAGTTTCATTAATTGAGTAATGGTGTGAAATCTGCAGCTCCACATGTTTTATTCAGAGGAAACATTAAACCTGCTGGTAGCTAATGCATGGTGTAAGCTGGGTGTATTCATCTGCTGGCCCAATCCTCAGCGCTTCGAGCTTCTGTCTTCACTTAAACCTGTTTTTCAGAGAAAGAGTTCCCTTTTTTACTTCAGTCTCTGCTAGAAACTGCATGAAGGAGTGGCTGGATTACAGAAAATTGCATCTCCTGGATAGAGTGAGGCTTGATGACCTCAGGGGTGTTTTAAAACTTTTTTTTTTGGCACCTTTATCTCTGTGTATAAATAGCTCACAAGTCTCTTCCTCGGCATTGGCTAGATGTAAAGTAGTGTTAAATGCTTTTGGGAGGTGAAAGTAGGCTTTCTTAGTTCCTGGTGGATGGAGCAAATCCAAGCTAGATGCTATATTTACACATTTAGGTTCCCTAGCAGCTTTTAGTCCCTAAGTAATATGTGCTGATTTGGTGTAGTGTGTTTAAAATGCACTCCTAACAAAATATTTATGCTGGACTTAAAAGACAGAGAAGTGTTTCTTTAACATCAGTTTGTAGCTGCATGCTGTCAGCAGCTCCATCTTAATTTATTCATGCAATTTTTAGGTAATATTTTGATCAGCAACAATTCTTACATCTCTTGAAGAGTCATTTAAGGTGGCCAGGTTGTGCTGCTTTTTTCCACGGTGTTTGCTGTGAGCAGCTGAATAAGCTTGTCATTCATGCCCTTGAGCCTGCAGGGATTGATTTTTTTGGAATTGCCTTGGCAAGGGTACATTTTTCTCAGCTCACTGCTCGTACCACAGGAGAATTTCTCAACTGTATGAAGTGCCCTGGCACCAGTTATTCCTGGAGGAGTTCACCAGGGACAAACCCACAGGTTTATCTGTTTGCAAAAGGTCACCAGGAATTCTCAGTGACCTCAAGGAGACTTTTTTTTTCCCTTTCAGGCAGCATCTCAGGTTTCAAGGAGCTCTGTTGCTTCCTTGCTTAATTGGTGCTGTTGAGCCATGGAGATTTGCTGCCTATTAAAGCATCACTGACATGGAAGGCTTTGAGGTCTTCTCTCCAAAGTTGAGTTGGTTTAAACTCTTGTGCTGTGTGACTGGCAGGTGACATGGCTGTGAGCATCACTACAGCTTGGGAGAAGTTGCTGTGAGTCTTTTCAGAAGTGCTACTCTGCATGAAATTGGTTTCAGGGCTGAGATGATAATGGAAGTTATTCATTGTATAACTTCCATATGTATTGTGAGTTGGTTTTTTAATATAACTTTAAACCCTACTTTAGCTTTAGTAGTAAACTGTGTTGTGATGATTAATGTTTGACATTAATATGCTGGAATAATTTACAATAAAGCTTCTGTTCTCTGGCAGACATGCCTCTAAAACCTGTTGTTTTGTATGTCTGTAGCTCCAAGTATTTCTACATCCATAACAGACAGCTTTAAAAAATCAGGGGAGCAGTCAGAGCTTTTATTAAAGTCTGTGTTAGGATGACTGATGTGTGCAAAGTCTATTGCCAAAGGAACCCAGAATGTGTAAAAATGCCTCATGTGGTTTGGGAGGTTTTTTGTGTCTGATATTGTCACAGTGTTGGATTTTACAGATGAATGTAAAATCCTCATTTTTTTAAATGATCAAAGGCATGGCTTCCATTCAGAATCCTTCTTTCCTCCCTTTGTCAGTCAGTAGGTTGTGCATATAATGAAATACCTGTTGAGGTCATTGTGGGTAATCCTAGAGGGAGAAACCTGGGAAAGGAGAGCAGCAACAAAAAATACCAGAGGGATGAGAAGAGGACCAAACACACCCTCCAGGAGCTGCCAGAAGAACTAATGATGGGTTTCAGCTGTGGTTCCTGTGTCGGTGACCAAGCTTAGCTGTGCTCTGCTGGCCCTCCTGATAATTGCCCTGAGGTACAAAAAGAAGAAATTCAATCTATTCCTCTGTCAAAAAGTTTCCACCAGTCTCCTCTCTATTGTAATTTATAGCTAAATGGTCTCTCTTTACAATTCCCACTCTTAACTAAGAAAAGGCAATAAATTATTAATAAGTCTCAAAATACTGAGCCTGAGAGGTAGGAGACAGAACAGTGCAGGAGGTTATGTCCCCAAAAACAGCATTTAGTTGAATCCTCAGCTTCTGCTTTGGGCTCTGAGGTGCTCCTACTTAAAAACCATCTGTCAGCACAGCACGTTGCTGCCTGTTCTTCCACTTAGCCACTAGGTTGTGGAAGCCTGCAAGAATAATATTGTGAACCTTTTCAAACCTCTTAATGTTTGGTTTTATTTTTTTTTTCTGCTGTTGAAGTGATGCTGAATGTGGAAGCTGTTACCTTTGAACAGGCTGGTTGGTATTTAAATAAAAAAACCTGTAGGTTTTGTTTGAGTACTTCAAAAGTATTGGAGATGGAGCAGAGAGTGAGGATGCAGAAGAGGAATTACTTACAAAATAGATCTAGCTAGGATTTGTGGGTTATTTTGAGAATCTGGGGGGGTCTGGAGATTTAACACACATTCCAAACATCGCCACTCCCCTGCCAGCTTTGTTGGTTTGCTTCTTCACATGAGTGGTTGAAATATTTCTGGCAATGGTAATAATTTAAGGCTGAATTACCAGGTCCTCGATAGGAATACAGAACAGTGCTCCTTCTGCTGTGGTCTTTTATCCTCTAATGGTAATTTTCATCTACATCCTTGATGACTGAATAACCATGTCATTAAACATTTACATTGAAAATTCAGGGGTCCACCTTTGTGTGGTGGAAGTAGTGTCTCCTTAGGGACACAAAAAAGTGTGCTTTGCTTGATTTACTTGATTCACTTGATTGCTGCTCCCTCTTGTGGGGTTCAGGCCAGTTCAAACAAGCTGGGAGTTCATTCTTGGTCTGTTTAGATGGAGTAATTAATCAGTGGTTCTCCTCTGATACACTGGGTGGGGTAATGACATTAAGACTTGCTCCTCTGTGTACCTCTGCCAATCAGAGCATTCTTTTATGTCAAGGAGACTAAATCTATAAAAGCATTTAATTCACTTCTTAAATTTAATTCAGGTTTTTTTTTTTTTTTCCAAGAACTCACCCAGTAGTGCTGTTAATATATGGCAGAGTTTACATTTCTGTCAGAGCAGAGATGAGGCAGTTGCACAGCTGTAGCAGACTTGGTGAGTCTCGATGTGCTGGCAGCAGTGAAACCTCTGACACGTCCTCTCCTGTAGTCAGCGCTTCTGACTCGCACTCCTCGGGCTGCTCCCCTTCTTAAGTGAGTTGCTTCTCAAAATTAAACCCCCCAAAATAGCCTTACCTCCCATGTGCTCTCCTGTATCCCAGCAAATGCTGTAACTGGGGGAAAGTTTTTTTCCCCCCCTTGTAATTTCTCAATTGTTCTGCTGGCCTAAAATCTCAACATCTAATGTGTTGTGCCTGAAGATGTACAAATATTGCTTATATTTGTTCTCCTCCAGAGAGACAATGAGCTCTGGACATGTAATCTCTGTTCTCTGGTCAAGAAACTGAAGTGCTGTGGATTTCTTCATTGCTTCTAATTGATGGCAAAAACCTGTGCAACTTCACTGACGAGTTTTTGACGTGAAACTCTTCCAGGAATTTCCCTCTGAAGCTTAAAAGACAAATTGTCCTGACCTCTTGCAAAATGGGAAGGGGCCACATGAGTGTGGCACTGAAACAAGAGCAGTTCACATGATGTAATTTCTAATATTACACCATTTCACAATAATGATAGGATTTGTCTCAGCACTGCAGTTTCCATCACTTCACTCATATTGAACTGTTTCTCTCCAGGAACTGCAATATGGTTATTAAATCTCAGCTTTGGAGAGCATTCAGTGGATTACCTGAAACTTTTGATCTTCATTTTACTTGGCTTTAAAAGAATAAATCAATCTTAAACGTGCCTGCATGCAAAGTCTGTGCTTCTGCGGAGACCCAGTGCTGTTGTTGGACCCATAATGAGTTCCCTGTAGATGTATTTATTCTCTCTGTGATGCAGGCAAAGGTGGGACTTTGGCTGAGATTAAACAGGAAGCAGGTGCACTTGATTTGAGAGAAAAAAAAAAAAAAAAAGCAGAATTTAGTGTTCTATTTATGCTTTTTATTAAAGCTTTATATCATTTTGTATCACAGACTGGAACACTGGAGCAGCATCAGTAACTTTTACTTCAAAACTTGCGATTTTCTTTTCTTTGGCTGGTAGCGTGAGCATTATTTTAAGCAGTTGCTGGGGTTTGTATCTACATTTTAATGTCCTCTAAGTGCAGAGCTGTGTTCAGGATTTTATTCAGGTGAAATCTGCAGTTCAGTAGGGACCGGAGCGTGATCCCTACAGATTATATTGCTTGTAGCAGTCCCTCGATTTCACTTCTTATTTATACTTCAAATACTTTTACCAGTCAGCAACGAAACCTCTGTTTATGTCCATGCATCAAAAAGATGCTGGCATCCACCCAGCCCCAGAGCCCTCCCCAACCTGTGTTTATGCTGTAAAGGAACCAGATGAGAAATTGCACTTCATTGCAGGTTCCAAATGGGGTTATTGTGCTTTACTGTATGGTCAAGACAAACGTGTTTGCTCTTCAGTAACAGAATTAATTTTGCACGTGTGCTCCCTTATGAAGAGCCTTTCTGCTGTGTGCTGGTGCCTGAGGACGAGTCCCCAGTGGGAAACACTGGTTGGAGCTTTGCTTCCAAAAAGAAGTCATACACCAGAAGTCTGAAATAAACTCAGCTCTTTTATTTGTGATCTCTGAGTGACTTTAATTGCAGAGGCAGTTCTGCAATCAAACAGAAATATGGTATTTAAGTGGCACTTTGCAATACAACCATTCTACTTGGGTGTTCTAAAGTTCAGTTTTATTTAAATTTTAAATGAGGACAACAGTTGCTGCAAAATACTGCTGGTGCCATAGAGAGAACTACAAGTGGTCACTGCAGAAGAGAAACTTCTCTCTTCCTATAAAGAAGTTGGGTAAAACAAGTAGAAGAACTGGCTGCAGCTTCATGCAAATAACTATTCCAGGAGACAACACTGGTAAGATTTTTATGTTTCCTTGTGAAATTCCAGCCCACTTTTGCTAATGTGACAGTGGTTTTGGGTTTTTTCTCCTTCTAGATATAATTTCTGATTGATTAATTTATTTGTGTGAGTGATCCAGCAGTTTCCAAAGTCAATTGGACACCCCCAAAACTATTTCCATGAGTTAACAGTCTCGATGTAAATACGTGGCTGCAGTATTAACCAGGATGTAGAAAACACATGGATTTGTTCTCAGAGGCAACAGCTGTAGAGGAGTTTCCAAATTCCTCCCTGGTGGGACCAACCACTTACTGACCAGAGAGCTATTTAGGGAGAAAATGCCAATTGAAGAAGTGACGTAAATGTGGTCAGTTGATACTAACTGAGGAGCTGCCAGTCAGCATCCTATCCTGGAGTTGCTCTTTCATCCCCGTTTTGCTTTTTTGGAGTGGAAACAGCACAAGTGATTGATTGCCAAATAGCAGTGGAAGTGGTGCACTCTATATATAGAGAGGAGAACGGAGCTACAATGCTTGTGAAAAAAAACCCCAAAAACCCAAACTGAAACAAAACCCCACCAACAAAAACATTTATTGAGATAATAAATGTCTCAAAACCACTGTCAAGATGGAAATGGTAACAAGATATCTCAGTTTTAAGAGGTGTTTTATGATAGATTCCTTGGGACAGGATTTGCTTTGGTAATCCGTGCAAGCTCCTGGTGGAGCTCAGTTATTGTTTAGACTAAATATTGTTTATTTTTATATTTTTAGCAGTAGCTCCTTGGGACTTCAGGGCAATATAATTTACGAGGTAGGATGCAAGTCCCTAATTGTGTCTTGCATTGTAGAGCTGTACAGGCTGTTCAGTGCAGAATAAACATTCTCCTCCTTTGTAGGGGGGAAAAGGTCTGTGTCAACAAGACTGTGCAGCCTCTGCTCGCATGCCTGAGTTCTATCTCCAAGATGGGTTTCCTGGCAAACACATCAGCAAATGTTTCTCCAAAGAGCACAGTGCTCATGTACGAATTCTTTCATTAGTCGTGGGGCTCGTTCCCTCTTCCCCTTCCCAGTCTTTGGCTCAAAATGTTAAGCAAGAGGACCAAGAATGCTGAGCCCTTAACACAGATAACTCACAGCAGCACCCTCAGCATGTCAGAGCAGAGTGTCTGCCTGGTCCCACTCCTGGTGCTTGGGAATTAAGGAAAACACAAAACCAGAGCTCTGGCATGCGGAGAAACCCTAAAAACAAAATTGGGAAATCACTCTTGGAATGCCCTTGCAAGAAAAACTTTCCATGAAAAAAAATCTATCATTTAATCTCCCACCAAACTTCAGCCTTATAGGATCGCAGGGTGTGGGTGAGCCTGAGCCAGGGAAATAGGTTCAGGCTGCAGTCAGGGTGGTCATGGGAACACCATAAGAGTTCTTCTGGCCAGGTTTCCACTTTAGGTATACTTTATCAACCTCTTTCTGTGGGAAAACTGGACACTCCTCAAAGGGAACTGTCAGTGTTTTTGTTAGAATGTTTGCTAATGAGATTCATTGGTGTTTGCAGAGGATGTGATCCCTGTTCATTCTCTCTAGTGAATGCAGTCAAATATTCGAGTTGAAGTCCTGATGAAGTTTAGCTGTAAGTCTGACTTCTTGGACTTGATTTTTGTTGTGAATTTGATTTGTCTTTTTTGGGGTTTTTTTGGTTTTTTTTTTTTTTTTTGAATGCTGGTGACTTAACCATGGCACTCCCAGAGCTTGCAAATGCTGATGGTGTTTTCCCACCTAATGTCCCTGATAGGGGTAGCATGGAGTGCAGAACCTCTGCCCTTTTTGGAATTGCTGCTGGGTTTCCAATTCACAAAATTTACAATCATGGTGGGAATGGTTTATTCCAACTCTTTAATCTCATTACATTGGAAGCAGAACCTGGGAGATGGCACAGCCTTGTGCTATGGATACAGCAGCAGAAAAGCACTTTTCTACAAGTAAAAGGCTCTTGCTGGATCATTTTTGTAGTTTTCTACATGGGTTTTTTTACACTCAGGTTCTATGAGACGATCCGAACCAAAACTCTTTCTTTTTCCATTGGTTTGATCTTTTTTTTTTTTTTTTCCCATTATTAAGCAAAGGAATGGAAAAGCTTAACACTAGGCCAGGAAGTTTTATTATGGGAACCACTCTTGAATCTGTCTCTTCTAAAACAGGAAGATCATGTAACTCTTCATATGCCCAAATTTCCAATTTCTGAAGCTTTCATCCACCGGTATTTCAAATTTCTGAAGCTGAAGTAGTCTGGCTTTAATATATTCAATGTTGCTTTTCGGGGTTTTTTTTACTGCTTTTACTATTTTTAATACTGCTATTTTTACTACTTTTACTACTATTACTTTTTTTGCTACTTTTTTCCTACTTTTGTTAAGGTTGGGATTGAAGCTTTTGAGGTGATATTTTGTGTTTAGGTTTAAATGTTTATTTTTTCTTATTTATAGGTTTTATATATATATACTATTATTTATATATAGTAGTAAGTTCTGTAGTATTTTACTAACAAGGTACAAAATGGTTAATTATCTTTTATTATAAGGTTTTCTTAAGGTTAAACTATCTAATTAAGAAATGAAACTTGAATTATTTTTACTTTTAATTCAATAACTAATTACTTGAAGTCTGCAATGCAGACTTTTTTGTCTAATTACAAAACTCTACTTAAACTCATGAAGAAGAAGGAAGAAGAAGGTAAAGAAGAAGGATTAGTTTTTATTTTAATACTTCTGGTTTGTTTCATATATTTTATTATATTATACTACTTTAAACTTTATATTATACATATAGATATATGTGATATTGTACATATGGACATATGTGGTATTATACATATAGACATATATGTGATACATAGAGACACATCTCTATATAGATATTATATAAATTATACATAGAGACATATATATCTATTATACATATAGACATATACAGGCATATACTATACACATACTATAGTATATAGCTTTATTTAAACGATATACTTGTAATTTTAGTGTTATTAATTAATTGTGGAAGGTTTTTTTTATGGCCTTAGGTTAAATATAGTATTTTTTTGTTTGTTTGGGTTTTAAGTTTAAAATTTTCAGCATCTAGGGTTCTAACAATTCAATATGCAAATGTTGATGGCATCACTCTTTTGAAGCTGAGTGACGAATGTGCCAGAGGCTCCCCAAGAGCCTCCCAGCTTCCCTGCTGGAGCATGACTCAGGCTGACTTGTGCCTGATCCAGCAGTTTCCTTCCTCCTCCTCCTCCTCCTCCCTCCAGGCTCTGTGCAGAAGATAATCTGTTGATCCTGGCAGGGGATTTTGGTGCTGAAAACCGGACATTGTTTTCCTAAGGAGCACTTGGCTGCGTGTGCTGGAGTCCAGTGCCTTGGTGACGGTACAAGGAGGTTTTGTTCCGTGGCCAGCTGGGCTCCAGGCGTGCCAGGATGGCCCAGCAGGCAGGGAGGATGAAGAGATGAGGCACAGATGTCACTTTTCCTGTCTCTCTCACTTTGGGTGGGTGTCACTCCAGAGGTTTTTATTGCCTTTCTTCAGCATTCAAAGAACACTGTGAACCTTATTTTTAAAAACCCCAAAAATTGTAGTAACCAAATATTTATTCTAATATGAGTATTTTTTAATCTTTTTTTTTTCCCAAAAATGAGACTTTATTTCTCTGTTCCCACTGTTTGGAAAACCAGGACTGAATAAGACACTGGCAGACATTGTAGAGTCATTTAGGTTGGGAAAGATCAAGTCCAACCAATAATCCAACACTGGCAAATCCACCAAAAGTGATACCACTTGAAGAGAATGCAGGAAATGCACTACAGAATTTCATTTTTATGGCTATAAATGATATAATCTGAGTTATATATGGAGGCGATGGACAGTGTTGGGAAGTGGCTGCTGTATTGCTGAAGAATTAATACTGAGGTGAGCTAAGCTGGAGTCAGAATGCTCTAAGGTGCAGGTTTTTCAGTTTTTAAACCTATCTCTAAAGGTTTTGACTGCTTTATTTCTACTTGCATGCCTCTAAACCTACCTACAGCATGCCTTAAAGACAAAATAAAAATCAATTGAGTATGAGCTGTGCTGAGGGCCAGGCTTCCTTGGAATTTGAGTTATCAGTGATATTAACATACCTGGAGGCTGACTGGGTGATCTTTCCCTCTTGCTTCTGACACAGCTCCTCGGTGGTTGGTTGTTATGGGTAAACTGCCATTCTGGAAAGCTGATTTTTAGGATTTGGGCCAGCATTTGTGGAGGATTGAATTGTTCTGAGCGCAGGCATGCATTTTGTGCGTGCCTGTTTGCAAAGGAGAGGCGTGTTCCCCATGGGGAGATAAGGAGTCTGTGTCATTGGAATCAGAGTGCTGTCCTAAGTGCAGTAAACTTCCTTTTTACTTCCTGCTTGGACATACCCAGCTCACAGTTATCCCACCAGGTTTCTGGAAGTGTCAACTGACTCTTTTTTTCCCATATCTAAATCTCCCATTACCTGTTTTTCTTATGCTCAGTTTAGCATTCTAGTACATGCAATGCATAAATGGGGACATCCTTCTTGCTTATATATGTCCTGGAATTAATGTCACTCTTCCACAGCATCCTATTTCAGATGGGAAATGCATGGACACAAGAACTGTGTGCTGAATAAATAAATAAATATCATTTTCAGAAGATGCTGATGTTTTTCTGAATAGGAGAAAGTTATGATGAGATAGGCACTGCAGTTTTGAGGGGATTTGTCAGGACCTGATTGGAATTCCGAGCCTCCTTTTACATAAAGTCAATTACAAAATGCTGAATGTGTTCAGAGCACTGTCAGCTCTGTATTGCTGAAAAATGGAAGGTTGCTAGCATTAAAAAGACCTCTTGATCCCTCAGTTCCTACCCAGCAGGTGTGTAGTACAGTTGTTTGTTTGAATTTATCCTGGGGTGTGTATGAAGTGCTTCCTCAAATAAACCGAGTAAAACCAAACATCTTGGCTTGGAAAATAAATAGGAAAAGGTGTGTGCGTGGGGGGGTAATTTATGCCTGGTGTAGGAAATACTTATATTTTCCGTGTATTTTCCAAGTGACAGTGCAAACCCTATAGGGATTTGCCAGTGAATGGAAGGGGAGGTTAATTCTTGTTAGCCAAGAACCAGAACAAATTGTCTGTTTTGAGCTAAGATGAAGATATTTGTCATGCTGTATTGTTCTGATTCTACAGATTTGCACAGTTAACATCACTCCCCTTCTCTGTTAAAATGTCTACATATAAGGCAATATGCACTTTTCCTGAAGAATAGATTCCGGTGCCTGGTTTGGTTGCCTTGGGGTGAGTTGCCGTAGTCCAGAAGTGCCTTCTTCACAGCTGAGCACCAAACATAGCTGGAAGCCCCAAATATGCTCTTACCTAACCAAAACTGAATGCTGAGCAGCTTCTGGGAATTAGGGCACGACTTCTCCTGGACTTGGGGCTGTTCACAAAAGACACACCTACTGGAGGATGAACGGAGTGATTTAAATTATAGATGCTTCACAGGAGCATGTAGTATTTATTAGTTTCTTCATACACATGCTGGAGTGGATTTGAGACAGTTTATTTATTTTGTTAAAGCAATGTTGGGTCGTTTACCTGGTGAGGAAGTTAAAAATAACTTGTAGGCTCAACTGGTGGCTTTGGAGTTTAATGGAAGATGTGACTTTGGAGATCTTATTGCAGCTTTTCAGTACTTTAAGAAATTGTTATAGGAATGACAGAGACTTTTGACAAAGTGTATGGGAGTGACAGGGTACAGGGGGATCTCTTCTTACTGCCAGAGGGATACTGGGGAGGAATTCCTTCCTGTGAGGGCACTGAGGCCCTGGCACAGGGTGCCCAGAGAAGCTGTGGCTGCCCCTGGATCCCTGGAAGTGTCCAAGACCAGGCTGAACACAGCTTGGAGCAATCTGGTCTCACGGGAGGTGTCCCTGCCCATGGCTGGGGGTGGCACTGGATGGACTTAAAGGTCCCTTCCTTACCAAACCCAAACCATTCTGTAGTTCTATGACTCACATAAAACCAGTCTGTTCTACAATTGTAAAGCTTCACCTGACCCAAGCAGGGTTTCTCCCAGGGACAGGGTGCAAGTTAGACATCCCTAATCCCTTTTATTTAAAGGAAGCATGACTGGCCTTCCCAGGGACAGTGGGACATGGCTTGGGTCCAGGGACTGCCAGTGAATCCAGCTGAAGTATTGCCCCCAAATAAAACAGTGCCAGCGCTTCCAAATGAGCTAAAATACTGTGAGCAGCATGGCAGCGTGTGCTCTGCCAGCCTGAGCAGCCAGATTCCTCGTCCTGGGCATGCAGCTCATGGAAAAACTGAGCTCAGCCCCGGGTGGAGGCTTCGCTGGGCTCGCTGACCGGGAAGGAGGGCGCAGGCTGAGTTGCTAAGGAGCAACCTGTTTGGCTTGCCGTGGAAAATGCCGTGCCAGGAAGGGAGGGATGGCTCCCCGAGCGCTCTGCTGTTGCTGTTGTGGAATGGCACTGGGTAAAATGAGCTCTTCAGGCTCCGCAGCTCTCCCGGGCCTTTCCAAGGGGATGGGGGTTCGAGCTTCAGGCGAAGTCAAGGGAAATGAGAGATGCTTTGGGTGAAATCCGGTGGAATCGACAGATGGCATTAACTTCTGTGGAGCCAAGATAAGTGCTCTGACCGTATCTTCAATTGTTCTTAGGGTATCGTTCCTTTTAGTGCCACTTAAAACCACTTGTGCCCTCTAATCCTCCTGCTCGGCTCATCCAGCTCATCACCAGAGACCTTTTGAAATGCAGGGTGTCCTTTAGTTTTGGCAAGCCACTATTCCCGATTGCTCTTCCGTAGTGCTGTCAGACTTCAATCACACATTTTCGGATTTTTTTCTTTTCAGTATTCCATAGCGTGTAATGCTATTTCTGAAGGAATAAAACCAACACCAGCCCACCAGCCTATCCACCACGGGTGGATGGCACGTTTTAAGCTCGGCTCTACACAAGGCAATCCGCAGCACCGATATAATTGCAGCAATTAACGGCAGTGGGGCGGTTTGTTCGTGCCATGCAAAGGCCGCCTGGCGTGAATAGTGAAATGAACGGGGTCTATGCCTTTATTAATAGTCAGCTCTTTATTAAAAAGTCAGCTCGGCAGGGGGCTCAACAAGGAGCTCGCCCCCGCTGTTGTAGCTTCTCCGGTAGCCGTAGCTGGAGGAGAAGAGGTGTGCAGTCCGTATCTGAAGTCCCAGCAGACCGTCCTCTCTCCTTTCCTCCCACACTCTGGTGGCCGCAGGGTGAGGGGATGTGCAGAGCCTGCTGCCGAAGCCCAGCAGCATCTATCCCTCTCCTTCTCTCCTGGTAACACCAGGAAGTGTGTGCTTTGCTCCTGCTTCCCACAGCCCAGTCCACTCTGGTCCTCTGTAGGTTATGGTGACAGGTCAAACACAGACTAGGGATGGGGTTCCCTTTTCCCCAACCAGCACACCCATCCAGCCCCTTCCACTGTGCCCATCTTTTCCATTTAGGGGTGTTTTTTCCCCAAAACCCCCTCCCACGATTCCACTGGATTATTTTGCATCCCAGTCCTAGAATGGTAGTGAGAGTGGGGGGAGGTAGGTGATTCCCAGGAACAATCAGCTAATTAACATTTCAATGTCAGTACTTAGCCCAAGCCAAGTGTCCCAGCCAGGCTGTTTTGTTCATAACAAATAGGAATATACATTTACAAGCATCTGTCTGGTGGATGCGCAGCCCGGAGGGATGTCGGGATGTTGTGTTTCTCTTCCTCGGGGACCAGAAGGAGGCGAGGAGGCCCTTCCCGCGGTGCTGCCGTGCGGGTTTCGGAGCGATGCCCGGCGGCGGCAGGTGTGTGTGCTCGCCCGGCGCTGCCGCGCTCCCCGCCCGCTCCCCGCTCCCCGCTCCGCCCCCGGGCCGTGCCGGGCCGTGCCGGGCGGGGACAGAGGCGGCAGCGGGAGCCATGGACGCGGCTGCCGACTGCCTCAGCCCGGCTGCCCAGCAGCAGGTAAGGCCGGGGGGCTGCGGGGGGCTCGGGCAGTACGGCCGGGACGGCTCCACGGGGTGGCCGGGAGCGGCCGGCGCCCAGCCCGGGGCTTGTCCCGGGCTCGCTGTGCACAATCGCTGACCGTAACGTGAGCCGTGAGCTGCTCCGGGAGCCGGCGGGACCTGGTGAATGATTGCTAAGTAAAGTGTCGCAGCAGCCCCTGGGACCGTCGGATGGCTACGGGCGGGTCAGGCATCCCTGGACGCGAGCTGTCCCTCGGGCTCACCGCTGTCACTGCAGGGGCGAGAGGAGCTGTCAGACCAGCCCAGGATGGGCTGTCGGGCTATTAGAATGGAATCCCTGTGTTTACGTGTAGGCTAAGGTTCATCAGCTTGCTGCCTCTGGAAAGTAATTTGCATTTAAGAGAAAGGTGAAGAGTAAAGCAGGATGTGGGCTGACCGAGCCCTGTGTGATTCACGGGTTCATTACCATGTGAGTAACTGGTGCAAAGTGTTGTTTGTATTTATAACTCATATGCAAAAAAAAAGTCAGATAAATATTCTGGTTTGACCTCTTAAACACAGAAGTCGTTGTAATCCCTCTTGTTTGGATGCTAAATAGCCACCACTCACCTGGTGAGCTCCGGGAACTCCTGGGTTAAGGTCATATGTTGCACAAATGGAAAAACATTGCCATGGGTTAGCACTGGGTCTACCCGGTAGCTATGTTGGTCAGCTGTGCTACAGGAATATTGCAAATCAGGTGTTGCATGTCCAAACAGACTTTAAATTATGTAGGAGTGCAAGAAACCTTATCAGATTTTTGACTGATGAAGTGTGACTTGGCTAAACAGAATGAACAGTTCTATAATATTTGAGGAAGAGGAGGAAGAGGATGCAGAATACTGGAATGGGACAGCATCCATCACGAAAAATTATGTTGGCCCCAAGGATGACTGGCTGGTTGTGTCTTTAGCATGTTGGCAAGAGGTTTAAATCAGCCTGAGAATAGTTATTTCAGCAATGCACAGCAGTGGTTGCTTACAGGGAGCAGGTGTAATTTAGTCAGGCAGACTTGTGTTTTAAGGTTTCTCTGGCAGTGGGATCAGAGAGCTTTTCTGGGTATGGTTTGGTGCTGGCAAGCTAACACTTCAATCCTCCATGACAAATATGACACTGGCTTTGATTACTAGCATCAGCAGCAGGTAATTTGAAGTGCACTGGAATTGAGGGGTGCTTTGTATAGCTGGAAAACTCTTACACATGTAACTATGTGGCAAGTCAACATAGTAATTTTTCACCGCTCAGAAAAGCAGCATAACTTCCTGTCTTTGTTGGCCGTGTCTTGGGGCTGCCAGGCGAACAATGAAGCCCTGGCCATTTCAGGAGGGAAAGGCTCTGAGAATGCACACCTTCAGGATGTGTGTGTGTGTGTCGTTGGCCTCTACCTTAGCAACTCACCTAAATAATTCTCTCATCACTGCGATAATGACAGCGCAGCTTCCCCGGCGCGGCGCGCGGGGCCAGGAAGCCGCGGCTTCCGTCACCATTGTGCTTCATCCCCTGGCCTCGTCCCCACCACTGGTGTTCAGAAAGGGGCTACGCAGGGCTCATCCACAGCAGCTGCACATCCCATGCTCCCACTTCTCCCCACTGCTGCGGGTGGCAGAAGATGCTTCTCAGCCTTTCCAGCTGACACCCAATACCTGGTTTGGGTTTTTTTTCAGACATAGTTGTGCTCATGTTACAACCTGCTTGATTTTTCCCTCTGCAGATCTAAACGTACTGAACTTCTTAAGCCAGAGTAAAGATTTGCTGCTGCACAGGACTGGGTTTTTATTTTCAGGCTGAGTGATCCTTCAGCTGGAGTGTCAAGTGCTGAGCAAGTAGCCCAGCAAAAGCAATGAGCATTCTGCAGTTCAGCAGTGCATTTGTTTCAGGGCTTGCTGACTGTAAATCATTCTGAGCAACTGCAATAAGAAACCAAGAATTCAGTGTGTATATTTGTAGTATTTGAGTGAGTCCCATAAATTAAGGTGATGATTTTTCAGCTGGTGCCCAATTCTGTGTTCATCTCAGCAGTCTGGTTGCCATCTCCTGTAGTTTTGCCCATGGGGCCTTACGGAAGTCTCTTATGAGGTTTGGGTTTTTTTGGTATGACATGCTCAGTAAGGCTGAAGCTGCCAGTTCTTCTTGTCAGATGAGCAATATTTCATAAAAGGGAAGTTGCAAAAGCTTTGTAATGAGTGCAATTAGGCTTCATATTTTTATTCTTCTGTTTTTGACAGTGATCTGTCACTTTTGATTGAGGCCTGTATTGCTTGCTGAGTCACTGGTGAATTTTAGATGATATTAAGAAGTCAAGGGAACTTCTTCCTTCAGTCTTAGTGATTTCTATTTTTTTTTAATCTTTCATCCCTTGAATAGTTATTTATGCCTTAGGCAGCCTAAAGAACAGCTTTTAGTTAGCTAAATTTCAGAACTGTGTGAATTTTTGGGTGGTTTTCTAACATTCAGCAGTGTCTCTTGCAGGCTGCAGTGTCTGTCTCTGCTACTGCCCTTAGAGGTGACTCGACTCTCGGCTCTGCCAAGTGGTTGGGCTGGACAAAGTCAGTGAAGCAAAACCTGTTGTGGTTTAGTCAGCACAGAGAGAGAAATGTAAAGTTAGCGTTGCTGCTTGCAGGCTGTGCAAGAAATCAAGGTATTTATAGCACAGAGCAGAGTCCAAGAGGCTCAGAGAGTGTGGTTTGACAAACTGATGCGTTCAGTCACGCCCGTGCTTCTGAGGAAGAGGCCCACAATAAATCTGATGCTCCTCTGTGTTTGGCTGGAAGTCTGGCCTGTGTTTTTATTCTTACATGTCCTGAAGGTTCACAGCTTGAGCAGGTGGGGCTATTCCGGGTGTCCTTGCCCTGTGCCATGCTGGGGGGCACCCACAGTACCTGAGCTGGGCTTTGGCACAGGAAAACCTGTGTGCAACAGGTCCTGTCCCACACTCACTGCATGATTTGTTAGGCTTGCTAACAGACTTTAGTTTGACTTCGATAACATCTTACCCAGTGAGATGTGGACTCCTCCCTGTTCTGATGGATTTACTTCCTCTGAGCTCACAGGCGACAACAGCTTCATCACCAATGCCACCTACAGAGTATTAAAAAAAAAATAATTCTCAGTTAAGTACTTCCATCCACCAAAGCATGCTAGAAATGGGATTATGAAGGCCACAGGTTGACCATTTGATGGCTGGCCTGACTACAGCATGATGTATTTCTGTTGAGCTGGAGAGCACCCTCCAAAGACTCAGGGGTAGCCTCACATACTGAAGCCTTTTTTTTCTCCTTGCATATTTCCTGTCCCCCCCTTCTCTCATTTTGCTGTGGGCTCAACAACCCTTTAGGGAAGGATGGCCTGTTTCATACAAACCCTCCTTTGTCCAGCACAAACGAGCTGGTGTTTGGTCAGGAGCCATGGTGAAAATAACTGTGTAATCATCTAAATGGCACCCAGACATCCTTGAGAACGTGCCTGAAAATATTCCTTAGTGCTTGATGCAGCCCTTAAGGTACAGCAGCCTTCTGGCAGAGAAGTTGGGGTTGCTAAGGAGCTAAGAGCATTATTTGGTGGGGACTTTGACTCCATGAGGATGGTGAGGCAGTGGAACAGGAGCTTGGAGAGGCTGTGGAGCCACCAAACTCAGAGGTTTCAAAGAGCTATCTGGACCAAGCCCTAAGCAGTGTGATCTGAATGTGATGCTGACCCTGCTTTGAGCTGGAGGGTGGGCTGGAGACCTCCTGAGGTCCCTTCCAGCCTGAGCAATTGTGTAATTATTTGTTTCAATGTGATGAAAATGAGTTGCTTTAAAATACGAGTGTTCAGGATGGAATAACACTTGATGACTTCTTACAAAGACCAGTCTGTGATAACCACAAGTTTTTAGCTTCAAGTTCAAGAACCCAGGATATTGTTTCTGCTGTTTTTATTCAAAGATACTTAAGGCTGACATGGTCATGGAAAGAAAAAGTTCATAAATAAACAATGTGCTTGTTCCAAGATGTACGCCATTGTTAGTCAAAGCTGCTGAGTGAAAATGTGTTTTTATTCTTACAAGGTTTGCAGGTTCGCTTTAAATGGGCAGCTGGAGGGCTGCAAAGATGAAATAGAATAAAGTGCCATGGATTGGCACTAAAAGCAGAATTATATCCTAAGAAATGACACACAAAATGTATTGTTTTTCACAAAGTAAAATTCATTTAACTTCCTGCAGTTGGTATCTGTAATTTAGAATCTGGCGAGCCTCATTCTCAGGAAGGCCTGAGAAAAACTGGCTAAATTTTTAATTTTTTTTCTTATTTTACAAGTTCCTTCACTTCATATTATATTGTTCTTGCTTCTGGGAGAATATGTAATTCTGCTACATAGCTAGCAAGTGTATAAATCCTTTGGCCCTTATCATACAAGGAAAACAAGGGGAAATATATATCATTTGGATTATATCTTAATTTTACATATAGGCACTTAGTTCTGATGTGAAAGCTCAGCTGGTTATTGAAATTCATGAGGATGACAGCTACAACCATGTTAACATCCAAATAATATTGTCTCTGCCTTTTTCTGTCAGGAGGGACATTGGGCATACACAGTATGTACTGTTTAATGTGTTTTGCTTATGGAATCTTTAGGACTCCTTGTTTTCCATAGGGAAAAACCAATTTGTGCTGGTGTTATTCCTCACTTGTTTCCAGGCTTGTTTCCAGAGCTGTGATTTTGTGCCTTTAGCACACATTTCAGGCCATGTTTAGACAGTGGGTGTCATGAGCAATTCCAAACACTGCAGGTGGGTCATGGCACTGCCTGCCAGAGATTCCACCCAGCCTTTGCCCAGCAGCAGCAGGGCTGGGGCTTTCTTTTCCTGGACAGACTGCTTCAGGTTGGGAGGTGTTGTTGGAAACACGTTTGGGGATTCATGGCTGCACCCAGAGCCTGCTGTCACCTGGCTCTGTAAATAACAGGTTATGGGAGGTGATGGTTTTGGGTGCAGGTGTGGAGGGTCTGCTCCTACTATGAGTTTCTGTGCATGGCAGAGATACTTACCCCGAAATTCAGGCAAAGAACTCAAGGGAGAGCAGCTCTGTGCAAAACCAGCCCTTTGCTCTTTCTGAAATGGGCTTTTAAAAAAATTCTCTGAGAAGGCCTGTTTCCTTTTTAAAAGTAATTTTTCAGACTTCACAGAATAACAGAACATGTCGGTTGGGTTTGGGATGCCTCCAGAGAGGGAGACTCCACAGCCTCCCAGGGAAGCTGTTCCAGTGCTCTGCCACCCTCGATGAACAGAAGTTCTCTCTCATGCTGAGGTGCAACTTCTTGTGTTTTAGTTTATGGCCATTGCTCCTCATCCTGCTACTGGGCACCACTAAGAAGAGTCTGGCACCACCCTCTCTGTGACCTTTGGGATATTTGCATGGATTGATGAGATCCCCTCTTGATCTCCTCCAGTCTGAGGTTTTAAGATCTACATCATCACAAGGCTCGTGATCCACCCCATACATCAGCTCGTGCTTGATTTTCATCGGCCCTTTTCTGTTAACTGCAAGTTTCAACCATCCTACTCCCTTTTTTTGGCTTTTTTTCCATGTTTTGTTTGTGTTTTTCAAGGCTGTGACCCTTTCCTCTGGGTTTGAGTGGTGACTGCACTTACAGAAGGGAAAAGAAATTAAACATTTCCTTTTTTTTGGTGGTTTTCCTTCTGTTTAGAAGTGCTGCTGAAAACACTGGAGTTCTGATTTCTCTGTGTGCTTGATCTTGAGATTATGGCAGATTTTCCTGTCAATTTGGATGCTGTACTTAGAGTAAAAGGTTTCAGAAGCAGAGGAGTTGGGTGTAACACCGGGGTGACTGGCTGTGAGCAGTGCCTTTGGCTCCCTGCTGAGCTGTTCTGAATTCTGCCGGGCGAGCTGTGGCTGTACTGTAGCAAGCCTGAGCTAATTTTACTTTTTCCTGTGTAAGACCTACTGGCTTTGCCTGGGATTTAAGCAGAATATTAAAGATGTTACTCTATATGATGTTCCATCACTTCCAACTGGGCTGAAGTGATGAAGCACTGTAGATCTCTCGAGAGGTCTGTTCTTGGCAGAATTCCACTCCAGCGAGGTTTGGACTGGAGTATGGAATTTTGCAGATTTATAATGGACCTAGTGCATTTTCTCTCCATAATTTAAGCCTTGGCTGTGCATACTGAACTCCAGTGTTTACCTGAATCCTGTGCCCAGGGATGTGTGCACAGTGTCAGTGGTTAGGAAAAATGGTACATAATATGTTTGGTGTTGGTCAAATTAATTCATCAATAAAAAACAATCCACGCTGCAGGAGAGGAAAAAAAAAACCAACCAACCCAAAACAAAAAGAGCAAAACCTGCCTTTCTTAAATAAATCTCCCTGCTTCCTCTCCAGCTACACAAATAATAATTAAAGAGCTCTTTTAAACACAAGTGTGCTCAAGGAGGGTAGTGCCTGCACACGGGGGTGTTTTACCTCATTGTTACCATAACAAGTTAGGGAAGGCAGGGCCATTAGCTGCAATAGGGAATTAACTCCTCCAGATGTGTTTACAGCCTTTACAGTCAAGCCTCCCCATTCCCTGCCCAGCTTCCAGAGCGTGTTCCCGTTGGGTTGCCCAGCTTTCATCTCATCCCATTCCTGTGTTCCCGTTCCCAGGCTGAAGCCAGACTTGCGGCGAAGCGAGCGGCGCGGGCGGAGGCGCGGGAGATCCGCATGAAAGAGCTGGAGAGGCAGCAGAAGGAGGTAAGGCCGAGGCTTTGGGGGGTGCCTGGGGCTGTATCCAGGGAGGAGGATCTTCAGAGATCCTGGAACAGAGGGCTTATCTGTATTATGTTGAAATAGTCTGCATGGAACTAACGTTGATCATGGAAAAATGTGGGAAAAACGTGGATCGTGGCAAGGATTTTATCTTGGTGAAGCCCGCGTAATTATTCACAGAAAATTCTCGTGGTTAGTAATTCTTGTTTAATGTTAAACTTTGAAGTATGCAGCTTCTTTGTGTGCCTGTTGGAGGTGGTGGATTCTTATCACTTCCTTGGAAATCCAATGAATATGGAAAATTCCTGGCCCTTGTATAACTCCACTGGGAAGCTGTTCTGCTTCCTGCTGTGAAGCTGGTGCCGTGCCCACCCCAAGTTTGTGAAGAAGCATGGGCTGCTGTTGGCAGGGGCAAGGGCAGAAGCTGCACTTGGCAAAGCATTATCTGGTGAACTGAACCAGAAGCACTCAAAAGTTGTGCTTGGTGACGTGCATTCAGTGAAACAGCAGAGTGGCTACAAGAGGGAGAACAGTCGTCACAATTTAGTTTTTTCGGTAGATTTTTGAAGGAGAGAGGAAGAAATAGGAAGTCTGGGGTCATGGTCTGGGAATACATAGTAAGAATAAACGTGGGGCGGGAAAATGGGGAAATGGCGTCACCCTGACAGAGGGCAGAGCTGGATTGGATATTAAGAAAAACATCTTCCCTGTGAGGGTGGTGAGGCTATAGAAGCTGTGGCTGCTCCTGGATCCCTGGAAGTGTCCAAGGCCAGGATGGACGGGGCTTGGAGCAACCTGGGATAGTGGAAAGTGTCCCTGCCCATGGCAGGGGGTGGAACTGGATGATCTTAAGGTCCCTTCCAACCCAGGCCATTCTGCTATTCAGTGGTTCTACGTTTGCTTTAGGGTGCAGAGCAGGACTGGTTGAGCTTTGGAGCAGTGAATCAGGAGGTGACAGCGGGATGTGGATCAGGATGTGACAGCGGAGCAGTGCCAGTGGAGGCTGCAGCAGCCAGCCCACAGAAAAGCTCCTGGGCAGGCTGCCCATGCTCAGCTTTTGGTGAGGCAGGTCTGGATGTGTCTCAGCTGCCTTGCTGCAAACACAGAGCTTGAGGAAGGTGGGAGCCTTCTCCTGCTGCAGTTGCTGCTTTCTGAAGGATGTTTCTTGCAGCCTGGCCCACAGTGGGAAGTGCTGTCACTGCTGAGCTGGCAGCTGGGGCGGGGGGACGTGGGAGCAGCCGTGGGAGGGTGTGCTAAACAGGCACCATGTGTTTTGTTTGGGTAGCAAAGTAAATAGGGGTGTCCTGGCAGCTGACACCATCTAATTTGCAGGTGACTTAATGAAGCTGATGACCCCTTTGCAGATTAAAAGCTGATCTGCAGAGGGTGTCTTGGTAAACTGAAATTTAGGTGTGAAAACTAAAGCTCCTGCAATTAAGAGCTTGTAATCTGAAAATGTGTGAAAACTTTGTATAGATAGAAATTGGGAAGGGCAGGATGTCCCTCTGAAATACCACAGTCATAGAAAGCTCAGACAGATACCCATCACACTCTGCTTTGTAACTCACTGGCATAAATAACACATTTATTTAACATTTTGCACACTTCAATATTCTGTAACTTTTCAAAATAGTTTAATCTTAGCCCCCAGATGCCAGGTAGAGATATTAAGGATAGCTGCAGGAAGTTTTTCATTGCTACAAGTGTCTTGCAGGTATAATAAAACATAAATACAGAAAATCCCAAGCAGTGATCAACACAAGATATTTGGCACCTACCCCTTCCTTGGAGGGGAACCTTCTGTGACACTGAGACCTGTACACCTGGTTCTCTGCCCTCTTCATTTCCCTTTGCAAACTTTGCAGAAACATAAAGAGCACTTTTCCACTGCTGCCATGTTAAATAACCAGAAGTTAAAGCCCTTGTTTTACTACTTCAGAAGGCTTTTTAGAGCCCTAACTCCCTTCTGGGAGTTAAAAAGCAATAAATGAATTTATTGCGTGTGCGTGTAGTTTTTCATGCTTTAAGCCATGTGCATGCCCTGGCAGGCTTCTTGTGGAGCATGGATTACTTGGAAATATATTTACACTGCTGGTCTGAGTTAAAAGTTTCCAGGTGCTACCATTACAGGCTATAACTATGGCAGTGAAAGAGGGTGTTTTAATGATTTGGGTTTGGAAACTGGCTCCTCTCCTGCCCACCACCTCATATTTATGACATTTCTCAATCTTGCACTTCATTTCCCTCATTTTAAAGTAATTGGGTGACTTTGGATGAAGAGTCTACGCATACGATTGAGAAATTGCACAGCAGGAATAGATGGGCTTTTGGCAGAGAGCTCTCAGTTGCAGGGTGAGATGTGGGAAAGTTCCTGTGGCAGACTGCTCTGCGGTGGGGCAGGATTGCAGGTGTGCTCCAGAGGCAGTATCATCTCACCTGGCACCGCCTCGTGCCACGCAGCACGGAGAAGGGTAACCGTGCCAGTGGTTTGGGTGTTTTGGTTTGGTTTCTCTGTTGCCTTTTTTTCTTCAGGGAGGGGAAGCTAAGGAGGAGAAGGTGAGCACAAGTTTCATAGGGAAGTATAAGCTGGGTATATGAAAAGTGTTTTCTGAAATTGAAGAAAAAAGCAAGCACAAGAATTGTGACCTGATCACAGAATTCCAGAATGTGTTGAGTTGAAATGGCCTTAAAACTTAACCTGTCCCACCCCCTGCCATGGGCAGGGACACCTTCCACTAGCCCACGTTGCTCTGCCCAACCAGGTCTTGGACACTTCCAGGGATGGGGCAGCCGCAGCTTCTTTGGGCAACCTGTGCCAGGGCCTCACTGCCCTCACAGGGAGCAATTCCTTCCCAAGATCCAATGTCAACCTACTTCCTGGCAGTGGGAAGCCATTACCCCTTGTCCTGTCACTCCAGTCCCTTGAAAATAGTCTTGCACCATCTTTTCTGTTGGATGGGGCTTCTGTTGGAGCATTCCCAATTCTCCCAGCATTTCCCCAGAGCAGAGCTGCCCCATCCCTCTGATCATCCTGGTGCCTCCTCTGGACTCTCTCCAGCAGCTCCAGGTCCTTCCTGTGCTGTGCCCCAGGGCTGGGGCAGCTCTGCAGGTGGGAGTCTCATCTGAGCAGGACAGAGGGGCAGAATTCCCCCTTTCCTGCTGCCCACATTGTGGTGGGATAAGCCCAGGATATGGGGCGTCCCTCTGAAGATGAGGGTATTGATCACTCCTGAATCACAGAGATGTGGATCAATTTATATGTTGATTAGAGAATGTGCTTTTGGTGATGAGCCTTTAGGAAAGGCAGAGGTCTGACAAGCGTTACAGCTTGAATGCTTCTGACTTCTCATTCAGAGCTGCTTTGTTGTTGCTACCCACCTAAGACGTAAATAATTAATCTGGAGGTCTGGTTAAATTCTCTGGTTTGCTTCCACTCATCAGTGACTGCAGGGCAGCTCTCATTGCCAGGGCCTGTTCTGAGCTGGAATGACAATTAAAATACATGGTATTTCCTCCTTACCCTGTTTTCCCACCACTGGTGGGAGTCAGAGCAGCGATGGGTCCTGGTTTACCATGCCATGCTGCTATGCTTTTGAAACATTTGGTTTCCAGCTGCAGGGTCTGAGACCAGTCCCTTTGGCTTGTACTGTTGAGATGTGCCTTCTCCTGAGACAAATTCCTGTGTGCACTCAGGTATTTGTTACTAATTCATGCAGAAGAGCAAGCCAGGAGTGGGCAGCCCAGTTTTTCTGAGTAACAATTTGTTCATTCTCATGGGGCTACAAGGTAAAATTCGAGGAAGAATTTTTTTCTTTCAGAAGTTTGACCTGAAATGTATTAAACCCTTTTTTTCCCAAGCAATATTTAACAGTAACAGTTTTGAGACACATAAAAGCTGCAGCAGTAGGGCTAATTGTAGAGAATGCTTTCTGTAGCAGTGCCTTCTGTGTTATCTGCTGGCAAGGCTTTAAATGTCTCTTCAAGGACTGACACTTGGAGACCACAGTGTAAGCTGATATTAGTGCCTGAAGTGAAAAGAGACTGATCTCCTCCCACTCCTTAATCGGTGGGATAAGATTCTTCCCTGCCAGTTCACACAGCAGATGAGCCTGTACTTCTGGTTCAAGGCAAGTGCACTGTGCTGATCTCTTGCCTCAATTTGCAGCACTTGCTTTAAGGGCACAGCATGAAACTTGCCTTGGCTGTTTTGTAAATTCCTTCCTTACCTCACTTGCACATACTTTTCCCCTTTTGGATTCATATTTCTTTGCAATAAAATATACTACCAATGCTTTCTAGCAAAAAAAAAGAAAAAAAAAAAAAAAAGGAAAAGCAGATTCTTGTGGCTCAAATGGGAAGGGGTGAGACTGACTATGAAACTTGGTGCTTACAGAAGCAGGAAAGAAATGAAGGAGGTTTGTGGTCGTTAATCTGTGTCTTATACACTCAGTGTGAAGATGCCCAGGAAAATTTGGAGACGGATGATGTAGATGATGTTTTTAGCAGACTCTTCTTCTGCTACCATGTAACACTGGCTTTTTCTGTCCAGTTTTAAACCTGCTTCTATGAAAAACTTTGGTTTTGTGGGCAACCTCCTTTGATGAGGAAGTCAGGAAAGCTGTCTGCTGTTAATACTGTGGATGAAACATTTGGGTTTTTTGGTCATACCCTCATACAGAAAACTGTTCTTTAAAGCATTTGACTGCTTACATATGTATTGACTCTTTTTGTGGGGGGACACATCAGCAACAGAGGTGATTGTTTAAAAGTGTATGTTTTCTCTTGTACCACATTTTCTAAATGGGACAATGTCCTCACAGAATCCTAAAATGGCTTGGGTTGGAAAAAACCTTTAAAATCCCCTGATTTCAACCTCCCTGCCATGGACAGGGGCACCTTTCCCTCATGCACTGCTGAGGGATCAGTCACTTTGGAGCAGAGCTGTTGTAATGCCTGTTGGCTAATGGGTTACTCCAAAACTCCCAAGTTTTATTAAAAGCTGGAATAGTTAGATATAGATATAGATATATAGATATAGATACAATATTTAATACTTGGCTTTATCCCTGAGACCTCCCCACCTCCCTCCACAGTGCCTGGCCTGAACAAGGGTCCCGTTGTTATCTTGTCCATTGGCAATTTGGGTCCTGGGCACGAGGCTCCGTGCGTACCTTGCTTTGGACTCAGCAGGGAACATCTGCTGTGCCAAGCCTGGAGCACTGGGCTTTGGAAAATAAGGACTCCATGGAGCTGCCTCGAGGAGTGGGTGAAAAAAACAGCATGGAAAAGTTAAAGCTTTGAGGTTAATCAGCTGTGAGGTAATTGCCACATTTGAACCTGTGGTGTTTGGCTCCTGTGAGTGGAGGAAAGGCACTCTGAGTGTGCCATGGAGAAGCCAGGAATTGTGTGCAGCCTGGTGGGAGGGCCCGGTTCACTTTCCTCTTCATGGCTTTCTTAGGGAAAGGGAAGTGGGCTGGTTACTGTTTTTTAAATGGGTCCTAACTTTCTTGCTGGAATGGGAATTAAAGCCTCTGAGGCATTAATCTGGGTTGTGCAGTTGTCCTTTGTGAAGGGGAACCTGATCAGGAGGGCAGGGATTGAGAGACATAAGCTTTGCTTCCCAGCACTGGGATCTGGATTCCCATGAGGTATCCCTGAGAGCAGTGAATGGCAGGGATCCTCCAAATACCCCAAAATCTGGGAGACTTGACTACCATGCCACCAGAGGATTGTGCAGCCAGCCAGGTGTTTTTGAACAAGAAGGGTTATTTGGGGTTATTTTTCTGAACCCAGAAACGTTTCTGGTTTTAGGAAAGTTGTGAGAAAAAACCTGTTTTCTGTTTTCATGTGGATTCACAAAGCTCATCAGTCAAGGGCAGTTCTCCAAGAACACAAAATTCAGATACAGCAGAGTGTCTGTAAAGGTTTTGTGTATTATCAAAGTGCTCCAAGACTATGGAGCAACAGTGTCAGCAGGGCATTTGTTAAAGCCTGAAAATAGTGGGAGGCTCCACAGAGACATTCAAAATTGACAGAGCATCCTGTAGGGATCCTTTAAGGCCGGCAATATATGTGCAAGGAATTTTCCAAGAATTTTCACACACTGGCACTGTGCTGTGCACAGGTGAGAGGTTTGTGGGGTTGGTGCTTTTGTAACTGTGCTTCATCCCTCAAGGACACATTCTGTCCTTCAAAGAGGAGCAGTTGGTCTGTAGTTAAAGCTGTTTGCTTTTATTGTGGTGGCAGATGCATGACTCGTCCCAGATGAATATTTGGCCATCCGTTCCTGCTGTGGAGGGAAGGCTGGAAAAAGGAGAGGTCCTGGCTCACAGCTGGGCTGGGCTCTGGCCTGGTGCAAAGCCTGGGGATAAAATGTCCCATGTGCACCCCAGAGCCTGGTGGGAATAGGAACAGGAAATGCTGTGTTCATGGGGGAGGCCTACGATACAAACACTGGTTTTGTCCTACCTAAATCCACAGGGCTTCGCTGTGCTCTTCTCTGAATTGATATTTGCTGTATTTTCTCTGTAAATGCTGTTTTTTCCCTCCAGAATAAGCTGTGGAGCATTGCTGTGTATCCATCATTCACGCTAGCTTTGTTCCTTGTCTCTTTCCTCTCCCTTTCCCCCAGATCTATCAGGTGCAGAAGGTAGGGCTTGCTCGCTTTCCTTCTTGTTTGCATGCCTTCCCACCCTGTGAGTCTTGCTACAATTTCACAACCACACAGTCATTTAGGTGGCAAGAAACCCCCAAGATCCTGGAGTCCAACCTCAGAAATCCTCTATAAAGAGATGCCCAGCAGGCTGTAAATTTCCATGTCGTTCTGCCCTCCCCACCCATAATCTTGTGGGCTGGGCAGTCAAGGGGAGTGGGGGAAGATGACCCATGTAAGGTGTCTGGTCAGGCACTTAATGTGATTTTTTCTACAGCCTGTTTGGCAAAGAATAAGAGAAGTGACTTGGCAAAGCAGGGTCACAGGAGGCTCCCTGTGTCTGTGAGGGCCTGTGTGTCACCTCTGTTCATGTGCTGAAGGCCAAGAAAATCACTGGAATGCTTCAGGCTATGCAAGCATTTAACAGGTGCCAGCAGGAAGAATGACTTTCAGATGACTTTATTTGCACAAAGTCGCTGAAGGAAATCAGGGATGCTGTATTTGAATTCATAATCCTTGGGTAAATAAACTGTATGGCCTTCCTTCCAACGGCACCCACACATTAAAAGTGATTTTATATTGTTTAATCCTCTCTCATCTCAGTTTAAAATCATGATCTCTTCCATCTTCCCAATTTTCTTTCCATGATGATGGCAAAGAGGATGATAACAGTAGCTCTGTTACTTGCTATGTAGAAACAGAGATTTTGGGGTTTGTGTCGTGATCTTTGGCTGAAATAACCAGACATCTGAAAATAACTGAATATAACAGCCTGGCTGTTCTGCACTTTCAGCATGTGAACTGAGTGGCACCTAGAAACAGAAATAACCCCTAAGAATTTTTACAGGGAGGGAGAAAGCACATTTTTCTTCAAACCTGACATTTTCTACCTTATTGAATATTTTTTTTTTTCCTGAGATGTTTTAATTGCTTGCTGAGTGATGAATGTCTCCCTAAACCACAGTGTGCTTGGTTTTGTTCTGGCACTCCAGCTGCTCTAACTGCATGTTTCAAAGCTTGACCCAGCCCTGCATGTGCTTCTTGGGAGTGCTGTTCTCCTCTTTGAGTGTGTATGCATATGAAGAGAGCTGTTCAAATCATGTGCTCTTGTATTTAATTCTGACCATATCAATTTGGCAACAAGTCTCTCTCACTCCTGGTTTTATTTCTGGAGTTGACTACACTCTGAGTGGCTCAATGTCTGCCCATGGATCAACAGGCTCGTTATTAATCTTCTTTATGGGAATTAATTTACCTTCTGGTGCAAAAGCAGCCCCGTGGGAGCCCAGGAGGTTGTTTACTGTTGGTGTCCTGACATGGATGAGGAGATAAGTGGGTTATCCTCCCAACATCCCATGGCGAGTTTGCGAGTCCAGCAGTTTCACTGGCACTCAGTGAGCAAATGGCATCTGAAAGTCTCTCTCAATGGTATTAACATCATTAATTATTTAATTGTAATATCACTTTTCAAGGTAGAAGGGAACCTGAGTCCAGCAAGTGCGTCTAACTGAAACCTAAATGAATGGAAAAGCACCATTTCCTCCTTCAACCCCTTGGAATCAGGCCCTTGGGGGCAGAAGAGAAGAGCTGGTGTAGAGGGAGAACTGAGAGAAGTGGCTGTGAAGGTTCAAAATGCTTGAGAGCTTAAAAGCTGACAGTTCAGTCCAGTATGACATGTGCTCTTTAAAAGTTAATACATTAAAATAGTCTCTGGGCAGTCTCATTCATTAAGATTTTTCTTCAGGGGATGTTAAGCAATTTGAAACGGAGAAGGAAAGGCCTGTAAGTGGAACTTAAACTGTGACAGAGCAAGTCTTGTAAGAGCTGTTTCCTTATCTGCCTCTTGCAAGGCTGAATTCAAAAGCCAGTGTCAGACAGTGAGAGGGCATGAAAAGGAAGCAGCAAACCCTAAAAAAATTACAAGGGTGTTTATGGATCCTTGCGATGTGTGAAAAAGGATTCTCCATTTTAATAGTGTGTTTCAGTTTTTTAAGTTGATTTCTAGTGTTAGAAAATATTCTCAGTCTGTTAATGGCTAAAAAGCCTCTAATATAAGGCTCTACCTGACCTGCTTTACTACAAAGCATATAATCTGTAGGTTCTCATGTACACAGCTCTGGGAGTTCATGGAATTTCCAGGGGTTGTTTTCAGGCTGAGATGTGCATAACAGTTACTTTGAGAACAACCTGGTGCATGGGTTATGAATCTGAAGTGGGAATAAAGGAATACAGCACTGAAGAATGTGCAGCAGTTTGGTTTGGTTTATCAATAAATAGCGAATGAGATTTTAAGGGTGAAAATAAAATTACATTAATACCATTGAACGAGTGCTAAAACCAGAGCACAATACAGAATAGGTTTCTGGGGTTTTTTGAAAATAATTTCCTAAGGTTTTGGCTGTTGCTACTCCTGCCTCCTCAAGCCTGTAAGAAAGCTCTAAAATGCATATTATTCTTCCTTAATTAAGCAGGATTTCCATTTGCCTATTGCTGCACTTTAGGCCAGTGATTTTAATTCACTCAGGAATCATTTTAATGGGCACCATTAAAAACGCAAAATTTCTGAGACCAGATTTGACAGGCTTGTTTGGGAAGGAAGAAAATTCCCTTTAAAACTGTGGATTTTTGAACAACTTGCTGCCTGGAGGAAATTCAAGTTCATTGGGAAGTTCCCAGTGTTGTCTTCACCTGCACTAGTGGATCTTGTCCTCTTGTACCTTTGTTGGTGCTGCCTCTGCTGTCAGGTGGGTCAAACGTAGGCAAAACCCCTGGTGCTCTGAAAGGAGCTCTGTGGAGCTCTAATCCAGCAAATCAGGGTGCCCAGAGATGAGTTGTATCCAACTTGTCTGCCCATTTTGACAAAACTTTACGGGAAACATGATTTGACAGTAATTTTCATCCTGGAAGTGTCCTGTGCTCGCCTCCCTTGTAATGAGTCTTGACTTAACTGGGTCAGGAATTCAAGACTCATTACTCTCCTTGCTCCTGTCCCCCAGCATGGAGGGTTTTGCAGTGCTGAGGGAGAAGAAGCTGCTGAGCACCCTGGTCATGCCCAAGCTGCCCTTTCTCCTTTCCAGGCAGCTTTTCCCAGGCACTTGCTGCGGAGGGCTCCGGTGCCACGGGGCACAGCTCTCATGGCATGTTAGTGTGGAGCTGTGTGCTTGGCCAAGGCCTGGCAGTGCATGTCTAAATGTTCTGTGTTTGCTTTTCTCATCTAAATTCTGTTTTTTCCCCTTTTCTGTCCGTAGAAATATTATGGGCTGGATACTAAGTGGGGAGACATCGAGCAATGGATGGTAGGACTTGATCAACGTAGCTCAACAACTTTTGCATGTTGCAGTTCTGTGTAGTTCATAGAGTTTGAGATCCCTCCAAGTAGGTATTTTCATGCATTGGGAGTGTGAGTTTCGCTCCAAGCAATCCCACAGTCGTGCTTTTCCAACTGAAATGTGAGTTTTGATCAGCTGTAAAACTGGCAAGGACTGGGTTAGCGCCATCTCTTTTTACAGACCTGCGTCCATGCTGTCACTGGAAGATTAGATTAGGATAAAAACCTGTTAAAGCCCCTTGGGATACAGGGACTATTTGTGCTCATTTTACTTTTTGTGGGTTTTATCACCACTTGAGTCTTCTTAAATCTGCCTTCAGGTAAATTGTGGGCAAGTTTCACTCACGCTGTTTCATTTCCCTTAGCACTTACTGGCCCAGGGGAACCCCTTAGAGGGATGATTACTGTTAATGTGGCAATCCTAACTTTTTTTCCAATAGTACCCTGTCCTGGATTTTAGAATTTGCTAAAACCAGTGAGTACCAGCTGCAGACTTGGCCACTAGCAACATGTGACTGTTTTAACACCCGTGATATGAAATGAAGAAGTTGCTAATGGGCTGGAAGTCACTGGCTTCAAATGTCTTTCAACCCTAAGTTTATGAAACCAGTTAGCAGCGATGCCAGCTGAAAGCTGTGGCCTTGCCCTGGAAAGCTGAGTAGTGCACACTGGAAAAGGCAAAACTGAACAGCTGGCTTCCAGTGTGGAAGGTAACTTCCCAAACTCCCCAGATTCCTTGGTCTTTGATAATTAATCAATAAATACTGGTCTGCATGGACCACCCAGCCACCCCAGACTCACACAGAGTCTCCTCAAATCCTTGCTGGATGAGCATAACTCCACCTTACTGGCAGTTCCCTTGCTTGGAAATCAGCTTACCTGTGACAATCTGTTGACTACAATGGTGAAACCTTTTTTTTTCTTGCTGTTTTCTACTGTTGTTTCTAAAATCATTGGCAAATCAGTTTTCTAAAACCAGCTTGTTGAAATATAAAACATCTTGACGCCGTTTCCAGTGTCACAGAGGCTGCGTAGCAGAGAGGAAATTCGGGGTCTCAGAGGAGGGAGGAAGGGTTTTTCTGCTTTGACAGGGTGTCATGTCACGTTGTTTGGTTTAACTTTACTGGCTCCTAAGTGTGCCTGGAGTTCACTGTGTGTTTCTGGAAGGCTCTGTTGCTGTGTTTGTCCTCTCAACACCTCCCTCTGTTTTCTCTCTGCTGCCTTGGTAGGAAGACAGTGAGCGTTACTCCCGTAGAGCCCGAAGAAATGCCTCGGTCAGTACCTACTTTTGCTTTTTCTGTTCAGCCAGACGCTACAGATTAAGAAAACAGACGTGTGTAAGGCACTTCCTTCTCAAAAGAAAAGGAACCAAAACAAGCTCCTGCCACCCCTGGCAAGTGGAAACCCCAAAGCCACTTCCTGACTTCTCTGCCCTCTCCCCAGTCACTCCAGGGAGCTTTTGCAAATGTGCAAGAATAAAGGGGGTGAAAAGTGGGGAACTAACCTGTTTGGAGTGTTTAATATTAGTCAAAGGGCCAAGAGCATCGAGCAGGGAACACCTGAGCAAGCTCCTCCTTCACCCTGCAGTAAAATGCTTGACTGTTACTTGAGCAGGGTATGATTTCATTTGCTTTCTGCTTATACTTTCAGTGCAATTTTTTAAAAAACACTGAGTTTGTGCATATTTCCCTTCCTCTTGTCCCATCAAAGCCATCAGCATTTGCCTCAGTGCCTGTTACCTGTGTTCTTTTCACTGTTTTTTTGTCTCTACGCTTTCTCTCGCTAGGCTTCGGATGAAGATGAGCGCATGTCAGTGGGTAGCCGTGGAAGCCTGAGGGTTGGTAAACTGTGCAACCTCTGTGTGCATGTCTGTGTATGGGTGTCACTGTCCCCCTGTGCCCCCACACTCTGAGGGGACTGTCCTGGACGTGTTCCATGTTGGGTTTTTTCAAGTGGATCACTGATTGTCTCCAGTGTGTGCCCTGTGCAGGATCCTTTGTGGTCACTGCTCTTCACTCTTGCAGGAAGGACTTTGCCAAGACATTGGTGTCTGCATGCACCTTGTGAGCTCCCCTGTTTCACTCCTGGAATTGGAAATTTGGGAATGGGAATGGGTATTTGGGCATGGGAAGTGCTGGTGGGGTCAGTGTTTATTAGCTCAAGAAACCAGACGTGATTGATCAGTGGAAATAAGTGTTGGGTGCTTTGGAATTGCAGGTGAATACTCATAAAATAACAGAATGGCCTGAGCTGGAAGGGACCCACAAGGAGCATTGATCCAGCTTCTGTCCCTGCACAGACAGCCCAACAATCCCAGCCTGGCATCCCTGAGAGACTTATCCAAACTCTCCTGGAGCTCAGGCAGCTTCGGGGCTGTGCCCATTCCCTGGGAAGTGCCCAGCAGCCTCTGGGGGAAGAACCTTTCCCTGATATCTGACCCAAAAATGCCTCTGACACAGCTCCAGCTGTTCCCTTAGGTCCAATCACTAGTTACTGGCTTTAAAAATGCTGTAGAAATACTTGAAAATCATCTGCAGGCCTGAGTTTTGTGGAGGGTGGGATTAGTAAAGCACTGAGTACTCATCTGTAGGAAAAGTTCAAACAGTTTTTTTCCTCAAAACATCCAGACAGTATTTTCCCAGATAACACACATTTATATAAACCTTAACTCTTGTTTTTACATACTGTTTAAAAGACTCATTAAAAAAAAAAAAAAAAAAATTCTGCTGCAGAGCCTTCTCAGGGATCCCACTTTAAAATTGCACAAAATGTGCTTAAAAATATAAAGTGCTGCATTGTTCCCTTTTTAGTGAAATCCTTATTGCTACTAATGAAATGCTGCTAAAACCTTTTTTCCTTCAGATGACAAACTTGAGTGCTTTTCAGAGCTAGGAGATGCCTCAAAGCTTCAAAGAGTCAGTGAAGAAAAGCCTCTCTGCACAGCAGAATATGAAAAGCAGTGTTTATTTTACTTAGGGTTAAATGTTGACATATGGAAGTGTTTTTTGGAGGGGAAAAATATCTCTAGTTCAGTTGAAATATCAATTCTATCTATTTAGAAGGTGATGACAACACAAATGGGTTGTTTATCCCTGGCTGTAATGTGGCACGATGCAAACACACGGGCTCTGTGTTTATAGCACATCTTCATCTGAAACATCTTCTCTTCACAGAAATTCACCACTGATTCTTTCTGAGATGTTTTTGTGACACAATCCTGTGGTTTGTATACCTTTAAAGAGCAGAAGCCCTGCATTCTGCCTCCTCACCATCCCTTGAAGAAGCTTTTCTGGCCCTTTTTCCCTGAGCAGTCTCAGGCTGTGATAACCAATGCTGGCCTGGTGAACAGGGCTCCAGCTGCTCCGTGGGATGGCCCCAAATTCCTCATAGTTCTGCAAGGAATGTCCTTCTCTGCCAGAAGGATCTGGCTGAAACTTTCCACACTGGTGTTTCTCAGTGATGTTGCACAGGCCCTGTCCCCAGAAAGCTGCATTTGGTGGTGGATGTGCTGACATTTTGGCAGGCACAGGAGAAGTTTTGACAGAGCTTCCTTGCCTCATTCTTGTGTCACTGGGATTGTACAAGCACATAAATATTTGCCAGTCTGAACTGAAATTTAGCCTTACACATCTTCCAGTTGTTCTATTCACAATTAATTGATAGAATCACAGAATGGATTGAGTTGGAAAAGACCTTAAAACTCATCTTCTTCCACCCGCTGCCATGGGCAGGGACACCTTTCACTAACCCAGGTTGCTCCAAGCCCCATCCAATCTGGCCTGGAGCACTTCCAGAGAGCAGCCACAACTTCTCTGGGCATCCTGTGCCAGGGCCTCACCACCCTCACCGGGAAGAATTTCTTCCTGATACCAAATTTAAACCTATTTTTTGTCAGTTTGAAGCCATTCTTTCCTTTCCTGTCACTCCAAGCCCTTGTAAACAGCTTCTCTGAACACTTTTCCAGTGTGGATTTACGGGAGATGCTTTTAGTAATTTGACCACATCTGTGGCTAATCTGTGAAGGTTTGGTCTTGCTGCATCTGTCTTTAAAATAACAAAGCCAAAAGCTCCTTTAATTTTGATCAACCTTAAAAAAATCACCAGAGTTCTAGTGTCCAGTTTGGCTATGGAGCTATTTTAACCTGAGGACAGCATCAGAAACAGTTGCCTTGTGTCCACGAAGAGTTTATAAAATGACTTGGAGAATTCTGAATGATGCTGTCTTTTTGGATACTTGAAGGCTCTCCTTCCATCATTGCAGGATGGCATTTTTGGAAAATTCATCTTCTGTCTTTGTCACTCGGGCTCCTTGCACTGTGAGGGGCTGGTGGTGCCAGGGGTTCCTCTTTGCAGCTGTGCTTCTCTTCTGTGCAGGAAGTTTTCACTGAAATGAGCCAATATCAGACATTCACTTCTCCCTAGGGCTTCACCACCCCACTCATCTGTGTGGGTTTCACTCTGGACTTTTCTCCTGGAATATTTTTGAAGTGGATGCCTGGACTTCAGGCACCATAGATATGCTGAGGTGGCTTTTGGGGAGCTTCTGGATGAAGGGGTCCAGGGAGTCCTGGCTTGGCTGTATCTGTGGCTCCTCAGCTGCCATGGAGAGGCTTCTTCAGCAGCTTCCCTGATGATCCTAAACTCATCAACAGCTCCTGCCACTCCTGTTTCAGGAGTTCTGCAAGCTCAATTCTAAATCATGCAGATTTTCCTAGGGAAGCTCAGTAACATCAGCCTGAGTTTGTAGAGGCTCTTGAGCATCTCTTCAGTCCCTTTTCTATTCCAACACCATCAGCATGAAATATTGTTGTGTTATCAATCACTCATGATTAATTTGTGTATCCTTGTTTTGTATCCTACCAACTCCCAAACTTGTACCTTTGTGCAAGAAATGCTGCATTATCAAAGTTCTTTAGTTGGGATTTACATCTCCCTGCCTATTTTTATGTTTGTTTGTTGTTTGTTTTGATTTGGGGAGTTCCTTTGATTGACATAATTTGAGTTTTCCTTTGTGTTCTGATTTTCCTCTCCTCTCATGCCTTTACAGTCTCATTTGGAATATGCCAGCACCTACCCAGTGGTGAGAATAGTCTGCAAGTTGCAGAGTCGTGTGTGTGTGTGTGTGTGTGTGTGTTCAAAAACTAATCATGAAGAAGAAGAAGCTAACACAGGTTGTGATAACTGCTCTGAGATCAGGGTGATCTGGAAGCATCCTGAGGCAGTTTGTGGTCTGTGATGTCAGGGTGCCACTTCCCTCTCCTCCTTCTCTGACAGAGTTCAGATGAGAAGTGACAAATGATTAGAGAGATCTGAGCTAAGTTTAGCTCAGTAGTTACCACAGGCAGAGCAGAATGGCTTGGATTTCCCCTAAAACACTGTCTCTGTTAAAGCCTGTCCATGGTTGGACCTGATGCATCTGAATGTATTTTAGCACAGATCTGGAAAGGAATAAAACTCTCATAAACTCACTGTAAATAGATCTAGCAAAGGTGACAGGACAAACACACTGCCTACCAAAGTTGCAGCTTGTGTTACCTTCACTTTAGAGGACAAAATCAGCTTAATAATAATGCTTGGGCAGTGAGTATTTGCTCTGTGAACACGGAGATAAAGCTGCTCCTGAAAGAACAGAAAGGAGCAACGAGGATTAGAGCTCAGTAAAACATTTCCTGCTGCCTTGTGTTGAACTGGAGGTGTCCTGGTGTCTACAGGAAGCAAACTGGGCAGTGCAGTTCTATAGATTCTCCTGCTTTTCCCTCTCCTTCATTCCCGGCGCTATTTCCAATCGTGAGCGCAGCACACCCATTTGTGTGTGACCTACATCCCAGAATAGTTCAGCACGTTTGGGTGTTTGCATGGCTGTATTGATACAGTCAGGACGGACAGCTGGCAGCCCTGTGGATTGACTGAAGCCAGCCAGCGTGGCTGATTGGAGGCACGGCTGCTAAATTTACCAGCGCTCTCAGCATTTGAGCAATATTCCCTGATAACTGGGCGTTTGACTCCGAGGGTGGATTGGCTGCTGGGTGCTCGCTGAGCCGTGCTCTGCTGCTGTTCCTGCATGGGATGTGCATGCCTGGCTCTGCAGGGGTGTGCACACACTCACTGACCTCACCCCCCATTCTTCATCCCACTGCAGGCTGGATTAGAGAGTGAGAGGACCAAAAAGAAGAACTACTCCAAAGCAGTATGTATTTTTGTCTGTCTCAGAGAGGGCTCTGCCTGCAAACCCGCTGTGGCAGGACAGGAGCGTGTGTGTGCACGTGGGAGGGCTGCCAGCCCAATGTCAAGGATACGCTCTAACTATCAGCACTTGCCAGGCAATAATGAGCATCAGCTCATCTCCAAAATGTGGGATAATCCAAACTCTTATTTCCCACATAAAGACCATGGGGGAAAACTCAAAACCTTACTGGAGCTGCCTGACTTGAGCTGTAATAGGCAATATTGAGAGAATGTCATGGAATCCCAAATTGTTTGGGTTATAAGGGCCCTTAAAGCCCATCTCATTCCACCCCTTGTCATGGGTGAATCTTATGGGGAGCAATTCCAGGCAGGAAGAGGACACTGATGTCTCAAGTTTCAGCTTTTATATTTTTCAGATTCTGTGCTGCTTCAGTGTGTGGGTCTGCTTCATATTAGGAGGTGGTGATCTCTCTTCACAGAGTAGAGAGACAAAATAATTCCTTCTCTAGCTGAGGACCAAAGACAAATTATCTAAATCTCAGGCCCAAGAGCACAAACAATGGCAGAAGGAAGAGAGAAAACCAAGCAGGATGGGACTTCATAACCTAAAGCTGTAACTGGTCAATTAACTCCAATATGGAGTAGAACTTATAAAAGTGAGAGACCCTGTGACCAGTTGTCCATTTTGTGACCATTTTGGGTTCATCTTTGGTGTAGCCCTGGGCGGGCTCTTGCACTGCCCAAGGTGGATCCACTGAGGCCTTTTAATAAATCCCTGCTTTATTCTTTAGCTCATCACAGGTGGAGGCTGGGTTGGGGCTCTTTGCTACACTGGAAGCGAGCAGAGAATTTTTATGAGGGCTGGAAGTTGGTTGTGGGATTGAGAAAGCCTGGGGGAGCAGCACGAGCCACAGCCCAAGGTAAAAAAACATTGCAAGAAATGAACACAATGGCAGTGAAATGGTTTCCTTTGTCTGTCAAAAGCAAGAAGAAAATACAGAGAGAAATAGGGTCACAGAAGGGAGAACAAGTAAAACTGAGTCATTTTAGTATGCAGTTTTATTTGTCCCAGTTTTCATGAGGGTCAAATGCTTTGCATGTGAGCATAGCCTAGAACAAAGGTCAGCGAGGTCTGATAAAACTGACCCTGCTCTCCAAGAGCTGCCTGGAGCATTTGCCTTCAGAAATATGCACTGGAGAGGTTTCTGGAGAGGATGGGTCAGAGGGGCAGGGGAAGCGGCCTCAGCTCTGGGGCTTCAGGCTCAAATATGAGGCAGATTCCTTTAGAAGGGCTTGAACTGTGAAGTGATAACCAGTTAACCTGGGCTCATGGAAAATTCATCATGCTAATTCAACTGGAGGTCCTAAGCAGGGTAATTATTTAAGGGCATAAAGGATGTTACTGTAAATTGACTGTAAGGCTCTTGGCTGTCTCTACGTGACATTAAGTGAAACTTTGGGCCAGATCTCGTTCTTGTAACAGGAATGTACAGTTGGAAAATAACTTTGTTAGAGAACAAGACAGCTGGGAAGGATCTCAGCTGGTCTGTTCCCAGCTAAGACAGCATCATCTGGGTTTTTTAAGGAGGGAAAGGCAGTTCCCCAGAAGTCTGTATTGCCTGGCTGGCTAAGTGCAGGGAGTGAAGGCAGTTTCATATGAGGTTAGAGTGAAAATAAATATGATGATAAACAGGAGACAACTTGTCAAAATGGAATAACAGTAAAAACAAATGGGGAATACCACATCTGGGAAAATGAAGGTACCATTACAAAGTAACAGGATGGTTCAAATAGTGGTCTGAGGTTATGTTTAGTCAATATTACACAGCTGAAAAAGGCAAACAAGTCCTCAGTGTAGCAATAAAAGGGGTGGTGGAGGTAATTGGTCTGCACAGAACGTTGCCGTCAGCTGCTGGAGATCCATTTTAACCATTCTTCAGGGAAGTGTTGGAGAAATTCAAGGAGTTGGAAAAAAAAAACAAACAACCTGGTAAAAACTGGAAAGAAGCCAAGCTGTGTGAGAAGGCTACGACAGTATTTCAAATCAGTTCTTGAATAAAAGAAACTTGGATGTTTGCCTTCCATTTGGGGTGATAGTATTGCATTTCAATAGAGCATCTAAGCTTTTCCCAGAAGTAGCTTTCCCAGCTTGGCTCTGAACTGGTTTCTAAGTTAATTTGTTTAATTTTTCATGGAAGCTGCTGTATAGTAGATGATAAATATTTCTCTTGGAAATTGATTCAAATTGGTTCTAGTGGACTTTCATTTCGGGGACACATTGAAACATGGGGACTTCAAAACTTAATTTTAATAGAAATTCTAATTAAATTTCCCAAACCCCCGCCCCAATCCACAGAGGGCTTCCTTGTTTCCAGTGTTAAACCAGAGCTCATTGTGAGGTGATCCCAGAACAGTGAATTGCTGGGGAAATTTGAGCTTTTAATGCTGTCAATTGAGGAGACTTTTGGGTCTGTCCTCTCTTCTTCACCACCACATTCCCAGACTCAGGACTGAGTCACTAATTGTTTTCTTTTATTCCCAGCAGTGCTGCCATAAGGATTTGAAGCACCTCACCTTGCTTATGGAATAGTCCTTGAGGGACTGTTTGTTTTCCTTCCTTTGAGGGAAAACATCTTCCTGACACCAGGGAGGACAGCTGGGCCCACCCAAATTTCCTACGAGCCCTCAGACTGCTGCAGAATCCTGGGGTGTGGCAGATGGCCACTGCCTGGGTTTAATTTTGATGCTCAAAATCAAAAAGAAGAGAATTTATACAGCACTGCATATTTACTAAGCTGGATTTCTCAAACCGAATTAATTCTTCTACTACAATTCACTGCTCTTTAGGTGTTCAGCTGCCTGAGGTGTAAATAGCTACAGTGATATATACCCTTTATTGTAGTCTCTGATCTCCTTTTTGTCCCCATTTTGCCTCCTGTTCTCTTCACAGAATGTTTGAACATAGACCAGTAATAATAGAGGAGGCAAAAAAAAGGGATCAAAAAGGGCAAGCAGGAGTATCCTTGACATTTTTGGCTGTTCTAGTGGTAGTGACACAAATGTTGGTGTCCTCGTGTTTGAAATCATGATTTAATCCTGCACTGCTCCTGTTCCTGGTGTATCTTTGAAAAGTTCTGTCTCTGCCTTTGTCTTTTGTAAGTGATGACACTTGCTTAAAAATTTGCTTCGGGGTCTACATCAATTTTTCTTCTCTCCTTCTTTTGTCTTTCTTTTTTTTCCCCTTTCGTTCCATAACAGACCAATGGTTATGAGGAAGACGTGTATGGATCATCCCAGAGTAGAAAATCTAGCAGGGTTAGTAGATGATTTCTATTGCTATAAAATTCTATATCTCCATTTAATGGGATTAAATCTAATTAGCAAATTCTTTTTGGCAGTGAAGCAGGTTTTACCTGTCTTGCATGTTGTGGGTTTGGAGTTTGTCAGGCACTGGAGGTGCAGGAAGAAGCTGTCTGGGAAATGAAAAATCAAAAATCAGGCTGTGAGTGGGGAGTCTCAGAAATTGGTACAGAAAGATCTTGGGAGTCAGAACTGCTTTAACTTGTAAACAAAATGAGGTAAAAATTACATTGTGACAGCACTGGCAGGGAGGATTTCCACATGCTGGAAGCAGAGTGAGTGCTTTTCAACCTCTGCAAGGTGTTCATGCTGTGCTCTGGTACTGAATCTCCTGAGTTAGTCCATGCCTTGAGATTTGCATAGTTAAAATGAACTTTGGCTTTTGAATTTTCCCCAAATGCACGTTGTTTATTTGAAGTTTGCTTAGCTAAATGCCTTTGTTTTGTTTTGTTTTTCTTTTCCTTTATAAACTATATCCTAGGGTTTCTGGAAACATCTACAGAGCTGAAGAGCCAGTGCAAGTGTTCCCACTTTACTACTTAACATTGATGGACTTTTATTTCTAGTCTGAAAAGGCTTAATTATTAACTCAATTGTGAAGATGCAGGTCACAATGTTCCCTCCTGTTCCAGCACAAGTGTTGTGTGTCAATTCCAGCAACTCCTGGCCCTGCTTTGTTAAATATTGGGGATTGTGCAAATGATTTAAAGGGCTTGTCCGAGCACAGCCTGGGGCAGAGGGGGGACTGTTTGGGTTTTTTTTTTTCCCCTTTATTCTAACAAAGCCAGACAAAAGCTGAGAGCCTGTTGATCTTTGTGCTATCAAGGCTTCTAAAGAAATTTAGTGGTCTGCAGCCTAGAGCTCAGTGTTTAGGCCAAAAATAAACTCTTTTAAGCCTCCATTTATCCAAGTGTTTGAGCAATAACACACTGAACATGAGAGAGAGTTCAGGGGGTTACTTTGTAGGCATGAAGTTAAGCAGCTGCCTGGATAAACAATGAAACCTGATATTTCACGTCCATCTAAAATTGTTGCTGCCATATAATTTAGCTGGCATTATGTGGATAAGAGACAAAGAAATACTGTTGCTTGAACTGCTGGAAAAAGCCTGTCCTGTTGCTGGCACTCCTGCTAGCCCATTTGAGGAGTTCAAGGAGCTTTATTCTGTAGCACTGGTGACAAATGATGTTCTTACTCTTTACTGACATACTCCAGTGCTCCGAGGACCACAGGGAGAGCAAAATATCTGCAAGAAAGTCATCCAGGGAGAAGAGGTTGTTTGGTTTCCATTTAAATAATTCAAAATCATCCTGGAATTAGCGCTTGCAGCGTGGGGGTTTAGACTGAGTAGGGCTTAATTACAGCAACATCGTTAGTTCCTTGTAGTTCTGTTGCTGTTTGGATTAATCATTAATTAGGAGGGGGAGGAAAGTTTGGGGGTAACTCGGAATAGCTGAAACTTCAAACCAAATTGATGCCAGCATGGCTGGTATTCACTTTTTAGGAATATTCTCTCCAAAAGGCCCAAGCTGAATCCTAAAGATTGTCGAAGTGACAAGGTGTCCAGGTCAGCTTGGCAAGACCCAACAGAGTGAAAGTCCTTTTTTCCCTAGCCCAGCTGCTGAAGAAAAGGTCTGGAATGTGTGAAGCCAAGTTTTCAAGGTTGTTTATGTTTTCTTATCTATGATAGTTTCTCTCTGACCTGCTGAGGTCCAGCTAGTACAGAAGTCACGGCAGTCTCCTCCGAGCCCCGGGCATCTCCCACATTATATACCCAAAATTATGTGTGCCATGTTTACAGTTCCTGTACCAATACCTAAAATCTATGTTGGACAGTGTGTCCCTATCCTAGACCAATAGAGAAGTGACACCATCACACCAAGACACAGAGGACAAGAAGAAGGAAGAAAAGGCCAGGGCATGCCCAGATTCCTCCACCTTGTATCCCTGAATTACATTCTAAACACCCCCAAAATTCTACTTTTCCACCCTGTGTCAATTCCCCTATTACACTGTTCAAACCCTTTTGGCTTGTAATTCTTCATATAAGGTTGGCAGCCTCTCCCATGGGCTAAAATCAAAGCCACAGGTGTTTTTGACTTCTTGCCAAGGTCCCTGAGCCTCTTGCCAGGGTCTGGAGGCGTCCAGGGCAGCCAAAGGGATGCTCTGGACTCCAACAACAAGGGAACATGAAAAAGAGGAAAATTCTTCAGGACAACAGGGAAATGATGAATGAACCCGCTGGCGATGGCTGTTTCCAAAATAGGTGTCCAGTTTTAAGTCACAGAATGGACTGATCCATGTGCACCCTGCACTTGCAGTATCATGGGTTGATCCCTTAAATATGATTAATGCCATGTGCTTAAATAATCCACATGCAGATTGCAAACTCTAAGCAGGAATGAAAGTTACTTCTTAAAGTTCAGCTCAGGTTTCCTTTCAGTCAAAGTCAGGCACTATTTGGGGGGTTTTGGTATGTGGCTGGTTGTTTCTTGGGTTAGGTTTTTTCCAAGGTTGGACAGTGATTTGCCCTCAGCCAGTACCTGTGGGTATTGTGTCATATCTAAACTGCTCACAGTGACAGAAGAAAGCACACAAATTTCTTTAACTTGCAACAGATCTCCCTCCTTTGTGAGGAAATTAACACCTCCATGGGCTGCAGTGATGAAGCAAGGATGAGTTAGGTTTGTGAGGAGCTGACTGCTGAAAGCAGAGCACCTTGACTGGCCAGACCCCCATGAGAAATGTTTGGGGAGGAAAGGTGTCAGGGAATAGGTGTGAAAGGAGAGGAGAGCTCTGGAGAATAGCCAAGGAGGTGAAGGCCGTGAGGTCTTTCAGAACAACCATTCCTCATTAAGATCCCCTACGTGGACCAAAAGTGCAGGGATGACTGGATGCAAGACAGAAAGCAGGGAAAGAAGGTGTTTAATTTATAGAGGGTGTTTAAAGTCTCACTTCTTAGGGAAGAGTTTTCTCCCTGCTCAATCTTGCGATATCTGACAGTGGGCTGCTCACTTCCTGCTGGGCACAGCCAGCAGCTTTGGTCCCTGGCTTTGCTCTCCATCTCCAGGATCTCAGCTTCTCCTGGGAGTGTAGCTTACAGGACTTAAGCTCCTCAGGAGCTCAGGAGGAAGATGACCAGCCCTCTGACCAGTGCATTTTATCCAGTGCTTCAAAGGTCCCGCAAATTTCACACATCCTCACAGCTTTAATGCAGTTCTCTCTTCTTTCTGCATTTGTGACCACTTTGCTTTGCACTTTGTAATCACCTAATTTACTTTTTGCTTCCCATTTAAAGGGATAAGGATTGAAGCTGAGTTCTCAAGGAATTTGGTTTTTTATATTTTATTTTTTTGCTTTGTTTGTTAATGCAGGCTTCGTACTACTCTGACCTGGGTCTCCCCAACAGCAGCTATGCTTCTACATCTCAACTTTCTTCCCAGAATGGAAATTGGGTCTGTTGCCCTCTGGCTTCACCTGGCCTGGATTTTGTTTGGATGATACAACCTCTTGTACTCAGGAATGAATTCGGACCGATTGTCAAGAGTCTCTGTAGCTCTTTTTAGTGAAACTTTAAAAAAAAAAACCCCAAACAAACCAGACCTTTTAAGATTGGAATGAGTAATGGAAAACTGTTTTCAAATGAGCACAGTCAGTTTTCCCTCCCCGCTCCTCCCTTTCCTTGTCTGCCATTGGCCTCAGTTGGTCTGGGAAGATAAGGGAAATCTTAATTACCTGAAGTTCTCTGAGGCAGCTCCTCTGCATAGCGTGTCAGTCTGGTGAGCTTGAGACAATCCAGTCTGCACGACACAAAACTACAGGGAAGCAATTCCCAGAGTGCTGGGAGAACATCAGTGAAGCTGTGAAACCCCTGCGAGGTTGCATTGTCCCCCGTGTGTGGCAGAGCTGGGTGCCAGCAGAACTCCAGCAGTGCCCCAGGTGCTGCCTGGGGACACAGCACAGGAGTGTGGATGGGGCACTGGCAGCAGGACCTGGCCTCAAGCCTGGGCTGGGGAATCCCTGCTGGAGTCTCTCTTGCACCCGGCTCTGTGCTCTGGGTTTAACTGCTGCAGTTTGGGGGGGATGGTTACTAACACTAGTTTCAGGCCGCTCTGACTGAAGTGCTTGTTTATCCTGAATTAGTTGGGTTTTCTCTGCAGTTGTGAATAATGAAACACACAGGAGATGGTCTTACAGCTGTGTGAAACACTAACAGTGTGTACTTTGAAGCACTTCTGTGTAGCTCTTTTCTGGCTTTGGTTGAAGTGAGGAGAAACCCCATTTCTGGCTCCTGTACACCAATGTGTGGGAGACAATAACAGCTTAACAACCTAAAATTAAGTTTTACTGTTTTGCTTTGGCATACTGTTGTGTCCTCCCTTCCTGTAGGAAATGCATGTGCCTGCTTGGTATTCTTAGTGTTTGGGAGCTGAGATTTAATGCTTTCATGGTGCTCATGACTAATATTCTCTGTGCTGGGTTTCCTTTTGCTGTTGTGTAGTGATCCTAATCTCTCACCAAGAGGGTTCATTCTGCTGTAGGCATCTTTTTTTCTGTTTAATTTACTGTGCCAAAACAAACAGTGTTGTGCTTGTCTCCCCCAGCCCTCCCTGCTGTACAGCGATGCCCTGCCAGCCAGGAGTTACAGGGTTTGTTGTGCTGATGCTCTGAGCACCAACACCAGAGCCACTCACCCCAGCCATGCACATGCTGTCCCCTGCCCCTGTCTGTAATTCCTGCTGGGTGCATTTGTCTCACACCCCGGTGTCCCATCCATCTGAATGCCACGTGTGTGATGCTGTTTGTGCACACCTGGATTTACTGAGCCTTCCTTTAATTCCTGTTGGGGTTGTGATGCTGCCAGGGGTGTCATGTCCGTGTGGAAAGAGTTGTCTTCCTCGGTGTCTTTCCAGGAGCAGGGCAGAGAGGCAACATCAATTCTTGCAGGTTGCTTAACAACTAACAAAAATCTGTTCACAAATTTTTTTTTTAGACAAATTTCTGCCTTCTTGTGTAAAATGAGCTTCTCATAATTTTTTTCTCAAAGCTTAAATGTAGAGTTTCCTACTCCCCTTGTGTTTCTTGAGCCATATATCTCTGTGCTAAACCGGAGTCAGTCTTAAAATACACATTTTCCTCCTGTTTTATTAATTTGCTAAACTGGCTGTAAGTGAAGCTCATCACTGCCAGCACCAGCAGTGAAGGTGAAACAGTTGGGATCAGTGTAAGAATTGATGTAGCTATTTCAAATTAAAGTTGAGCTGAAGCCCTGGGAGCAGGCTCGGTGTCAGATCTCGGGGTGTACCCGATCCTGCACGTCAGGTCGCGCTGGCTCTTCCCTCGCATGCTGCTTGTGCTTGCACCCCGAGATGTCCCTGTCCTCGCCCATCCTGCTGCCTGCCACGTGTGCTGGGTGAGTTTGTGAGTTTGTGGTTGTGCAGGCTGAGCTGCCACTGCTGTGCTGACTCTGTGTTTTAATTGTAGGCGTCTGTGTACGAGGAGAGCGTTTACAGCGGGAGCCGGCGCTATAGTGCCCCCAGTTCCCGCGCTGTAAGAAGTTTTCTGCTTTTCCCTGCTCTGTCTCTGTCCTCTGCCACATTGGGGAACCTTTCATGTGGGCTGTGTGACATCCAGGGCCTGCTGCTGTAGGCACAGGAGTGGGAGCACCATTCCCACGAGCTGTCATGAAGCAGTGATCAATGGGAACTCATCCCTCTGCGGGACAGGGAATCCGGTTCTGCAGATAAAACACCTTGGAAAGGCCATACATGAAGTCCTTTCCCTCCCTGAGATTTAATTCTTACTGTCAAAACTGAGAAAAATACAAGTTTAAAAAAATATCAGCCAAAAATTTAAAAATCAGTTCCACACAAGCAATGTGAAGTAAATTATTTTTGGGAATCTATGGGTTGCTTGGTTTTGTTTCTTGGATTTATATTCAAATATATTTTACATTCATGTATGTGACAGTGCTTGCAAAATGTGTGTTTCTGAGTGTGGATGGCTCTGTCATGGATGGGAAGCAACAATATAAGGAATGACCATATAAATTGTTTCCTTTCAAAAAAGAGAAACTCCAGGAGTTGGTTTAAAAGACAGAGAATGCCTTCATACCTCCTCTGTGGGTGTTTGGGCCAGGCAGTCCATCTGCTGCTGTTGTGTCCACCTGAGGAAAAAAAAACGGAAAAAACAATCTCTTTAGATTTTTAAGTCCTCCTCTGCTGGCCCACTGCTTACTCTGCCTCTCATCCGGATCTTCACTGATGATTGCAAAACCCAACCAACCAAAAAAACCTCAGCAAACAAATAACCACCATCTAGGGCCATAAGAGTGAAAAGCCTCGAGACAGAGCACTGATGCTAACTTTAAACAACACATTTTTATTAGCTTGGAGGAGGAAACACTTTCAAGAATGCTTACTAAGCACTAGTCCTTCAAGGGCTGTGCCATCCTCTTGCCACCCCATTGATTCACAGCTGGGAGAAATCATTTACAGCAAACCCTTCAGCCTAAAACCTGTTTGCAAGTCGTTCATGGGCTGTCAGTGGCATGAGGACTGAAACGCTGGTGCTTTCCCCTCCCTCCATCCCCATCCCACCCTGAGCCACAGGTATTTGTGTGTAACCCAGCCTTTCCAGTTCCTGGAGTAATGAGAGACTTGGACCAGGAGGGGTTTGCCCCAGAGGCAGCGACCTTGTCACACCACCTGTGGTTGTTTTAATGCCTCTGAACCTTGCAGCACTTTTAACCTGGAGAGGGAGTGTCACCTCGGGTGGCTGTTCCCAAAAAAATGTTTTTGGAAGAGCAGGTGAATGCAGGGGGTGAGGCTGAAAGTGGCCTTGATTGGTCACAACCACTTACTTCCACAGTCAGCCCTGCAATGCACAGGGAGCAGCTGTGGAATAAATAGAGCCTGGAAACATTAATATGGGACTCATCAGTAGTTAAAACTTCTTCCCTGTCACACGTTTCAAATTTATTCTAAACACTTCTTTTGCTAAACATAAAATACTGCAGTGACCAAACAGAATCTGTATTTTTATTTCAGTGCTTTTTGCCTTTAATTTAGGAATTTTTGTGTGATTGGCAATAGCTGTAGTGTGCAGCAGATCTTTTTACTGTGCATATTCTCATCTCTGAAATGCAGATCAGGTGCACAAAACCAGTGTAAGACACAGAGTCCCACAATGGTTAGGGTTGGAATGGACATTAAAGGCCACCTGGGCAGGGTCACCTTCCACTCTCCCAGGGTGCTCCAAGCCCTGTCCAGCACTGGACATTCCAGGGCTGGGGCAGCCCCAGCTGCTCTGGGCACCCTGTGCCAGGGCCTCCCTCGGGGTGCATCCGAGGGCATTGCCCTGCCCGTGGGCTCACTCAGGGCTGTGCACCTTGCTCGGGATGTTTTGTGGGCAGTGGCTGACCCTGTGCTTCAGCTGGTGCTTGTGCTCTAGCTGGGGTTATTTCCAGCTTACCCTCTCACCATTCATTAGTGCTGCAAGCTTAATTTGCAAGTGATGCTGTGCTGCTTTGCTGCTATGACTAATGATGATGGAGCAGCCCTGCAGTGGCTTGGTGAAGGCCTGGCTGTTTCTGTAAAGCTAAAGGGTCCAGGAATTCCTGTAGTGGCCAGGTGACTTAATAAAAAAACCTGAAAAAACCCACAGCATCTCCAAAGTATGGTAATTCTTCAGATTTCTGTGTGTTTGTATCTGAGAAACAGTCCTAATCACCTCTGAAATAAAATCATTATTTTCAGGACAAGTTCTAGTTCTGTTTCCCTGATGCTTTAAACTTTCATTTCCCTGCTCCATTTCCACTGCATTAAAACCTGTGTCCAAAGCATGGACACGTTCTTTGTACTTTTCAGCAACCTCCCAGACCTGTCCTGCATCTCTGCTTAGATGTTTCCTTTTAAAAAAATCTAAAACATTTTTTTTGGCAGGAGATGAGGACTGCAGGTGCTGCAAAACCAGGAAAGAGACTCAGTCTCTGAGCTGGGCTCAGTTTTTACTTTAATCCTCACATAGATGGATGTTTCTTCCTTTGGCCTGCAGAGCACAAATTCATTTTATATGTGCACTACGTTGGGAACATGGGAAAGTGATTCACCAGAGAGCCTCAGAGCTCTTGGAAAGTAGTAGGATGCAGCCTTTTGTAGAGAAACTAAATTGTTGTCACTGGTACCTGAAGAGATATAAATAAATGATTAGTATCCTAAGAATTGAGTCAAAACTCTACTTGAACTGCCAGTGGAATTACTGCTTACCTTAATTTTCAAATTAACAATTCTCTGACTTTCACTGCTGTCCCTTTGTCCAGCTGCATGTAGCCATCTCTTTAACTAATTTCAGATGTGATGCTCTACATCCTCTGCTGCTTCTCTTGCCAGTTCTAATGGCTTTCTCTTTTCTCTGCCTGTTGTTCCTGGTTTTCCTGCTGCAGCCCTCGGAATACAGCTGCTACCTTGGTTCGGGATCTCGGGCATCCTCCAGAGCCAGCTCTGCTCGGGCCAGTCCAGTGGTGAGCTCCTCTATTTCTCTTTGCCCCTCAACTGTTTCATTTCTCTCTTCTGCAAGGTTTTTTTGGTACAGAGTGGTCACTGTCCCTCTTGAGGCACTTCCTTAGGGTGTTAATTGGACCTTCTGGGCAGTGCTTAAGACAAAGAAACCAGAGGAGAAATTGCAAAACTGAAGTGATTTCTATGCAGATGCATGTTTTTACAACAGCAAGTGCACTTTGGACTCTCACAACAATGCTGTGTTTGCTTTAAATGGAAAATAAAGTACAGCAAGGTTATTGTGGAAAAGACTGGGATGTTGATGGGAGTGCTGTGTCTCCTTTGGGGGAGCAGGAAACCCTAAATCTCACTGCAGCATTCAAGCAGTTCAGTTTCTCTCCAGTGAGCAGTATTTTGGTGCAAAGCTGCAGGGCTCTCCAGTGGCTGGATTTGAACATCTTTGTGGGACTGCAGAGTGCCAGGCACTGCAGTCTTTAGCATGCTGAAGTGCTGGAAGGTTAAGGAGCACCCAGCACAAGCTGTGGCTGAGCAATGCTCAAGTGCTAATGATGCCTCAGGTTTTAACTTTTCTATTTTTCAGATTCTGTGCTGCTTTAGTGTGCACTTCTGAGCTTCATATTCAGGGATGGTGAGCTCTCTGCACAGAGGAGGGAGACAAAACAATTCCTTCTCTGGCTGGGGACCAGGGACAAATGATCCAAATCTCAGGCCCATGAACAATGGCAGAATGAAGAGAGAAAAGCAGGATGGGACTTCATAACCTAAAGCTATAATTGGACAATGAACTCCAATATACAAATGGACCAGAATTTATGAAAGTGAGAGACCCCTGTGACCAATTGTCCATTTTGTGACCATTGTGGTTCATCTTGTGTGCAGCCCTGGTTGGGCTCTTGTGCTGCCCAAGGTGGATCCATGGAGGCCTTCTAATAAATCCCTGTTTATTCTTTAATTCTGCCTAGCTTCTGTTCTAGGTCAACCTTCACAAGGCATCACTAAAGCCTTGTCCATCCCCTGCTTTTAGGGGGTTTAATTTTTTAATAGCACGTTGTGCTTTCTCTCTGTGACTGTTCCTCTCTGCTGCTGTTTCCAGCTCTGGGTGTTTTTCTGATTTATTTCCAAGCCTGGGGACAGCTGCTGAGTGCATTGGGATGTCTGGTAGAGGAAACATACAGCTTACAGTAAACTAAAATATAACAACATTAATTTGCCCCAGAGAGAGAGTTTTGCAGTCGGCCATTTGAAAACTGATACAACAGAGCTGTGTGCTCTGAAGTTTTGGTGTTCCAAGGGTACATTCACTTTTTTTAATTATTGAAAAACAGAGGGATTTTCATCAGATAATGTGTGGCAGCCGGTGAGCTGTAAATAAATCAGTGTTTCAATTAGCCCCTGAACCTGAGTCCCTGAGCTATGAGTTCTTGCAGAATATAACTTATATTAGTAATACATCTTAAATGGCTTTGCAAACTGAATTTCAATTACCCCCAAAGCAAAATTAATCAGAATAAACAGGGATTCCATTACAGTTCTGTAAGGGCTATAAGAACTGGGTACCCACAGAGTGCAGTTGGTTTCCATTAGGTGTTTTCTGTGTGCCAACTGAGTCATCCCTGCAAGTTGCTTATGGGAATCACGGGATGCTGGGAGGTGCAGGGGAGGTTTTGGGTTTTAAATTCCCTGCTTACACTTCGGCCTCGTGGTGTGCAGGTGGCTGGAAATGCTTTGCAGAGTCAGCACCAAGCTTAATCTGCTCTGCAGGGAGACAGCAGGCACCCCTTAAATTACCTTTTTTGTTTTAATTAGTGGTTTATTGTCTGCCGTGGAGAGCTTACCTTATCTCTGTCACCTTGAAGAAGAGCAGAGAGTTAATGTCCTAGTGAGTCCAGGTGATCCTAAAAGTTCTTATTGCTACACAGGGTCAGTCCAGCAGCACCTTGTGATTATATTTTTTTTCCCTGTGTTAAACAGACATTGCTTTTCCTATAGCTCAGAGTGAGGGATCAGTTCTACTGACAAGCTTCAAAGTGTTCTTCTAGAGTTTCCATCGGGTTCTTGGGAGTGGAGAACGATTCCATGGAACTTTCTAAATTAAAGCATACAACAGCTTGTCACTGCAGCTCTGAATTTTTTTTTCTCAGACTTTTGTTTCCCCTTCCTATCACTGCTCACTGAACAGTGAGCAAAAAGCAGCAGTAGTTTTCCTGCAGTGGTTTTCCTGCTGTGCACAGCTTTGCTAGCTCTGTTCTCATTTGTGTTACCGTGTTGGTAATACAGTCAGAGGCAGGAAGATACTTAAACACATTGTGTGAATATTTGTCTTTGTAGTTATTTTAAGAATTCACTATATCTGAATGAAGTTTGCTGATTGCTTATTTTTCTTTAACATTTTTCATGTTATCCCACTGGTAATTATCTGCTGTCCTTGCAGTTACTGCAGATATGCAAATATGTTGTTTAATATTAAACCGTCCTCACATAAAGTACATATCTTAGGACTACTGAGAGCCAACATCAGATATTTCTGTACAGATGGGCCTGAGCTCTCAGCATGTTTTGGTAGAGCTGGACTTTTAATATGAATTACAGAAATTTTGTTATATTTATTTTCTAAATTAAGAAGCTACTAGTGAAAAGCATTTATTCCTAAATCTGAAACAGACTCAGGATGCAGTAGTGTTTGTCTGAAGGCTCTCTAAGTCAAGGCAGGCAAAACAAGAGGAAAGGGCAGGTTTTGCTATGCTGAGATGATGGTGGTTCATTCTGGCTCTCTCCCTTCTTTGGATCCTCAGGCAGCAACACAAGCAGAGTTCAGCCTGAGCACACACAGAGTTGTAGAATATCCTGAGCTGGAAGGGACCCACAAGGATCATCAATCCACACCCTGGCCCTGCACAGACACCCCAACAATCCCCCTGAGCATCCCTGGCAGTGCTGTCAAACCCTCCTTGGGCTCTGTCAGCCTGGGGCTGTGCCCATTCCCTGGGGAGCCTGGGCAGTGCCAGCCCCCTCTGGGTCAGAACCTTTCCCAAAATCCAGCCTGAGCTGCCCTGACACAGCCCCAGTCATTCCCTGGGTGCTGTCCCTGTCCCAGGGAGCAGAGATTGGAGCTGCCCCAGGGGAGGAAGATGCCAGGCATGCTGAGCTCTGCCCTCTGTCTCCTCCAGGCTGAACAAGCCAGGTGCCCTCAGCTGCTCCTCGTGTGGCCCCTCCAGACTGTTCCCCATATTCTGTCCCTCCTTTGGACACTCTCTAGCAGCTTTAGACCTTTCTTATCTAAAACTGCCCCCAGCACTGGAGGTGAGGCTGCCCCAGCCCAGAGCAGAGCAGGACAATCCCCTCCCTGGCCTGGCTGGCACTGCTGGGGTGATCCCCCAGGACAGGGATGTCCCTCCTGCTCCAGGGACTGCTGACTCAGATCCAGCTGGCCATCGAGCAGGACTTGCAGATCCCTGCTGCTCTGCAGGCTCTCATTCCCCAGTGTGCCTGTGCATCCAGGTCATAGATCAGTGCCCAGCTGTGAGCACCTTTGGTCACTGGCAGACACTTCCTGTGTTCTCACCAGAAATAAAATGAAGACACTGACAGGCTTCATTTTGGTGGAGTTATGGAGCTTTGCCTTCAGTCTACCTGCAGGTTTAGAGTAGGTTCTATCCTAGCCCTGCCTCTGACACTCTGGATGTGCTTTGGGCCCCTGTGGAGTGAGGATTTGCTGCAGTGCTAACTTGCATTTCTGGGACTGATAAGTTTGTTTAGGCAGTGACGTTTAGCATAGCACTCATTCCTGAGAGAGGATTCTTCTCACAAACCCTCTTCAGACCCCACAAATATCAGCAGTGGTTTTCCCCTGCTGACTTGAAAGGCTTGTTGCTAATTGCTAGAGTTAAGGTGGCTGTCCTTGGAGAAGCAGCAGGGACTCTGTTACTGCCTTCCCCAGCCCAGCTGATCAGACTGGTAAGATGGGGGTTGTTGGAGGGATTGTACTGACTGCAGTACCTCTTTTCTTCTTCTTTTTAATTCCAGGTTTTGTAGGTACTATCCTGTGTTAAGCTCTAGCCTAGCAGTTTTTCTCTGCTGTGGGCCATGTTTCCATTTCAAGCTGTGCTGTGTTACTTTAAGGGCAGGAAATGATCTTAATTTGATTTGTCACCAAAAATCCCCCTTGCTTTCATGAGGAAGTTGAGCTAAGTGCAAGATCTGAGCTGGAGCTGAGCAGTGACAGTCACGTACTGAACACTGAAGTTGTTCTGATACCTGAGCGTGGGACATGGCACAGACAGAAAAATTCAGGCTTCCCTTTCCTGGCCTTGTTCAGGGCCTGGAAGCTGGAAACTGTGTCTCAGTCCAGGTCCTTCACTGATTTTAAGATCCCTGTACTTGCAGTAAGTGTTTGGTTGGATGCTCTGTGGTAGTGCTGCAGAACTCATTTTGGACACTCCACTAGTGGCAAAGAGCTTCACCCTGAAAGGGTTAACCCTTTTAATCCATGGAAAACAGGCACTTTAGCCATATAAAGGCTTGTGGGATGATCTTGCTCACGTTATGTTTCCAGCTGTGCTGAGCTCTGATATTGCTGACATTTTTGTAATGTGGCTCTGGATTTATTCCGAAATTGCTGTCAGAAGAGGCTGAACTCTGATCCCACTGCACTTATTTTGCAGGGAGCAGCCAAAACAAAGATGTACATGCTGGAGTTCCTCGGAAAATTACTTTCTTTTCCTGCTTTTTTATGCACTGAAGTACAAATTGCCCCAGTTGTTGGTGAAGAGGAGGATAATCTGTGATTAGAGACAGACCCATACCCTTGTGCAAATGAAAAATGGTAGTGTTGTGTAAATTAAAGGTACCATTAGGGGAATCCCTCTTTAAATCTTCTTTTCTAGCAAGTATTCTGTCAGTCCCTAATGTTTGTGGGTGGAAAAGTCCCAGAGCCAGGATATTTTTATGAAGGGCTGTGCTGAGCACATTTTCAGCCTATTTAACAATTGCAGTGTTCTTGATTGAATGTTAATAAGTGTTTTGGGCAAGAATTCTGTACAACTTCAAGTAAACATAAACATTTCTCTCCCGACCTTTCTCTGTTTCATTTATTGCTGAATCAACTGCCAGAGGGCTTGGGGGGGGCTGGGGGAAGGCTGGAAACCTGGAGGTCCCTCTGGTGGCTGATTCCTTTAGGAAAAATTTATCTTTTTAAAGGGTACTGTGAACACATTAACCTAAATATGGGCACGATGAAAGCTGTATAAAATATTAATCTAAAGTAGGTTTCTCTCTTTCTACAAAACAGATTTTGGTGTATCACTGCCGTGTAACCACAAAATTAAATGCTGCTTGTTTCAGCCTGGCTTTTTGCTTAGAAAAGTGTCATGTGTCAGGAGGCATCTGTGTATTGTAAGGATGTTATTTGGGTGAGAAGAACTGGCTTTTCTTGAAACTGATTGCATTTTTAAGTGTTAATATTTAAATAAATTGTTAGGGATAGTTACTAGTTTTGAGGAGAAACTGCTCTGAGTATGGCATTCGTGGCACTGAGTGGATGAAAGCTGAAGATGAAATCTGGTTTGTTTCCTTAACCAGCTCAGTTTTAGAGGTTACTCAATAGCTTTCGTTGTTAGAGATTATGCCCCATTAGGCTCATTATTTAAGATAGTTTTGCAATAAAGGTGTAGCAGGCTTCACAGGTGTGGTTATGAGTGCTGTGAGTAGAAACACTCACTGTAGTCGTGTCACCACATTGTCTTCAACATTCCCCTTTGTAAATGCAAGCTTCTATTTTACTCATGTGATGCATCATTAAAACAATACCAATATTTATTCCCTTCTTTATTTTGCTAAAAACTGAGATTGCACTTTGTTCCAGAAAATAGAGGCCATTGTGCAAGTGGCTGAAAGAAAATAAGTATTTTGAGCTGTGCCCTGTAAGACAGATTTTTGCAAAGGCTGTACACAGATTTCCAGAGGTACATGTTTGTGGACACACAAATTATTTGTCACATGCCATTATTGACACTGCCACAGCTGTCTTGATGAACAACAACACAGTGTTTGTCCAGGCTAGAAGACTGCCAAATCCAGCACTTGGAGCTGTCTGGCATGAAAATAAAAAGCTGTTTGTACAATTCAGTCCATCTTGCTCATTGAGTCTGAGCTAAATTGTCTGCTTTAATTAATGACCCTCTCTTATTGCCTCCAAATTCAGAGATTTGAGGGGATTTCCTCTAAATATTTTACCTATTCACTGCCTTTTCAAGTTTAGATCTAGTGGTTTAAGTCTGGCTTATTTTACTTTGAAGCCTCGGACTTAAGTTTTCTTAATGCTAATTCATAGGGATTTTAGCTGTGAGATGTCAGTGTAAAAAGCTGATTTGTAACAGCTACCTCACAGTTCTGAGATTTTATTTTAATAGGGTTGAATAGGTAATATGAAGCAAAATTATCCCCGTATTGTTTTATATAATAAAAGAAAAAAAGCTCCAAACAACTGTGCCAAATGTGTACTGATTAGGAAGAGATGTAGGTTTTGAGTGTGTTTTCAATGGAAAAACACACTTCAGGGCATAACCTCAGCTATGCTCTGCCTTTCCCTGAATCAGGTCTGTCCTGATTGTTTTTCCAGTAGTTTCAAAAACACCATTCCCTTTGGCAGAATTAGGCTCTTCTTGGTCTGGGGAAGACTTAATTTTCTAGGAGTCTTTTGGGAACTTGACCGTTCTGAATGTCCCAAGAAGAATTCAGGTTTTGTTGAGCTATTCTGAGTTTTCAATTTAATTCAGTCCTTTTTACACTTAGTTCCATTTTAGATGGAGATATTCTGTAACTTTTAAACCCTTGAGCTGTCTGCATCCATGGTAAATTTCTCCTAAATTCTGCTTTCTCACTGTTAGGGTTCTTTTAGACTAGTTTTAGTACAGGATCTCTCTTGTAAATTAGTAAATTGCAGTGAAGTACTGAAACCCTAAAAGAGCCATTTATTTAGACTTTGGACTGGTCCCTGATATTTGATTTGAGGGTCAGTTTTGTAGTCTAGGATCTTTGCTTGGAGTTGCAGTCCCTGTTTGTCTTGAGAGGGGAATATTAACTACAAGTTTGAAACTTTGAATTTCAAGTCTGACTTGATACCTTGCTTTTTGGGATGGGGGGGATGTGGTGGCATTTGTGGTATATTACTGCTTTCTCTTACCCTTTATTGATTCTATTAATGATTCCTTCTTAATCTCTCTTTTACAGATTGAAGAAAGGCCAGAAAAAGATTTTGAGAAGGTAAGAGGGATCTTACCAATTATTCTGACAATAGTGCTTTGCTCATTCTTTTTGATGGGTACAGCTTACTATGAGTGTACAGAAATCTCCTATAAAATCCATTGTGAGGCAAAAATTTGAATTTCTGGAGCCTTCTGCTACAGCATTTTTGAAGATGAACTTTTCAGCCACTGATTACTTGATGTTAAGTAGCTGACCTTCAACAGCTGTTGGCTGAAACTGCTTTAGGCTAAGCCACACAAACACTGTGTGTGTTTATTAGATCTTAGTTATAAGACCTAAGATATTTGTGTAAGAATAAATAAATCATCATAATAAAGGAGGAATCTACTACATTAACCCTGAGTACAGTCAAACAGTTCATGTGGCCACTGCTGCAGAGTAAATAAATATCCATAATGGAGAGGAGCTTCCAAAGCTTCCACAGAATGTATTTTACAAGTTTTGAAAATGTCTGAGAGGCTGATACTAGCCCCTAAAGACTTTCTCCAATTAAAAATTAATAGTTAGAAGCTAGATTATGCAAACTTCTATTGCAGTATTATTTAAATACTTCTGATCTGCCTTTTCTCATTAGTTTCCCTTGTTAAATCTTGATTTTGATTTTTTACTTCTTAGAAAGTTTGATTTTAATCAAAAGGGCATAATTTAGAAGTGCAAGGATTGGTGTAATGTGTGTATTAAAAAAAAAAAAAAAAAAAAAAAAAGAAAAGGGGAAAGCTACAAACCCACAATTTATGTGGACAAGAAAGTTCTAAGCAGTTTATCCATGTGTGATTGCAGGGAGCACGAACTGTCTCAAGTTTATCAGCAGCTACCTTGGCCTCTCTGGGTGGGACTTCTTCCCGGAGAGGCAGTGAGGACACGTCCATCTCAGCTGACACAGAGGCCTCCATCAGGGAAATCAAGGTGAGGAATTCTTAATCCCAGAATAAATTGTGGAATATCCTTCAGGCTCCTTCCCCACGGAGGAGCTGGGGCAGTGACTCGGGTGCTGTGAAGGAGAAGCTTTGCTGGAGATGTCTCCCAGATGGGACTGGTTGTAAAAGGCACCTCCCAGCCTGAAACAGGGAGTGGGAGGAGGGTGAAGATAACACACTGCACTCCTGGAGAGCAGAGGAGAGAGCCTGGGACAGGGGGTGATCATCACTGCAAAGGACAGGGGGTGATCAGCACCGCAAGGGACAGCAGGGCTGGGATTGCCGGAGCCTTCCAACCTGGCTCTGCTCCTCCTCCTTAATGCTGAAGATTCTGTTTTTGCCAGCCAAGAAAAGCAGAATTAGCACAAACTCCTGACCACGAAATGCTGGTTGTCTGGCAAGGCCTCAGCTTAGGGTCAGAGCCCCTAAGGTGTGTGTATGAAAAGAGAGAGGTGTTGGGAGCAGCTCTGGGAGCGCTGCTTGTCCCTCCCAGCTGCACTCTGCCCCTTAGTGCCTGTGGTGTCACTGACCTTTCTCACCATCTCCTCAGGACATCTATGAGTTAAAGGACCAGATTCAGGATGTAGAAGGCAAATACATGCAGGGGCTGAAAGAACTGAAGGTACTGGTGTGTGAGCATTAACCCTGGCCCCAGTGTGAGCCCCAGAGCTGCCCTTTGCATGCTGTTCTCCTGGGAACTGTGTGCAGTGTCTCATTAACTGGCAAACTGTTCTGACTGGTGGGTTGTGCTGAGAAATGCTTCCAAGTGTTCACTGGAAAGCTGCTGGTTCCTACTGCACGTTGTCCTTGCTGGTTTGAGGAGGTCATTGTTTTGCTAGCAAATTAAAATTATTTGGGTTTTTTTTAATATAGTTTCCCAATCCAGGAAACCTTCCAGTATTGGGAGATTAACTAGAACTAATCTCCTACAGTACTAGAGTTTAGAACAAATATGAGTTTAGATTCTTGTATGTTTTTATTTTTATAAGACCATGTGAGGTGTCCTTTTGCTTTCAGCTTTAGATGACAGAAGACACCCTTAAACAATTCTTGCAACAAAACTCCATTTATCAAATCCTGTCACATGAAGAAGGAATGCTGAAGCTCTTACTGCTTCCATGAAGCCATAAATACATTTTGTATAAACAAAATGTATTTTGTTCATAAATATAACATAAATACAAAAACCAACTTGTACATCCATGTACCACCCACCTCCTAAGTGAGCAGTGACATGAGCTGTGGCTTTTTGAAAAAGGCAAATAGATAAATTCAACATTTGCCAACATTAATTGCTGATTGTGTCATCAGCTGAGCACTGACAGATGAAGGTGTTGCCACTTTAAATGAGTTTTCAATGGAAACAGAGTAGTTAGGCCCTTTTTGGGTAAAATTTTGGTTTTCTTCGTGGTCACTGAGTAGCAGATAGACCAAAATGATCACACTGCATAAAAATGTTTCAATCCATGTCCCTTAATCTGCTTTTTGGAGTGATTTGGACCTAAGATGCACTGTTTGATGCTAAGACACCAAAACGTGGCATGCTGAAGGAGTGGAGCAGAACTTCTTAACTTTTTCCTTGCATATACTTCCTTTCCAGCTCCTTTCTGAGCTTTCCAAATCCTGTTGGCTTTCCTGTGCTTGGTATTTCTCATCTGGAGCTGGAAAGTGCCCCAAAACACAGTTAAGCATTTGGAACTGGACAAATTTGTGTCCTAAAAGACAAATTATCTCATTTGTTAATAGAAATGTCAATAAAATTGATTTAGACTTTGCCACTGTCATCCTTAGTTCTGTTATCAGCTGAAAAAGGAAGTATATGAAACTCACCCATACTTCAGTTCAAATAATTAAAATTACACAAGTTCCAAGAGTAATTGTTTGATCCGTTAACTAAAATGTTGATATGTGTGTCCTCCTTGTTTGCACATTTACAGGCCTTTGTTTATATAACTCTTTGTTTATATGATTCTTTTATTTGTTTATTAAAATCAAGTTTGTCTGCATAAATGAAAAAATATGCTAATTTTGCTTTACCATCCTTTGTTGTTATAAATATCTCAGTATCTTATATTCAGGTCAAGCTGACAGAAGGGGTTTTCAAGATACTGGGAATTGTATCTTAGAGAGTAAATTTGTAAAGAAGAGGTGTGATATGGGAAATCACACATCAGGTCACAAAAGCTGCAGCTTTCTCTTTCACAGTGCATCCTAATTCCTGAGTCAATATTGAAGGGTTCCCACACTGCAAGGATCACTGAAATTAGTGTGAAGTGGCTGTCAATCTGCCTGAATTTCAGGCCTCACATCATCCAAAGTGATCTTAAATCAAGGCCAGTTTACCTTTAAAAAAAAAAATCCCCAACTTGCCATCTTCAGCAGCAGCTCTGAGCTGCCAGTGTGCAGGGGGAGGAGGGAGAAGGAGGAAAACCGGGAAGGCAGTAGCTGAAGCAGCAGAGGAAGGAAGCGTTTGATCCGTGCTGAGGTAAGGCTGCTTGCCTGGTTGCACAAGCCTGGTGGGGACACAGGAGGTTTTCCTCACCTTGGAATCTGGGAAGCCGCCAGCACAGCATTCATGCTGCTTTCCATAGGCAAACTTGTGCTTTGGTGCTTTCTTTTCTCACCAAAGGTCTTGGTTAGCAAAGTGTCCTCCTTTATTTCTGACTCTGACCGGGGTTGGTTGTTCTCTGCAGGACTCTCTAGCTGAAGTTGAGGAGAAATACAAGAAGGCTATGGTGTCAAATGCTCAGCTGGACAATGAGAAAACCAATTTCATGTACCAAGTGGACACCCTGAAGGATGCGCTCCTAGAGTTAGAGGAACAGCTGGCAGAATCCAGGAGGCAATATGAAGAGAAAAGTAAAGTATGTAAAGAGCTCTGGCATGGGAAATAACAGGGAGAGATTTGGGGAGGGTAGAGATCTTTGGGAGGAGGCAACGAAATTATTATTATTCAATATTTTAAATTACTGGTTTAATTAGTATTAAATGAAATACCGATTTGTTGTGTACTTGTGGTCTTACAAATGTGAAATTTCTCTAAGCCATTTCTGAGGAGAAATGTTCTAGCTGGTAAAGGCTATATTGATATTATCACATCTCCTTTTATATTCCATCTCTAAAGTAAATTCATAGGTCCATAGGGACTTCTGGAGCAGTTTTGCACACAGAGGTGTCTCCAGGCAGCCTGTGGGAGAGTTGTGCAGTTCAGACAGCTCCATGGTTAAATGTTGAATTAAGTTTTATATTAATTCAGCAGCCGACAGTGATTTGGTGTTAAATAATAAAACTAGGGCTTATATTTTCAGAAGTGCCTTCTTGTAGCTTGGGGCATTTGACTACACCCCTCTTCAAAACACAGTTCCTGAAAGATTCTGTGGGGTTTTTTTTTCTTTTTATTTAAAAGTCCAGCTAACTTTCAGTAGGTGGCCATGTGGGAAGAGTGGGTTAAATTCCCATGCATTCATCTGTGCAGTCTGAAGGATTGGAGGGTAAAAGCTCTTCAGCCTGCTGTTCAGTTTATGAAATGGGCTAAATGATGTCTGTCACTCCTATATTTGGTGCCATAATAGCATCTTGGAAAAAGGACAAACTTGTTGAAAATTGCACTCTTATGGGATTGTGATTAGAGGGATATTCAAGAATTACATTGCAGTAAGCATTTTCTTTGTGTTTGGGTTTATTTTCCTCTTTTTGGTGGGATGCTATTTTTGATTAATATTAATCTTGTGAATATTTCATTACTCACAGGAATTTGAGAGGGAGAAGCATGCTCATAGCATATTGCAGTTTCAGTTCATGGAAATGAAAGAGGCTTTGAAGCAGAGAGAAGAAATGCTTGCAGTAAGTAACTTTTTTTTTTTTCTTTTAATGGCTTCTTTGATTGGTACATTCCCAAGTAGCAGTAGAGTGGAGAATTTGAGGCATGGAGAATTTTATTCCCTATTCAAGTTTCTCACCAGGAGAAACGTTAGTGTTTCAGGCCAAACAGGTTCAGAGCTGACTAATGCAAAAAGTACTTTCCTAAGTATTACCTTATTCTTCCTAAGTATTGCATTTTGGACAGCTGTTTGTGGAGAGGAAAATAACAGAACTGTGTAACTTGTTTTAAGTCATGTTGTGGATAATAAGATTGTCTTCAGGAGCACAGGTTCAGTTGGGATGTCAGAAACTGTGCACTGTAGTTACTCATTTACTTTAGCGCCTGACTTTTTTCATTCTTTGGCATCACTGCAATCTTGGCCTTCCTTGTTAACCTGTTACCTTGCTTTCTGTCTTCTTGTTCTGCTCCTGCCCCTCAGGAAATCCAACAGCTGCAACAGAAACAGCAGAGCTATGTCAGGGAAATTTCTGATCTTCAGGAGACAATAGAGTGGAAAGACAAAAAAATAGGGGTAGGACTTCTCAACTCCTGCAGTGTGTTCAAAGGGACACTCATCCTGCTTTTGTAAAACCCCTCTGTAGTGCCTTTGCTTGGTGTGGCTGTCCTGTGATGTTGCCAGTGAAGTAGCAAATAGCAAGTGTTGTCTTTGGGCAGTACCTTAAAATCCAAGGAAAACCCAGCAGCTGGTCTGCTTTCAAACCAAGGGCAATTGATTTGCTGTGCTGCACCATTTGCATTTGCCGTGTGGGGAAAGGAAGTGCTATTTATAATGCAATTCCATCAGCACTGAGTTTTCTCTTATTCAGATTTAATCTGCAGACTGAGCAGAAACTGGAGTGGGATAAAGAGGTAATGGAGATATTTATAGGATGTTGGGATGAAAGTCTCCCTTGCTTCTCATCCCTTCCCACCACCTCTTATCAAAGCCACATGGAAACCCACTCTGGTTTTCTTTTCCAGCTGAATACTGAAAGGCTTCCTGAACAGAGTAGGAGAAAGAAATCTGGCAGCTTGCCCATGTTTGTGATGTCAAATAATTTATAGCAGCTTGAAACTGAAAATTGTCTAATTTTTTTTTTTAATTGTTCTATTTGTATTTATATAGAAATACCGGAGGGGGGAGTTGAGTAGCAAAATATGCATTTGCACATGGTGCATCCCAGACTAAGGATGACTTAATGGCAGCTTTCAAAATAATTAAAATGTGAAATAATTGACTCCTGAAATCCAGTGTGCCTACTTCCATGCCCTTCCATTAACACGTGGGAATGACATGATGTCTTCAGTGTGCATGCTAAAGCTATATGGGTTTGGATCAGCTTGTCTAGCAGACAAGAATAAAAAGTGGACCGTCATTTGAAGGGTCTCTAATGAAGAATTGGGCTCTGAATGTCTTTGGCAAGAATTCTTGGTTACTGAGGAAGCTGTGCCTTTCTTGGATTTGAGGTTTCTCTCTCTGTATGCAAACTCAGTCCTGCAATCTGTAAACTCGACCTTTTTCATCTGTGTCCCTTCCATACCCTCAATATCTTAAATCTACTCATTCTTGTGTACATTTGCTTTTCATGGCCTTTACTTGTCTCCCTTCCTTTCTTCACATCTCCTCGCCCTCTGTCTGTGTTGGGAACTCAGGCACTAGAGAGGCAGAAAGATTTCTTTGATTCCATAAGGAGTGAGCGGGATGACCTTAGAGACGAAGTGGTTGTGCTGAAGGAGCAACTGAAGGTATGCAAGAGGAATAAAATAAATTTATATTCATCTGCTGACCCTTTTCCCCTGTGCATTTGGGCAGAAAAAATTAGGTCTAGCTCAGTAGCAATAACTCAATTTTCATGTTGCCTATAAATTGCCATTTCAGAGATTTTCTATATAAAGTCCTTTCCCCTGCTATTGATTGTGAGTTTTTAGTGTAGACTGGAGTATAAAGAAGTTGTTTTTGTAGGAGACACTTCTCTTATGCAGCAGATTTATATAAAAAAAAAAAAGTAGCTGGGATCACATGCTGTCAGAATGGCTGAACTGAGAACATGCAATATCTGTTCTCCTTCCTGACTCCCAGCCATGTTTAATGGAATGATTGAAGCAATTGTTTATTCAGAGTATCTTGGACAGGAGAACTTGACAATCCTTCCCTTTCCGAGCAGCAGGCTCTAAAGCATTGCTTTTGCTTCCCACAGAAACATGGAATAATCCCAGACTCTGATATAGCCACCAACGGAGACACATCAGACATTCTGGATAACGAAGGACACTTGGATTCTTCCCAAAGTGCCCCAGGCACCACTAAGGCATTGAAGCCAGGAGGGGAGGGGATGCTAGGTAAGTGCTGTGTGTCCTCTCAGCCCCTCCTGCTTGTCTGTCCTTCATTCATCCACCTTTGCTTGGATGGGGCAGTTGTTAGTGGGACAATTAACAGCACCAGCATGCTCCTTGTCCAGTCACTCCCTGTGCATTTCCCTGCTTCATGTTGATTACCACTCCCAGTGGGTCCTGCAGTCTCCTCCAGCAGCAGACTTCACTTCCCCTGCAAGGTGACAAAGGATGGGAATACAAATAGGACATTACAGATAAGTAGCAGTCATTCACATCGCCATTTAAACCCTGAATTGGAAAATTGTCCCAGGATAATCCTCCTGCTGCTCAGTATTTTTCAACACATACCTTAAATAATCAGGAAAAAAAGGCATTTTAGTTTGCTATAAAGAGTTTGTATGTTGGTTCATTGATATCCCTGAGAAATGTGTCTGCTTGAACAACAGTGCTGGGCTCTGCCAAAGCACACCAAAGGACAAATTCTATGCTGCTGTGCTTTTGAACACTTAAAATTAACACATCTGTATTTTTACTTGTTACACTGACACTTGAATTCAAATGATGTAATTGGACAGCATTAGGAAGGAGAAATCTGGTTGGCAAAACCTCTTTATGCTTTTATGTGGTGAGCTTATTAGAGAACTCATTAGAGAACTATTGTACTAGTGTAAGGAAATAAAGTAATATTTTTGGTTTGTTGGACTTTTTTTTTCTTGTTCTAAACGAACATACTAATAAATAACTGCAGGCAGCCAGTTGTTGCAAGTGCAGGTTCTCTGGCTTTGAGCTTTTGGCTGCTTTTTCCTCACTCAGTTTCTGTGTGGAAACAATGTGGAACACCAAAAACCAAGGTAAGGGTGTATTTTTAAATGTAATATGTTTTCTACATCTCCTAATCTTGGGTTTTTCTTTCAGAATAGGTACAGCATAGACCCAAAAACTAACAACAAACACAATTGGTTTAATATCTGTTGCTTTAAAATATGAATTGAAGGAAAAGTGTTGCAACAAAAACAATCTTCAATAAAACACAGAAGTCCCCACCCCTTTGGGTGGCTGAAATATGGGGCACAGATTACCCGAGTCTGTGTTGGGAGGTCTGAAAAGCCAAAACATGTGCTTGCCAATCAGATTTTACATTCAGTGTCTGTCATGTGCACTGATGGGGCCTGTCTTGAGATTTTAAAAGCAAAATATTACTGAATAATCCTTCATGAGTCCATTGGAACGGCATCAGACTCCTTCACAGATAGAGGGGTATCAGGGTTAAAGCTGTAGAGACAATTGCTGAGGAAAAAGAGTCCTTAGAGGTACATCTGCAGGTATTGCTGTTAAATTGCACTGCTTCAACCAGCTGATCTCTACGGGAGCTGTCATTCCCACAGCCAAGAGCAAAAATCTCCTCCTTTCCAAAACCACGAGCCAGCACCAGAGACTTCTTGCTTTGAGAGGGTGGTGGTGAGTTTCACTGATCAAACCCTCTGAATCCTTACTAATTCAATCGCTGCTTTGCCTCACAAAATTGGCAAAAGCTGATCTTTATTAACCTGTTCTTCTCATTCTGCCTTTCGGGTTTTAAGTGGGGAGGTAGGTGTTGTGGTGGGCCCCCTCAACTTTCTCAATGATCTTTTAGGCAAAGCCAATGAAGTGGAGATGAAAAATGAGATTTTGGAGGATGTGGGGAAAAGAGAAATCTTGCAGAATACTGAGCATGAGGAACACAAAGAGGAGTCTGAGGAGGAGGAAGTACAGACATTGCATGCTGCTGAAAATGCAAAGGCAGAACAAATGGTTGAAGAACGGGACACCCTGCCAACAGTGATGTTGCCAGAGAGTAGGTTTGCAGAGCAAGCCCAAAGCCTCACAGAACCTGTGTCAGGGAGCACTTCTTCAAACAGTGACAGTGACACAGATGGCTTGAGAAAGGTCACAGAGTCCAGGGACACAGCAGTCCAGCAGGCTGAGAGTACAGAGGCTGAACACCATGACTTGAGTGCAAGGACAAATGAGAACCTGGAGCTGGGCTCTCTGCACGGCCACCCTATTTTTGAGACTCCTCATGAAACGTTTTGTGACTCAGGTACAGAGCAGGAACTGGGAGAAGCTGCACCCAATCAGGAAGAACAGGAGGATGTTGAAACCAGCCATGCCCTGAGTGATAATGAAATGGATGAAGGATCTGACAGTACAAGTGAGAGCAGTGAGTTGGTTTCTAACCAGGCAGGGCTACCTGAGGGAGCAGTGGCTGGCTTGCTTAGGGAAGAGGGAAATGTGGAGAGTTCCACTCCAGAGGAACCCCAGCACTCAGAAGAAAGTGCTGAAAACAAGGTTGCAAATGTCTTGGAGGAAGAGTTTGTTGACTGCACTGATGGAACACATGATGAAACAGCAGGTGACAGAGCTGAAGAAGAAGATGAGGTTGGGAACACAGTTCAGGGTCAGCTGAGAGAAACTGAGTCTGTGGGTTTGGAGGGGACAGAGCCATGTGAAAGGGATGTCCCAGCAGAGCCACTTGAAGAGGAAGGTGGAGAACATCAGGCATTCATCCAACCAACTTCTTCAGTGGACAGTGCTTCAGCATCCCCAGAGGAACCAAGTACACAAGGTAAAACAGAAGATGAAACTGCTACAGCTGAGAAGGATGGACAGAAGGAAGAATTGCTGGAAGAGCTGGAGAAGTGTTCAGGTTCTGCTGAAGCAGGCGAGCAAGGTGTGGCATCTGTGGAGGCAGGAGGCTGCATTCCCGAGGGAAAGGGAAGTGAGCTGCAGCAGGCACAGCCAGGAACAGAGGTTGTGAGAGAGGTGATCACTCAGGAAACCCATTTAGACCCAAGTCTTTTAGAGGATGAAATAAAGGAGACAGAATTGGAAACAGGGGGTGAGGCTGGGGAAGGACAGGAAAGTAGGACAGAATGGGAAGAAGATTTGAATCCAAAGGCAGAAGTTCAAACAAGTCCGTGTAGTGAAGAAAAAGCAGATGGTGCAGAGGGAGAGAAAAATGTTCCTTTAGAGGGTGAAGTGCAGAAGGTGGTTAAACAAGTAGAAGGTGAATCTAAAGAGGAGTCAGGTGTAGGTGTTACTGTAACTACTGAAAACAAAGCCAGTAAAGAAACACTGAAAGAAGATGAACAAGAGGTAGAGCTTGCAGACCACCCTAGTGGGGAATTTGCTTCTGAGGAAGGTGCAGATAATTCCCTGGCACAGAAACCCGTGCAGGATGAAAATATTAGTGAGCAAGTTAAATTGGAGGTAGGTGCAAATAATTACTTGGCACAGAAGCCTGTGCAGGATGAAAACATTCGTGAACAAGTTAAATTGGAGGTAGGTGCAAATAATTCCTTGGCACAGAAGCCTGTGCAGGATGAAAACATTAGTGAACAAGTTAAATTGGAGGTAGGTGTAAATAATTCCCTGGCACAGAAGCCTGTGCAGGATGAAAGCATTAGTGAACAAGTGGAATTGGAGGACCAGGCAGAGGAAAGCGAGGAAGATGATGGTGATGCATTTGATTTTGATGAAGAGTCAAATCAGATACTAGAATCTGATGAAAAATGGGATGGAGAGAAAGCTGATGCACAGGGAGAAGAGAGTGATGGATCAAATGGTGCTGTTGGAAAAACTGCCCACGTGGACAAAGCTGGAGAGGGAACAGAGAAAATGGAAACCAAAGATGCCTTGACCAAAGGTGAAATCCTGAAGCATAAAAAAGATGAGCCTGAAGAAACAGGGTGCTTACAAGGGGAAGTGTTGGGGGAAACTGATGAGGAGGCTGATGTGGAGGAAGATGAAATCAAAGTATCAGAATCTAGTAAAGTGGGAAAATTACAGGATCGAGATGTTTCGGAACAGGATTTGGAAAGTGCTTTCATTAAGAGGGCTGAAAGCAGGGAGGATTTGCAGGTTGGTAAGAGGAGTAGAGGTAGATCCAGAGATGACTGTACAATCTCCTGAGTTCAGAACCTCAAACCTACACGAGTTCCATGCCCTGTGACCAGTCTCAAACATGCACTTTGCACACGACATCGGACCTTGGAATACTCTTAGAGCTTTGTCTTTGTAGGTAACTCAGCATAAAGCACAGATGTGGTAATGATGCAAGTATAAAGTTATCCAGTGTTGTACCCAGCCACAGAAATTGTGAGTGGGTTTGGTTTTGCTGTGTCTCAGGCTGAAAGCTTTTCACCTAATGAGGAAGCTTCACAACTTGACTATTCAAACTGTTATGCAATTAAAGTCCCTCTAGTGTGGATAGCTGCTCCTGGGGAATTTCTGTAGATTTTAAAAAAAATTCTAGCCTAGTTGATCAATATCTTGAATGTACATTGGGCCTTTGTGAACTTATGCACATTATGCTTACTTGTACTTAGTTCTACAGCAAGTACATTAACTCTTCATGAAGGAACTCAGCAGATCAGCCACACTGGTGGTGAAACTTCTTTCAGAATGCTTAAAGCCTATGAATCAAGCTCTTCTTTTTTTTTTAGTATGAAGAAAAAAGATCTTTTCATTCCACTTTGTGTGTATTTCTTATGTGGTCATATTCCAAAATATAGTTAGATCACCGTGAATCTGCTTAGTCTGAGCACTTTGGAAGAGCAATACACAGTTTGGAGAAAGTGCAACATACAGGTCTTAGTTTGCTGAAAGGAATAAATATATACATGTTTACTTCATCTAGGCACTTTGCACCACAATAGGCCTTTACACCATGTCTCACATGGGATTTTTATTTTTTTCCAGAGAAAGTGTCAATACACACTGTAATGTGTGCTTAGGTTTGCTATCAAGTACTGTCTAGATATGAATATATAAAATATCTATTTTTCCAAGAAGATTTTTGTTTAAAATTGCATTTGCTTACTGCATTTTTTTTTTTTTTTTTTTTGCAAACTCTGATTCTGAAAGAATGTTTTTATCTCTGAAGCAAATCTTATTTCTTTCCTTCTGGAAAGAAGATAACTTTGCATGTCTTAACTCCTGCTGGATATCAGACCAAAGAAAACTGTTGTTTTGTGTACTAGTCCCCCTGTGCCTTTTGGAAAAGCTGGATTGCTTTGAATTGCTGGTATAAGTTAAGCTCTTGGACTCCCTTGATGTATTTCCTCTGGCATCTCTTCTTGTGCTTGGGAGGAAGAGCATGTTTTGCATATATAAATATTCATTTAAAGTGTTAAGCAATGAATGTCCCAAGGGAATGCAGATCGAGGGGGGCGTGGGCTATGGAAGGCTGTATTTGTGTTGATGTTGCAAAGTTGTCAAAGCACAGACAGACTGCAAAATTTGAAGATGTATATCAAAATGTACTGCTGTATTTAATTTAAATAAACATATTTTATACTTTAAAGTACCTGTCCAGAGCACTGTTTCTAAACCTGCGCAAGGAATTATTTAAACCTGTATCATTTCAACACCATTTTTCTGCAGCTTTTGTTCAATTTATTGCCTTGTGCTACGTAGCTGCAAGAGCCATCTCCCCAGGACTGGGCAGCCTCGGGGTCTGAGCACCTTGAATATGTGATGGCACCTTAACTGTAGAGCTCTAACAGGTCTGTAACCCTGTAACTCCTTTCATGTGGCTTCTCTCCAACTTACAGCAGATCCACCATGGTTTCTGTAAGTATTGGCAGTTGTTCCTAAGAGTTTACACTAGATGCTAATCCAAAAAGTCATAGATCTTATAAGCATTTCTTATCAGCATGTAGCAGTGTTTATTTCAAGATTTGGCTCTGCCATACTCTCAATAGTAATATATGGCTTAATGTTAGAAGTGGGTTTTAATTGTTAAATAGATTAAACAGATCATTGAATGTTCTTACTGGCTTGACCTGTATTGTGGCTGGATCTATCAGAGTTAAATTAGGCAACATGCCATTATTTTCTGTATTTCTTACGAGTTAATTTCTGATTTTAACTAGTTTTTCCACTTCAGAAAACACAGCATCTTTAAGAGAATTCCTTTCTAAAGCCAAGTCACAGGAGCAGAAACACCTCCAATCTTACTTGTCCAAGTACCAGCTTTGATCCCACTCCCAGTGTAACGGGGAGCAAGAACATGGAGAGGCAGTGCAGAGTAGCTGCTGTGCCAGAAATCCATCCTGGAAAGTTGAAAATGAGTCTGTGACCCAAGTATGAAGCTTTTGTTATTCCAGAATAACCCCAAATGCTCGCTGGGTTTTCTGATCATCACCTAGTGGCACATAAATGCTGTAGCCCAGGTTTGTGCATATCAGAGCTAGCCTGAAATGCTTTCAAAAGCAGTATCTCAAGAAACTTACTTGATAAAAAGGAGAATAAATAGTGAAAAGGTCTTGGTCAATATCTTCTTTACTATAAAGAAGAAAAGTCCTCCTGTCCGCCTCAAAATTAGTACTGCAAGCCAGTGCTTCCAAATCCTGTGCTGTCCCTGGCAGTGCCCCTCTTCTGAGAAAGACAGGAAAGCATTTTCTCAACATCCACAATAAACTGACAGCTCTGGAGAGGGAGTATTGCCCAACCTGCTCGGACAGCTGGATTCTTGCAGGCTGCTCTGAGTAGCTGCTTGGGGCTGGGATGTCATGGGATGTCTCTCCATTCTCCAAATGCAGTTTACCCCTTTCCTTTACATCAGGGTTAGTTATTTCCTGGGCCACACATCATGTCAATCATGCAGGTAAAACCAGCTGCTTCCCATCCCATGCTCCCCTCCAAGTGGAAAGAGACATGGAGGATCTGTGGCTGATTTGGGAATGTTTGGTGCCACTGGAGCAGCACCTGAGTAAGCAATGCCTCGAGTCACCTGCAATGCCAAGGCAATGAGATCAGTCACTGGGCTGTGGCAGAAGACACTGCTCAGCACCGTGCTCACCCTCTGTGTCCTGCTCCCTGACAGGCCCCATCTCCTCAGTCCTCTCTTAAACTCTGGTGTGTGAAGGCCCTGAACTGGTGCAGTGAGTACCCTGGGAATCACCTTTCCAAAGTTAACTGAGGTGAATGTCACATTCTAATTATTCACTCTAGTATCTTTGTATGTGGAATAAGGATAATGATGGTTACAGATGAGAATTTTAATTAGCTGCTTCCTGTCCTGATTCAATAAACTGTACTTTCCTGCTCACCTGTTCACAAGGTCCTCAGATTTGTTGGAAAAATATCTCCTAAATGCAAAATTAAGGTGACTCTGCAGAGCAAGTTTCTGTGTTATTATGGGGGTTTAAGTGAAACCCAAGAGACCCTCATTTCTACAGGCAGAGAAATTTTCTTCTATGTGAATGGCAATTTTAGCAAACTCATTTTTTCCCTGATCTGGTAAACCCCGCTGTCTGCATGTCCCAGTGGGGTGCACAGATGTCTGTAATGAGGGCAGAGAGAACTCAAGGTGAGACCAAACTTGAAGGTTCATCCCAAAATGCATCCTCTTTGCAGGAAAAGGGCTTTGGGGAAGCCAGTGTGCTTCCTCACTGGAAGCTGGCAGAGGTGTCCTTTCTTCAGGCAGGCAGCTTTCACCCCACAGCAGTGGTTGTGTTAATGAAAGTCACAACTACATTGTTTTCAGGATCAAAATGTGCTACTTGGCCCTTTTAGACTCAGTAAGTTTGGGCTAATTTTGAAGTGGCCTAAAGGTTTCCTGCTGCACCAGTCCTCACTCTTTCCAATCCTTGGAACTCCATTTCTCAAGCTTTGCTGACCTGTAAATCCCAACACAATCTCTTGAGTCCAAGTATCTCCAGCCTGTTTGCTGTTCTTGCTGTCTTCATTGACCTTTATTTTTCTTCCATATCTTTCACCTTTTGCAGAATTTCTGTCTTAAATTTTCTTTCATTCCCACATAGATCCGTGAAATTCTTTTATTATTTTAAAGGGGTTTATACTCAGAAATTTTGTTTGTGGGGAGTATTTACAAAAAAAGTGGGTTTGGGTTTTTTTGTTTCTTCATATCAGTGCTCAGGTGTAGCAATGTTGGGTGTGTTACAAATGGATGGAAAAAAAAATAGGATTTCAGGAGGTTCAAAATTAATCCAAAGATCTGCTGAACTGGGATGTCACGCTAAGGGTATTGCATCAAAAGCCAAGGTAAAGGTTTTATTCCATGCTCTGGAGTGGGACTGTATGGGGGTGTGTATTCCAGCAGGGAAGTGACATACCACATTAATGGACTCTACATGCCTGCTGTACAGAGGGACTCCCATTGGGAGAACAGTTTTCACCATTATTTGATTCAAAACAGACTCTTGATTCCCTTTAAGTGCATGTGCAACAAGAAAAAAGGGAGAGCCACAAGGCTTTGGCCCGTTCAGGAATTGTCAACAAAGAAGAAATGGTACTTATAAAGTTCTTCAAAAGTATTTAAGTCTGTCTATCAACAGAATTTACCTGATAAAAGCCCACCAGGCTCTTATGTGTAATTTACCTTGCTTTCCTAAAGTTTACAAAAAAATCTTTTTCTTGAGTCACCTTTGGATTTTAACCATTTAATCAGCAGGCCAGAGCTCAGCTGTGGAGTTGAGCTCTGAGCAGCCTGAGCTAGGCACTGATGGCAAGGGAGGCCAGCTGGACAAACCAGCAGTGAGACCCAGCTGAGGCCAACAGATCCTCTCCTAATGAGTGTATTTCAACATGATGTTGCAGTGTACTCCTGCCTGAGGTGTACCTGAACAAACTGAGCTTGTTAATCATTTAGGTCGTTTGGGTGGTAAGAAAATTTGGTGGTTTGGGTGCTTTCATATTTTGCAGCCCTTAATGGGGAAGGAAAAAAATGAAGTGATTTGTTTCCTTACTTTGTAGTTCTTTTTTCCAGCTGTCTCATTCTGTAGAGTGCACTTTATAAATTAAGGCTGCACATACCCATGTGCTGATCTGTAGCACTTCCAAGTCCAAATGTAGCAGAACAGTTGGTGCAGTTTGTCCATTGTCTCTTGATGTTTGACCTGGAGAATTGACTCTGAAGAGAAAATACAGTTTTACCAGACTGCTGCGTTTGAAACACAAACAATTCAATGGGCAAATGTTTTTTTCTGGTCATAGTATTGAAGCTAAAATTTCACTGCCATGTAAAAGAGGGGAAGAGTTAAAGTGCTGAGAATGTGATTATAGGTGTTTACAGTATTGTCATTGTGCTAAACTGTCGAGATCTGTGAGATTTTGTGTTGCAGTTGTGCTTGACCCTAGAGTTCTTGCATGCTAACCTAACGTAGAAGATTAGCCTCTTTGCATGCAGCTGGCTGCTGCTACTGCTGGGACAAGCATGTTCTGTGAGAATGCCATAAGTGCCCTGGCTGCAGCCCCCTCCCAGCCCCGCCTGGGCCTCGTGTCCTGTGGTACGTGCCCTCACTCCCCCTCAGTAGTCACTAACCTGAACGGGTCAGTCTCATGTCTCAGATGTGCTCCCCGACACGCCGCTGGCTCGGTCAGCACTGAACTCTCCCTTTTCTCTTCCAGACAGGCTGAAAAAGCTCATTGATGAACGGGAGTCCTTGCTAGACCAGGTAATCGCAGGGCTAGTGAAGAACATAAAGGATTAAGAAAACAAAAATAGCCCAAACACACGGTGTGGAGCGGCAGTGGTGTGGTCTGGTTGCTCTTGCTGCTTTGCTGGCACTCTGTTCTTCCTCCAAAACATTCCTCCCATGTGTTAACTCAGGATACATGGAAGATATGACCCTCTTATTTCTGAATAATAATCCTGCAGATTGGCACAAGGGGAAAACAGGTATGGCTCAGAAATTGTAGAAGCAAATTTTCTCTCCAGGAGTAAGCCTGCCTCTTCGCTGGGTCTGTGGGTAGACGGGCCTTTTGGAAAGGTTTGTTGGAGGAATTGCAGATGGGTAAAGAGCAATTAAAGGAATTATTGCTGGTACCATGGTATTCCATAGTGGCTATGAAGCTTATTCAAAAAACCTCAGCTGATCTGTTGCCCTGCAGGACACTCTGTGCTTTCATTTATGCTCAGTGACCTTGGCCTTGAGACTCACACGCAACCAAACACAGCTTTGGGAATTTTAAAGAATATTTTACATTAATGTGCCTGCAGAAGATTTATGGCTTTTCTAATAAACCAGTCATCTTTCACTCATTGTTTTGATCCTGAACTTGTACATAAGCACTGATGTGTAAAATACCATGAGTCATTTGCCAAAAGAATTTCTAGGATGTTACAAAATAACAGAAGATTTTTTTGGAATTTATGTTTAAAAAATACATAATTTGTTTTATAATACTGGAGTGAATTCAAGCCATGATTTCCCTTAGTGATTTTAATAACTATTTTCTGTCCTTCAGATTAAAAAATTAAAGGGACAACTGGAAGAAAAGCAAAGGAATGGCAAGATGGAAAATACACAGTCTGAAGATGAAGTTCTGGAAAATGGAACAGATATGCACATGATTGACCTCCAAAGTGAGCTGTATTTTGATTTTAAGAGAATTTTGTGCCCTGCATGTGAGTGAGAAAATATGTCAGTACAGTAATAAGCATATGGCTCTGAGTAAGAATGAGCCTTCAGTTCCAAGGGAGCTTTGGTCTGGGAGAAGCCATGCACTTCTACAGAGGTATGGGAATTAGGAGCCTTTGTTTAAGATTGAAATTGGAAATCTCTGTTATTGCTCCTCAGCAGAGCTGGGGGGAGTTCAGATTAGTTCTGCCTTCAGAGTGGTTGGCAGGGAATCAGGCAGGACTGGGAATGGTGCCTCTCTGCTGGACACTTATTGAGAGAACTACTCTCCTGCTGTCCCACGTAGATCCCTGATGCATGGAAGTTTTACCACAGACTTGTTAGAAACTGTTCACACTTGTTCTGACATCTCTGATAAATCTGCAATTCTTTTAGGAGATGCCAACAGACAGATCAGCGATCTCAAATTTAAACTAGCAAAGTCTGAGCAAGAGATAACAGCATTGGAGCAGAATGTAAGTTTTTGACTTGTTCTGTTTGTTCAGGCATGGTGAGAATACAAAGTGTGTTTGAAATTATAAATGAAATTATGTTTATTGTGATTTTCCCTTAAAATAAGAAACATGAGTGTTGGAGCATGAGGGCCACTATGACTTTTGTGTATGGGGAAGAAAGAATATATTATTCCTCTGTACTGAAGGAAGAATGGTCAAAGACAAAAGTACCTGATGAACTCTGATGAACACTTCCTTATGCCTAGCTGTCAAGAGGTTTTAAATGTTTCCCAGCATGTGAGGTGATAGAATGGAGTTTATACACAGCTGTTCCATTTTGATTGTTTGCTCTTGTCCAAGGTACATCAGCAATGCTCTTGCTAAGAGAAATTTAGTCAATGGACTGTATTTTTTGTTGCTGGAAGCATATTAAATATGGATATAAAAACAAAGGTACAAAAGGTCAGCAGTAAGTGACTGTTGCCAGGCTTCCTTGTGTTGTTTCCTTCCCTGAAAATATGCCTTTATTTTATCAAAGAGGATTTAGCATCTCTCTGGTTATTCCTTGAGTACTAGTGGAAGAGTAGAACTTCAGAATTACTTCTCGATACAGCTTCTAATTGCCAGCCTTTGCCTTCCCCTCAGGTAATACGACTGGAAGGCCAGGTAGCCCGATACAAAACTGCTGCTGAAAATGCTGAGCGAGTAGAAGACGAACTGAAGGCAGAGAAACGCAAACTGCAGAGAGAGGTAACTCCACCTGCAAGCTGTCACAGGTCAGCCTGCTCCATGTGGGGGAAACCTGCTTCCCTGCAGTCTTTTAGGGGAGGAACCACCTCTCTTGGCACAGCAAGGGATAAGCATATAATAAGCTTTAGTTACTCCTTCTAAATGTGCAGCCAAGTTTTCAGCACTCAAACTGGAGTAACAGTCACAGCTGTGAGCTCCCACTGCCTTTTCACAGTTCCTTCCTAACCTGACTTGCTAAAGGGATGAGTTGTTCTTTGTGAGCTTGTTTTTCTTGCTCTGCTAATCTGTTCAGGCCTGTTTGGGGTAGTGTGGCTGTCCACAGACTCTGACTGTGCTTCTGTCTCCTTAGAGCCTGAATACCTTTCTCAGCTTCTCTCTCACAGCTTCCAGAGGTGCTTCTTTGATTTTTTTTTCCAGTATGGCTCCTTGCTTGTTCTAAATACTCCTTCTGCTTTGCTGCCTATAAATATTGTTCTGTGCAGTCCAGCTCTCTCTCCCTGCCCTGATCCCGTGGTGGGTTTTACAGGAAACTGAGGCTCCAAGCTGGGAATAGAGTTCTAGGAACCAGAAACATAAAAGCTGTGCAGTGAGACAGGCGTACATCACCCAGAGCCTCGTGCTTCTGGACTGAGGAAAATTCTGTGATTCTCTGGGAATCTCCTGTTCCACAGGAGTAACCTTCTGTCCGTACTGATTGTCTCAAGACACATGGTTCTATTAAGCCAAATCCAGACTTGGGAGACCACTTTTCTTCTTACCTCGGCCACCTTTGCTCAGCATTCTGTAAATACCCTGGGTTCTTGGCAGTGTGCTTAAACACCTGTGTGTGTCACCTGCAAAGCAGTTTAACTCTGCTAAAGGAATTTTCAACTGCTTTATGTTCCAAGTTAATGTGGTCAGTTAGCGTTGGCACCTACAAACCTTGCTTTGCCTTTGCAAAGGGATAACACGGTGAAAGTCACGGTGTTCTTCTGTTTCCTTCCTTCAGCTTCGTTCAGCACTGGACAAAACCGAGGAGCTGGAGGTCAGCAATGGCCACCTGGTGAAGCGGCTGGAGAAGATGAAGGCCAACCGGAGCGCTCTGCTGTCCCAGCAATAGCCACCCCCTCCCAGGGAACCACCGCTGCTCGGAACCGGAACGACGCCGCAGCCGCTTCTGCGTCCCGCTGCCCAGGACGCCTCGTGTCATTGCCTTCTGAGACCAGGCCACCCCAACACCTGCTCCGTGCCTCCCAGCCGGGGTCTCCCCGCGCAGATCCAAGCCTGCTGCACTACATCCATAGGAGGAGCTGATCCAAGTGGCTGTGCCCGCGGGAGCCCTTCCACACCGAGCTCTGGGGACATTAGAAGTACAACACATAAGAAGCACACGGAATTCTCCATCCAGAGGGCACAGCAGCCATTTATTGCCGTTTAAAATGGCACTCAAAGAAAACACTTTGACTGGAATTTTGTGTCTTGCTGAAAATTTTAAAACAAACACTGTAAGTTTGGGACTTTTCTCATGACAGTATCTGTAATTTAGTGACTACGGTAGAGTTATTCATAGTAGGTTTTTCATTTACAAATCACTGTGGAACCATAAGCCATTACAAAGCAAAACTCCTTCAGTGGAAACCATGGAAGAAGATGGTCTTGGAAGCAAAAGTGACCTTAAATGACTTTGCCAATAAAACAAATGTGTTTGGAGGGATTTTTGCACCAGTAGAATTGTGAGACTCTTTTATTTCAGGGTAAATAGGCAATAGCTCCATTGAATTTTCAATTTTTATTTGTATTATTTAATCCCTGCTCTTGGAGTTGAAGTAAATTACTTTTAAAGGATGTAAGGTTGCATTAATAAACCAGCATTAAGGCCGTGTTTTCAGAAATGGTGGGGTTTGCACTTAGGTCACTCTCTTTGGTGCATTTATCAAAGCAAGTGTCATTTGCTTAAACAAAATATGTAATGGGTTTTTTACATCAGAAACTATCTACTGGTCCATGACCTACTAGGAAACGATGCCGCTACAAAATACAAGTCTGATTTTTAAGAGAATAACTGCTAAGTAAAGAAGCACTTTAGAAAATATTACTGCCTATGGGTTTTCTACAGCTACGGAAGTAGTGAGTTATCTCCTTCTAAGGTCCACTTTTCATGCAGAACAGCAGAACCAGTTGAGATGTTGCAGGCGATTCCTGCATGTGTACAAATGGCACATGACTGGCACTACAGCTCTGGTTCATCGGAACTCACTCTGAATGCACTACTCAAAGGAGAGCAGCAGCTACCCCAGGAGCAAAGCTGCCCGTCCCACCTCAGCCCTAACAGGAAAGCCAGTCCCTCTGGGATCTCCTGGCCAAGAGGTTCTGCCAAGCCAAATCCACACCCAGGAGATCACATTTCTTCCTAACTCGGTCTTCAGACCCTGTGATCCAGGTCTTTCCCCAGCCTCCGTGCAGATGGGAGGTTAAAGTAGGAACTGCTGCTATTTCCAGCACAAGGGGATCTCTGGTATCTTCCTCGAGCACCTTCACAAATTAAGTAAACCAAAACTGCTGTCTGAATGTGTTTCTCTGGTTTGGCTAGGAAACAACACCCTCGTCTTCATCTCTTTCAAGTGCACAAGGAAATTTAGGAATGAAGTACTGGAATTATTATTCTAGGAAAAGGATGAAGAAGGCTTTTTTTGTGCCCCTGGGGATTTAAGTATGTCCTTGTTGATGAAATGTGGTGAAACACAGGGTTGGAAGGAATCTTTTAAAATTAAATTTCCACTCCAGTTAGGGCTTTGGGTTTTTGGTTTTTTTGTTTTGTTTTGTTTTGTTTTTTTAATTGTTTTTGAGAGGAACATTCAGGCGCAGAGCCAGGTTTCTTGTGGAATACCTCAAAATGGCTGTGGATACCAATTTACAATTTTCTGTGCATGACTTGTGTAATTTCTGGTGTACAAAGCCTCGGGGGCCTAAAAAATGAGTGAAGGAATTTTCAGAAGGCAAACAAATGTGCTAAATATGACACCAATGGTAAGGTGTGTGATTGCCGCCAGTCATCATTTCATTTGTGGCAGCACTGAAAGCCGCCTCTCCTGGCAAGGCTCAGGGGAAACAGCCCAGCAACCAAGCGTTGATCCAAAAGGCAAAAAATAACTTTGTTCATTGAAAAGGGATGTGTTTATCGTTTCGAAGTAGATTTCATCTCGCACCCCATAAGCATCAACCTCATGACGGAAATCAGATGTGTATTTCACCCTGGATATGCTCTTAGTAGAAACCTTTGTGTGTGATAAAGTAGGTGAATGTTGAAGCCACATTTCCCCCTCCTCTCCCCTAACTTTCAGTATGACTTAGCATTAGAATAAGGGAAGAAAAAGAACTGGTTGGTTTACTGCAAACTGTTCTATGTTTTTCTGTGAAGAATGTACAACAACAGGGCTTTGAATGGTGATAATAGCACATGTCCCAGTCCTATTATTTGAGCTCCAAACGAGAGCACCTCAGTACCCTGAGAGCGGGGCCGAGGTGGCAGCAGCTGGGCGAGGAACAGCTCCTGGGGAAACCAGGACGGGTTTTCCTACAACCTCTGTTTCAATTTGTTATCCTCTATTTTATTTTTAAATGTTAAATGATTTTTATTGCTTGCAAATGGAATGTTACCCGAAATGGTTTTGGTTTTGTTCTGTTGTTTTTTTTCCCCAATCGCTCTGTTAGGAGATGTGAGCGTGGAAAAGGAAATCCATTATGAGCAGAACTCGCCAATAAAATGTCACTTGTTTGGGTAGTTTTTATGGAGTGGTCTGTCTATGTTAATGTTACCAGTACAAGTTCTCTTGGAAAATACAGAAAATTCAGGGTTATATGGGTGTAACAACTCATTTTCCTTTCCAACACGTTGCTGCAGGATCACGCAAAATGTGAGTAACACTAGTTGGAAAATGTACAAATTTGGGGGCTTGTGTAACTGAGGGCACTGGTGTGAGACATGCCTCCAAATATCAACATTTTTAGTGGCAGGGTGCACATACACCTCCAAATTTTGACATTTTAATGGCCAGGTGCACTTGGGCAGGGGGAAGACAGGGACAGTCCCCCATCAGGAGAAATGTGAATGGGATTGCTGATTGGATTCATTCTCCACTTTTATTTATGGTGAGCATAGAGGTAACCTACACGATAGCTTTCCCTGGAAGAATCCTTCATGAAGACCCCTTCACAACAGGAAGCAGCTAGGTTCATCAAAAATATGTTACTTTAGTATTAAATGTCCTCTTGCCCTGATGTGTTGCCAGAGCCGTCACTTAGATGAAAGTGACTAAGCAGGAGGGTAGTGCTTGTCTTCACTTCAGATGCTCTAAACCACTGCATGTCTCTGAAGGTTCATTTTAAGCAACTGAGTGATGCTTTACACACTTCATTATGACCTTTACACGTGTCTAAAAGGAAGAAGCAAGAGCCCCTTGCACAAGTAACATGGACCTTTGTGGCAGGTAGGTTTGTCTCCACTCCTGTAATGTGCTCCTTCCAGCTGGAAACTTTCAGGTAGGTTTTAATGTGTGCCAGAGGAGGTTAGAGCTGGATATTAGGAAAAGTTCTTCCCTCAGAGGGTGGGTTGGGCACTGAACAGGCTCCCCAGTGAATGGTCAGGGCCACAAAGCAGAGTTCAAGGAGCTGCCAGAATTTGGTCAATGCTCTCAGGCACAGGGTGGGATTAGTGAGGTGTCTTGTGCAGGGCCGGGATTGGACTCCATGATCCTCTTGGGTCCCTTGCAGCACAGGATAATTCTGTGATTCTCTAGTAGCTGTACAAGAGCTGCTGTGCTCCCTCCCCGCCGGCTGTGCTTTGGTCTGTCAGAGGTGAGAGAAGGGACCGTGAGGGGAGAGAAGGGAACTTGAAGGGAGAGGAGGGACCATGAGGGGAGAGAAGGGTCAATGAGGAGAGAGACAGGACCATGAGGGGAGAGAAGGGTCAATGAGGAGAGAGACGTGACCATGAGGGGAGAGAAGGGTCAATGAGGAGAGAGACAGGACCATGAGGGGAGAGAAGTGTTCATTAAGGGAGGGAAGGGACCGTGAGGGGAGAGCCATGGGGGGGGGACACGGCAGTACTGCTTCTGAGGGGATATGGCGGTACCAATTCTAGGGGGATATGGCGGTACGGCTCTGAGGGAACACGGCTTGCACCGATTCTTGAGGGACACAGCGGTACCGCTTCTGAGGGGAATATGACGATACCGGCTCTGAGGGGACGCGGGGACCTCGCCTTTAGGGAGATAAAGCGGTACCGATTCTGGGGGGAAAATGGCGGTACCCCCTCTGAGGGGACGCGGCGGCGCCTCTTTCCAAGGGAAGGCGGGGGAGGTGCAGGTGTCGAGAGCGGGCTCCGCGCCGCAGCCAATCAGGCGTCGGAGCGCTGCGCGCCGCAGCCAATGAGCGCGGGGCGCGGCGGCGGGCGTTGCTGGGCGCCTGGCGGGGCCGTGAGGGGCTGCGGGCGGCGGCCGGAGCGGGAGCGGCGGGGCCGTGAGGGGCTGCGGGCGGCGGCCGGAGCGGAGTGTCGGGGCTCGGTGCGGGCGGCGGGGCCGCGCCTCAGGCTGCTCTGGAGCTGCGGTGAGACGTCCTTTTCCCGTCTGAGGGGTCCCGCGGAGCGAGCGGGAGCACCGGGCTGCCCTCAGGGCTCCCCACCTTCAGCCAGCGCTGCGGTGGGGACGGGCTCGGCTGTGGGTCAGAGTTTGGGTGTATCACCAGCAGCGACAGGGGGGTTGCTGTACGCTGGCTGGGGCGCGGAGGTGTTTTGGTTCTTGTTCTCAAGCGAAAAGTGATTTCTCTGTGAGTTTGTTGCGATTTCTGTACCGGTGTCTGGGATATGCTTTGGCAGTGTTTGGCTGTTTAATTCCACGGAGTTGCTCAAGGCTTAAGTTAGGGGGTGAAAGTAAAGTTAATGTAATAAAAAAGGACAATGTTTTTGAGGCAAAAAAATAACTGTAGAAGTGTACAATTTAACCATGGAAGTGCTCAGGACCAGGTTGGATGGGGCTTGGAGCAGCGTGGGATAGTGGAAGGCTTGAATATTTGAAAATTTGAAGTTTAATCCTTATTTCTCCTTCCACTCCCCCCCAGGACTGTCAGAGAGAGTGACTGAAATTTAGATGTGTCATTTAAGTAGTTTGGAAAGCAGTGATTTAGAAATATGGGTAATGTTTTTATGTATTCCTTTCTTTGTTAGAAGCTTCTGAGGGAAGGCAGAGAAGAATGGACAATATTCCTAAGAAACAAGCTTCACAAATAGCATCTTCAATCCCTACATGCTTTCTCTGCTTTTTGTTGGTGTTTGTTACCAAACGGGGTTTGCTGCAAGTTCAGAGCAGTTGTATTGCTTTAATCTGGCGAATTGTCCAGCTTCCTTCTATTGCTAAATGACCTTCCTGTGTTCCTTTACAACTTTCTGATTGTAAAGATTCTCAGGGTTTTATCCCTGTTTTTTACTTGCTTCCCCAGAATTAAGAAGAACATGCTTTAATTTCCCCCTTGTCCAACACCCAAGGGATTTTTAGTTTTTGGGAGGCACAGAGCTCAAAGTTCTCCTCTTCCTTAATATAAGTAACTTTTGTTTGAACACTTTGTGTGCTGTATGATGCAACAGGGATTCCACCAATTCAGAAATCAGCTCTTGGGATTTCTTTATGAGCGTGCTGTAGAATTCCTACCTGCTTATTGCGTGCAGTAGGTGAAAACACGATGGTTAATTTAATGTATTTTTTTATCCTTCTGTATATTATGGAGCATCTTCAACTTCTCTTAATTTTTACTAAGGTAGGAAGAGCCAAACCAGTGACTTTGAGAGGTTGCAGTGGCAGTGAGTTGTGTGATTCCTTCGGAGGAGGAGGAGAGCCATGGAAGTGGAAAAGAGGAGCAAAAGGAGCTGCTGCACTCAGACCTCCTTCGTGGCTGCAGATTTAGGGGAAGACTCGCAGCTGGAGTATCTCAGTGCTTACGAGGATTATGAGGAGGATAAGAAAAACTCAAATGAGTTTTCAGAGCAGGAGGAGGTTGGAGAGGTGAAGGCCATGCCACTGGCTGGTGACAAGGTGCCACCCCGGATGGCAGTGGGGGAAGAAGATTCTGGAAAGAGCGAAAGACCTGCCCAGAGCGTGGCAGTGGAGCCAGCCACTGCTCTCCTGCCGCCCAGGGAAGAGGCCCAGCTCTGCAAACGCACAGAGCCCTCCTGCTTCAGCAGCTGTGAGCAACCTGTGGTGTGCACTCGTGGTACCAGCAGTGCTGCAGAGGAGGCTGAAACCCAGCTCCCAGTCCCTGAAACCCTCCTGAGCAAGAATCCTGTTGCTGGCATGGAAGCTGCAGATAAATCCTCTGGTGAGAGCCCCAGGGCTGTGAAGCTGGAGCGTGGTGAAGCCCTGAGGAGCGTTCCTGGTGTCGCTGCTGGCTCTGGTTCCAGAGCTGCCTTCCCAATGAGCAGAAGCAGCAGTGCCCAGGCCTGTTCCTTCTCCAGGGCAGTGAACACAGAGGTGACCATGATCAGCAAAACTCGACTCGTGGGGCGGCTGGCTGAAACCTCTGTGGATGCTGCTTCCAGCACGGAATGGTCCGTCAGAGCTCACAGCTCACACGTGCAGGTAATTGACATAAAGCAAGGAGGGCCACCAGACCAGCTTGCTACAACTTGTGTTAATTTTAACTTGTCTGCATGGGTGTTAATCTGTTAACTTTTGGCTTTTTGCCTTTTTTTTTTTTTTTTTTTTTTAAAGCAGGAATCCAAAGATGATCTCTCTGTCTGTGAGTGGAAGTCAGGCACTGACAGGTGGGTCAGGAGTTTGTTCTTGGTTTTGGAATTTGAGTTTCTGGATAAGAGGTTTTTTCATGATTGAAAGGTTGTCTGTGGCTTGGCAAAACTGGTGGTATTAAAAGCTTGCTGGGCAGCAGTTTCTGCTGCAGAAGCCTGGACAGGTGAGAAGAGTGAGCCGAGGACTTCCTGAAGTTGAACAAAGACCAAAGCAGCCTTGTTCTGCAGTTGTAGACCACCAGAGATCCTTTCCAGCCTAAACTATTACATGGCTGTGGAAACAAAATTAGTGTGTTTGCAGATCCACAGCATTGCTAAGTTTCGTTTTGTTCTTAAGGCTTCACTTTTTGGATAGAAATTATGATGTTGCTTGTGCAGTTCCTACCTCTGATAAAACTGACTGTAATGATACAATCATTATTGTGGGTTAAATAGGATTTTCCTTTAATCATATAAAAAATAGCTTCTGGCAAGCTCCTTGCTTCAAAATAAAACACCATGAACATAAGCAAAATCTTGAAGCCCTGGAATAAATATTCTGTTGTTGTTATTATTATTTTAAAGGCCAGAACATGCCAACAAGCAAACTGGGAAGAGTTCAGCATCAAGCTGCTTTCAGGATGTCCTGCAGAGAGCAACTGAAGCAGAGCTGCAGCTCCTGGCCATCCATTACGAGATGTGCTACCAGCACTGCTCGAAGGTTTATAAGCTGGCTTTGGAGGAAAGCACCTTTTTTGGGAGGCATGTGCTTTAATGTCCTTTAAAATAAAGTGGGTAACTGGTTATCAGGCAGGTTGCTAAATGGTACTGGTAGATTCTATCCATAGCTTCTAGGAGTGTTTATAATTAGTGGTGTTGTCCAGAGGACCCCCAAGTCTTACTTCTGTAAAATCTCCAAAAGCTGTAAAATCAATGAAATGTCTCAGTTGATGTTGCTTTTTTACCCATATTTTAATAGATGTGAAGATAAGGCTGAGTTACGTTCATCTTTCCTGTTGGTTTTGGATGTGCTGGACAATAATTACAGCAGTATGAGAAGGAAAATAAGCATGGGCATACCTTTAAACGAACTTCCACCACTGTCAGTTGAGCTGAAGTTTTCCCCACTCTCTTCTTTTTACGTCCCCTCCAAGGTAATTTCTTAACTGTTTAATGTTTTAAATAAAAATTGTTTAATAATTAAGATAATTATAGATAAATCTCTTTTTTTTTTTTACAGTTTTTCAGAAAGAGTCTCTACTCTGAGTAAGTAGTTTTCATTTGTTGTTGTACTTACTAAGTTAAATGAGTTTATAAGATGTTAAACCTATAATTCCTTTCTTTCAGGAATACATCTTGTTGTTTCAGGCTGTTTAGCTAAAAGATCAGCATTGCCCTCTGGGGACAATGGTTTTATTTTAAGGGCATTTTTCCTCTGTGGTGTTCTAGTATGCAAAGCAGGGAATATCTTTACCATCTTTATAGTAAAAGTTATCAATTTACAGGTCATTTTCCTGTTTCCCTGCTTTCACTACTAAAAGTCTTTGTCTCCTGTTATAATGGCACTAAGCAACAAAAAACCCCCAAAAAAATCCCTCACCACAAAAACCCAGAATGACTTTGCTGCCAGCAGAGATAATATTAAGCATATAGATAATATTAAGAGATAATATGAAGCTGTTTTGCTAAGATTATCATTCAGCTATGAAGAATAATAGAAAAATGACTTATTTCAGGCAGGTACATGATAGAATATGTTCAGGAACCCCATCCAGTGACTTGCTGTAAGTGGAAATGAAAACAAATTTGGCAGTAAGTTTTTACTGAATTGGGTAAACTTTTAGAGACTGTGTGAAGTTTCCTATTAACCATGAGCGAAGTTAATCAAGAAAAAGCAAAGACAATTGTTTTGTAAATAATTAGTACAAGTTGCAGTGGTATTTCAAATTGTAAGGAATACATCTGAACATCACACAGAAAACTATTAAGATATAATGAAAAAAGCCAAGGTGTATTAAGTATGTTAATTTTATTGTGAGCTTCTGGAAATATTTAGATTACTGTAGAACTTAAAATTGTTGTCCCATATTTTGTATGAAATTCTCGGATGTGTTTTAGTGATCTTTCAGGTGAAGGGAAAGCTGACTTTGAAGACTCAAAACAGCAAGAAAAGGGGATTTCTGTCAATATGGTAGGGAATTCTTCACTCCTGGGTTTTGGAGATGGTAATGTTGAGAAGTATTTTCTCCTTTTAGGTGCCTGCAAATGTGTTCAGGGTCTTCTGGGCTCTCAGCCTGGGATCCTCTGCCACTAATTGCAATGCAGCTCCTGTGTTCACAATTTTAATTGCCCTTTCAAAATAAAGTAACTTGGGGGTTCTTGAGGATGATCAGCAGGTTTAACTTTTTTTTTAATTCACCCGCTTCATGGGCCGGTGTTCTGAGAAATAACTTATAATTAGTTGGGAGTGCTGTGATACAACTGAAATGTGTTTGTAGGACAACTCACAGACTGATGGTGATCAGCCAGGTGATTCTGCTTCCTCTGAGACACAGGAAGAACAACCTAAAGTTGAGGCTCTGGAACGTGGTGAGTGATCTGCCCCTAGTAAAAATAATCCTTTATTTGTGAGTTAAGTTCTCAGGGGAGGAAAGAAACCCTGTTTCAAACATGTGTATGGTAACACAGCTGCCCTTTCTGTGATGGAATGTTTATATTCAGCTATCAAAATTTATTGATAAGTATTAGTAGCTCTGTATTATTACTTGCATCTTTTTAAAAGTTTCTAATTAAACTAATAAATGTCACATTTTTGAAATGTAGCACCAAGAGATGTAAGTAGTTAGAACCACAGAAATCTGATACTCTTAGCATACCATGGTTTGAATTTTAACACTTGAATTTTTATCCCAACTGCCAAGGCTGTGTAAAAAATGAGGAAGGAAGTGAGTATTGGTTTGATGCTAAGGAAGATTTGTCAGTGGCAGATATTTCAGTAGTGTGCAAAGAAATGAAAAAGCAACAAGGAAAACAAGATTTGACTGACTCAAGAGGTAAAGTAGTGTGCTTTAAACTGATAAACCAAATGATGGTGTTTATTGTTGGAGTGCTCTGTTCCTTCTCCAAGCATAAGTAAACTTGGAAAAAATGCCAGCTGGGTTTTCAGATTTATTTTCTCATTTTCTAGCAGTGAATCCCTGTACTCAGCTGTTTTCATCCAGCCATGTTTTTCCTTGAAAACTTCACCTGCAGTGCTTGAACTCAAATTAGTAAATGCCCAGCCAATCACATAGATGGAAATCTTTCTTTTTCTCTCCTCCTCCTTCTCTTTGTGTGTCCTTCCCATGCTGGACTCTTCAGAGTGAGATGCAAATGGTTTGTGTTTGGAGACTTGAGTCACAGTGCTGGGAAGTCCCAGGGTGTTGAAGGCAGAGAGCCTGGGCGTTCTCCATACCAGCCTTCAGCACTGGTACTGTTACTTCAGAGCTGTGTTTCCTCTGCCTCTTAAAATCTCAGGAAACACCCAGGGAAAAGATGTTCCACAAGCTGAACTGCTGTGCTTCTCAGGACACTCATTTTCTCTTAGGAGATTCTCTTCTCTCCCTTAGTTTGTTCTAAAGTTTTCTCTCTAGGCTGTCCAAAATCTATGGAGAGGATGACAGCTCGAGAACAGTCACTCTTTACTTTCTTACATTTATTATTAGAAGTGAAGACGGTGGGGAGTGGGAATGAAGATTCTTCTGTTCCTGTTGGTGGTCCAAAACCCTCAGTGCCTGAGGTAGGTCTGTTCTTAATTTGTAGGAGGAATTTCTTGCCTCTTTAAGGCTTCTTTCGTACACTGCATTTACTACCAAGTACCCTGATCTGAAATCACCTACTCAACAGCTGGCACATTTACTTGGAGATAATCAGAAGGGAAGTAATTATTGCTCACACTACTTTGTGTGGCAGACTAAGCTTTAAATCTCCCTGTCACGTAACATTTAATAGATAGAAAATTATGTAAGGATAGGAAGATATGTTACATATTGGTAATAAATTTCTGTCATGTGGCAGAAGAGTGAAAGCACCTTTCTTTTGCCCCTGCATCAGACTGTGACACCCTAGCTGATCTTTCTGAATCCTAGGACAGTTTGGAATTTCCCCGTTTGCACTAGATTTTTCGTCTCGTAACACCATTTTTTTAAATGTAAATGTCCCGTGGCTTTATACAGGGAAGATTTTGGGGTAATGGATGGGAAGGAAACTCTTGGATTTTCCAGCATAAATCTAAGAAACCTATATATACAGTATTTTGTATTGGCTCAGTTTAGTCCTTGGAGAGTAAAGGGCAAATCAGTAATTGCTGGTGTTGCTCACGTAAACCACACAGATTTGCTGTCTGTGGGGATTTCCCTTTAAACATGCTGGTCCTTTGGGAAATGGTAATTGAATCTAAAGTAGCAGGAATAAGATGAGCTTTAAGGTGCTTTGCAACCCAAACCATTCTGTGGGTCTAGGATTTTATATTTATTTGTAGGAAAGAGGTGCTTTATTACCTGTACACCCCTTAAGCCATGCATTTTTCCCTTATTTTGATGCACTTTTAGGATCCTAGGGAAAATTCCCTGCAGAAAACATCCACTTGTTCCTCTGTGAACACATCTGGTATCTTTGTTTCTCCTTATGCACTGAACTTGAGCAGCTTTACCAAGTTAATAAAGAGACTCCAAAAAAAGCATCCAGGCTTTAGCAGGTGAGATATTTGGGTTTCTTTTCAGCCCTGGTTTGTAATGGAGCCAATACCCACGCTAACCAATCACTAAATGTGTGGCACAAAACTCGATGTTCACGGTTATTTCCTTCATTCCCACAGAGAGCAAATTGCAGATGCTGTGCAGGAGGTGAGAAGAATCAACAAGGGTGTCCTGAGTGGCATGGCCATCAGTTCTATTGAGGAGAAGGCCTCTGACATTCTGAGTTCTCAGCAGCAGAAGCACTGAAAAAGGTGAATATTCCAGCCTAAGGGAAGTAGACTCCCACACTACAGCCTGACTAGATTAATGCAGCCTCCAGCCCTGCAGGAGGTACCGGGGTGAATCATCTGGAGCAGCGGTTTATAAGGACTGGGAGCTGTAAAACAGGTTGCATTCTATAAGTCTTGGTGCACTGGTGGTTTATTACTGCATATGGGGATTTTTGAAGGAATTTTGAATGAGTTAAAGACGGGACCTCTGAGTTTTTAGGTTATGTGGTTTATTTTTCTTCTATATAGATAGAAAGGATCCCCATTTTCCATAGTAAGAAACAAGTATATAATACATTTAAGAGAAGATGATTCTGCTCAGAGTTCACCTAACCCAGTCTCTTGGTTGTACTTTGTTGCAATTGGTGCTGGAAAGAACAGCCTTGTTTACTGTCAATAAAGGTTAAAATTTGTTCTTCAAAAGAGTTGGGTCAGTGCTGTGCTGTTTGCAGACCTCTTCTGCTGCCTGTCCCCGTGGCAGAGCCATGGCTTTGTGCTGTGCCCTTGGTCCCAGTGCTGCAGGTGAGCCCTCAGCTTTGGTGTCTCGGGCTCTGCCAAGATGGAAGCAGTCCCAGGCTTTGCTCTTCACCTCATTACCAGCAGCTGTTGCTGTTCCCCGAGCTCGGCTCTGTGATTAGGCGGGTGTTAATAGTTCAGGAGGAACTGGCTCTCTTGTTCCTCTTGGGAAAGCAAAGCGTGCACGATGTGAAAGACTCGAGTTAGCAAACTCTGGTGTTCCTTTTTTATTGACCTCTGAGAGGGAGAGCTGACCTGAGGCGTGAGAGAAGCGAGCTGTGGGCAGTGACCCCGCTGCGGCAGAGTCCGGCCCCGCTGCACGGGCGTATCCCGGTCCGGAGCACCTGAGGCTCCGCCGCTCGGGCACAGCTCCGCAGCGAGCTGCAGGTGGAGCTCTAGGAGCTCGGGAGCGGTGTTACACTCCAATAAACATTAAAGCGGAAGCCACAAAACATTCCTCCTTAAAATCGCATTCCGTGTGTATGTTCAGCCCTAGAAAGGGGGGAAGGCAGGATGTTTTAGCTAGGGAGAAATCCCCTCGCTGGAGGTGGAAGCGGGGTTGCGGAAAGCGCGTGAGGAAGGCGGGCTGCTCCGTGCTTTCATTCGGAACTGTTCGCTCCCTTCGGAGGTCCCTGGGCTGCGAGGGGCAGAGGGCGATAAGGAGAGCCCGGGCTCCATCTCCATCTCCATCTCCATCCCGCTGCCCCCACGGGAGCGCTGCCCCTCCTGCGGCCGCGCTGCCGCCGGGAGAGCGGAGCAGGAGCCGGGCGGGGCCGCGCCCGCCCCCGGCCCGCCCCTCCCTCCCTCCGGCAGCGCCGCGGGCGCGGAGCCCGCCCGGCCCCGGGAGCGGAGCCGCTCCTGCCGCGGGGCCATGGCCCTCCTGCCGCGGCGCTTCCTCTGCTTCGTGCTGGGTAAGTGCGGCCGCCGCGACACAACTTCCCCGGGGCCGCGGGGCCGGGCTCCCCGGGACTCCCTCTGTGCTGGGCGCGGGCGTGCAGCCCCGGCCGCCTCCTCCGCGCTTCCACCGCCCTCCCAAAGCCCGGCCAGGCTCCAGCCTGGCTTCGCTGGCGACACAGCAGTAGGGAAAGGAAAAGGAGAAATGATTCCAGGGCGCTTGGCCTCAGGAGCAGTGAGGTGGTGATGCTGTGGGACGCAGCCTGCTTTGTAGGGGGATTCCCTGCTTGCTAGGCGAGTTCTGTCTCTGGTCCGTGCCTTTTGTTGGAATTGTTTGATTACTGCCTTTGCAGTCTGTCTTCCCATTCCTGAGCCGCAGGGAAGAGGAGGCAGCCAGAAGTGTCCCTTCAAAGAGCTGAGGTTGGATGTTCTGGGATTTACGGGTGGAGGGGTTGGAAACGCTGGCGTTGTGTGCTTGTTTCCATGGGATGCCTCGGTTTCTTTGCTGCTCCTGGCATTTCAGTGCAACAGGTAAAGACTTGTGCCGTGCTTGTCACCTGTGTACCCGCAACAAAAGCTCGGAGGGGGGGTGGTGCTGGTGGTGCTTTGTAAAAGTGTGTTTATTTAAGGTGCTCCAAAGGGAAACCGCACCCCCTCATCTTAACGCTGATCTTCCACAAAAAGTGCTCCTCGAGGCAGCACAAATTTTTCCTTCTTTCCCTTCCTTCCCCTGTGCTGTTTTTTTCCCCCAATCCCTGGTGAGTAACGCAGTGAGCCGTGCTGCCCATGATGTGCTGATCTGTACCATGTAATTAACTATTTACTACTGTAATTAACTATTTACTACTCCTCAGCTGTGCAGGGCAGGAGCAGCCCGTGCCCTTGGACGAGGCACATTTTCCTGCTGGGTTGCCGGGAAGGGCTGCACAGCCCTGTGCAGAAAGCACTAACTCCTGCTAGCTAGGATTTCTCTCTGCTCTTTTTTCCCTGCCCCCGTCTCCTTTTCCTGACTCTCCCTTCTCTTGGTTGGGGAGCTGTAACTTTTAAAAGTACTCCAGGTTGCTCCTTTCCATCTCCAGTGGGCTCTGGAGCAGCAGGATGCTGCTTCTTGTGTGAACCAGGTGCCCAGTGACAGCTCATCTTGGTGCTGTTGATGTTTTTCACTACATTCTCCTCCTAGGATTTTCTATTTTGAGCACATTTAACAAAAAGACCCACTCTTTTTACACCTTTCTGGTGTAAAAAGTCAGGGCTGCACTGAAATTGCAAGTGGCAACTGAGTGCTCAGAAATCAAGGTGATTTGCACCAATGCAGGTATTTTAAAATGAGATTTTTTTTTTTTTTAAAAGGGAAGGGTCTGAGAGAAAAACCTTTCTCTTAAAGCTTGAGGTTTAAGAAACTTCACCACTAGCTGCAGTCTTTAAAAAGCAATGGCAGCCAGGGAATCAGCCATCCTAAAAGTCTCATTCAGCAAGCCAGGGATCCAGCTGTACCCCGAGGTAACCACTTCCATTGAGGCTTTTTCTGGGTTTTGACTGCAGCTTCCTGCAGAGGCTGCTCGGGGAGGAGGGGATGAGGCAGGCTCTTGCTGTTACTGGGGCAGTGATGATTGGCACCACACGCAGCTCTGTGCCGGGCTGCTTGGATTTCTTTTAGGTGTAGATAACTTACTGTGAGAGGTAAGAGGCAGTTGCAAATAAGGTCGGTAAAACATCAATATCTTCTTGATTCCCTGTGTCTTTTCTCTGTGCTGTACAGCACTGTGTTTGCACAGTCTATAGAAAATTATGCTTTCTTAAAAACAAAACTTCTAGGCAGTGTGTGTGACCTTTCCTGGAAAACAGGAATGAAAGTGCTTTGTGTCCTCTCTCAGCCCAAAGCACGCTCGGTAATGCCTGCCACTGATTGCAGCTTGAGTGCCTCCTTTATCAAAAGCTAAAGCTCCCTTTAAACTCGAATTTAAGGCTGCTGCCTCTCTGAGAAAATCCCCAATATTTACAGAGTGCCCTGTTAGAAATTCCTGACAATAAACTAAAACATCTCTGGTATGGAGAGGACTCAAAACTTCCTATGCATCCAAAGAGAAGCGTGTGGATAGGGACAACAAAATAGCCTCCACCCTGTAATTCCTTGTACTGCTCCCATAGGTGCCAGTTGTTTTCCTGCAGGAACCAGTGGCAGGTGGGGTTGGTGGGCTGGCTGGAGGCTGGGTGATGTGGTCAGGAAGCCTCTTGGCTTTGAGGAATAGGGTTGCATTGATCACTCTGAAACGATGCTGAGTTTAAGTGAAGCACTGGCACCTCAGCCTCCCACAGTAATGCAAATACAAATGCCATGGCCTGGATGGAATGAAATGAGACCTCCTAATGGCTAAGGATGGGCTTGGCATCTTTCACCTTTCCACAGGGCTAGAAATCAATGTTGGGGTTGTGGCAGAGTTGAGGGAGGTCTTGGAAAGCCGTGGGTGGGAGTCTGGAGTCACTGCTCTGCTCTGGCAACTTTGTTCTGCCTCCCTGACTGGATGCAGAGTCTGGCTCTGTCATTTTTTGGGGGAAGTTTGGGGCAGGTTTGGGCCCCAAATCCGTGGCTGTGGTCAGAGCCCTTCCCAGCACAGTGCCTGCACCAAGCCAGCATTAAAAGCCCATTAGAGGGGAAATGCAGCGTTTCAGCTCACTCAGATAGCTAAATGCCTTTTGCTGCTCTAAAATACAGCCACGGCTGGGGTTTGCCAGGTCAGTTCCTGCTGTGGGTGGGTGATTACCAGGGAATCTTCATCCCTGGCTGCCATTACTGCCTGCAGAGCTGGGTGCTTTTAATCATCAAATCCTCTAATGAAGCTGCTTCATGGTTTCAGTCCCTTGTCTCTGTGCTCCTAGAACATGAGCTTTTGGGGATCTGAAAACACATCCTGACACCTCAGAGAAGCACTCCAGGGGGAGGCAGGCAACAGCCTGGGTGAAAACCCCCCAGTTTCAGCCAAGGGTGATGCCCCTGGGCATCCCTGTATCCTTTAGGTGCTATTTGTTGGGAAAGCAGCAGCGCTGGGGGGGGGGTGCGTTGCAGAGAGGTGCAAAATCTCCGTGTGCTCTTCAGCTGGAAGGGAGGAAAACCACATCGAGAAGTCTCTGTTGAAAAGGAAAACAAATGATTCTGGTGATTCCCGGGCTGTTCACGTGGCTCAGCTGCAGATTTCAGTCTGGAAACTCTGTGCTGAAAGTATTTAGTGAAGCTGCTGTTGTGTGCAGCCTGTGATGGGCGCACCAAGGTGACAGTGAGGTTATTTTGGTTTTCTCCCTAACAGCTTTTTGTATTTACTCAATATGTGATTCTTCATGGGAGATCTGTTAGATTGCCCAGGCAGTGATTTTTTTTATCTTGAAGGTAATTCAATAAAATGTTTGCTAGTCCCACGTAGCAGAAAATCTGTGTTTAACACACGTTGAAACCTGAACCAGCAGGATCACAGCGTGTTGTCTCCAAACCAATGCCAGGCACTTTTAACCTTGGTGTTACTTTTCCCTGTTCTTATTTTAGCCTCAATCAACTGAAATAGCTGAAGGAAAAAATAATCCCGGGGGTGGAAGGAGAGTACGTTTGCCTTTAGCACATTCCTGAGGTCTGGAGTGTGGTGGCTGCTCCTTTCTCCATGGCTTTGCGACCGAACCGACATCCCTGGCATCCAGTGCTTTGTTGATGATTTAAAAATAACTCCGAACCCGGCTCTAACGTTGGATTAAGGTGTTGGGATGGCATTGTAGGACACCACAATTCTCCCTGGGAAGGCAGGAGGGATGTGGCTGGTTCCCTTCAGCCCCTGGGTTTGGGTGCACAGAATCCAGTGGGGATCTCTCCTTGCTTCCACCCTGCTCTTGTGAGCAGGGATTTGATGGTGGCCTCGGCCAGAGATGACTTGAGCTCAGGGTGGGCGAAGTCAGGGCTGTACAGACATTGCCAGTGCCTGTCTGAAACCTGTGGTTTGCCTCCATTAATTCAGTCAAGAAGAACTATTTTCCAGAAGACCCCGCTGTTCATCAAGGATATAATTATCTTTATAACTAGCAGCTCATGGCACATTTTTCCCTCCCCTGATGTGCAGTCAGCCAGCAGTTGGGTTTTAGCATGCCTGGCTTGTGATTCCCTTTCTTCTTCCTCCCTTCTTGGCTGCTTTTGATTTTATTTTACCTAGTGAGTGAATTTTGGTGGGTAAATAAAAGTATTTGTCATTCTGTCCTCTGCAGAATCAAGTCTAAGGACATGTAAGAGAGGTTCCTGGAAATATGCTTGGCAGCCTCTGATGGATAAGGCTAAAACATAACTTGTGCTAAGGCAAGTGGGAAACAGAGGCAAGGAGGGAAAGACCCTCATCCAGTTTCTTGGAGCAGCCTATTTCAGTGTATTTCGTGGTTAATATTATTTTAACAGCAATGCTTTATGGCAAAAAGTCAACCCCTTGTGACCCAGCTAAGCAGGACTGCCCTGCACTGGGCTACACAGTGCAAAAACCCCGATTTTTCATTTTCATTTCATTCTGCATCTTACAGGAGCTGTTACATGGAGTCTTGCATGGATTGGAATTAAAATTATCTTTCCTTTGGGGATGAACTGGATCTTGTAGGTGCTTCATGAAATACTGGACTTGAAAGAGGGGTGACACAGTGCAGTGGTACCTCTGAGCCCCCAAAAGCCCCAGACAGGCTTTGTTTTCAGGCAGCTGGCTCCTACCTCAACTTCCAACTAATAATTCCCTGGCAGTTATTTTTAGGCAGTTTATTTTGTGTCCTCTTATAATGCTTGGAGTAGCTATAGAATGGCAACAAAAACTCAAGTATCCCAAATTCAACAAAAAGTAAATGCCTACGAATCATCCAAGTACCCGTTTGAGGGATAAATCACTTCCTTCCTTTGCAGGCACAACAGGATTTGTGCCAGATTTAAAACCTGGGAGATCCTTTTGGGTTTCATGATGATGTTCAGCTGTATGCAAAATACCTCATTAATGCTGGGTGGGAAAAAAAGCAGCTTTCTCTTTATTTTGCTTAGTGTAATAAAATGAAGGGAATAATAACCATTCCAGGAGAAGGGATGAAGTCCCCCTTTGCTACACTGAGTTCATAAATCAGATTAAAGGCCTTTAGTTTGTGGGTGCACTTCCCCTTAATGTGAAAAATTTATGGGGTGGGCCCCAGAGGGCTCTCCAGGCCCAGCACATCTTGTGCTGCATTCCCTAAGAGGTGGAAACCTTTGGCCCCTTTGGAGGTTTTCCACACAGCAGGTCCCTAAGAGAGGCCTGTCCCCAGCTTGGCTGAGCAGGGAGTGACTCTGCTGACTCTGGATCCAGTGTCCCCTGTCTCTGAGGCCAGCAGGACGTGCTCCCACCGTGGGCTGTATCCTAAATTTGCCTCTTTCCACTTCAAGTTTTTCCCCTGCCGTGAGACTTCTTTCCCCTCTCAGCTTGAGTGGGTTCTCTCCCATCCCACTTTCCTTGAGTCCTTTTGGGGCAATGAAGCTGTTGGACAGGCAGACTTTGGGATGAGGTTTCCATCTGCAGAGCTCCCAGGGGAGCTCCCTGTGTCTGTGCCCTGTTCAAGCAGGAGCTCTGTGCTTTCCTTCTGCTGCTCCATCTGCAGCCCCCCAGAGCAGAGGGCAGGCAGGGAGGGGGGATCCTCCTCTGGGGCTTTCCCAAGTGAGCCTTGGCAGCTTGTCCAAGAAATCCTGGGATCAGCCTTCCCAGAGCTTGGAGATGGGCAGGTCTCCCCCACCTCCCAGCGTCTGCTCTGCCTCCAGAATCCTCAGTGTGTTGGAAAATCCCCACTCCCTTTCAGCACGTAAAAGCCCCCAGATGCCATGAATTCCCTTTTAATTCACATCCTGAGTGGCTGCCCTGGGAGACAGAGTCCTGCAGATCAAAGCACTGTGCCACAGCCTGGCAGGGGAGGCAGAGCTGCCTGTTTTGGGGACCTGAGGGTGCTTCTGAAGTGTCCATGAGCAGAATGGGAACGGGATGACCCCGTGCAGGTCTCTGTCTCCTCCAGGATCCCCTGCAGGGCTCAGACCCCCTCATCCATCTCCATTCCTGGGCTGCTGTACACCCCTGGAGCTGCTGCTGCATCCCAGCCCTGTCCTGAGCCAGCTGGACAGGGAGGAGAGGCTGGAAAACTCCATTCCCTGTGCAAATCCCAGATGGAAATAGCCCTGCTCGGCCACCCCCCTGCTGTCCCCAGCCCCAGCACCTGCAGTTTTCTGTCCCAAAAAAGCATTCCAGCTGAGCACCAGCTTAGTTTATTCCTGGTAAACCAAGGGTTGTTTGCAGTCTGCTGAGCTGGTGGCTGCCAGAAGCAGCCCCAGTGGAAGGATTTTTTTAAAACAGAGGGTACCAGAGCCTTCCCAGGTTTCTGCAGATGCTGAAAGGGCCAGTTTTTCTATTTTTGTGGCTGCAAACTGGGCTGTTTTTCATGCTCATCTTCTGCCTCCTGCCCCATGTTCTCTCCCCACGCTCTTGTGAGTGTTTTATTCTGCAGCCAGGTCCAGACCACGAGGCCTGTTCTGAATAAAACAGCAAAACCACCACCTTGAAGAGAAGAGGAAAACAGCTTGTTTCCATCTGGGGCTTGTTGGGAGCACTGAACATTTCACATGGGAGCCCTGAGAATTTGGGAGAAGCCCAGGGGAAGATACTGGGCTGTTTGTTCTCAGAGCCCAGAGCTTTGCTGGTGTCACACGTGCCAGTGCCAGCCCTGGTGTCAGTGAAACCCTGAACAGTTTCCCCCAAAAAACTCCCGACAGTCCAGCTGAGGAATTCTCTGCAGGTGTTGTCAAACAGTTTCGTCATTCACCCAGCACCATCAGGGGTACTTGCAGAAGTGCCTGGGAAATGGGAACATCCCTGTGCCAGTCTGAAATCCCCAAATCTATCCTCAGGTTCCACAGTACTCCCTGTGGGGTTGGTTGCACATCCCAGCAAAAGAAGCCCAAGAATTCCTGGAACACTGAGGGGGGAAAGGCCAGAGAGCAAGGGTTTGTGGAGGGAGAGACTGATGTGAAATGCAGGATGTTTCTGGCAGAGCAAGCTCAGAGGTTTTTGCTGGTGAACCATCACAGTGACAGATGTGTGGGCTCACAGAGGGGTGGGTGTCCCAAAGCTGTTTCTGGAGGGGTGGCCCTGAGCTCTTGGTCCAGGCTCCAGCTCTGAGAAGTTCAGTGTAGGAAAGTCCAGTTGTTTGCCCTCTTCCTGAATTTTTTGTAACACTTCAGGACCATCACTGTTTTTCTGCTGAAATAAATGTGTGACAGGCTTTTTGCAGCTAACCCTCAGTATGCTGAGTCCTGGTGAATGCTTGCTGGGACTCTCCAGGACACCAATCCCAGGGCAATCATGAGGATCTGGGATGCCTGCAAAAGCCCTCCCTCCAATCACCTCCTCACCACTGCTCTCCAGGTGTTTCCTGTGAGGAGGCAAACGAAGGGTCCTTAATATTGCATCTTTCACCAGGCAATCAGGGATTCTCTCAGCAGGGAAGGTTGTTCATCAACAATTCTCGTGACAGGAGAAGAGGGAATGGCTTCCCACTGCCAGAGGGCAGGGTTAGTGGGATACTGGGGAGGAATTCTTCCCTGTCAGGGTGGGCAGGCCTGGGAGTTTTGGAGAAAACCAGGGGAAGATACTGGGCTGTTTGTTCTCAGAGCTCAGAACTTTGCTGGTGCCACATGTGCCAGTGCCAGCCCTGCTGTCAGTGTCACTTGGCAGTTACCTTCCATCTTTGGGGTTCAGCTTTTGGATAAATATCTGCTTATTTCCACAGGGTGCCCAGAGAGGCTGAGGCTGCTCCTGGATCCCTGAAGTGCCCAAGGCCAGGTTGGACGGGGCTTGGAGCACCCTGGGACAGTGGAACATGTTCCTGGCCATGGCAGGGGTGGCACTGGATAAATGTGAAGGTCATTTCTGACCCAAACCACTCCAGGGTTCTGTAATTCCCCCTGTCCCTGTGGCACCTAGAGACCAAGCTGGGCTGTGGAGGTGCTGTATGGCTGCAGTGGGATGCTCCCAGAGGAGCACTGCGTTCCTGCAGCTCTCAGTGCCATTGTTCCTGGGGGAATGGCAGTGATGGGGCCCATGAGAGGGGAGGCAGCTCAGCCTTGGTCCAGCTGAGTTTTGGAGCTCAGTTCTTCAGCAGCTCCTTTCAGCCTTCACAGATGGATGCTGCTGAGTGCAGAGCTGTGACTGCTCTGGAGCTGAGTTATTTACAGCTCACTGCAGCTGACTTACACCATCTCCATCAGCAGGGCTGAGGGCAGAAGGAAAACCTTCTGGAATGAGAGCCAGGAGATACAAAAATCCCTCCCTGTTTTTTTCCCCCCGCTATTGTTACAAACCCTGAGCCTGAAGTCTGAAGTGGGGTTGGGGGAAAATCTGTGAAGCAGCAGGGATCTGTGGGGTGAGGTGGGCACCATGTGGGAACATGGCAGGAGCTTCTCACTTTGACCTTAAATTGTGCAATTACAGCTAAAGTCAGTTCTCCTGGTCAGCTGGAAACCAAAGAGCTCTGCCTCCCCGTGCCCAGCTCCATCCTCACAGCACTGACACAACAGGCCCTGCTGCACCTGAAACAAAAGAGCCCTTCACCATGGCCAAAATCCAGTGTCCTTGGGAAAGGTCACTGGCTGATGGCTCTGGTTTCTCCAGTCCCTGGGGCAGAGGGATTTGCAGAGCCCACCAAAGGGATTTGAGAGCAGTGCATGTTGCTGCCCAGACTTTGGTGAGGTTTTTGGCACTGTCTCCTGTGTAGGTCTGGGAGATGCAGTGGGAGAGGCACCTTCAGGAGCAGGTCCTGGTGGGGCAGGCAGAGCTCCTGGGGAGCACTGAGGAGCTGCCAGGGGGGACAGCAAGGTGCTCACCTGCCTCTGAAAGACCTCCAGAGCTGCATCTTCTGAGCTGCCGTGGCTGGCACCTGCTTAAAGCTCCCCAGGGTTTGGGTTTCATTTGGTTTTGGGTTGGTTTTTTTTTTTCTTTTAATAGTAGGGTTGATTTTCATGCTGGCTACCAGCTATCTGTGGCTTGCTGCTGCTTGCAACCAGGTTGTGGTTGCTTCCTCCCCATTGTGTATTTGGTGTTCCTCCTTCTCCACTCAAGGTTAAAGGTGTTCTTGTTGAATTTCCTCAAGTGGCTTCCTATTCCTCATTTTCTCTCTGTGCTTTGTGTGTCTCACTCATTCCTTCCTGCTCTGTTTCCTCCTGCGCTCCTCAATCCTCTTTGCTGCTCATCTTTCTGCTTTTTAATCCCTTCTCCTCCCCTGCTCTCCCTTGTCCTTTTGCTGTGCTCTGCTCTGCACCTGACACATTCCCCAGCAGCATTTGCTCTGCAAGCTGCTTGTCCAGACAAGTGATGGCTGTGATATTTACATGTCCCTCACAGTCCGGTGCACGGATGTCACCGAGGGATGACCCCTGGGGTGGCCCCTGAGCCTCCCTTGGATGCTGGTGCTCGCTCAGCCATGTCACTCCTTGCCTTGGCTCATCCAGATTGGAAAGGATGGGAAGGGGAGAAAAGGCTCTTGGCCATCAGTCACCCTTGAGCCTGCCTGGACTGAGATTTGCAGTCCATAAATCATTTATGTTTGCCTCATGTAACAGTACTGCACATTCCTTCTTCTTTCTTCTTCCTTCTTCTGCTTTTCTTCTGCTGCTGCTGCTTCTCCTGCTTCTGCTTCCTCTTCTGCTTCTTCTACTTCTTCTGCTTCTTCTCTTGGAGCTTTGCTTCAGCATGTCAAGCCCTCCCATCTGGGAGCAGGGCATATCCCTGGCTCAGGCTGTGCTCCTGGCTGGTATCAGCTAGGCAGAGCTTGAAATTTTGGTAAAGTTAGTTTTATTATTGCAACAGTGAGGGTTTAATGCTCTTTTACTTCTCATGGCTCAGTAATTCCCATGGTTTTATGGGAGTCAGGCCAAAGTGGCTGCTGCTGTCAGAGGCAGCATGGGAGCCCTGCACCCATCCAGGAACATCAGCCAAGGCTCTGGGGGCCCTTCCCACCCAAATTCCCACCAGCTCCTGACTTCCCACCCATTGCCATAGGATGCTGCTACCTAAGTGCTCCGAGGATTTTGGAGGCTGCAGAGGGATGGTGTCCCATGGTGATGTCCCTTGGCCACTAAATAAGCAGCTCGATTCTGTTGTGTTAAAAAAATCAGATAAAAATAAAGCAGAGAGTTATTCACACGTAGCGAAAAATAGATGTGGTATGTGGTGCCTGCCTGCAGCGCACTCCAGGAGTTGCAAAGGCACTAGCTGGCACTTTGGCACCAAGGGAAAGCTATTATTTATAGCTAGGCTCACTAAACCATTCCCCCAAAGGATTTTTTTCCCTTCCCTTTGTAGGGAAGCACTGTCCTTGTAGCATCACTGTCCTTTCCCTTTCCCCTCACCAGCAACACTGTACTGATTGTGCATGATGCTGTAAGCAGCACCTTTTTCATCCCTGTTTTTAAAGCAGTTGCAGGGACACATTCCCAGGAGGGAATTCAGTCAGCACTGTGCAGCCAGGGATGGATTTGATGGATCTCCCTGTGTCTGTCCCTGTGCTCCATCAGAGGTGGATGTTTGTTCCCAAGTGTGGCACTGTGCAGGTCATTTTTCAGGGGTCAGCAGCAGGGTTCTGTTATCCCCCAGCTTCCCCCACACCCTGACTTGTGTTTTAAGCACACAACATGGACATTTGAAGTCCAAAGGCATTTCGGGTGATCAGCAGAGTATAAATCCACATACTTACTAATTTATGAGTTACCCAGCATGACTTGAATAACTGATTTATCAGCACCAGGCACTGGGGAGGGGCAGGCTCTCAGGGCTGTGAGAACGAGGTTTTGGATAGCTGGGGTTGCTCTGGTGTCAGTGCTTTGGCAGAAACCTCTGTGTGAGGAGAGGGGCTGTGGTGGGGCTGTTGATGCCTTGAGAGGCATACTAGAACAGAGGCCAGGCAGAGTTACAGAATAAAGCAGGGATTTATTAAAAGGATCTCCTCAATGGATCCACCTTGGGCAGCACAAGAGCCCAGCCAGAGCTACACCCAAGATGGACCAAGATGGTCACAAAATGGACAACTGGTCATGGGGTCTCTCACTTTTATAAGTTCTGCTTCATTTGCATATTGGAGTTAATTGTCCAGTTACAGCTTTAGCCTATGAAGTCCCATCCTGCTTGTTTGTCTCTCTTCAATTCACCATTGTTTGTGCTCTTGGGTCTCAGATTTGGATCATTTGTCCTCGGTCCCCAGCTAGAGAAGGAATTGTTTTGTCTCCCTGCCCTGTGCAGAGAGCTCACCATCCCCTTATACGAAGCCCAGACCCACCCAGTAAAGCAGCACAGAATGTGAAAAATAGGAAAGCTGAACCTGTGGCATCAGTGTGAGCCCAGCAGAGCCTGACAGCCTGGCCTGTCTTGCAGCCCAGCACTTCATCGCGGCCACGGCGTGCCAGGAGGCCGACTACGGCTGGATGATCCGGCACTACTGCCTCAAGGACTTCCAGGACAGCATGGAGGGCATTGGCCAGCGCCTCTGGTGTGACTGGGGCGAGACCATGGGGTAAGTGAGCTCCCTCTGCTCCTCCCTCTCGTCCAGCTGGGATTTGGGGTGCGGGGGTGTCGGCGCTGGGGTGTATTTCACTGGGGGGAACATCCTGATGTCACTGTGCTTGGCTGCTGGTGCTGCCCTGCCTCTGTCCCTGCTGGGTCCCCGAGGGTTTCTCCAGCCTGGTCACACGTGGAGGGCTTGGAGGGGAGAGCAGTGGATGTTGTCTGCCCAGACTCTGGTGAGGGTTTTGGCGCTGCCTGTGTGTGAAGCTGGGTGAGGTGGGCTGGGAGCTGCTGGAACAGCCAAGCCAGGGGTGTTGATCGTTGGCCAAGCACTGGTTGCAGCACCCAGGGGTCACCACTGTCCTGCTTGATCTCTCCATTAGCACTGTGGGTGATGGGACCGAGGGTAACCCCAGCACCTCAGGTGACACCAAACCAGGAGGGGTGGGTGACACACCAGAGGTTTGTGCTGCTATCCATGGGGACCTCAGCAAGCTGGGAACCTCCTTAAGTTCAGCAAGGGGAAGGGCAAAGTCCAGCCCCAGGCACCAGGATGTGCTGGGGCTGCCCAGAGAGAAACCAGAAAGGGATCTGGGGGTTCTGGTGGGCACCAGGTTGAACATGAGCCAGGAGAGTGTCCTGGTGGGAAAGCCTGGGCAGAAACTGAGGCATGGGAGGTCCCCTCTGGACACCAGGAAATGTGTTTTCACTGTGAGGGTGGCCAAACACTGGCACGGATCTCCCAGGGCAGATGTGAAATTTCCATCCTTGGGGATACTATAAAACCAGCTGAACATGGCCGTGAGCTGCATGAGCAGGGGTGTTTGGACAAGGTGAAGTGAATCTCCAGAGGTCATCTCCAGCCTCAGCCATTCTGGGATTAAAGGATTTTTTCAAGGAGCCCAGCCTGAGCACGGTTTGGAAGTCAGGGTGGTGGTCATGCTTCACCACACGGCAGTGGAGCTCCAGTGCTGTGTTCTGGACATTGATGGGTTAATGAAGAGGCAGACTGGGATCCCCATCATGGGGGCTCCTGGTGCCTCACAGCTTGATGGCCATATTTCCCAGGAGGTTTTTCATTTTCCCTCAGCACTCTGGTTCTCCAGACAGTTCAAAACCCCCTAGCCCAGCGTGAAAACCCCGTAACCGCCGAGATGTCCTCAGAGAAAATCCCAAACTGCCCCACCAGAGCTGCTGGCTCAGCCCCTGCTTCCAGAAGCTGTGTGTTGATTTTTCCAAGCAACTAGAGGGAGAGGCTGGAATGGTATGGCAATGGCAGCTGCCTGCTAAGCCTCCTGTTTGTAATCAGTGTCAGGGCTGCAGCTGTGATTTACGACTTGGGAGCAGCGGAGATGCAGCCTTGCTTCCCTGGTGGAATGCTTGGGAGCATCTCTGTGGGATGAGGAGGGTGGAAGGGGATCCCTGCTCAGATCCCACCAGGGAGACTGGGGGGACACCCCACACATGTGGGGAATGTGCTGCACTGCAGGGGTTTGTTGCATTTTTTGGGGGGAATTTCCTTTGGTTTTATTTTTATTTTATTGCAAACAGTGCTTTCTGTGGATTAGTTCTTTGCTATTTATAGTCAGCAGAGCTGAATCTTTTGGTACCACCACGGTGTAAATCTGCTGAGATGGGTTTGAGAGAGGTTGAAAGACAGGTCAGGGGTGGCTGTGTGCTCGTGTGAGGGCTTGAGGGAATAACCCCCCTCTTTCCCCCTTCTGCTGACTTTCCATGTTGTGCCTTTCCATGGCCTTTCCCTGGGAAAATGAAGCAGTGGAACATGTGACACCAGTAGGGATGGGGGTCAGCTGGAAACAGGGAGCAGATGGTGCTGTATGCCATGAGTGTTTTGCACAAAAATTAAGAGGTTTTGTGAGATTTCTGTGGTTTCCTGCTTCGTGGCCCTTTCTTCTAGGTGAAATTAAAACCTACACACGTTTGTGTGTGCATCTTTCGGTCAAAGGTTGGGCTCCAGGATCTTGGAGGTCTTTTCCAACCTTAATTATTGGTTGATTCTGATATTGTAAACACACTGTTGGGTTTTCCTTCCCCTTGATCCGTGGCAGAATGGAGGGGAAGAAAAGAGAGCTGAAAGACTGTGGGAGGTTTCTAGTTTTGAGAGGCCTCATCTGGTGCTCAAAAATACCCAGGGCTGCTGATGTTGTTCCAGCCCTCAACATCTTGTTCTTTATCTCACATGTCCTGTTTGTCTCCTAAATAGCTTCAGCTGAACTCCTTACCCTTGAGGCACTTGGAGGAAATGTTGATAAGCTTTCAGGGTTTAATTTGATTGCCCCTTTGCTCCGTGCAAACACATGGCTCAGGGTTATTTGAGAGATGACATTCCTCTATCCTCTTGTGCCCTCAGGACAGTGGAAGAATTGGGTAGAAATTGTTCAGTTACTGCAGTAAATCAGCTGCTAGGATATGGGGTTTGGGTGGGCTCAACATCTTGCTCCCTGGATGTGTGGGGAATCACCATCCCCTTTTTGGGGAAAGAGATGTCCCAGCAGGAGTGGGCAGGGGGTGGCATAGCTGGCTGGTCACCCCTCCGGCCCTAGGGGAAGGATTTTGTCTTCCACCAGGTGTGAGACAAAGAAATGGAAATAAAGCACCTGCCTAGAGCCTGTTTTCTCCAGATTTTCCCCCAAACTAAGGCATTTCAATGCTTGAAACCTGTCTGAAACCAGGAGGAATGTTGGGAGCTTCTGCCTCTGTACCACCCGCAGCAGCATCGTGTTTGGAGCTCTGATTTCCTGGATGCAGCATTTAGCAGGGAAATGCCCCGAAGCTCCATCATTTCCTGCTCAATTGAGGCTGGCACGATGGGAACATCTGGATAAATGAATTGTCTCAGCAGAGTTTGTAATCCTGGGTCACTGGTCCTATTTATAGGCAGCACATGCTGCTCTGTGGATGGGTTTAGTAGTTGGTGTGCAGGTTAAACAGCTGAGTTAACAGAAGAAGAACTTGATAAAACAAAGAAAGTAAAGAAGTTTTCTTCCTGTAAGACAAAAAGTTTAACACATAAACTGCTTTGTCTAATCTTACCTAGGGGGTTCCTCCTTATGCTGCTCCCATCTCACCTTCAGCGGCATCAGCTGAGCTCCTGCACCACTGCTCCTGTTCTGATGCAACCAGGGGCTCTCTCTGGGAAGGTTTTTCCACCCCCTTGAGCTCTGCTGGCTTTCTTAGCATTGCTTATTTTGGAAAATTGGTGGATTTTGTCATACAAGTTCTTCTCATGGACTGAGGGAACTTGTGTGAGCTGTTGGCCACTTTGGCTGCCCTGGGACTCAAAACCCAGACTGGAGCTGCATCTTGGGATCTTTGGTGTCAAGGGCTCCTCCGTTCCGTGCTGGTGGCCGAGCTGCTTTGGCCAGGAGCTCATCTGTGCCCGATGAATTATCCCAAAGAGCAGCTTGGCTATTTTGATTCCAGCTTCATTGGCGTGCTGGCTGAGCCAGGGGGATTAGCTGTGGTCTCCCTTGAGGCAGCTATTTCAGGGATGTGGGGGCTGGGGTGCCACTGCCCAGCCCCAGTGCGTCAGCAGGCGCTGATGACTTGGGGATATTTGTCCTGCTGGCTTTGGCTGGAGGGCCCTGCCAGGGAATGGATTTGCAGGAGGGTTTGTGCACAGGGGGATGCTCAGGGTGCCGAGCGCTGCCACAGCTGCGGGTGTCACTCCGGCCCAGCCAGGCATCTTCACCCCAAATATATCCACGCTGTGGCATTCCTGAAAATCTCCATGGAATGCTTTCCCCTGTCCTGCAGGAGGGAGCTCACCAGGGGGATCGTGGTGCTGCTCTGACAGCTGCAGCCAGGGATGGAGCTGCTCTCCCAGCTGTCAGCACACTCACACTCTGTCTTCAGGTTATTTCTCCATTATTTACAGAAAGCAGATTGATCCATTCTCTTATTATCTCATTATCTACTTACTTATCTTCAGCTTGCCAGGTCCCTTCTGGATACCCCTTTAGCCTGGCTCCAGGCTCTCCTTGCAGAGGAGGAAATCAATGTTTTCTTTTAATTTGCAAAGCAGAAGTGAAGCCTTGTGGTGTTCTCTTTTTTCCCTTCTGAAGCAAGGAATTGAGGAAGGACAGGAAATACTGGGATACTCACGGTGAAAGAGAGAGCTGTCAATCCTGTGAAGCCCAGTCCTAGTGCAACACCATCCACATCCAAGTGCTGTCAAGGAATAAATGCCAGAGCCAATTCCAGTCTTCGCTGCAGTGGTAAAAAACCCCAGAGGAATTCCTTAGGATTTATAGCATTATAAGCATTCAGATGCCATCAAACCCTAAATCATTCTTTGACTCCTTCCCAGAAGTGGCCTGGCCCATCCCCATCCTGCTGCCCTTCATCCCCACACAGTCCATCCACAGCATCCTTTAAATCCAACCCATTTCCATGGTGACAGGGACAACAGTTTTAACTGCAGTTCACATTGGGTAGGGAAAAAATATTCCAACGTACAGCCAAGATTTTCAGGGCCAGGTGTCTGTCTCCTGGCAGTGGTGGGATTGTTTGGGAAAACTTGCCCTCCTCCCAGGGCTATCCTCGAGCGGCTGCTTAATATTTTTGTGGAGGAGATGGCGTTTGGGAGGTGGAGGCTTGCAAACAAGCTTTGGGCTTGTCTGAAAGCCAAAAGCTTGACTCCAGGCTTGCTACAGGCAGAATGGAAGCTTGGAAAAAAGTTTGTTAGGGAGGCCCTGCTGTTGAGTCAGGAGATGCAGAAAGGACCCCCTAGCTTCTTCTGTTTCCTGGGGTGGGGTCTGGGTATGGCTGCATCCAATTATTTCCTACATAGCATAGGAAGTTATATATATTGCCCTGTTTATTGAAACAATATTGAAGCAAAGCTGTTAAAATGAGCAAAATAATTATGGAGTAGAGATTGCTGTTACCTGTGTGGGCAAATCCATGACCCCCCCTTCTCCATCCATGCATGGGAACTTTCACAAACAGGGTAAAGTTTGAGCTGGTTTACCCTCACTTGGGTAGAGCATTCTCTCTCCAGGGAGTTCTGACTCTGTGCCTCAGGATCATCCTTGCAGCCTGAGGGGCTTGGCTCAGCCTGGTGGGTGTGGGGGGAACACGGTGCTCTGGGGCTGGGCTGGGGGGTGGCAGAGCTGAGCAGGAAAACAGCCCCCCCCCCCCCTGAGGTATTTCACCAGCAGCCCAGGCTGAATTCCCAGTGGGAGCAGGCTGGCCTGGAGCTGTCACAGGAACGTGACCCTGCTCTGAGCAGAGAGAGAAGCAGAGAGAGAAGCAGAGAGAGAAGCAGATGCTGTTTTGGAGAGGCAGCGGGACACACGTTCACTGCTGTGAAGAGCAGGGAAGAGCACACACAGGCCCAGGCATCAACACTGCTGCTCTCCTGATCCTGATCCTGATCCTGATCCTGATCCTGATCCTCATCCTGATCCTGATCCTGATCCTGATCCTGATCCTGTCTGACAGGGCAGTGTGAGCAGCCTGGATCCAATGGTTAACCCTGGTTATCCCTTCCCAGCCAAAGGATCCTGCTGGTATCCTGCTGTGGCAGGAGAAGGCCCCAGTGCCCCGTGCTGGGTGCATTTGGGATGGACAGGAGGTGATGGAGTCTCACAGGGCCGTCTGGGGGTCTGTGAGGTGCAGTGGAAGAAATGAGAGCACTTGGGTGTAGCTGAGAGCTCAGCTTGGCTTTTAGCTCTTCGTGGATGAAGTGTGATGATCAGGTGTGCTCTGTGTAAGCCAAGGGCAGAAATCGGCTCCTCAGCAGCACCCAGCCTTGCTCTCCCCTGGCCAAGAGCTCAGCAGCCCTCAGTGTCACTTCTGCACTTGGACCTGGTCCTGAAAACAGGTTATTTCCCTCCCACTCACTCCCCACTGGCCTCTGGGGCGTGTGGGGTCCGAGGGGGAGAGTGCCCGTGATGCCCCCTGCTCCTGCTGGGCATGCATTTGGGGCAGGGGGACGGGACTTCAATGAAAACAGCAAAAATAGAAGGGACAAGAGACTTAGGGTGTCTCAAGCCACCCCATTAAGGTGGAGGGACCTCCCTCCAGTCATAGCCCCATGGTCACCTCCCTGTCCCCCCACACTGCCCGTGTCCCTCAGGCCCCTCCTCATGTCCGGAGGTGGCAGAGTGCTGGAATTTGGCTGGAAAGGGCAGTGACAGTTTGGCTGGAATTTGGCTGGAAAGGGCAGTGACAGTTTCTCCTCTCATTTGCTGGCACTGCTGCTTTGGTTCCTTGCATGCCTTCCCATGCAGTGATGGGAGCAGTGATTTATCCCCACGGAAGTGCAGCTGGAGCCAGGGAAGGACTAAGCCAGCTGCACTATGGCCCTTCAGCTTTAAAAATAGCTTTCATTTGCCTGCTAACACTTTCCCTCTGGCTCCTGAAGATGCTGCAGCTCCCAAGATCTCCTAAGGATGCTAATGAACGGGAAATGGTAATTTTGCACATCGGGATGCTGAGCAGAAGCTGCTTTTAGCAGCTGCAGGCTCTGTTAATTAAATCTCTGGCTGTGTGGGCACAGCCTGCCCCAAAACCCCAAGCCCCAACTGAGGAGCTGTGCTGGGGCTGTGGAGAGGGGCTGGGAAGCTGCTTTTAAAATATTTCTTCCCCCAGGCAGGTTTTTAATTGGAGAGCCGGGGTTTGCTTTGCTTTGCTTTGCTTCTCTAGGATTAGACGGTGACTAATTGGGATGGTGGGGGAAATTGTATCTTTGTTTTTATGCATGGCCAGTTTTAAAGCAGGGAGGGTTTAGGTGTCATTTTTAAAGCAGGGGGAGTTTAGCTGTCATTCCAGAGGGTGGTTGGATGACCTGGCACAAGGACTCAGGGCTCTGGCTCAGGGCTGCTCCTGCTTCTCCAGGTATTTTTTTTAAAAATGGAAAAATTGACTTGCTGGTCCTAGAGGGGTGGGCCTGCCCAACTGGTTTCTATGCAACCTCCTCAGTTTTAGGCAAATAAAAGGAGCTTACAAGTAGGTTCAGTGTACTTTTTTCTGTCTTCTTTGGACTGAACTCACAGAGGCTGGAGGATGGTGCTTGAAGGCCGAGTTGGGATGGGTTTCCTGAAGGTCTGCTTAAAATGGGTCTGCCCTGTATGTTCTAATAGCACCACTTTGGCCGGGAAATTCTGCAAAAATTAATGCAATCCAGACAAAAAAACCTCCAAACTTGGTGTTCCTGTAAATACTATTTCTGTTTTCATTTCCTTCTGTAAATTAAACCACCACCACATAATTCATAAATGAAAACTGCTTTTGGCTGTGAGTGAGCACTTGAAAGTTGCCACCCAAGTGTCAAAACTGGTGGGAATTTAAAACACCCTTTTACCTTTTTACCTCTCTGCCTGTGAACTCAAAATCCCATATATTTTTATAGGTTATGAACATTTCCAAAAACCTGCTATATATTTTTATAGGGCTAGGAATATCTAACTGCAAACTCAAAAGAATAGCTAAAAAATGTAAGAACACGTATCTGTAGTACAATCTCAAGTACACGCCTCTGTAATAGAATATAATATATTGTACAGGGTGGGATATATTGTAGTAATGATACGATATTTAATATATATATTGGGTGTAGGATATATATAATTTATATATGTATGGGATGTATATTGATATTACATTTATTATAAATTATATTGATATTACATTTAATATAAACTATATCTTGTACAGGGAGGGATATATTGTAGTAATGATACGATATTTAATATATATATTGGGTGTAGGATATCTATATAATGTATATATGTATGGGATGTATATTGATGTTATATTTATTGTAAATTATGCAGTATCTATTTTGTATTTTATATACGCTATATTAATGGATCCGGTACTTCCTGCTGTACGGGGGGACGGTGCCAGCCGCTGTCACAGCCGCTGTCCCTGTGTTTTGCAGCACCTACGGGGAGCTCACCAACTGCACGGCGCTGATCGCCGAGAAGCTCGACTGCTACTGGCCCAACCGGCTGGTGGACGAGTTCTTCGTGGCCGTGCACAGGCAATACTTCAGGAACTGCTCGCCGTCGGGCCGGGCGCTGCACGACCCGCCGAACGGAGTGCTGTGCCCCTTCATCGTGCTGCCCGTGCTGGTCACGCTGCTGATGACGGCGCTCGTGGTGTGGCGGAGCAAACGCAGCGAGGGCATCGTGTAGGGGCGGCGCGGCCGGCAGGGGAGGGGCGGGCGGGACTCCCCTGAGCTCGGGAAGAGCCGCAGCACGGAGGGTGGGAGGGTGGGAGCCCCGGGCAGGGCCGGCCCCGCCGCCGCCGCTCCTCCGGCCGAGTGCCCGCCGGTTCCCGGCCCGGCGGCGCTGAAGCGGAGCTGGCTGCGGAGCGCCGCTCACCCCGCGCCCGCCCGGCTCGCCGAGCAGGGAATTTCAAAGGGAAAAAAAAAAACAGGGCCGTGTGGGGAGCTGAAATCCTGCCAGCCCCGTGAGACCAGCGGGTCTGGGTGTGCCTGAACATCCGCGGCTTCCTCTTTGTCCTGTGGGTTCCCGCACGCGTGAAAAGGCATCTCTTCCCCAGCCCCCGCCACAAGGACCGCGTTTTGCCTGGGAGGTGGGGAACGACGGGGAAGGGGTGGCACCGCTGGTGCCCTGGGGCTACTAACAAGGAATGGGAATAAGGTGCTTTTCCTACCTAAATAAATAAACACGAATAAACCAGGTGAAGCCTCCCCCTCGGTGCCCTCATTCTGTGATGCCAGAGACCCCCGGTAGTGCTGAGCCCACGCCACGAGCCCTGGGTGGGCACTGGGGAGGTCCCTGGTGTGGGTGGGCAGCTCCAGTGCAGGGACGCCGGGCAGCACCTGGGATGGGGACCCCAAGCCCACCCTGACAGCTCCGGTCCGCTCCAGACCCCTTCAGTGCCCTGCTGGCTCAGGAAGGGCTTCCCTGGGGACACCCAGCCGCTGTTTACTCCTGACTCACATTTCCCAAAAACACCCCAAAACCTGGTGGGATGCCCAGCCCTGTGCCGGCCCACCCAGCCCAGGCCCCCTCTAACCCAAACCAGTCTACGATTCTGGCAGAAGCGCAAGTTAGTTGCACCTATACAAATACACATAAAAATACATATAAACAAATATATATTATGTAAATACATAACCCTTCCCCCCCCAAATCTCCTTGCCTTCAGGAAAAACTCAGTTTATTTTCCTGACTGTGAGGTGCTGAGATCTAGGATCCTCCCCCCCGCCCCGTGTCCTGGATGAGCACAAACCAATGCTCAGACTTTCTTGTACAGTATTTAACAGTATCCAAACTTTATTATTCTGCTCATCTCCTCCAGGCAAGCAACAATACAGGGAAGGGTGAGACAGGATTGTTCTGGGAGGCAGGGATGGCTTTGATGGCTGCAGCTCTGTGCTCACAGGGCTGCCTGGCTCCCCTGAGCAGCACCCTGGCTTTGCTGAGCCATCCATGGGGACATCCCAAGAAATGAGGGCTGTGACCCCTCCTCCTGAAGGATGGGACAGTACCAGCGTGCCTCTACAGCAAGAACTACTTTGTTACACCAACCTGGTTGAGTTTTTGACTCAAGAATAAGAGAATCCTTCGAATGCCGTAAGTAAAATCCAGATGGATTTCCAACCTTGCCATTTCTGTGAGTGTTTTACCCCTACCTTTGCTGACACATCTGTTTTGGCAGCAGAGATCTCTCACTGCATGTGCCTGCTGAAAAGGCTGATCCGTGTTTCCCTGAACAGTGCCTGCAGGTGCAGCTCTCCTCCTGCGTGCCAGCCCCTGCATTTCACCTCCCTGCTTTCCCAGGCCTCCAGCAACAGCTACAGGAGCTGGTGCAGCTGCAAAGAAAAAGGCACAGGGAAACTCAACACACACGTTTCACGCTTACAGTTTGCGCCCAGCTCTGCTGTGCTCTTGAGGAGATTGTTTTCATTTCCTCTGCAGCAGAGGAACAGCAGGAGAGAATGGAGGGGGAATAAAACCCCAACAGTCAAAGCCCAAGTGTCACACACACGCTTGCTACTGCATGAAAGCACACAAACATTTATTTCCTGGTTTGTAAAGCTCAGCTGGGCTCCATCTGTGTGATCCCAGTCCTGGAGGATGCTGAGGGAACCCTGGCACACGGGCTGAAGCCTCTCCTCAGCAGCTCTCGGAGCCACCCAGCTCCTTACAGAAAAGGCAACTGCAGCATCACATCCTCCCAAATCAAGAAAGCCAAAGTGTGCACCGGGGGGGAAATGTGTTGTGGTTCCAGCTGTGTCATTCCCTTTCAGTGCAGGAATCTGGAGAACACAATTAGGTGCTCTCCAGGCAACAGTGCCTAAATTTATCTTCATCAGATCAAACAGCATCTGATGCTCCCTCACCACATCCAGACTGGAAAGCCAAAAGCAGATTTCTTTTTAAAAAAATCTCCCTTTCATTAATTTTTTCACAGAAATAGATAATATATATTTTATATATATATATATATATATATAATTTTACTAATACTAAACATGTACTTAAGTTACATATTAGCATGTATTTTTTTTAACTACTTCACACAATGAATAGAAACAAAAAAAAACCCAAAAAGACTGTAGCCCAAATAGAGCCTAAATTAACAATGTAATAATTCCAAACTGACAAAAACATACTTACATTAAACAGCATCGAGAACTTCAACACCAGAAGTAGAATCTCATTTTGCACTTCCACTCTGGCAAGCTCTAAGCCTCAGCTGAGTGACTCTTAGAAAAAGCTCATATTGTTTCTGCTCATCAAAGGCAACAGTTTTGTGATTTGGTTCACAGGAGACCATTTATTGCCAACTCAAAGTGTTCCAAAAACACGCCACCTTTTCTGCTTGGTTTGTTTGGGTTTTGGGTTTTTGTTTTTTTTTTCCTTCCCTCCCTCCAGATTAGGCAAGTGTTTAAAATAAAAAAGTGTAATTACAATTTCAATAGTGACGTCTTTCAACTTCTCAAGCGTATCTCATCAACAGGATATACAGTACAGTTCAGAAGAGTAAACATTTGTAAAGGAAGCAGACAACTTTTTCAACCGACAGACACAATTTCTTGCCGTATTTATGCTGAACTCTCCTTTGAACATGGACAGGTTATGAAGTTAGTTTTCTTCTTCAGTACAACATGGACACAGGACTGGTACAACCCGGGCTGTTTGGCTGCTGTTGGATTGAGGACAGCTCTGGAGCCGTGGTCCTGCCATCCGTCCCCCTTCATCATCTCGCGTAGCGCTTAATGTAATCTTCAACTTTATTGCGGAAGTCCTCCTGGGGGGAAGCACAGCACGGTTACCCGGCACAGCAGGGATGGGCTCCCAGGGCAGTGAGCTGCTGGAGCCCCACGCTGCCTCTGCCAGCTGCCCCAGCTCTCCCCGAGGCCTTACAGGGACTGCACCACAGAATCTCCACTGGGCAAAGAAGTGCAAGAGTCTGTCTGCCATCACCAGCTACAGCTCAGGTGCACAAAGCCTGCCTGCTATTCCATAGCCTCTGTACCCAGGGAAAACCACAGAGTTCTGGTAGTTTGTGCTTATAAAGCACAGAGATGCTGAGCAAGAGAAATTCTGACATGGTGTGATCCCTGTTCAAGCAGGGATGCCAGGCAGACACCACATTCCTGGCATGTTATTCTCCCAGCCTGGTATTAAATATGTTCGCCCCAAACACACCGAGGGGCCTGTGCTCCAGAGTGCATTTCCAGCTCCCATTTTTGTGTGCTGCTAGAATATAAAGCAGGAAAACCTGGGAAGTTTATGTACTCACATCTGTTGAAAAAGAAAACAACTGAAAAAACAATGCATGCAGTAGATGAGGAGATTTTGAACACTGTCCTGGTACACTGGAGATGCCTGGAGAGCAAAGGCCATGGAAGCACTGAAATCCTCTGCCAAGGCTCTGCTTTTACTAGGAAGGGCACAAAATCCCACTGCCTGAACCTGTGGGAGCACAGCAAGGCACGCTCCTGCTTCAAACAATGCCACTTGTCAGCTCCAGGTTTGCCAATACATAAAATGATGCCTTTCAAACACATCCCAAGTGTCTTGGCACAGACCACCCAGAGCTGGACATCACAGCACACCAGGAAGGGGCGATAATATGACCATTGTGCCTCAGTCAAGCTTGAAATACATCAGTATTTCCCTGGCTCCAACATCACACTTCAAACGCTTAAGATCAGCTCCCCCCTTGTGATGGTTTGGTTTTCTGCTGCTGAGTTTTTCCACCAGTGAAGGGATAAAGGTTATCCCGTGGTTAAAATCCAAAAGGATCAAAGAAAACCTATGACCCACGAGAAACTCTGTGATTTCATTTTCAGCTGATCAAGTGCATCACAGATGTCCATAAAAGTGCAAAGTGCTCAGAATCTCAGTGGAACTTAAGGCCAGAAATATCCTATTGCAAACAGGGCTGCAGAAATCCCAGTCCTCCTTAGGAACAGGCTGCCTGCTCTTCTGGGGTGAAAGAGCAGCTATTTTGGTCCAATATGGCACCTACTAATGGCAATAGTGTGTGTAGTGACTTTCCCACTCTGCTGCAAGCCCACCCATTTCCACACTTATCCAGCTGTGTGCTGTGTTAAAAAACTAACACTACAAAGCTAATGCCATCTTCAGCTGCAATAAAGTTCCCAAACCCAGGCAATTTCAGTTCATAGATGCAGGTTATGATTGCTGTGGTGCAAACTGAATTCACTGAGGGCTTCTTGCACATTGTTTTCTGTGGGAAATGGATTTGTAGAGAATTCTCCAAGCCTGACAGAAGGCTCACAGATCTGCATGTAAACCTTGAGATAAGGAATGCTGACTTAGAAATGCCATGGAACAGGACAGACATTGTTGAGAGAGAAATGGAACTAGAAAGGAGTTTCAAAGGATGGCCTTGCAAATAACCTAGATGCTTTGGAGAAATAGAACTATGAAAGATGCACTGGAGTAGGACCCACGAGGGGTAATTTTAGATTATTTGCTCTAAGGCATCTACAGCAAGGTGTGGCAAAAGCTGATAGGCCAAGAAACACTTATAGGGTATTGTAATTAAAAAACAGCTTCTGATTGTCTTGGGGGAATTATAACATCTGTATTGTCTCACCCTTCTCATGAGACTGGAAATGGAATAAAAGTTTTTAAAACATGTCTCAGTTGCCCCATCTCTGGTCAGGAAAGGGCATCATCTGAGAGTTTCCTACTCCTGAGTTTCTCCAAAAGAAGGATCACTACAAGGAACTGAGCACAGGGCTGGGAAACAGCACTGGACACACACACCTGTACAACATCCAAGAGCAGGGCAGTGCAGGCAGCTCAGAGCCCCCCTGGCTTTTCCCTCTGTCCCTACTGAGTTATTTACTGCACAGGGACCTGGGCTCTCCCAGTGCCTAAGAGAAGCAAAAGCTCAGTGAGGAAGGCAGAAGGCCCCAGGAAGGCCATTGTCACTCAGCAGCCCGGGCTGAAGGAGCTGTGCTGTTGGCAGGGATGCATTCACAGGGTACTCACTGTGTGTGAGTGAACAGGAGGGGCTCAGCCCAGAGCTGCAATATTCCATCCTCACCTGCCATATGGCTCCTGATTAATGGGGGACACTTCTCTCTGGGCACAGCTGCTTATGTGCAACACTGAATAATCAGAGGCAAAAAAAAAAATCAGCAGAGCAGGATGTACCCTGCATTATAAAGAGGCAAAATCCTGCTAGAAATGAGAAGGGAAAGGATTCCTGACATCCCTTCAAGGACATAACATGTCCCACAGAAAGTGTCCTCTGTATTTAAACAAAGATGTTTTGTTTGTACAAAGAGGTTTAATAAATAACCTTTACATGAATAAACATACATAAAATAAACAGGACAGGGGACAATGATCTTAAATGGATAGAGAGAAGGTTTAGATGAGGTATTAAGGAAGGAATTCTTCCCTGGCAGGGTGGGCAGGCCCTGGCACAGGGTGCCCAGAGCAGCTGTGGCTGCCCCTGGATCCCTGGAAGTGTCCAAGGCCAGGTCAGACAGGCTGGGAGCAGCCAGGGACAGTGGGAGGTGTCCCTGCCCATGGCAGGGGTGGCACTGGACAAGCTCTGGGGTCCCTTCCAACCCAAACCATTCTGGGGTTCTGTGATTGTATTTAGGAGCACTTGGGAGAGGATCTGTAGAGCCTCAACCCCAGAAGAGAATTCCATTCTACCCTCTCAAAAAGCACGTAGAAACACACACTCAAGAACTAGGCACTGTTTCAAAAACTGACATTTGACCTGATTTGGCAGCTCTGGGAGAGGAGACTTCATTTTTTCAACTGTTTATACTGCACCAAGTTACGCTTATTAACTGCTTGTCTTTTACTAAGCTTTTAATTTGTAATTTGCTCAGTTATCCAAAGCAAACACAATACTTTGGTGACATCTACAAGAGCAGTCTGGAAAAGTTCTGAGGGAAACTCCCCTGGGAATCTTTTTTATTTACTTAAAACAAATTATGTATAAGGATTACCCAAAAATAAAATTTAAAAATATGTATTATAAAAAAAACCCCACAAAAACCCAAGCAGATTTAGCTCATTTATAACCCTTAACATACCATCTACTGGTACTTCACACCCTGCACTATTTGGAAAGTCCCTGTAGGAAAACCTGCAGTTTAACACATCTGTCCCTCTATTGTGACTACAGCCACCAGACACTGTGATGAACTTTCTGATCTACCTTCACATCCTTCAGATGCACAATCCTGTCAAATTCAAATGGAGATAGAAGAAGATCACAGATAACTGCTTCTGCCCTTCCCTCTCCTGTGCTAGTAACCATAATAGTAGCAATTATTTTTTTAAAAGCAGCTCTATTTTAACAGAACACGATCTCAACATTTATTACCAAGGTGAAATTCCAAACAACTTCTGCTAGGACCTGACTTGTGGGTCTAAAGTGATTAGGAAAGGGGACTTCTGAGCAGCAGTAAAATGGCATTCATTACTCAGCTCAGCCAAGGCTTTAGGATTTAATAACCAGGTAGATCTACGCATTAGCCCTATGAATTATACTGAAAGCCACCTTTTCTTTCTTTTCCCCCTTGGAGAAAATAATAAGTATTCACACCCATCAACCCCCACATATCCCCTCCCATTTAAGAAGGAGGTGAATGAAACTTTTGAGTAGTACAGAAATCTCAAGTATGAGGTGGTTTTTTACAATTCTTGCTCCTACCTTGCTCTCATTTTCCTCTCATTGTTTTGTTTAGCTCAGTCTCTACACAGTGGGAAGAGTTTCCCAAGCTCTGTAATTAAATTTCAGTTCTCAGAAGAAAGAGAAGAGTGGGGGTGAAAAACATATACAAAGGTATCTCTGCTTAGCAGGTGCAGTCAAAGCCACACCCATTTTCATGGCCTGTGATCCCAACTGCAGATTTTTAAAATTCTCCTAGACACCAAGCAATTGTCATTTTGCAAAATGATGAGGAAATGTTTTAGCAGATTTCTTAGTAGCCAAGTCCTAAGGGGGAGGAAAAAAGGTGAAATTTTTACTGCAGGAAAAAAAAACAACAACAACCAAAGCCAGAACACACCACTGCAGCTATTTGGAAAAGAGCACCATTGTGAGGAAGATGAGAAACACTAAGGTTTGGACTTTTTTTTTTAAATATCTGCACACAGAGGTAGGTTACAGAACTGCAGTGGGAAGCACTGACCTGCCTGCCAGGACAGAGAGAAGCTGAAGATGCCTTGCAGAGACACAGCAATTCATTGACATACTGAGCACATTTGCACTTGTTTAAGAGTTCACATCTTAAGCAGGAACCATTTCCCTCATGCTTCCACAAGTTTTCTGCTGTCTGCCACTGGAGAAAGATAAAGGGAGAGAACGACTCTCTCAAGTTCCTAGATTAGATAAATACACCTAAATCCTATTTGTGTAAAACCAAGAGAATTGAATCAGATGAAGAGAGCAAAGCAGCTTCCCAAAGAAAATGGTGCCCTGGATCAAATGCAATGTGAGTCCAAAACCCCCATGGGGGCTGGATGGAGATGGAGCTCTGCAGAGTCCTCTGGGGCCAAAGGGATTTGCCCAGACTGCCACAGGTCTCTTACTGCCATTTAAGGTTTCACCTGGGCTGCTGAAAACAGAAAATGGGAATTAACCCAGGGAGCAGAGACTGCTGGGTGCCTCAGTCCAGGAGTCTCCTCTGCTCCTCCAAGGCTGGCCCAGGCAGTGATCACCTTGCCAACGGTGGCAAAGGGTTACACAAAAGCCCTGCAGGAAAATTACCTGAATTATTCCAGTTACTCTGAGGTCAACCTCCTCTGAGCTGCAAACACACTTCCACCCACGAGGATGCCACTCATTCCCAAGAGAGTCCTTGTCCTTGGGATGCAGATCTTGATGGATGAATCACAAGCACAGAGGAAATGGGAGCTGCCTGGCTCTGGCCTGAGGGTTTTGCAAGTCAGGCTCTACTTGAGGCAAATCATGTTCAAACTACCCTGGCAGGGCAGGGGATGCGTGTGGGGAACACAGCTCCAAGAGCTCCCATTCCCTGTGAACAGCCCTGCCATATGTTCCCTTTCAAAAGCCATGGATGTCTCTGAAGGATGCAAAGCAAAAGCTTTCCTTTTAAGCCACTTAGTTGCCTGAAGCATCTAAAACAAAAGCTTTCAAACATCTGCATTTCTTCCACTTTACCTCAGCAAATCAAACCATCTGCAAAAGCTTAATCAACTTTGCTGAACCTGAGAGAGGCTCCTTCCATAATCAAAGTGTTATGGAAGATGGGTAATGGTTGCTATAAATACTTGCAGCATTAGAAAAGTAAAGGTTTTCCTATTTACATCTGTTAGCACAATTAGCAGCTGTGCTGCTGCTCATTTGCACATGCCATTTAATGCACTTTGTGCTCGCTGGGAAAAGCTTTCAAAGGCTGTAACAAGGACACAGAACATAAAATGGGGAGGCAATCCAAGAAAAACCCCAGTGCAGCTCTGTAAACGCAGAAATGCTGCAGAAAAACAAAGATGTATTCTACCACGGCTGCCACGGTTTCAGTGAGAACAACAAACACCAAACAGGGTTGTTGGGGGAGCAGAGGAAGTGAAGGATTTACTGCAATAAATATGGAGATAAATAAATGCAATGACTCACAGGGAGAATTGTTATGAAAAGATGTTTTTGGACTGGGATGGAACTGTTGTTCTTAATAAGCCATTAAGCTGTAATCAGAGAGCAATAAAAACCCCACAACAAAAGTTAAACAGCTTCCAAAAAACCACATCAAGCTTGAAAGCCTTTTGGGACTACATTCTTTTCCAGTGTGGTAAAAGCTTGGAAAGCTGAGGTTAGCCAAAGGTAAAGATCTACTTCAGTTCTTCAGATACACCTTGTGGGTGCATTTAATTAAAATAATTCTTCATTGTTTCATAACCCCTCTGGAAGAAATCTGGGAAGAGATACTTGATTCAGTAACCAACAATAAATCTGGGTTTCTTATTTCACCTGAAGGAGGTTAAAAGCACCATCACACTTTCATCACTGCAGTTTTGTATTGCTGTAAATAAAAAAGTCTTCACACAAATATCTGGAAATAGGAAGAGAGATTTCAAGATGTCAAGGGCTGGTGCAGGGGTAGCAATTTAAACCAAGGGATGGGGTTAAGTGGAAAACCTCATGTTAGACCAAGGACAGAGACAGATCCCAGCCTAGAGGAAACAAGCACAGCAAGGCTGAGGCCGTGCTAATTTAAGCAGTAACATTAACTCAAATATTCTACAATGCAAACAACATAAAAAAGTTCCTGACAAAGCCAGCTTGAAGCAAACATAGTGAGAGCCAGCTCTGGGTGAGCTCTGTTGATGTCCCTGTGTTGACCAGTACGAACAGCCCTTCTGCTCTCCCAGAGCCATCAACAAGAGTTTTTGACAAAGTCCTCACCAAACGGGGTGAAAATGAAAACATTAATTTGCATCCTACATTCCTGGACCCAGACCAAAAATCAAAAGCCTGAGAAGTTCCTGGTTTTAAACCAGTATTTTTTTACAGTTTCTGTGGGTACAGAAGTAGTTGCATCACCCCAAACTGTTTTCTAACACAGCCTTGGATCTCACGATAAATTCTCAGGAACTTCCCTTTTCTCACTGTAATTTCACACTAGGAAAGACAGTGACCTCACAGACTTCACATCAGAGTAATTCCAAAACCGTGTGGAGGAGTTGAAAATGAGAAATCCAGTTTGAGGATGAACTGAATACAACTAAAAATGGTAAGAGGTAATCCAAGGAGATGGTATGAAAAGCAGAGCAGAATGCACGCAAGCAGAGCAGTGTGACAAAGTACATAATTTTACCATGAATTTTACAATGTCACTCTTTCTGTATGCCTTGAGAATTAATAATTCACAATGAAGAAGCAGTACTTCAAAGACTTGACCTCCATTACTTCTTCAGCAATTTTAACAGCATATCTTGCTTTAACGTTGGGAGTAAGAGCCAAAAGCAATGAAAATGAAAAAAAAAAAGCACAAAATCCCCTAAAAATTCATATATGCAGCAATTTGCCCACTAATTACTTCAAATGTGGCTAAACAGGTAAGAGGAAAAAAGGTAACTGCAAGTAAAAACATGCAGCTCTTGTGATCAGGAGGAAGCAATGAACACCCTGTGGTGTTTGAATAGCTTGTGGGGAGGTCTCTTTACCAAAATAAAACCTCACTTAGTGTGCAAGAGTCTAGAGCCCCTACAGCCAGGGAATGTCTAGCACATACAAGAAAGGGCTTTATGAAACACATTTAGCATGGAAAGACAGCAAAATGTGACTGCTCACAGATCTGCAGATCTCAGCACAACTCCCCTGGCACTTCTCACCACCTCAGCCTGAGCAGCAGCCAAGGGCAGAGCAAAGCCTGGGGTCTGCTCCGAGCTGGATGTGCCCACAGAGCCCACCTGGAGCTTTCCTGGAGGCTCCCTCCCAGCCCAGCCTCTCTGCTGCTGCCGGTTTTGGTGACAGCTACAGGAACTGGATGGAAAAACTCTGCTGCTCTATCAAATCCGATGGAAATCCACGTGTGTGTTTAAAAGCTCCAGGGATTGATGGGGAGGCTGGAATGAGGGGACAGATGGACGGCATCACTGCATAAGCCTTGTTCCTCTGCCAAAAACAAACACTACAAAGCAAAGCAATTGCCAGAGGTTCACTTCAGTGCAGCTCCAGGACAAAGTGAATCAGGACAGAGCAGGTGAAGCGGCAGTGGGGGAGTGAGCCTGCTGAAAGGCCGAGCTCAGGGGGCCATGAGCAGTGGCAGAGTCACTGCCATCCCCAGAGGTGACTGTAAAATACCTCCTGGAAATATCTCAAGGATGAAGTGCTGGAAAAGCTACAGCTACAGAGCAAACACCCCCTCTAATGTGATTCAGAATCATTTCACTTGGTTCTGCTGGCCATGAGCAAGAGAGAACAAAGATCCGTTTCTATCACATCCTTTAACTTGCATTACATTAAAACACAAGATTCTTTTCATGCAACCTGACAGCTGCCTTGCCAAGTTTTCCAGAGGCTCCTTACTTTCATCATTATCTATAATTTTATATTTCTTCAAATTATTCTGCTGCTGTTACAAGACTATCAGACTGACAGACTCCCAACTTGCATCAGAGAAGTGAAAGGATAGAAAACAGAGAAGCTTTAAAAGCAGCAGTGGCAGTGGGTTGACACATCTGTCCACAGCACAGTGATGCACCAAACACAAGAATATTTTGTTAAAAGATAGTTTTTAGTCTTGGGGTATGGAGGAGGAAAACATCAGGCTCGTCAGCTCAGTACTTCTTTCACCCTCAGCTCCACAGAAGTCCTGTTCGACACCTAATTGCTATTATCTTGTATTTCAGTATGTTCAAGACCACATAGTTTAGTTTATAATATATGGAGGGATTCCCGTCCTGCCCCTAAGCAATTACATTTCTACAGTCTAGGAAACTTTAATCATAAATTTACTTTAAACCTGAAGTGCCTGCAGTTCTGAATCTCTCCACTCAAAATAATTGACATTAATCACATTAAATCAATTGCTTCTAAGGCTAAGGCATAACCTTTCTTTTCCTTTTCACCTATTTTAGCAACTATCCATACTATAATGCCTTGTTCAGTGTATAACCATTCTGAGCACAGCCTTTGCTTCTATTTTTAAAAAGATGGCCACAGAATTTAATCCCACATGAGAGAAAATTTCCTTTCAACCCAGGAATTATAGCTGGGATTGCCAGTAGAATACAGCAAATAGATCATGGACGAGTGGCCACTCATCCTAAGCCACTGCCAGCCGTGAAGAGCAGCTCCTCCCTGAGCAGCACAAGGAGAATGGTTTCAAAAACCCTGGTGGAGCCTCTTTCTGTCAGCGTCAGGCAGTGCCAGAGGCTTCCCAGGAGAGGGAAGGCTTTATCCACTCAATTGTGACACTGCCAGTGACTCAGACCTTGGTCTCATACTGAGCCCTTGCCAAACATTCTTTACTCTCTTTAGCACAGGGCTGGAGGGTTGAAGTTTCCAAGATGTAGCAGAGAAAAGCCCTGGGATGAGAGTCTCAGCTGTGAGTGCAGCCAGTGCAGTCCAGCACTGATTTAAGCCACAGCCCAACCTCAGTGCTGACAACCAGAACAAGGATTTACTTTGCAGGCAGATTAAAAGAATAAAAAGTAGAATGTCAAGATTAAAAGGTGGTTGCTTCTTCCCTTGTGCACTTTAGCTTATGTGGGCAATGGGAAACTTTGGCACCTGTGAGTACAAAGGGCAGCACAGCAAAGTGGTCTCTACTTATTCCTCCAAAAGCGATCCTGTCAGAGCACAGATAAACCAGGTGAGAGAGGCTGTCTGTGTAGGAACATCACAGCAAGGCTGAGACATGCAAGGAAAGGGTAAGGAACAGAATGCAATTTAAATGTCAGGCTGTTAATCTAGGACTAAGATGATCCAAATGAATGCCCAGCCTCCCACTGCTCCATTGTCCTGCCCAGGATGAATCATTTCCCTCTGTACAGCACTCCAATTCTCATCAGCAAAGTACCAAGCACCACAACTGCTCTCCATCCTTTCAATTTAGTTTGGTTGCCCACCACTGCAATTTGTGGACATCAGATCCTATTCTATTCACACAAAAATAAGTGTCAACCCTACAAATTCTAGACTAAACCAACTTTAACCACTTCATGATACTGAAAATAAAACAGCCACCTATTTTTGTTTAAAGCTGCTTTTCAGTTTATAACAAAAGATATCTAAATGGAATCACAGTGACTACTGAACACTATAAGGAAAATCAGGACAAGGCATGTAGCCAATGAAGAAAAAAACCCAAATTTGCAGTGGTAAAACATAAATTTTCATTCATGGTGAAGCAAATACAACCCTTAAACTAAAGGATCATCTTTTTTTGCCACCTGTTACATCTTTCAGTGTTACCTACCTATTTAAACTTTGCTGGCAGACATCTGTGAATTTTCAGAGAATACAAAATACAGAATATTTCAAATTCACCCAGACCTGGTTTACTCTCTCCCCTATTAAATGAAATCCCCATTTCTTTTTCCAGAGGGATTTTAACCTAGGGGTTCATATGCTCAGTAGTACTGAAGAGTCCAAAGCAGCTGTTGTTTTCTGCACGGAGCCCTGGAAGGGCTGGGGGAGTTCAAAGGGCTGGTTTTGAGTTGAGGGTTATGTTAATAGCCCAGCAGGGTTAGATGGTGCAGGAATGTGAGAAACCCAGCTCCCTGAGCTCACATTTCACTGCTGGGGAGCACATACCCCAACAGGCTCTTCTGGCCAGCAGCACCATTAAAACTTGTTTCTGTTGATGCAGTAATGCTGCAGGATAAAATCTCTGAAATCCAAGAACACAGAGTGCCTGACCAGGAGCTGACATGGTGGAGAGCTCTAACTAATCACAGGAGGGGTGTGTGATAACCACCATCCTTATGGCATTCCAGAGGAGGAAACCCAGGGGGATGCTGGATTAAAGGGTTCTGATCACACAGGGCTGGTAAATTGTTCCTGCAGAACTTGTACAAAGTCTGATTTTTTTTCTCAGTGCTAAGACAAAATCTGCCAAAATTAATGTGGCTGCCCTATCCCTGGAAGTGTCCAAGGCCAGGCTGGACAAGGCTTGGAGCATCCTGGGATAGAGGAGGGTGACCCATGGCAAGAGGAGGCACTGGATGGTCTGGAGGGGTCCTTCCAAACCACACACATGGAAATTAATTTGGAGGTTACATGGTAAATGTTCTACTACTGAAATAAAGACCTTTCAAGACAGCAGGAAAAAAACATTCTGGCTTGGTAGCTTTTGTTATGAATTATTCACACTCGTGACAAGGCAGGCAGGACATGATGACAAGCTGAATTTTCACACAGGTTCCTTTCAAGTCTGCCAACACAGGGCTGGAGTCCATGGAAAAGCCCCACTCCCTGACAACACCTCACTTGGCAGCTGTAACCAATCCCCTTTTCTCCTGTCACTTTGTCAACATGAATGCAGGCCTAACCCAGCCAACCACCAGCACAGTGCCAGAAATAAATTCCAGAAATTTTTGTTCATTGCTGATTTCCCAACTCCTTTATGCCATGTTCAAGAGGTCAAACTTTGATACTTTGGGTTTTTTAACCCCTCAAAAATAATCCAGCTCAATCTGTTCATGCCTTATGAGAACCTCGTACACACCTCTAGCACCAGCTCAAACACAACAATAATAAAATACTTTAAAAGACAACATTCAAGTAAATGTTCTTGAAGTATTTTTTCTGTTCTAAAGCAAATTTTCCAGCTGCCTTTAGTCATCACTAAACTTTTGACACTTGAGCTTAAAAAATGGTAACAGTAATTATCAGAACTCTTCATATATCACTGTCACTGTTTGAATACAGAACTCTATAGGGATATGTTTGGAGAAAAATTCCAGCTGGCTGTGATGGGAAACCATTTGCAAGGGTGAAAAGCCTGACAAAGAGAACTGGGCTAAAAATAATGCATGAATGAATTAAATGTGCATTATTTCTTAAAAATTCCTTAGGGAAGGCATTAGAGAAAGCAGTTTGCCATTAAAAACCCTTGGAGTGCATTCCCTGGCTGTAATCCAATAAAGAAACATTCAGATAGAAACGTGATATCAACTTGGGTCATAGCGGTATTTGACTTTTGAGCCACCCATGTGCTCTGGAATACTTTGCAAAAGAAAAGCATTGCAATTGTTCTGCTTCTTCAGGGACCACTACCCTCCACAATTATCTGGAAAATAAAATGCTTGTTTTGAGCCATTTCTAATGCTTTTTACCACAAATAACATCTCCTCTGAAATGCACGGTGACAGGATGCAGCATCCACAGTCCAGGAAATTTTATTATACTTTATATTCTCTAAGTGTTTCATAGAAAAATGTGTTTTAGAGAATCTTGGACAATTTTGGTGATTGCTATCCAGACAACCTGTTTTGCACCCAAATTGGCCAACAATTACTACAGATCAGTGGATAATGTTTCTAATTCCCAGACAGATTTAAGCTTCAAGGAATTAAGCCAAAAATAAACTGGAAAAAAAAAAAACCAACCAGAATCTAAGCAGTTTGGAGGTAAGGAAGTGGCAAGGAAAAGACCTGATGTCTTCTGGACAAGAAGAACACCCACAGGAGGTAAATATTCAAATATGCCTTTGACATAAAAATTATAAAGATAAAGCAGGCACAACAGAGAAACAAGGAAGGTACTGTAAGATCACTTAAATAAATTACTTTAAATCTGAGGAAGAAATACAGATAATGAATATTTTCTTCCCCAAACTTCAGAGCTGAATTTTATTTTGTGTTAGTTTGCCTGCTTAGAGGATCCTGTGGCACACTGGCATTTATAGCATGCTTTTCATTCAGATGTATCAAATAGCATTTCAAACAGACTGATCTCCTGAGATAGGAAATTACATTAATAGAAGAAAACCAACTTCAACATGATCAATGATGAGATAAAACAGAATCCAAATTTGAAGGCATTATTTAGTTTCCAATGCTTCTGTTCAGCTAGACACAAAAATGGAATGTGAAGGAAGGCTTAAATCTAAATGCAATTATGCCTTTATTATGTATGAGCACAGAAATAAAAATCCAGGAGGATGAAAGTACAGCTGGCCATGCCATTATTTTGGAGGAGTCTTTAGAAGGATCAGATCTGAAATGACACAGAGGCAGCGAGCTCTGGGACTCTAGCTGTCTGAAGGCATCAGCAGTGCAAGGACAAAATTACTCCAAACTTCAGCAGAGATAAACGATCCCAAATCTGCCGGCTCCTGTATTTGGCACCTGGGGAATAACTCTGAGAAGAGAGCACCAGGCTCTCAGATTGGTGTTTGATAAAACCTGAGGTGAGACATGAGGACAGGAACCCCTTTCCACTTGGAGATGTGCTTCCCAGGCAAGAACAAACCAAGAATGAGGAAATCCTCTTGGTGAAACAAGTTTCACAATCCCAACCTGCTGCTGGTTTCTGGTGGCTCCAGAACTGAGGAGGCTCTGCTGGGGAATGACAGCTTTTGATGCAAATGGAAATTCTGGGGGAGAATTCAACTCAGTGTGTTTCCGAAGGGATGCCTGGAGAGCCTCTACAGCATATCTGTATTTATTTCTTACTTTGATTACTTACTTGCTGACAACCTTCTCTTGCCATGGCTCACCTGTTCTCAGGAGGTCTCTGGGCCAGGCCCTGACACTTTGTCAGGTGCTGCTGGTTCTTGCCCAGCTGTCCAGGGGTTTCATGGAATTCCACACTAGTTTGGGTTGGAAGTTCATCCCCTTCCACCCCCTGCCATGGGCTGGACACCTTCCACTATTCCCAGGCCTTGTCCAGTCTGGCCTCTGACACCTCCAGGGATGCAGGGGCAGCCACAGCTGCTCTGCGCAGTGATTTAGAAATTAAAACTCTTCTATAAAAATTCTGAATTGTTTGCTGTTTAAGGACTCTAAAAAACTGCCTACAATTATGAAATGTTATAAAAATTCTTCAGTGAAAACTCTACTCAGCAACTGTTCCAAATTACCAATGGAATTTCTCAAGGAGTTAGCAGTGCTCTCACTAGTGAGGACAACATGACAGTCCTCAAGTAACTTCAGGAAAACATTCACCCCACAAGACTCATTAGAACAACCTCCAAGGACCACAAGCAACTGAGAGAAGGGACTGGGTATTTTAAGCCAAGTTTCCTAAAGAACTGAGGCTGTGCAGGGCAATTACAATCCTGAGAGGAAACCTTAGGAGGCAGCTTCAGATTCCATAACGCCATGAACTCCATAAATCCATCTCCACAGAAACAATCCTGAAATAAAAACTTCATTTTCTTTATCACCCAGAGAAACCTTTAATTAAAATTTAAAAATAAAAAAAAGAGTTGCAGATGTCAATCCAGAGCCTAACTCCTCCACACAAACCTATGCAAAATAATTGAGCATTAAATGCTGCTTTCCAAAGAGGATGCAAATAAAATCAGGGCTCATTGAATTAAGTAAAAAATGTGTTTAAAGTGGGTCCTTGGCAAACACACACCTCTTCCTGTTAGATTTCTCAGCTCTGGCACTTCAGAGCTGCAGGTGAAGATGATAAACTGGATTTTCAACAAGGAGGAAGAAAAATTCCCTGCCAAGTGCAATCTACCTCAGTCTTCCACAAGGACAGCACAAAGCACTGAATGCTGACAGGTTCCACTGGGATGGAAAGATCATGCAGGAGGAAAACAATTCAGGGAGATGGAACTCAGCCTCTCCTACTGCTGAAACAACCCCAGATCACAGAGATGAAAAATAAATGAATGACTGCTAATCTGCAGGATGACAGAAGTGTGCTTGAATTGCACAAATACAGGGTAAATATAATTCAAATAGGACACAGCATTAGGGTTCTTGACACGGCAGGCTTAGGTGAGGAACCAATCTAAGGAATACATGGAAAAACATTTCTACTTTAAACCACACGAAGTATGCAATGAATCTTCTGTTGTGTGTTGCACAAATGGCTTTGGAATGGTTTTTTTGGCAGAAGTGAATACCGCTAGAAAATGTAAAAGCTTTTACATTTTACACTGGCAAATCCCAATGTCCTGAGGCAGCTCCCAAACCAGCCATGACAGATGGCCATACAGAAAGTATTTCCTAGATTTCAGCTAATACATCACAGACACAGCACCTCTGCATGAAGAATACCAAGTCCTGAAGAACTAAGCTCACTTGGTTTTCCACTGTCAAGGTTTTCCAGAGCTTGGATCTTCCAAAAGATCCCCATTCTTTCAGTATTCAGCCTACCTGGCTGCCACAGAGCAGATCAGTCAAGCTCTGTGTGCCTGCTGTATAAAAACCAGCAAATCCTACCATTTTTAGCTCTCACCATTTTTAAGTGAGTAGTCATTAAAACTTAAACACTTGCTCATTGCTTTAGAATCCATGGAATTGATTGATAATTAATGGTTCTGGCTATCCGTAACTACTGACTGACTTCTGTGCTAAATGCAAGGTGCTCCAAGCTCATTAATTAGTAAGAGATTCTTTAGATTCAGCAAGAAAACTCATATCACCAAACTGCTGAGATTGTATCAGTGTGCGAAGACAATGCTGGGCAACTCCTTGCTTAGTTTACATTGAGACATCAACCATTTTTTAATTCTGATTTATTGAGCTTTACACCAGGAGAGGATGCTTGTTTATCTTCCAGTGACTGTGACCCAACTGCAGAGCAATGTGGGCACCAAGGATGCCCAGCATTTGGGAAAACAGATGTTACCCAAATTGTTGTACAGCCTGCCAAAAAATTACTGGCACCTAGCAAGGTGTACGTGGGAGAAGTGTAGAATGAGTAAAGCGGCATAAACAAACATATTTATTTTTTTTTAATAATTTGTAGAAGTGACTTGATGCCCACTGACTGAAGGAAGCTGCAAAGGAACAAGTTCAGTAACTCTCAGCTCCTTCCTGGAGCTAAAGGAAGTCCTGAAGGGCTGGAAGCTGAAGCTTGCACTAACACACATCTCAGGTAAAACACGTTAATGAAACAATCAATTTCTAGAACTTGAGCTCTGAATTTTGTATCATTTTACATCTTAGAACAAGGCTGCTTTTCCAAAAGCTGTGATTACGTGCTCAATTACACACCACAGATTTAATGCAAGAATGGAGAGGAAGGGATCACAACTGCCCCTTCCAGCCTGATCTTACACAAACATTCCCAGCACAGCTGTTTCCCAAGAACCAGCAAGAAGAATTTGCTACCTCTGATGTGATTTTTCCAGCATCTGCAAGGGAGGAGCCATTTGTGATGACCTGGAGCTGACCAAAGCCCAGCCTCAGTTCTCAAGAAGCACAGGCAAGGCCTGGGATTAGCTGTTACCCTCTGGGGCAGCCAGGCTCAGCCTGGAATGTCAGCAAAGGAATGCCAGGATTTCAGATCTGAAGGGACATCAGTGAAATTCTGAGTCATCTCCCCTGGGAGAGGCACAGGGGACAGCCCTGGGTGCAGTGGTTTGGCTGTCACACTCCCAGGATTCCCCTGCACACAGATGTTTGTGTGCAGAACTGTTTCTGGATGGATGGATTTGCATATCTGTTCATACAGATACTGCACATGCAAGCAGGTATTACATATCCACTATCTGTATAATCCTATTACACATGCAAACAAGTCTCAGAGGAAAGAAAACTAATTAACATTCCCATATTAATCCTATTGGGCATTGCAAGTATTTCTTAAGAGCCAGGATGGGACCACAGCAGTCTGACTCCACAACAAAGTGTTCATGTAAAATATGACCTCTCTGCCAGAGGGAAGCAAAAAAAACCAACTCAGGCTGCAAAGTGCAGCTTTTTCTCTCCCTTGCACTATTTATCCTCTCCACAAAGGCATCATTGGGTTTTTCTCATGTCACCACAAAACACACTACAGAAAATCCACTCCTACCTTGTGCTATAAAACACATATATTAAATTCAGATAAGCTCAAAAAAAATTAAAATGACAAAATATAAATTTTACAGGTACTTATGAGACCACTAGGAGTTTTAATAAACAAAATTGTTTGTTCCCAAAAAAACTGTGATTTAGAAGACTGAAAAAACAGCTCAATTTCATCTTCAGCTTCTTCAAACAACTTCCATGCAATTAGTTAATTAGTGTAGCAGTACCTATTTCTGAGGGCTCACCTCTGGTTTTGATGGAGGTGTGTCTTTTAAATCAGGTAGCATCTTCCCTTCTGTGGATTCCCAAGACTTCCAATCTCTCAATGAGGCTGAGAGGTGCAGGACAGCAATTTTAACCACCCAGGCCATGGAGTGGGATGGGCTTTAAAGTTCCTTCCAACCCAAACCATTCTGTGGCTCCATGCTAAAACAAAACCACAAAGACCCCTCTCTCCCAGAGGAGGTTTGTAGATAATTTTTTCCAGCTTTGCTGTATGTTCTCATCTCAGCCCTGCAAACATGGATGAATACCAGAATAGCTACAAGATCTCATTAATGAAAATATAGCTGGAAAGATGAACTTGCAATCTTGGTATTTCCTCTTGAAAAAATGAGATAAATTAGGTGCACTGCCTGACTGTACTTTCAATGAACTCTTCAAATCAACACTTGCATACCTGGAAACTTTCTGTACAACAAAAGCGTTGGAAGAGTTTAATTAGAATAAGATGTCTTGAACATACTAGGTGTGAGTTCCATGTGCTTGAGGAATACATCCATGACATTATGGAATTTTGGAGATGCATACAAAGGAGAAATTGGCACTTTTGCTCAGAGGTAAGCAGTACATCTCATTTATGTTCACCAGGCCATGTTCTGCTTTGCTCAGTCCATAATACACACACAAAAATTAAGATGAGTAAAAAGAAAACATCAATTTCCAATCCTGCTCTTTAAACTTGTCCAGATTTCTCCTGGCTTTATGAACACATGCAACATGGAATAGCTCTGAGTAAAAGAGCTGCCTTTGGAAAGAGGCAGAGAAAGAGGAGATCTTTTCACAGATCTTCTAAGGCAAAGGTCACTCATGTCACCATGCCAAACCAACTCACCACCAGCATGCTGCACAGCACATGCACAACTTTAGGGGAAATCTCAGACACAAGAAGGGAAAGATTTTGTGGGCCCCCAGCCACATTATGGCCCACAGCCCCAGCACATGGTGACTAACACTGCTGTGTGGAGTCTGCTTTCCCAGAGAAAGCACTTTTTGTTTGAATAACTGGTTGCTGATACAATGAGTCACTCAACCAGCTCAAGCAGCAGCTCCAGCACTCTAAAAGGACTGGCTGGGAACTGCTGAGTACAGAATGTGTGCTTGTTTAGGAACAACCTGCCTTAAATAAACCACTGACTCACCTTGTCACGCAAATGATGCTCTGCAGCCTCAATATTCAAAGGATCGTCAAAATTCAAAAGATCCTGGAAAAGAAAGAGAGAACATTGAGGGGCTCCCACTCACTGCATCACCAGGAGCCCAAAGCCTTCAGGAACAAGATAATGGAACAAAGCAAACAGGGCAGCAAGGGCAGTGCCATTTCATCATTGCCTCACTGCCTCGCTGGTGCCTCTGCCAAAGGTAAATGCAAATGAGTCATTTGGTAATTGGAAACCAAATCACAGGGCAATTAAATAATAACAGCACCAGGGCATTTAAGCCCTTCTGGTTTGGTTCTTAGGACACTTCTATCTGGAATTGAAAGTTTTTCTATTGGAAAGTTTTTCTATTGGAAAACTAAATTTTGGAGGAACAGCCAAACTTGCAGGAGGCACAATTCCTGTTGATTTTTGTTAGAGGGCAAAGTAAACCCTGAAAAAAACTTCTGCAAACAGTGAGCTGATAAAGAAGGAGTTTGCTTAATTCTACCTCCACAGAAAATCAATTCCACTCTCTCTGTGAAGAATCTATGTGACCTGGAGTCTGACAGGGAAGTTTCAGTGCTCTGGGAAAAACAAGAGCTAGAGGAAAAGGAGTGCAAAGATCCTGAGAACTAAGGACATGTGGGGTCAGGGAGCAGAAATAGTCCTAGCAAACCTCAGGCCTCCCAGTTTAATCTCGAATATTAACTTGGAAGTAGAAAGGGTCTAGGGTTAAAAACAATGGAGAAGAGGAGTCATCATTAAAAATAACACTGAATCACAAGGCCCCTGTTCTATCTGCAGCCAGATCTTACCCCAGTCTAAGGTCAGCCTGTGTGAAGAGTGAAAAACCACAGTCCCATAATGTGAAAGGCTCCTGGCAGTCCCCAGCTCATCTTGAAGCAGGAAAGCCCACGTTTCACTCCAATCGGGACACCAACCCACCTCATTTTCACTCACTTTCTCCAATAAACCCCTCAATGAATCAGCCAGACCAGTGGGATCCCATGCCATCTTTTCAAAGCCTAATTATTGACAAGAGGCTGGGGGTGAGAGGAATCCAGGAGGGAGGCAGAGCTCTCACCATCTATGACAAATCCCTGTGGTCCCCTAAGCAGGACCACCCCTCTCTGCAGCTCTTTCCCAATATTTTTATTTTATGCAGCTCTGCCCCTGAGGATTTTGCTTCCTTCCACTTACTTGGCATGCACAGGGAGCCTGACTGCGAAATGCAATTCACTTTTGCTGGAAAAGCAAACGATCTCCAAGCTCTTACATCAATTTGCCAAAGAAGTGTTGAAAAAAAACAACTAAGACTTTGGATGCCAGGAAATCCAAGTTTCCTTCTACACCCTGGAGTGCTGGGTAGCCACCACCTTAATGCTGCTCTTTGCTTTCTCCTGACCCTCCCACCCAGCAGCAATGGCTGAGGACAGGAATCCCTAAAAAAGGTAACTTTTGTAAAGACTTAGCTTCTCTCCATTTTTAGGGCAAAAGCAGCTGTTGCATCCTGCCCTCTCCTCCATTTTCAAGGTGCATCTGCAATTACAGGTTCCTTGCTCCCAAAAATCTTTAAATAAAAGGGGAAGAAATGGGATCCCTGAATAAAATCACATAAATTCTGTGACAAGCTAGGTTTTATGCTAACAAGGAATGAGACTGAAGGACAGCCATTAATTCCTAAATAGGATTTTTAAAAAAGACTAACACCAACACAATTCTTTCTCAGAGCAGTATGTATTTTTATTTCCTGCAAATCAGCAGGAAGAGTTTCATACTGTGTGGAAGAGCCCAAATAATTTGTTATCAAAATATCCCCTAATATTTCTAACCAAAGTAAAATCCATGTACAAAAAGCTGGCATTTCAGACAGTCCAGATGAGTTCCACAAACAAAAGCACAATTTGATTTCATACTTGTCTAACACTCACTGAAGCCAAGGGAAATAATGACCTAAACTTTTACAGGCAACACACAAGGTTGTCATTAGATGATAGTGAAACTAAACCAGGCAGGAAAAAGAAAAGGGAACATGCAAAATATTCCTTTACTTACAGTAAATAAAGAGTTTAACCCCCAGACAATATCCTGCAAAGAAAAACACAGTTAGACAGGCATTTCAAGAGTTTTGAACATGTTCACAAACTTTATTTTTCTATTAATCCATGAAATAACTGGAAAAAAAAAATCTAGATTATGACTAATGTTTTACTAATTTAAATCAAAATGTTGAAAAAGCTTTCCCATTTCATGGCCACTTGATATTTAGAAGTCACCGAAACCAAATACTGCATATTCAAACAGAAGGTCAGAGCTTTCTGTGTGTATTCCTGTTGCTCCTCCATTCAAGGAGAGGAGCGATACCTTAGGATATGCCACCAGCTAAAACTGCACTGCTTAGTTTAAAGGCTGGGTAGTGAAAATTATTTTTAACAATAGATTGCTGAATTAAAGAGGGGTCAAACAAATACTTGAAACTGTTGAAATATCAGAGAAAAGAGGGTGAGCTGTAGTAGGAGTACAGAGAAATACTATTCTTACATAAGCATATGTCTCAAGTCATTCCACGGCTAAAATGCAAATTTACAATAAAGATAAAGCCTCAAAGTAGCAAACTTCCTATGCACAGCAAAGAACTTCAATAAATAAATGTATTTGAGCTTGCTTCCTGTTCTGGGCCCTGTGCTGAGAGTGTGGACCACAGAAATCCATATCCCTTAAGGACACTGTCCAATTATGCCCTAATGAACAAGACACGATGTCAGCATTCCGCAGCCAACAGCCTTTCATGATCCAATTTCCCTCTGCTCTTGCACAAACACCCCACTCACTTTATCTGCTTTTGAAACATCAATCTGCCCAACAGGGATGGCAGTGTCAGCCCTTCCAGCCTCAGCACCTTCTCAAGTGTGGCAAAGACAGCAACTTTCCAACGTGGCAGCACCAACACATAAACTGCACAAAAGGGGTGACCCAGACATTTAATTCCAGTTATCTGTAAATTTTAAGACTCTAGTGCTGAGTAGTCATCCTCACTCCCAAAGAACAACTCTGCCAGTTCCCTGGCAAGCAGGAGAAATGGAACATTTCAATTTTAATTATTTTATTATTCAGTTATTTCAAAGAAGGGATAGAAATCATCGTTTCACACTTTAAGCTTCTGTGTTTGTTCAACTGCTGGAACAGACACCAGGCACAGAAGAGGTCAGGAGAGCATGGTATTAAGGACACCTCTGTTAATTCTTGGGGTAAATTATTAGTACAATGCAGTGATGTGCCAAAGTCACAGATTAAAGGAAGATTTGCTGGCATGGAGAGCAGCAAAAGGCAGGAAGGTCTCAATTTCCACTTGATTCTCCCACATCCAGGGATCAGAGGGTGCTCAGCAGCTCTGGGCAACCCCTCTGTACCCAAAGGTCAGGATCCCATTCCACTGCTGCCCTCCAAGGCTGTGTGGTCCATCAGGGAGGCAGAGTTGCAGGAAAAAATGACATTTTCAGAAGCTGCCTTCTACCTACACCGTGGGACAGCGGGCTGCAGTTGCAGAATTTGCTGCAGTACCACAACACTGAGCATTCAAACCATCCTGAACAGGTATAAGGTCACCTGAGCACTCTGAGGGCTGGCCACTTCTAACTCCTGAATGCCAAACCTGCATCCCCAGGGTTACAAACTCTCCACAGCTGTTCAAGCACCTGCATGGCTGAGAAGGAACAAACCAGGAGCAAGTCAGTGCCTTCCAAAATCCTCAGGAACTCAATTTCTCCTTACTCTGAGCAGTGCTGACCCCCTGCTCTGACAGAAGCTCCCCAGACACCAGCAGAGCTCTCTGCACACAAAACTCCTTCTTGTCCAATACAAGCTCCAATACCTCACACACCTAAATGCTGCAGCTCAAAAAGGAGATGTGATGTCCTATTTTTCCATTATATAATTAATTGTTCCCAAATTCTTATTTTCTGAACCCTGGTTTTAATGCTTTGGGGTGCTTGACTCATTTGGGCTGGTTTTACAGAGTTCTATTAAAAAACAAAGAAGGAAACATCAAAAAAAAAAACAACAAAACAACAAAAACCTTTGTACAGGCACAAGTTGTCAAAATGCTGTACATCTCCACTGCCATTCTAGACACGAAAAAGCATAACAGGATTATTATTATTATTATTATTACTGAATAATTTACTTGTGATAGTCTTAATACCATTTTTGATGTTTCCATCTATTCAAGCTTTATGATTTGCTGGATTCATTTTATACCCTTGCATGGCTCCATAAGAAATAATGCTAAATTACTACCAGAGGACAATTTCTTTTTGTAATGAGCTTGAGGCTAGCCTGGATTTAAATCTAGGATATTGAGAAAGGGAAGTGGGATGGAACAGATGAGCAAAAGTGAAGCAAGTATTTGGTATTTGAAAAAACTCAACACTGTTGAACTGCAGAAATAATCACCCTGCACTGCTGACTTCAGCAGAGCTGTTGGCTGCATGCAGATAAGCAGTGGCCTAGGTGCTTGCTTTGGGTTTTCCTGAGGAACTAAAAGGATGTGCAAGCCACTGAAGATCTTGTCAGATTTAACAGCTCAGAAACTTCTGCTCCCCTTCAGTGTAATAAAGCATCAGGCCTGGGTACAAAGGTTTACTGAACTTGTGGCTTAAATAGCCTGAAAACGAGGTTAAGCCCATGTGCAGGAGTTTTTAAAGGTGAGTTTCACAGGGAGGAGTATTGCAGGTGGCCCTGAAAATGTTCATGGTGCACACCTTGACAGTGGTGCACTTGAGTAAGACCCCACTTGTACAAAATCAGACATCTGCACCTGACTAAGCTGCTTCCTTTACAAAGCTGCTTTTCTGAGACTTCTGCTCTGGGTTTAACATCAAAGTTACAGAGGACAAGGGCACTCCTGCTGAGGGGCAGCCACAGAGCAAAGCTGAGAGCCTCTGCTATTGTACCAAACCTGCTTTTTGTGCAGGACCTGCAGCCTGGGCTGCCATATTCCTCGAGCTGCTTTATCTGGCTCCTGCTCCAGCCTGCCCAGGCTGTCCCTGTGTGGTGTCCCAGAGGTTTGCCATCAGCTCAGATGTCACCTGTGGGTCAGATGCCTTTGGGAGTCAAAGGCAGGTCTTGGATATGCAAATGGGTTTAGCTCACATCTATTCTGTTGGCTCAGAGGAGGCAATGATGGTATTTGAAATCAGGAACTGGGGGTCCCAAGCACACAGCACCTGATTAAATCCACAGTAGGCGAGGGGAATACAGAATAATGAGAGAAGCACACTCTGCTCCATGGCACTGCCACCATCCTGGGCTGGAGCATGGGGAAGTCAACACAAGCAAGTCAGAAGATCAACAGACTGCTGTAAACACTCCTTTATAATTGTCCCTTTTCATTCTGCGCTATTTTTGTGCTGCATCTGAGTGAAAAGTTACACTAAACCCCTGCCCACAGATTTGTTTATAGCATGCCAAACGAGGAGAAAAAACATGCTGCTGCAGCAGTGTCTGAAGTTCAAGAGCAGTGACTCAAAATCCTCAATGCAGCTTTTGAAACAGCCTCTCCTGAGGCCAGGGAGTCTCAAAGCTTTGCATTTCTAGGAGGTTCTAACTCAGTCATTGATCATGCCAAGTGACAGCTCTCAGAGCCACTTCACAAAAGCAATGCCCCTGAAACCATGCCACAGACAAGGGGTTCAGAAAGACAAACACAAGCACTTCTGAAGAGAGAGAAAACATGGAAACTGTAAATTAAGATTAAATTAACATTTTCCAGTTTACCTCAATGTTTTTGAGGTATGGAATTAATTAAGATTAAATTAATATTTTCCTTTAACAGGCAAAGTATATTTAATACATTAAATTAAGAAGAGCGCAGACCAGAAAAAAGCACATAACTTCCAATCAAAGAAATTCCCGTAAGAGATCCAAGAAGCATTTCTGATCTAACAGACTGAACAAAACAAAGCTCATTGCTAAACCATTCTATATAAACAAACAACTTGATGCAGTCAGATGAACAAAAGGAGCAGCAGTCATTTATACAAGCACATGTCTGTATCATTTTTTTTTTTGGTTTGTTTTAAAAAAGGCTGGAAATGGCCAAGTCCTGGGGCAGCTCTCTACTGTAATGTCTGCCTATTCACCATCTCAAGGTGGTTTTCCTCTTCCCTTCCCTTCTTCCACTGTCTGTAAAAAACAAGCCCACCTTCCCCTCTTCACTGCAGCCTAAAAAACCAAGCACACACATGCCACCCCACCAAATAATCACTGGTCCTGTGGATCAAAAAACAAAATGTTTTCCTTCCAGAGATGGAGGCACTTTTTAGCTTATGAAAATACTTCTCTCCTAAGCTGTCTCCTCCCCAAAAAAATCTTTTATATTTCCTCTCCTGCTCCTCTCTAATCTTGCCAAAGTTGAAAAACATTGTTTCCACCTCCTAGAATAAGGTGATAAAGTGAATGCCACCTTTCTTCAGCCACCCACAAAAGCCACCTCAGTTGTCATGTGTCTGTCATCCCTGCCTGTGCTTCCCACCCAAACACAACAGCAGCTCCCCACAGGGCTCTGAGTAACTCAAAAGGCATAAACTGCTCCAGTTAGCAAGCACAAAACAAGGAGGAAGGCTGGAAAACCATTTCTTTTGTACTTAAATATAGGAGGGGAAAGAAAACAGGACCAATTCCAGCCTGTTGGTGTCCCAGACCAAGGCAGCTGTGAAGTGCCAAGCATGCAGAGCACTCCCCTCCCATTCCTCACTTTGTCACTCACTCCTTGACATTTGTCCCCGTGGTTACTGCAGGGCAAGTGGATAATCCTGTGGAAATTGTTCCCTGGGGAATTCTCTGATAGCTTCTTCATGAACTACACCACAGTGATTAGAACACTGAAGCCATCACCCTCTGGAGACCAGTGTGTTCAGTGCATGAAAGCTGACACTAATTGAATATTCAGAAATCAACAGTTTGGGGAGAACAAGTAGTTTAATTACAATTACTGAGGTATCTCAGCTCTCCTCACTCACATGCTCATAAGAGCAGCTACTGTACCTAAACAAAAGATTTGGTTTTGCCAGAGAACATTAAAGACAGAAAATTAATTTTTTGCAAGTCTTTTCTGAAGCAAAAGCTATTAGAAAACACTGAGTTGTATATTTTCACCAGCCTGGGCATGTATGGAGGAGAAAAATAAATCACATCTTACGAAACTGAGAAAGCAAATTTATAATGAAGTTAAAATACAATACAATATATCCTTGGAAAAATATTTCCCAAAGCTTATTTTAAGAAAAAAAAATGAATGTCAAATCTCCAAAGAAGATTGTCTTCAGCAGTTTAAACCTTCTCTTTCTAAATACTGTGTCTGAAGTTTTTGTCTGGGGCTTATTCAATTTTTGAGGTGAGGAAGACACATAAAAAGACCAACTCCAAAAGAGGATTTGAATAAATCAATAGCTGTACAATGTTATCATAATGCTGAGAAAAACAGCCTGAGCAACAAGAATTAATCTAACATAAAGCATACTTTTTTCCCTTCATCCTCAAGACAGTGACAGTTACTTTATTGTCTGTTTCAAACACTTTTCTACACTAATTACAGATGATTTTGACAGCAAACCATCTATTTTCCTTAAGATGATGGGTGAAGTTTTGTACTTTCAGAACTCCTCAGGTTGATGCTTAAACATTGAGGTAAACTGGAAAAATGAAGTCAGGACCCTCTGATTTATTTCTCCAAGAGATGAGTTTGGCATTTGGATGATTCCAAATGAAGTCATTCCACTGCCTGAAGACAAGGGCAGAATCAGTGAACCAAACAGGATGAAGAGCTGCCATTTAGAATTAAAGCACTAATTAAATAAGCAAGGCTCCTAAGGATCAACTCCAAGTAGCAATAGTTTACTGGAAATGAGTCTTAATTCCTTTTAGAACAGGTAATCTAATAGCACAGACAGATATTTATTAATCTAGGATCTGGAGTTATGGGAGAGAAATTCCTGAAAAAACAGTGGTTTCCTGTAGGTGGGCATGAAAAGCTGCCTGCAGATCTGCAGTTTCAGGCTACCTGGATGTTTCCTGCTCCTGGCTCTCCTGAGAGCAGTAACACAGAAATGACAAAACCCAGCACTTGGAACTATCTCAGTGAAAAACTGAAGTGCACATACACCTAACAAATATGGAAAGCCTCCAGAAAACAGCCCAGCTAGCTGAGACCAGCTGGATCTCTGTGAGAACACAGCTACAAAAAGAAGAAAAAGGACAAATATTCCCTGGGAACATCCATCATACATTTTTAAACACTGGTTTTAATGTTCATATGCTCAGCCCTCCACAGAGTTGCCCAAGTGTGCTTTGATTATTTTTCAGGTCCATCAATCAGCCACTGATTTATGAATCCATTTCCAGTTGCAGTTAGTTAGAGGTAACTGCAAAAGGAACCTGACTTTTAGAATCAGTCAGGCATTTAAAATACAGATCCACTTGTTCAGTTCTTAAAATCAATCACCTGAGATGTTTTCAGAGCAAAATGAAAACAAGCATTTAGGACAAAGCTGAGGAAAATTAAGGAGAACTAACTGAGCAAGGCAGATGATCATCCTGGCAAATAAGGTATATATTGAGGTCTAAAAGGAGCTACTAAAGCACTTTGGAGTTTGAAATTGAAATTAATGAAGGGTACAAAGCAGAGTAACAGCAACAGTGTGAAGTCATACGAGGTATTTAAAAGCTGCTACTTCCAGTGACATTAAAAAAACCTGAGAACAAAATGGAATTGAAGCCATCTATTTGCTTTCTGCCTGGGAAACTTTCATTTTGACCATCACACCTAAAAACAGGAGAAAAGCAAGTTCAGATACTCTGAGCAGGGCCCAAAGTAACTGCAGCAGTCTCCAGCTTTGTGAATAAGCTGCTTTAGAGAGGAAAGTATGCAATAAAATGATGCAGAACGTGACAGAATGGAGACTGAAAGTTAAATAAGCTCCTGCTGCTAACTCATGTTTAGCTACAAAGGAGCAGAAGGAACACAAAGATCAGCCAGAAAGCACTGCAGCGGTGTTCACAAAATCCACAGCCTGGACCCCAACCACTAGCAGAAATTATCCAAGGGTTTGGGATTCTGGAGTGTTTCTATCAATAAAAAGAAAGTGATTTAAAAAGTGCATATACAGACAGGCTGGCAGGATAATGTTTTAAACCTGTTTCAGGGTAAGAGCCCAACTCTGCTCAGAACCTGATTTCAAAAAAGCATCTAACGAAGGAATTCAGAAATAGCACTTTCTTTAGTGCCTTCACTCACACACAGGCTGCTCTTCACAGTGGTCCATGGAAACGTGTTCCCAAGCACAAAGGGAAAAAAGATAAAGCTCAGCACTTGGTAACCTGAAGAGAATTCAATCATGGATGAGATGACACCAAGTGCAAAAAAATGCTGGGAAACAAAACTGAGTTAGGTCTTCCCCTCCTCTTAAGAATCCTCCACACTGTTAAAAATACATTTTATCAGGCAAGTTTTCCAGACAATTTAGCAGATTTTCATTTTTATTTCAGAAAGTTTCTTCATGTTTCTACCCATTTGATTAAAAAAAAAAAATATTGAAAAGGTCACAGCAGTTTATTTTGAAGGATTTTTCATATAGCTCTGATGTCACAAGGATTCAAAAATGAGAGACAATCAAAAACTTAAGCCTTCTAAAGGGTTAAGCACACAAGCTCCACACATGCAGCTGCATTCAGCATGGGGCTTCTCACATGCATTCTCTATTTGAATGGCTTCTCTAATGCCCTTGGAACAGTTTTTGTGGCAGAAGGACATGCCCACTCCCAATTTAATTCTTTAGGAGTAGTTCAGAGTGCTTTATTGGGCAGGTCTGGGTGCTATTCCTCCAGAAAACCAGGTTGACTTCATATTATTGACAAATTAAATACTGACTTTCAAGTCCATAACAGGCCAAGACTGGATTCCCATCCACAGTGCTTCTGTGCAAATTCTCACTGTTCCCCTCGTGGTGATGAAAAGCTGTAAAAAGTGAGCTCACAACTGTGGTGCTTCAGTGCTCAAAAATTTAAAAATCCAAGGAGGACATGTGATTTCTCTTTTTGAAGTTAAGCTTCTAATTCCTTTTTTCTTGCTGATTTTTTCATTTCAACAACCACAGAAAAAGCTCCTGCCTTTTGGGTTTCTTGCCCACTTGTACTAATTCTTTAATGGCTGAAGCTTAGAACTTTGAATGAATACAGGGACAGGAACAGAACTAGTAATTTAACTAGTTACCTGGTTAAATTACTCAGTGCCTTGATTTAACCTGAGATGAAAAACAGAAACACAAAGGGCAAAACAAAATCACACCAACTGATGAAAAAACTATAGGGAAAGACTGCTTAAGAAAATCCACAAAATAAAACACTCATTTTACTTCCAGAAAGTCACCTCACCTCAGGAGACACTTTACAGATTAAGAAAGTCACAGATCTCATTCATAGTGCCAAAAAACAAATCAAGTATCAGATAAAGGTCATTTTCAATTTGCTTTTTGAAAGAGACAAACACCTGATGTGTACCCTTTATCCACCTAATGCTGTTAAAGCTCTGCAAGAAACAATTCTGGCAGCATTCCTGTGAACAGCAACAGGAAGATAAATGCCCTGCTCAGTGCTCTGCACTGATTTTGTCAGGAGTATCAATCCCATGGAAATTACCAGGGTTATGGATTGCTGTTCACAGGATGCTCTTTGCTGCCTGGGTGAAAACCAGCACACCTTACAGAGTGCGGGTTCTAGAATAACACCAGCCTCCAAAACCTTGGATCAGAGGAGGCTGTGTGCAGCCACACCAGAACTCCCAACATTCCTACAATCAGCACTGTACCTGTTCTACTGCTGCCACCAACACTTGCTGAAAGACAAAAACCTCACCTCAAAAACCTGTTCTTGAGCAAACCACATGAGCTGTTTCTTTCCAAGGCCAGGAAAGGATTTTAAAATATGTATTTCGTTTGATGGACTTCTCCAAAAGGAAACAGTACCTTTAAGGTTCTAGTTGGGGCCCAGCCAGTGCCATCAATTGAGTGTTCTCTCAACAAACTGCAAAAAAAAAGACACACAGATTATACAGAGCAACTTCTGCTTCAACTGCCTTTGTCAGAAACCTGCTCAGCAAACATTAGGAAGTAATTGCAAGATCTAATTTTTGCACTATTTATACCCAGGTAATGGAATTTTAAACCCCAGGAGTTGGGACGTCTACCTAAAATTACCTTCTACACAGTATCATTACAGAACTCCCCATCTGAGCTCAGCCTCTGTCAAAACATCTGAATTATTTTCCTCCAGCAGCACAAGTGCGACAGAAATGCTTGTGACAGGCTCAACACTGAACCCTTTATTTATTCCCCAATACATCATAGAATATGTAAATCCCTGGTGAAGAGACAGTCTTGCAGGATGACCAATCTCTCACCAAAACTGGCATAAACCAATCCAAAAAAGGGTGTTTTGGGGAGGGATATCGAATTAGCAAAGAGAGGATCATCATCCTCTATTGTGTGAAAGGACTTCAGCTTCCTACAGGTAAAGATAAGAAAGCGAGAGAGTTTTAGTCTGTCTGCTCTGGAGGAAAAACTTATAAAATAAATTTTTATATAGTTATAGATATATATTTAGAGAAAGATCTATAGATAGATATAGATATAAATATACAATATACAGATTATAAAATATAATTTGAATTTTAATATGAACACTAATATATAAAATACAGAATTTCCTATATGCACACATCCAGTACAGATGTACCGTATTATTGTACATATTAAGCCCAGTGAAGCTGCTGACCTATTGCAAGTGGAAACCACTGAGGTGTTCAGGCATTTCTGGACCTTTCAGATCCAAACCTCAGCAGTTATGAGAAGGAGATATGCTGGGGATCAGAGCACAATCGAGAAATAAGCTGAAGTCTTGCTCAGAAAAGTAATAATCTGAATGAAAAAAAATCTGTAAAAACTCCTTGAAGTACTATTTCAGAATCACACCTTCCTCTGTAAGGAGTTATCTAAAATTAACTCACACAGCAAAGCACAAAAATTCACCACCAGCTGCAGCTTCTGCTACTGAAATGACAGGGTTAAAGTGAAATAGTCTTAAAACTATAAGGTTCTAGCAATTTCCAGGCTGACAGGTGTTAAGTAATTTTTAAATTACAGTAGATGACTAGACCATACAGGTTATGTAGTTATCTAATGAACATGGCAAGTTTATATCCAAGGAAATTCAATCCTTGTTCAGTCCAGAGATCCCAGGAACAGGCTGATCAACCTGGACAAGCCCATTCCACCTTAAGTGTGCTGCTCATCTTATTTCTGTGCCTTTCAAAAGATAAAATATGCCATTACCCCTTGTGCAACGTTCAAAATAATATCTTGTGGCTGCAGTTTGTCTTCATATGACAAAAGCAAAAGCAAAAAAAGCTTGCTTTTTGTCTGTTCCTTATCAAACTACATGCAGTGCTTCCATTTGCCTCTCCACACACCTCACTGAGAAATTCCAAGCGAGAAGGAAGTAAACACACCAAATAAAATCATAAAAATATTCAGTGACAGAGCACCTGAGCATGAGCTAAGCCTCATGGACAGCCCTGCAGCTTCCAGGCCTCAGAGCTCTCCTGGCACAGCTTCAGCTGGAACACTACAGCCAGGACTGAGGAGACACCTGCACCTCTGAGAGCACTCTGGCAGGGAAGCAGGGAAGCACAGAAGTGTCCCTTTGGCATGACACTCCTCATTTGCTGATAGAATTGGTTTTAGAGCAGCACCCTCTTTCTTCTACAGATTGGGAATGACCATTAAGCCCCTCAATAGAACATTCCCCCACATCTAGGGAGACCTCCCAGCTACGATTACAAATCATACATCATCAATCTGGGTTCCTATGGGCATACTGAAAACCATTGCTTTTCAACTTTCAGTAACCAAAACAGCCCCTGATGTGACCAGTCAGCTGCTTAGCTTTCATTTCAACAAATATCTCCTCATTCTGTGAGTAACTCCTGAATGCTTTGAGGAATTTTTTTCTTTTTAAATACACACATCCTAAAGAGATCTTTTTAAAAACATCCCCTGAAGTGGGAACTGCATGATTCCACTAAGTGTAAAACCTTCTGAAACTCCAGCTGACCCAATGTGCAGCTTAAGTGACTACAATTTACTGTAAGGAGAAGATCAGTCTGCAGAAACCTCCATTTTTTCTATCCACATCTGCAGTACAGGTGATATCCAGTATGGGCCAGACTTAAATAGGATCTATTGTTAATAACAAGGCCCAGGGTAATACAGTCCATAAAGCACAGAAAACCACCACTTTTCCTGCCCAGAACTGTTACACTTGACCACAAGTTTAACTATTTAGAATGTTTTAATCTAGGGACGATTATCAAACCAACACATACCACAGCATGAGGTATGTGGGGGGAAAGCACTGATGATTTTCTGCTTTTAAAAATAACTGAAGCTATTTTAATGCAAGGACTCTTGTGTAAGTTGATTGCAGATGCTATACATAGAATGCCTTCTCTGACAGGCATAAAGCAATTAAGTTATTTTAGTTTTTCCATCTAATGCCAGAGATTTCCAGGGCTGAATATGTTGAGGAATCTGACAATCTAAACTGTTATGGTGCAGATGCTGAAAGAACACCTCCACTTCATTACAATTATGATGCTCCAAACACCACATTCCTCTCTTATAATTAAAACTATTTCAGGAGATGGAAAAATGTGGCTGCCCCATCCCTGGAAGTGCTCCAGGCCAGGCTGGATGGGGCTTGTAGAAACCTGGTCTAATGGAAGGTGTCCCTGCCCAAGGCAGGGGGTGGATGGGGAGCTTTAGGATCCCTTCCAAGCCCAACCACTCTGGGATTTTATGAATGTGAACCTCAGAAGGTGCTGTGCTACAGCTGGAGCTTCGGCTTTGGTTTGGTGCCTGGTATTTGCTGCTCCCTGGTTCAAACACCTCACCTGTTCATTCTTTTACCTGCACTCAGAACATTTAAGTTTCTTAATGCTGATGAGCCTGACCTGCATAGGGAGGACAATAAAAAAACCTTCATTTTCACCAGGCCTTCCAACACAGCACTAAACTGATTTCTCCATCTAGAGGAAAAAATCAGCTTCTCTTTAAGCACTGATTTGCTACACATGGTGACAACCAGGCTGGATTTTCATAACAGCTTTCAATCTCACTTATGGGCTTTGCTTCTGCTTCATCTGCCTTTTCTTCTGTGTGCCAATAACTTGAAAAAATGACAGGCAGGCTTCTCACTGCTGTTCCTGTTTGGTTTCTGGCCAATTTCACCATCAGGTATTGAGGATGAAATTGCAAAGTTTCACAGACTCATTTGGAAAAGGAAACATTTACTATCAAGGAAAACCATCCAGCAAGAGAAGCCTCTCTGGCAAGGTAAAGCTTTCAGGTTTCATATCCTGACTTATCCTGACCCCAACCCTGCTCTGTTACAACTGGCACATGAGTCTGATCAGTGGATATGAAATATTATAATTAACAAATGGCAAACAAAGAATAATTACTGTCAAAGTTATAAGGAACACTTTTTCCCTTCCTTTTTGAAACAAAAAGAATTTTCAACCTCTTAACACACTAGGGCATTAAAAGGTAAAGCCTCAAAGCCTCCCTCAGGGCCTGAGGATGATTCAGTTACGAGGTAGGGAAGATAAAACCCAACTACATTTTGTTTAGGCTAGAGTTCACATTTTTACCCCATTTTTTGTTCTACAAGTAGAACAAAACTCTATGTCTGAACCTGAACAGCCAGGCTCTCCATGATCCCTACAGCACAGCAAGAATGAGAGTTTGAGTAGATTTTTATGCTCCTACAAGTTACATGCAGAATCAGCACAAAAAAATAATACTGTCATGACAGGTAGATCCAATATTTTATCAAACAGAGAAACCTCCAAGGCTAAAAAACTCCAACAGAATGTTGTTCCTACCTTAGGCAGATTTCTCCTGTCTCTGTAATGTTTGGGTGCCAGATTCTTGTCAAACATTTTACCTTTGGAGGCTGCCAGGAGAGAAAATAAATTACTGTGTTATCCTTTAAGATAAAACCCTGTTATAACTCATAAGACAGAAAAAGGCAAATATACTTGATATTCACAGCATGGGTTTGTATATTTAGGGCAATGATGCATTATCTACAAGAGTCAAAACAGACTTCTCTGCCCTTTTAGCTTTTCTAAACTCTTCATAAAAACCAGACTGGTATGAGGCTTTTCCTTAGAAAAAATAACTTTTAAGAAAGCCAAGAAAATTTACTCCTTCAGGGAAAACAAAACACTCATTCAGTTTCTTCATACTTAATTAAGAAAATAATTTGAACAAAAAAAGAACTTCAGCAAGGCTTGTCCAAATCAGAGATTTGTTAAAAAACAGCAGATGATGCAAAGATAATAAATAATTAATAATAAATAAATAACTTCTTTAAAATACCTCCTGTTCACAACTGACCAGAAATGCATCAGCAGTGAATCTGAGGCACTAAAATGAAAAGCCACAGGCAAGACCACCAAACTTCTGAATGTCATAGTGGTGTGAAGTACAGATTTTTTAAAGTACAGTCTCCTTTGCTCTAGTTTTGTGAAGTAAATTAAGAGTGGCACATAAGAATTTCAGTAGCTTAGCAACATCACGTTGCTCCATCCCTGCTCTCCCCATTAGGACTTGCAGCTTTCAATCAGACATTATTTCTGATAGGAAGTGTCCCGGAATCCATCAGCACACACCAACACCTTGCAGAACTTCAATTAATACCCAGATTATAAATGTGGAGCCATCTCCCTCCACTTTTTCCAATGTCTTGAATCAAGAGGCAAAACAGCTCAAAGAGCTGTATTTGCATGGCAGCACCATGTGCTTTATCTCATCTTGTCCCCAACTTCCCAATTACCTTTTAAAGAAACTTTTTAAAATTAAGACTCCTTGGAAGAGGTAAAAAAATATGCATGACACTGAGTTACCAAAAACAGACCTAAAATGTTGTATAAAAAAACCCACTCATCACCACAACAAATCTGGGATTGGTAGGGCAGATTTTGCCTTTCCCCCACTTCATTTCTGTGCAATAACTCAAGGGACATCAGGCATGGCATTATTGAAAACTAAGTGGCTCACAGAAAACAGTCTCAAACTTTCTGACCTCCAAAATACCTTAGAAGTTTTCTAACAGCACAAGCTTTTCATTAGCTACACTTTCACATTGTTTTGAAAGATGATGTCTAGTTTTCAAGCAAGGGAAAGCAGCAGAATTTATTCCATGCCATTAGATCATAATAAAAGAATAAATTTCTACCATATGCACCTTCAAACAGGGAATGTATTGATGAGTCAAAAAAAAAAGCTTTGTAGAAACTCTTTTTGAAAAATCTCCAAATCCTCACAGTGAACTAACTGGTGTCTCATTTTTTGTACTGTGGAAACAAAAGAATTCTTTTATCCTTTCAAAGTGATTTTCATTGCTCTAAGTTAGAAAAACCCACTCCTGACAGTAAGACAAAGGTTTTTCTCTCTCTCCTTTTTTCCTTTTAGACAGGACAACTGCAGCACCACCATAAAACTTATCTTCAGACAAAACTTCTCCTTGGAACTTGTTCCGAATCATTTTTGAACCCTCCCCAGACCAACAAATCCAGAGATTTCCTCAGGATGATGTTTCACCTAAGCATCTGTGAGACTCTGCACAACGAAACTCCTCAAATCCATTTATTTCCTTGCTCAAACTCCTCCTTCCACCCTCAAACACCACCAGCTGCACAGGTAGATGCAGCTTCAGCTTGGGGGGCACAGCAGTGACCACATTCACTTTCTTCTCCATTTCCAAGCAGCCTCTTCTGCTCTGGGATCCCTCATTTAAAATTAGCACTCTTAAAGGACAGGTGTACCAATAGATTTTGTATTTTTCAAAAAATTATGTATTATTTATGTATTTAATTTGATCAGTATCCTGCAGATGTAACTCCTCACTAGTGAAGAAATTTACCTCAAGAAGGAATATGGCTCCTAAGAGAAATCTGGAGTCAATGTTATTTTAAATGTTTTCTCTGGACACCAGCTAGTCCCAAAGCATTCTGCTAAAGCACCCTGCAACTGCAGCTCTTCTCTTTACAGTCTGTGGAAAACACCATTTCCCCCAGGAGGCCCTAGTGGGGATATAAGTCCCTGGGGTGAAGTACACAGCAGCCCTGAGATATTTCTTGCCACCTTCCACCAGCAGTTTCTGGAGAACTTCTCAGACTGGCTGAAAGCGAACACTACACACAGCAAAGCACTGAGTGGTTTGGCTGCAGGCCACAATACCAAATCTTCCCTTCCAAATTGTTTCTCTTTATTTATTTTATGCTCCTCCACTACACCACAATTCCACATATCCACTCCTTTTGCCAGTGCAGGTGTGCATCCCAGCCTTGCCTGTGGGCTGAGAGCCCTGGCAGGTCTCAGAGCTCTCCTGAAAACAGGCATCACTTGTGTCAGGCCCATTCTGCCTGGCAGGAAACCAACCTCAGCAGAATTCCCTCAATATTGGGATTAATACTGCATTAATAACCTGACCACAGTCCAACATCCAACCTCCTGCATTGTTTCAAAACTTTTTATCTTTGTATTCGATAAGAGGTGCTCAAATTTAAAAATATTTAGTTAACATTTGCTGTAGATTCTCCTACTAGTGCTGAGCAGGGAACCACAACAAAACAAAGACTTTTTAATTATGGGAACTGAGAATCAAAAAACTCAGATCAACACTGGACTTCAGCTCTTCTGTTAACGCACAGCAAACACTTTCCTGCAGCAGTGTTGTTTGGGTGAACAACTGGAATACAAAAATCAAAGGGAATTAAATGAATACACAAAAGGTAGTGAGGGTGACCTTCATCTGCCACAGAATTAAATGATTTGGTAAAGTCAAGGGGAACTTAAAACATCCCAAAACCAAACCCACACAACTGCAAACACTACTTAGCTGTGACAGCAACTACTACATAGAGATAATGCTGAATTTAGGCTCAGCTGAACAGGAACCAAAGATCTTCCCTGAAACTCTTCCCCAGGATCCTCCCTTACAAACTCCTCAGCCTCTCTGCAAGAACTCAACTGCCAACAGCAAAAGTAAGACACTAAAGCAGAAGAACGTGGGGGAAAGTTACACAACTGTCAACCTTTTTTCCTTTTGGTTCACTTGTTTCATTCTTAGATGTATAACTTTTTATGAGAATAATCATTAAATGCAGGTCTCATGAATAATGAACAGGCGAGAGCAGAACCTCAGCCAGAAGGGAGGACACTCAGCTTTGACTCATCTGCACTTTCCAGAGCTTCTGCCAGACAATTCCACAGACTTATGTTATTAAGAAACAGAAGATCCTTTCTCAGTCTCAATGCCAAGTTCCCCCTGAAGTCCTGTTACATGCAAAGAAAATCTAAAATGACAACTATGAGACTAATGACGAATACTCACCACCATATTGTAGGCATCAGGAACTTCAGTTTCAAACTGAAACTTTCCCCCTTGGTAATAGCCCTCATCTAGAAAAGGGAAAACAAGGCAAGTAATTAAAAAAGAGAAAAGCACCAAGACTAAAACAACAGCACAGGGTTATCATCAAACACTTCAGTTGGCTGCACCACCAGCTGCCACCTAATCCAAGGAGTGTGTGAGCACCGTGTCCTCCTGCACTCCCAGCATTTCTACAGCAGAAATTTGAAGTCAGGAGAGCCAACAGTCCCAGAAAAATCCACCATCCTGATCACAGGAACAGGGACACCCAGCTAGAGGAACCATGCACAGAACTTCTCACTGTAGGAAGCAAATCCAGGCATGTAGCAGGCAGCACCACATCAGTGACCCTTGGAATGAGCTGGAGAAATCCTGCCCTTGCTAGATGCTGCTCCAGGACTGAGCAGATCTTCCCAAACTTGTGCTGGCAATCCTGGTGAGTAGTATGAATGATGTGTGCCAAGGGCATGTTTCAGAGTGTACTTCAAAAAGAGCAAGCAGGCTTTTTCTTCCAATTATCTTACTGTGATGTATCTGCTAGGAACACATCTGCCTCTCTGCCAACCTCTGTACTGATATTAAAATGGCTAAATTTTCAAATATGACATATTAAAATACCTACTTGCATTTAAGCAGGGCTAATAGAATGGGATGACAGCTTGCAACTCTTGAAATAGCTTGCTTGGAAGCTGAAATGCTTACAAGTGATCTGAGAGATGCTCTGGCTCAAAACACCTTGAGCACTCCAGCCCCAGTGAAGGCCAGGAGGGCTGGTTAACACTGAATGATGCAGATTTTTAATATTTCTTAAACCAACACTGCAAAGAAATGTTCTGTTAAACAACTCATAGTTTACAGAAAGATTAAGAAGAAATTTACTATTATCTAGCTTGTTCCAAACCACAAAAGAAACTAGCTTGTCAATTGTAGGTCATCAAAATCTTCCTTCAGATTGCTGTCTCCTGATCTGCTTTTCAAATCCATTCTCCATTCCCATTCCAATTCCATTCTGACGTGTGCTGGATTTATTAAGCAAATTTAGGCATGCTATGCTTTACCAGAAAGTAAAGGGACATGCACTGATTTTTATAGGAAAAAAAGCAAGATAAAAGCACTTCTCTTTTGTTTTTAAATATACTGAGGTAAAAATCAGTAAAGCAAGCCATTACTGAAGAACAGGAAGTAAGAGGCGAGTTACCCTGATACCTTTTGGTGAAACTGTTCCCTGTCAAATGTGCAACATACTCAGAGCAAGACATTGTTCCAGAAAGGAGTCATTGGGAAAATGGTCCAATATCCCCCAGGAGCTCTAACACCACATTTATCCAACAGAACACAGCTGACTGCACTTTATCCACCATCTAGCACTATAATACATTTTAACCAAGTGTCAGGAATTATCACTTTTCCCAGTACAAAAGTTCTTTTCCTTGGCTTAATTTCACGAGTTCCTTGATTTGCTGGACTTGGAGCAAAGCATGCAGCAGCTCTTCACATTCCACCCCTGCTAAAATTAAATAAATGCCTGCTGATGGATGTATCCACGTGTGTTTTATGTCAAAGAAAATCCCCAGGTTTCATGAACACTCACTGCAATGGTTGTCCAACAGAAACACTCAAGAACTTTCAGATTAAGCCTTCCTCCAAGACAATTCAATATTCATCACTGCCTCACATTACAACTCATTTTATATTTTGGTTTTACCTTGTCACCAATCACTAATCAAAAACCACACTGGGTAATCTAAACCCCACAGCCTCTGCTATCAAATAAGCAAGGACATATTTACACAATTAGGAGAGCAAGACATCTCTCCTCCCCTCTTTTATACAATTCTGCCTCTGTGTTCCTAAAGCAACAATAAAGCTACTCATTACCAGTCACTCAAATATATATTAAAAATTCTGGAGAGCCTCAGTACCAAGCCAGAAATCTTGCACTGCATTAACAAGATAATTCACAATGAAGTAATATTTCAGCATCTCAAGTAAATAGGTTCTCAGACCGGGAGAGAAATCCTCAATTTTTTAGGCATGGAAAAGTGGTGGGAAAAAAGTTCTGGCAGAGTTAACAGTGAGGAAAGAGCTATAAATAAACCCATCAAATGGAACAGCTTTAACACATAACTTAGGAAGTTGGCCACTTAGACTTTTGCTAAAAAGGGAAGATGTCTGAGCCGCAGTTTTCCTCCTACTGCCTAAATTTATGTCTTCAAGCTGTATTAGCAGAGCAAGCATCCCTCCCACTTCAGTCTCAAGTTTCATTACCAACAACCTGACTAATCTTAGCTTGTGTTTGTAGGGTGTTTCAATGCCTGAAAGTGCTCTGGAAAATAACCAAATTACTTCCTCACTTTAGAAGAAAATGCAAGATAATTAGGGCAGGCCACAAAGGATGCACTTTGCATAGTTGCTCCCTGAATCAGCCACACTCACCAATATTTGTGGGCATTTCACCAGAAAACAGGGCCTTTATTAATCCCCCTAGAGTAGCACTCAAATATCCACACCAACCCCAGACTCATCCAACAGCCTGAGAACTGCAGGGAAATTGCATTTACTCTTCTGGGTTTCTGCACAGAAGCTACCTAAAGTCACCTCCTTTCTTTTTCTCCAGGTCATTACCATGTTTGAATCCTCAGCTTCCAATTTTGTGCTCCAAATATCAGTGCAGCAAGCCTGGATTCTAAGCATCCACCTCCTTATTTTCCCTCAATTTTAATCCAATATGATACCGGTGCAAAAATAAGAACAGAGGCAAGTGGTGTCACAAGGGTATTTTTCAAAGGCAGAAGTTTCAAATGACAAAAGGGAAGAGAAGCTTCAGACAGCAGAGAAAACCAGCAGTGTCTGCCTTGGGAACATGGAGTTTATCCACTGCAGCAGAAAAATCCAAGTCTTAGCCATGTTCTAGCGCGTGCTGCTAAATATCCACTGATGGTGCACTGCAGAAAACTGGAGCATACAGAGACTGGAATTTCTTCAATTATATGAAGCAGTCACCCTCATCAAGATTTTCTACAAAACCATTTTAAATTAAAAACTTCCTGTCAGGATAATTTTGTGACATTAAATATGGGCTGAGAAAGGTTTTCGTGAGAGGAGCTGAGCAAGGGACCTGAAAGGATTTCTGCTTGGTGGTCAAGTTCATTTTCTTATTCAAATTAGTCTTTCTGTGAAAGCCTAAGGAAGCTTCTTTTACTGTCCTTTCAAGAGCAGCCACATTCAAAGTGACTGCATAGAACAAAGTCAAGATTCATGCAACATTGTTCAGACAATACAAAAAGAGTTGGCTCAAGCCTGCTTGAACCATAAAACTCCTGTGACAACCATTCTGCTGCCTCAAGGAAAACTAAGATTTAGCATACACTAGAGAAAACTTCAGTACTGAATAGAGGCAGAAAACTACAAAGATTTTCTTGGTCTGTGCTGTGCTCTGCCTTTACAGCGCTAAACTATGGCTGATCACAAGATTCTACACCTGAACTATGCACAGCTGAAAATAGATGTTTACTTGGGTCAGGCTGCAACTGCAGAGACTTCAGCTGTGCAGCTATGTTTAGAGTAACAAAATGTTAATTAAAATCACTGGCAGAAAACCCATGCTCTGCATTCAACAGCTGGTTTCTGCCTGCAGCATCCTGCTGCACAGCAGAGAGCAGACAGAATACTTCCTGGGATTTAGACACCTTGGAGTTAGGACAGCTTTTTCACACATCACTCATTTGCATAGTGATGCTCCTGTAAAGTCAGCTCCTTTCCAAAATAAAATAAAGCAGCATCATGTAAAGTGAAGGGCATTTGGTGCAAGCAGAATTGACACCCACCAAGTAAACATGGGCACAACTCCTACAGAGAATGACAGGGACAAAGTTCTAGATTAGCTCTTGCATTTATTTTTAATTACACTGACAAGGCAGCCTCACTCATTTTTCCATCACAAAAGGGAGTCACATGAATGGACACGTTAACAGAGACCACCCAAAATTTCTGCTGGAGGAAGGGCCAGTTGGTTTGGGCTAACGAACAGCAACAGTGACACCTAGTGCTGCTCTGGCTTCAAAATACTGGATTACAGAAACATCCCAGGCACTCCATTAAGTGCGCACCACTGCTTCTCCAGGTCAAACACCAGGGGACTGACACACCTCACCCAAATGCTTTACTGGAATTCCTCTTGGAATTACATTTCCTAAACACCAACACGCAGAAAAAAAAAAGGAACATGCTGAAAAAAATTACCTGGGGTTACAGTTAGCTGAAAGTAATGGAGCTTGTTTGGGTCAGGAAAGTTCACTTTACATGTACCTGTGAAGCAAAAGAATAATTTACATCAGAAATGAGTTCTCCACTGTTGTCTGGCATGAGAAGACAAGTCTATCATGGTTATTTTATCACCCATACTATGCAGTCTTTAGCTTCTTAACACATCAAGCTGGCTGTTCCTTTTCTGTAGCCAAGGAGCTAAACAGTATCATTGTTATAAATCCTATTTGCCTGAAAAAACCTACCTAGAACTGTACACAAACCCTAGTGTTATGGGTAATAGACATAATTTGCGCCTTTCCTTATATGAAATATATAATGTTAAATACTTGTTTGTACTAGCCTCCCCCCCCCCCCCCTCCTCCCCTCCGAGGCCAGGTATATGTTAAGAAGCTCATTTACAAGTGAGAAGATACAGCTAGCCAGACGCCAGACGATGGGCCATGGCGCTGATCATCGCGTGAACGACCCGAGATGGATATCTCTGGAATCCCCAGACAGATCCATGTGGATTCAACAAACTCCAGACACTGAATTATTAACACATGAACTCTGAATAGAAGAAAGGACTAATTACAAAAATCTTGGCCTCAGGCGGAATTATCCCTATAAAACTTGCTTGTGCCAGGATGGAGGTGTGTGGGCAGAGAGGAAAACCTCTGCTGAGGCTGACCTCTTTGTTGCACACCCAGGGCCGACCCCGGGCTCGGCTCTGTTCTTTCCTTGTGGCTGGCTAGATAAAATTTGATTGTAAAATAAATATTTTATTTTTCATATTAATTTGGCTGGACAAATTTTCATTTATAACACTAGTAAAGCACTCACATTGTAGTAACTGAAAGCACACACTCTGGTATTTGTTACCCTCTAACAGAACCCACACTGAAAAAAAGTTTACCTAAAATTACTTTGTGTAAATTCTCTTTAAAGAAGGCTTATATCTCGAGTAAGATTCCAGGTCCAAAACCATATTATCTTGCCTTTTTTTTTTTTTTTTGAGAATATGCATATCTCTTAAAAAAAAATTAGTTTTCATGAGTAATTTCACTATCAAGTTACATCTGGAAGTGAAAAAACTGCAGGTTGACTTCATGTTCCCTGAGAGCTGAACTATTTGCTCTGCCCCTAAATCAGAATCGCCTGTTTTGAAAATGAGAGAATAAAGAAAAAACAGAAAAACAGGAATGAGGCACTAATTGCACCCTTGAGTCCAAGGAGCCTTTTGGGCATTTTATGAATGTTTTGCTGCCACTGCCCATCAATCAAAACCTGGGGGCAAAGTATCAATCCTCCTTCCAAAGGACACTAATGAGAGTCCAGTTCTCCACAGCCCCACAAGAGGAAGCAACAGAGAAAATCTGTTCAAGGCAGTGTGGTGGAGCTTTACACAGCTTTCCCTGAGTTAACAAATACCATCAGCATTCATACTTCAGTCAAAATGTTCACTTCAATGCTCCTTCCCCCCCTTAAAATGCATACTATTAAATGTTATACTCACAAGGTAAATTAGCTTCAAGGTCTGCAACCTCTGTTGGAAAAAAAAAAAAAAAAGAAACAAAACCATTATTTATGCAAGCTTAAATCCCTTCTTCAAGTTCAAATTGGCAGATCTAATTTAAACCAACCCGTAAATCCAATTTTACTTAAAATATAATTAATCTGCAGTGGAAGTTTACCTTGAAATTTCTCTTTAAGCCACACAATTCATTACTAAAAATGCTCATCTGCCCTACAGACATGGCAAATGCATCCTACTTTGATGGGAAGTTCAGCTATGCCAAGACTGAAGCACCAGGGCTGCTACCACACAGAGCACTGGCATTTCCAAAGCACAGGTTTTGTTACTGATATGCACTCCTATTCAATTAAAGTCTCCTTTCATTTATTTCCTGAGCTTAAAATTCTTAAAAGAAAGGAACCATCCTGATTCTGTTCCACAGCCCCCAGGAAATGAAGTGTATTCCTAAGCTTGCCAAGTCATTTTCCCTGGAGAAACCCTGGTTTTGTGTATTTTATTGAAGTCTTACTTTCAATTTCTTATGAACCAGATGCACCAAGGTATCTCCTCCTTTACTTCTAAAGTCCTAGGAAATAAAATGGAATATATTTTTGGCTTTTCCTGTGGTCTTATCTTCCATTTCTAACTTTGCTTGCAGGCCTCCACAGACACAGCCCATTTATTTGGGCTGACAACATGCTAGATTTTATTTCCCACTCTCAAAAAACACATATCTGAAGAAAACTGTCATTCACAATTCCTGGCACTGAACCCAAACTGATCTCATCACAACTCCCACTAACTCTCCAGACCTGCTCCTGCCATCCATGCTCACCAAACCTGGCATTTCTCTGCAGTGGGAATGACTCCCACTTATTTGACTCCCATCTCCCTTGTGCTTGGTACACCCTACATCTGCAGCCTACTACACCAAGAGAAGAAAACACCAAAACAGAAGCATTGTGCTTCCCACTTACCTAAAATATTCACAACTTCACTCTTTTAAAATCCCACACTTGCAGCCACAGCTGATTTAACCAAAGCCATGCACTGAAAGACAACACTGGAGCCATACTTTTACTAAAGCACTGTCTTTAGAAAACACACACAAAAAAATGTAATTTCAGCTGTAATCAAGGACTTTATCTCAAATTTCCCTTCCTGGTTGACAAAAAAAGATGTGACAAGCAACCCCTGAAAGCTGCAGCTACGAAAACTTTTCCTAAGATTATTCCCTCACACCTTTCTTTAAATTCACCAGCCTTTCACAGTGGGAGGCACATCAATCTTCACTACAGTGTAAAGTTCAGGACCTGGTTCAATTATTTTAAGGTGTTGACTGCTTTTCTTTATTGCCTTCTGTCCTTGTGTGATGTTCACCTTAATGAATCCTGCATGCCCTTTCCTGATCCCAGAAAGGGAGGCACTTAAGGCATGCTCAGTCCCAGCAAGGGCTGAGCTAGCAGTTCTGCCTCCTTCAAGGCTCAGTAGAGAGTTTAAAATCATCAGAGTTCCTTTGAATGTGGGAAATTCCCTGTAACGTGTTCACACTCCTGTGTTTCTCTCTGTCCTGGCAGAAGAATGAGTGTTTTTTCTCGTGAAAACACGAAAACAAAATGCTCACACCCAGCAGAAGGGAGCACTGTGCTCCTTCTCTGAAGGTGTGCAAACAGGTAGGAATGCTGTGCTAATAAACCCACACAAAAGTTCTGGAAACAAAGGCAAATGGACCAAAATTGAGGTTTCAAATGAACTCTACAACAAACCACTGAAACTAAGAATGAAACAACTTCTTGAAAACAAAGCAGATAAATATCTGCTTCAATAATTTAAATGTCTAAAGCAATATCAAGTAAGGCAACAGATGTTACTATTAATTGTGCCATGTGAACAAACACTGGTGATTCACCAATTAACAAGCACATTTAACAGGCCAAAGCTCAGTGTTTGAGGGTTTTCCAAATTCTGTGTCTCTCTGGACATTAGAACCATTTCTGCATGTTGCTGTTCAGAAAGCAAACATTTTGACCAGAGCATTCAAGCTCCACTGAGATTCTGACGTTTTAACTCACACATTTTCTATAAATCAATACCTCTGGCATGAGCATTCTCTGTCAGAAAATGCCCCTTGTGCAGGCTGCCAACTCACTGAACAGATCTGTAAATGAGCAAAGTATGGAAGTGACAGAGCTCCAATGCACTGAACTTCCAAGAGCTCCTAAAGTTCCACTAAATTAAAGAACAAACTTTCTTCTAACCTATTTCCTAGTTACAATACCTTACGTTTATCAACCTATTAACTTTTACCCCACAATACTACTATTACTTCTAACACTAATCACCTATATTTTTTCTCATGTAGTCCTACAACAATCTCTCGCAATTCTAATTGTCTAAAATATCTAGTCTTTCTACAAGTCCATCTTTTAAAACTTGTTAAAACTTATTTCTAGCTCCATCTCTCTCTCAACAATGTCATCTCTATTCCATAACCTCCCTAAGTCAACACACCTTATCTCAGTGTTTACACACAAACATACAAGACTGTATAAACTTGATAGAAAGTTTTAAAAATTCTTTACAAATCCATTTCCCACACAAACTTAAAAGTTTTTCTGAGCTCCTCTCTCAAGAAATTACTGTCACTACAGCTAAACAGTGAAGAAAATTCAGTTTGAGTATTTTCCATGGTCATTTCGTGGAGAATCTGCATCTGTGTCTCAATTCACACCATTAAGATCAGGAGACAACCAGAAAACCCAAGTGGCAGGAAACTCTAAACAGTCCATCTGGTGTTCCCAAAGCCTGGTGTGATCTGCTGCAGGAGCAGCCCAAGTGGAGATGAGCTTGCGCAGACCTGCTCTTTACCCTGAACACACCTGCTTGAACAGTTCCAAATGCTGCTTTAAACCATAAAAAGGCAAGGCTTAAACCCAACACAAACACTGCCAGAGTTGAATGCAAATGAATCGTGTCTCAGCTTTTCTCTCTTCTACACAGTTCCTGAGCTGCTTCTAAGCCTAACACAAGCAACCAGAGTTATTTATAAATGATTTCACAAACAATAACTCTCCCTACCCGTGACAGTTCTCCAGACAGAAATAGGAACACTCCTGCTGTGTGTACAAGGTTTATGAATGTTCAATGCACACACCACAACCCCACTGCTCTGCTCCCTCACTTCCCCAAGCCAGAATTTAGCAGCACATTGTTTACTAAGTCTCCCACAAAAGTCAGACTCTATGCTTGATTTTGGAGCTGGAGTTTGGTTTTAAGTACACCAAATAAAAAGCATTACTTCCTCAAGTGAGCAGTCTCATCCACAGCAGCATTACTTCGCTTGTTTTGTTCAAAAAAGCCCCCTCTCCTGTTTAGGTCCCTCTTCAATTTCCTTCTTTAAGACTTCCAGAGGTGAAGATTAAATACTTTGACATTAATAAAAATTCCATTTTCTAAGTACTAATTCTAATACTCTATTAATTCTGGAAATGCTGTTTGCCTCCTAATTCTTATCCATCTGTCTTTATAGTATTCCCTACTTAGTTCCTCTGAACTGTATAGACCAGTATAAGGAAAAAAAGTATTTTCTCCCCTCTCAACTTTCCTCACCTGTTTTTGTGAGGAGGGATATTACTATTTTTGAAGGCTTGAAGAAAGCAAATAAATGGTTTCTCTAATTTTTAGTTACAACGGATATTCACCTCGCTTTCATCATCAGTTTCCCCCTTCCACTCTCTCAGGCTTAAACAGAGGCACACAAAATATTTTCTGGTTACATAATCTGGTGGTAAAAGCTACAGATATTGAAAATAACCAAAGAATAAACCCTGTTAACTCATTTTCACGTATATTAAGTTATTTCCAGTTGCCATAATCAAACTAAGCAGTAGTAGTAATATAAAAGTGAATAATGACATTTCTGTGCACTACCAAAAATGCAGTGTAAGGGACAACCTTTGTGATCCATGAGCTGCTACTGCCATCCAGGATGCTCTCTATCTTCAATTCCATTTAGCAGTCACCTTCATTGTGTAATAGTAATCTTAAGCACTACTTTGGTTTGTCCTCAGCTCTTTTTAAATTTCAGGATTTGCCTTTCAAGTTCAGCACTGCATGCTTGCTATGAGGAGCAGTCATGTGGCCCCTGCTCCCAGCTTAATGAAGTTCCCCTTAGAGATGAACAGAACATTAAAAATTGCCTCTGCAGCACAGAACAAAATGAAAGCTGCTGAAGCAATTGTACTGCTTGCTCTGTTTTAATTTGGATACTAAGCTTACAGAATTAGGGCCTTATTCTCCAACTGAGCCTAGACAGAAATGCAGTGAAAACAGATGTACAGATGAGTCACACAGAATTTTGAACAAAGCTGTGTCTTACTAGACCCTCTCTACAGCTGGAAGAGAATATCCAAATGACTCAGAATTACTTCCCTAGATATAAAACTTCAGTGATAGAGAGATTTCCATTCATAATACGTCCATAAAATAGCCCAAGTGTCCAGAGCCATGACTGATACCTCAATCTGTGACAATGCTGGATACAAGCAGCCAAAGGAACAACTTAAGCAAAAACTAACAAAGAGCAGTGTTTTAAGAGCAGCTTTTCCCCAGAAGTGGAACAAAGCCTGTTTAACATACATCCATCAATAAAGTCAAGGTCAGTGCCTGACACCACTATTTCAAACACCAACTGAGATGTTTCTTCACACCCACAGTGCAAATGGCTATCATACCTAAATTAGCACTTATTTTTCCTAATTTCAGGCAGCATGCATTTGGTCTATGCCAAGTCTTCAAATGTTTGTTAGCATCATCTACACTTGTCAGGGGCTGGGGTCATGGTCATCACCTCAATCAAAACAGAATTGATCTACTGACCAGGCAGAGGACACAACACAACTGAGGGCTGCAGGGCTATCAGTGTGACAACACACCCCTGAGAGATCCTGCACTGGACTCCCTTTCAGCACAAACAAGGCTGTCTGCAATTTATCTCCAGAAAAACAACAGTCTGTGTCTGGACAATACCCTTAGCAAAGCTGGCAGACATCCATCTCCAGGATTTATTAGATGATCCCCCATTTACTGTGGAGCAGGGATAGAACACTCTGGGCCTTTTCTCATCTCCTCCTCCTCCTCCCCTTCTGAAGGCCAGGATTTCTCTTCTTTTATGCAAGAGAAATTATTTTCTTACTTGTTGCCAGGACACTGACCTGATGGAGCCCTTCCCCTGTTCTGCCACTGTCGCCTGTTTCTAACTCCAGCCAAAACACAGTGACAACTTCTACTTACAGCTACTCTTCCAGGTTCCTATGGGCTTTGGGATCCAGTACAACAGCCTAAATTCAAATTACAGTTCCACAAACAAGCAATGAAAGCACTGGTGCTGATCCAGCTGCAGCAGCATCCCTGCTGTGTGCACACCTTTAGCAGGCAGCTCTGCACTCCTGTCCAAACTCATCCTGCAATCTTTACATGACCTAGAAACACCATCAGTATCAGGAGTTCACCATTGTATGTGCTGCTGCAGCTGATCTACCTGAAAGTGTTGGAGCAAATTCTAGAAACTTTTGTAAACAAATGGTCTACATTTAACTTAAGCAGCTTAAAACAGAACACCCCCAACAAGTCTTTCCCACTACTTTACCCTCTCACTTTCAGCAGTTACACTGAAATGATCTGCTTCTCCTGTCAGCTCCCATTTCACCCAGAAATCACCCTCGGCACACTGACAGCTGCTCCCACAGCTCTTTTGGGAGAGCACCATCATGCTGCATCCTCCCTCCCAGCCTCTGGCCTGCTCTGCAATTTCAGCAATTCCTATCAGGCCCTGGCCTTTGCACAAGAGCTGTGGTGAAGCATTCCTCAACTGTACCAGGAATTCCTGCTGCTTGGACAAGGTGGGAGATGGGAGTAGGAATAATCAGTCACTGCCTGATGGCTTTGGGACATTCCCTGGCTGAAGTACAGCCTGAGTGAAATGGTACCATTCTCACTTGAATTTCAGTAATTCTGAAAAAAATTCCACAAAAAGGAATAAACAGGACTATTTCATTGATTCTGGGGGGGAATTTTTTAATATGTCTTCCCATGTATACATACACATCCATACATGTGTGTGTTACCTTTGCACATTTGTGTGTATATCTATGTATATATATCTTTTGTGTGTGCATGACTTGAAAACACTATAAAACAGTATATATCTTATTATCTTGAATCTATATTATGTTTATAGCTGATTAATAACTAATATAACACTCAATTGCTTTTATAATTAAGTTCTGCTACATCTTTTACACATAACTGTTGAGTCCAAGCCTGAGACTGGGTCCAGCTGCACTGAGACTCCTCCCTGAGGAGTTTAGAATGGAAGGGATTTCACTCTGAACCTCCTGACTCAACCAAGAGTTTCCTTTACCTTTTTCCCTTTCCTCTTTTCATTCCAGCCTCTGCATATATCACTCTAAACTGACTCTTATTTTCCTTTACATGTATTATCCATGCAGTAAGCAGTAGTGTAAACCCTGCCAACAACCTCTGTTGTGCTTTTGCAAATTTATATTAAGGCACATTTTCACCAATGATGCCTTTGATGGTGACTCTTTAAGCGACCCACACCACTCATTTCACAGCAGGGATGCAACTTCCACACACAATCAGATCAGGACCCAGCACTCAATGCTTGTCAGAGCCATGTGAGCACTGACCTGCTTTCAACATTTGTCAGTCTGGGACTGTTCAGTATTTAGCTTGAACTTACTGAGTTTAAATACTTAGTTTTACTTAGATAGCTAGTTTGCTATCACAGCCACAGCAACTACAATTACAATGTCAATACTAATTTTCTACAGGTTGCATTCTCTTCCTCCCCTGCAGACTTGGGTATGGTTTTGAAAAACATGATTGCTTTAAATGTAGAGGAAAATTTCTCTGGCACCTCACATGAAGGATGTTTATTTCACACTGCTATCTCCCCCTCAAGTCTATACCTGTATGTTAGGGAAAATCTCAGATTATATATATATTTAGTAATTTGGCTTTGTAGCTTAGCCTGGTTAAAGAGCTTATTTCTCCTGCCTGAATCATTCCCCCTCAGATCTGAAGTTAAATGAGGATTTCCAAACTGGAAGTGTAAGAGTGATCAAAATCATGATTTAAAGCATGTAAAACTTCCCCGTCCTTAAAACAATACAGGGAGAAAATTGTGGATACAACATTCCCACAAACCAGCTGAGGAACCTCCCAGAGCACTGAGGCAGCAGCATTTACAGTGATACCTTGCTCCAGATATCTGACAGAATTTACCCTAAGTTGGAAAAAGCCATATGCACTGCTAGTTAGGTAGTAACAGTGAGGCAATTACAGCCGTGTCAGCCTCAAATCATTCTGAAACAAGAACAGGAAATGTGGATTTCCTCTGACTGGCATGAATCCAAACAGTGGCAGCTTACACACCAACAGCAGAGTATTTGCTACTGATCATTTTCAGCAGAAACTTCAACCTAAACAACACATTCCTTTGCCACTAACATTCAACTATTACCAGAGGGAGTGAACCTGACTTCAAATCCATAGTAACTGCAAGCATCTATGGATTTTTAAATATAATATTGTCTATGCTAAAAAAAAAAAAAAAAAAAAGTGCAGGAAAGAGCTGTCCCTGATTTAACAATAGAATAGTTTAATTATTGTCTCTTTAACTACCCCACTTACCCACAGCTGTCAAGCAGTAGGTTTGGGGCTTCTTTTCCACCAGCTGGTAAAAACCTACAGCATCCTTCCTAAAACACACCACACTGCAATACAATCACTGGTTTATTATTCACAGCTTCAAACTCAACTTATAGTGACTCCAGGCCTAGAGAAATCTCCCTCTGCACCGCTTTTTGAAATCTTTTTAAAGTGTGCTACCTCTGACCTGTGCCATTAAAAGCACCAAAACACTGCTGTGACTTTCAGGATGTTTTTTCCTGTGACAGGCAGTTATGGTTTTGCTCAAAAACCACCTTCATACCAAGGGAAATATAATTCTTTTGACATTCTCCTCTTCTACATTCAATGCCACTTATGTGGCAATTTTTTATCATGTTTTAATTGATGGACTAATTTTCAACAGAGTTAAGAGGATATTTGTTTTTACTGTCATTATTCAATAAAAATAAGTGTTCTATTGTCATCACAAGGGGTCCCCAGTCAGGTTATAAGTGACATAAGCTCCATGTATTTCAGAAGGCTAATAACAGTTTTCTTTATAAAGAAACCCATTGCTTTTTCATACCTTAGTTCACTACAGATAGACCTAATTGGTCCTTCAATTAAAACCCCATCACCATCGGCTAATTGAGAAACCACCCTTTGGCAAACAAATCTCCGTAACACATTCCACATGTTCACAATACCAGGTGCAGCAAGTACAGCTAAGAAATTTTCTCATTCTCTTCTCTGATCTTCTCACAGCCTTTCCCAGAACGATGCCTGGGAAAGTTGTCTGCTGCTCTCTGTGACCAGAGAGCCACTGCCACATCCTACAAGACATCTGAAAAATACCTGTGGAAACTTAGAGGCAATTCAGTGCTGTTCACTGGCAACACACCAAAAGCAGAAAATCCCAACAAATTTCAAGATACTGTTTCACCTTTAACGAGTAACTTGTCCCGGACAGACACCCTGCGCGTGGAGTCAGACGCTGGGTTGGATGCACGGGGGCCTCTGACGCCATCATCCCGCTTCAGCTTGCTTGCCAGAGTTAGCATTACTGCTGCTTCCCACCTGGAACACAACAGAGGGCAGGACAGTCACCAGAAACCAGGGTGAAAACAGCTCAGGGGGGTTGTGATCCCTTAAGTTTTGGCTTTTGTATTTTTCAGATTCTGTGCTGCTTTAGTGTGTAACTCCGAGTTGCATATTAAGTGCTAGCAAGTTCTCTTCACAGGGTAGGCAGACAGAACAATCCTCTTCCAGCTTGTCCAAGGACAACTGTTACAAGCTCCAGGCCCAAAAGGTATAAACAATTGTGAATTGAAGAGAGAAAAACAAGGAGGATGGGACTTCATAACCTAAAGCTGGAATTGGACAATTAACTCCAATATGCAAATAGAGCAGAACTTATAAAAGTGACAGACCCTGTGACCAGTTGTCCATTTTTGTGTCCATTTTAGTTCATCTTGGGTGTAGCCCTGGCTGGGCTCTTGTGCTGCCCAAGGTGGATCCATTGAAGAGATCCTTTTAATAAATCCCTGCTTTATTCTTTAGCTCTGTCCAGCCTCTGTTCTAGGGCAGCCTTCACAAGGCACCAGCTGAATAAGGAATGAAGGACCTGCACACAGGTAACAGCGAGGTGGTGAAAGGTGGGGATGGCCCACAGCACTTGAGGAATGAGCTTGTTTGGGCTGGGGATACTGAGGGAGGTGCAGTGCATCAGGCCAAGAGAAAATTCAGTTTTCTGGAGAGAGGTCAGGCTTACATCAGTGTTTACAACCCCATTCACTGCCTGACACTGCTCCTCTGAAAGACCAGCTGTGAAAATACCCCCTACTCTCCTGCACACCTCCCAGGACAACATTCACAGCTGCCTTTTGGCTGGCCAAAAGAAAAAATAAATAAAACGGAGAAAGGGGAGGGATTCCTGGAACAACACTCTAACTAGGAAGTGAGCTTTGAGACAGCTCCCAGGGCACCAGAAAGGGATTGAGGCTGCAAACAGTGCAAACACCTACACAGCTGCACAACGCTAAAAAAACCCAACACATGGAGACCAAGTAACTGAAATGAAGAGATGCTTCTGCTGTGCCAGCCATCCACTCTAGAAAATAGCCACACTGATAAATTAATTACAGTAAAAGGTGCTCAGAATGCTAAAGTCATGAAGCCAAAAGTTCCAATCTGTCACGGTTTCGTATGTTTTCACGCTACTCCCAGCTGAAGGCAACTCCTCCTTCTTGAATATTTTGGCTAAAACCAACACGGTGCTGACAAAACCCAAACCCTTCAGGCTCCCTAACAGCTAAAATGGTAGGGGAACTGCTTATATTTTAAGTCATATGAATTAATTAAACCAAATAAACAGGGGGAAAATGCAAAAAGCCAGGGTATAGTCTTTACTTAGAGATTGAGAAGAGCTTAACAGAAAAGCGAGCAACAAAGCTTAAAAAAAGAAATAATGTATTTCACAACAGTCCCTAACAGCAGGAAACTCCGGTGAGATCTACACGAAGGTCAAGCTCCCTGGCGCTGACAAGTGATGTGAAGCCGACAGCTTCAAGATGTATGTTTAAAAACAAAAGTACAGTTCAGGGTAAGTATGAAATCCAGCTGGCTCAACCGAAACAAACTGTAGGTTTCACCCCGGAGGGAGAAAGAATAAGCAGAACAAAACGCTTCATTTTTCCCTGGAGAATGAAGAAACAACAGCTGCTTAAAAAAAAAAAAAAAAAAAAAGAAAAAAAAAAAGAAAAGGGGGGAGCAGGAGGCTGAAAAGTAATGAATGCGGTGATAAATTAAACAAAATAATAAAAAAAAATACCTGTAAGCTGCAGACCAGCTGTCCCCTCAAAGATACTCTCATCTTTTAGGCGCTGATTTTAAATAAATTCAACTTCGATGGGCATTAAATGCCTAAATACCTTTACAACTTATCCCAAACAACCAGGAAAACCAAGAGGAGCAGTCTAGAAAAGAAATTATTCGCTTCGGCTGCACCCCAAATTCTAATGAAACCCAGCGAGAAAGCACTCTCAAATCGCAGGCAAAGCTTTACCGCGGAGGCACAGGAGGAAGGGAGAGGTGCTGTGCTCATTTCTGAGTAAGGCAGCGAAAGGCCGGGGACTCCTGCAGCTCCCCCGGGAGCCAGGGCAGCCCCTCCGCCGGCACGGGGAGCCCGCCGGGAGCCGAGGCCTGGCGGGCCGGCAGAAGTGGGGCCAGCGGGAGCGGCCAGGCCCGAGCCAGGGGCAGCCTGCACGTACCTGAACGCGGCGTCAGGGCCCGGCAGCCGCGGCCAACACCATCCCCGGCGCCGGCCCGGGACAGCAGCGGCGGCGGCGGCGGCGCCTCCCTCCTCCTCTTCCTCCTCCTCCCACAGCGCAGATCTCGCGAGAGCTCGGGCGGGGCCGGGGGCGCCCCCGCTGCGTTCTCGCGAGAGTTTGTCGCGGGCGGCGTGGAGGCCGTTAGCCGCCAGGAGGGCGGCGCCATGTTGGGGCTGCCGTGGGGGGCCCCTCAGGCGGCGCCGCCATGTTGGGGCAGTGCCTGAGGGGAGATGGTGTTGTCTAGTTATCTGTCCCCAGGCTGAATTTTATCACCTGTTGTAAACACAAGCACAGGTTTATGGTTAGGGAAGACCTCTGAGATCACACCTTTGACGGATCTTCACCGTGTCACCCAGACCGCGGCACCCCGATCCTCTTTAAGGAACAAGTCGTTCCTTAAACACCTCCAGGGATGGCGATCCCACCGCCTTCCTGGCCATTTCCAATAAATTCCATTCTTTTCCTGTGCCCTCACACTGCTGTGGAAAGGGGACAACATAAATTACACCGAGTCAGTGGGAAATAGGAACACACCGAGAGGGAGAAAAACCAGCAATTGTCAGGATGATTTCAAAAGCAAAGCTTAGCCAGGCTGCAGCGTTTGCCTTGGTTCCTGCTGAAATTAATCGACTATTTGTACATTCCAGCCGCAGATGAGTGGAAAAACTAGTGAATCAGATGGAACAGTCAATCCATGGGTCAATAATGTCAATATGCAATAGTCAATTGTAAGAAACACGACTCATTAATTAAAATTTTTATAAAAGTTTATTAAGGGATAAAAGGGATAAAATACAGCACTGGAGTGTTTGGCTATTTGCCAAAATAAAAAAAAAAGCAAATAAAAATTTAAACCGTGTTCTCTACATACTGTTACATTACAGTGAGTACATGCATATTCATAAGATTTTATACATATTCAAACATTCTTTTCAGTTTAGATGTTCTTTTGCTTGGTTTTAACCTTTGACTTGTCTTCATGCTATCTTGTAGATTAACTTAATATATTTTATTTCTTCTTGTGGTTCCATCCTGTTGTATTTTCACTCCCTGATAATGGCGGTTAATAAATTCTTCTATTTTATTCGCTACTCTGGTTTCTGTTTCCGTTATCTTGTCTTTCAGATAAGATAGTCCCTAATATGGGAAATCACTTAATTGTTTTACACCATTTTCTGAGTTGGTTACATGAAGAAGCATTTTAACATTTCACAGTCTATTATGCTACAGTCTAAGATAATATATATTACACTACTATTTATAAAAGCTATATGGTGCATGTGAAAAATGCATATTTATGATTGGCTTTTCACAAATGTTACAATGAATACTATATGTGTAATGTCAGAAAGTTATGCTGTATTAATTCTCTTATGTATTGTGTTAAGTGTAGTTTTAGGTTACAACATAATGTTAAAATAGAGACTATGTACGTGGGGGGAGTTTTCTTTTTAGGAATGAGATACTCACTTCAAGGAACACCTAAATCTTCGAAAGGAGAGGAATTTATGGCTTCTTATCAGAAGAAGCTAATTTCTTCAGGCCTTGCTCAGACTCGAAGATGCCAGGGGATTAAAGGAAACAGTTGACATACAACAGACAGAGTTTCTTGTTTAGAATAGAATGTATGCATAACCATGAAGGATATATGAATATGCAACAAGTGTATTGGTTTAAGGGTGATTCCTTTGTTCACAAGTCATGCTTTTCATGACTTAGTGTCCAAGAGATCTGGACGTCCGTAATTCTTTGCTTTTTATTGTCTTGTAATTGTCCCAACTCTAAACTTTATTACTCTAATTGTATTATTATTTTTATAACCATTTTATTATTATTAAACATTTAAAATTTTAAAAAACAAGTGATTGGTGTTTTTCACAGTGCATACATAAACGGACAGATTATACTTATCTAAAGCAGTAATTACAAATTGTACTATATCAGGATTTTTGTGATCAACAATAATTTGCAAACGCTAATACATAAAGGCAAAAGCCAATAACTATATTTGTTATTTATAACATCAATCAAATAGAAATATCAATCATATAGAAGGACAAGTCCACCAGATAGAATATGTGTAAAAAATTATTGTAAGAGTGCATTTAGTAATGGAGAGTGAATAGTTGGGTATCATAATCAGACTGCCCAAAAACTTCATACATTTTCACAGTTCTGTTAAATCATCTGTAAAACAGGTGCATAAATTTTAAGTTCTTCCATTTGGTAGCGTTCACTAAGCAAGAGAACCAAAACTTAGCCATGAAAGCAGCACCCAGGTGAGAAGGTGTGGTAGGGCAGACCTGACAAGGGCATTTTGGCAGACAGCTACTGAAATACCCCCTGAATCGTGAACATTCACTGCAGCCATACCAGTGCCCCTTCCCCAAAAAGAAACTGCAACCGAGCTTACTGAAATCCGGTTACACCAGCACAGAACTGCTGCTTAGAGCCCTTTCTTCCCTCCTTAGGCTTGTCCCTCCGGATCCATGTGTCCTTTGGATAACAGCACGGCGGCTTTGGACAGAAACATCCTAGAAACATCCTCCTCGCACAGCTGCTGGCTGTACGTAGGTCCCAGAGAGGGATTCCTCGCAAACTTCAGAAGCGAGCGGTGAAATCGGGAGCAGGGCCAGGAGGTGGCTCCCACAGGAGCTATTGGTGGCATCTGCTCCCGAGCTCACAGAGCAAAGCTTTCCTGCAGCCCGGCGTTTCGGGAGAACGAGCAGCCGCTCCCGGAATCCATGGGGAATTCCAGCCACGCCTTCGGGGCTCTCCCCGCCCTTGGGAGGTGTTGGCCCAAAGGGCGTTTCCCTCCGGTTGGATTTTCATTGCCCCGGGCGCTGCTCCCGGCGTTAGGCGGCAGCGCACGGGCAGCGCCTGGGGCGCGGCCGAGCGACAGAAGCTATTAAAGCTCTCCAAGAAACCCAACATCCAGGCTTTTTTCCTCTCCCCGCCCCCAGATTAAACGAGTAGATATTCCTTTTGGGCAATATCCTTGCAAGGATGTGCGGGCGACACCTGTGCTGTGGTATTGCAGAAACGCATACTAAAAACACGTGCTTACGGTAGTTCAGTTAACTAATTCAGTTTCCGTATTAAATAGCACAAAAGAAAATAATTTATACAGGCAAGTATGCAGAATATAATCTTTAATAAATAGCAGGTAAAAAAATAGATTTCCTTAAAAACACGTTCAGAACAAGACAAACAAAGGTACCTTATAAATACGCAATATTCGCATTTTTTTCGGGAAGGGCATTACTTCGCCTTATCCCAAGCCAATAATTTAAAAGACCGTAAAAAAAAAAAAAAAAAAAAAAGAAAGAAAGAAAAGAAAAGGAAAAAAAAAAATTCATCAGCTCGCGTAAGAAGGGTTAAATAGGGGGTTAAATAGGTGGTTAAATAGGTTAAATAGGCAGTAACAGCGCAGCGCAGCGGTCTTTTCCCGGTTCTCGGGGCGTCTCCGGGGGCGGTGCCGGGGGCTGGGGATTGAGGGCACTTCAGCACTTCAGCAGCACTTCAGCACTTCAGCAGTTCATCCCAGTACGGCAGCATTTGTCCTGGAGGGCAGCGCAGCGCAGGTTGTCCAGCACCTGCAGGACGTGCAGGATGGCGGTGGCCCTGAGGCACGCCGTGCTCTCGGGGGTCTCCTGCGGGGGGAAGATGGGCTGGGTCAGCTCTGCAGCGGGGGCTCGGGCGCTGACACCCCAAAAAGCCTGCAGAACCCCGCCGGCCCGACTTACTGCTCGCATGGCCGCCTGCAGCTTGTGCAGCCAGTGCCTCAGCCTGCCCGAGGGCTGGTGCGAAGGATCCACCTGCAAGGAGAGCGGCGGGTGAGGAGCGGAGCCCCCGCGGAGCCGGCGCGGGCAGGGCCCGGAGGCTCCCGCGGAGCCGGCGCGGACAGGGCTCGGGGAGGCGCCCGCGGAGCCGGCGCGGACAGGGCCCGGAGGCTCCCGCGGAGCCGACGCGGACAGGGCCCGGAGGCTCCCGCGGAGCCGGCGCGGACAGGGCCCGGGCAGGCCCCGGAGGCACCCGCGGAGCCGGCGCGGACAGGGCCCGGAGGCTCCCGCGGAGCCGACGCGGACAGGGCTCGGGGAAGCACTCACACAGCCCCGCACGTCCTCCCGGGCGTGCCTGAAGAAGTCCAGCGGCCGCCGGCGCACCTCGGCAAAGCTGGGGGCAGCGGGGAGCTCCAGCATGGCAGTGGTGAGGTTCAGCTCAGCCGCCACCAGCACCACTCGGTCGGACATCTGTGGGTGGGAGTGTCCTGGTTAGGGACCCGAAGCAGCAGGGCTGGCCCGGGGGTGCGGGTGGGTGGAACCGGCGGACAGGAGAGGTGTGCCCCCTTTTTACAGCATCACCTCATTCTTACCGGCAGGTCTACTGCGTTCCATTTCCGGTGGAAGAGCCTGGTGTTGCATTTGTGGTTGTTCACCTGCAGGCATAAACCAAGAGACAAACTGAAAAACTCTCATCGTGACTTCTGGCTATATTGGACAACCCCGGCCAGCCTTGAGGGCTCTGAAACCAGGATGAAATTTGACTCAGCATCCTTCGTGTCCCCAAATACCCTTGGAAAACATCTTCCTCATCCCCAAACTGCTGCAGAAAACATGCACCTTATCACTCAGCTCTTGAATTCAGCATCCCCTCTGCCTTGACCCCTGCCAGCCCACAGCCCCCTGTTGCCAGCAGTACTCACAAACTCTTGTCTCATCTTGTCCATAGCCTGCTGCTCCTCCTGCACAATGTTCTGGTACTTGGACAGCCTGCAGTCCTTATTCAGGGTGTGATGGGGAAAGGCAGCCCTCAGGCTGACCCCCAGCACCAGCACGAGCAGTGGGGTGAGGCTGGGGTGCAACATTTCGGCAAGGAAAGGTTGACAGTCGGCAATAGAGTACGATGGGGTGAGGCGGCTGTGGTGCAAGATGCCAGAGAGGATGAACTGGAGAACTCTGAGCAGGATTCTCTAAATTTCAGATGCAGAGGTGCCTGACAGGTGCTACAGGTGGCTTGTTCAGACGTGGAGATGCTGGGCTGGTGGCTGTCCCAGAGATCTGCTTTGCCTTGCTCGCTGTAGCTGCCTTGCTGCTCCATCTCTGGCTTTTTATTCCTGCCTAGTGCTTTCATCTTAGTAGGAAAACCCAGGCTGGCAGAGCTGGAAACAAGAAAATGAAAGTGGTGCAGGGAATCTCCCCTCCCCTCCGTTACCTGCCCTGCTGCCTCTGGCCCTGCTGCCTGCTCCGCCTCAGCCCGGGATGCCAAGGGATGCTGGGGCTGGGGGTGGCAAGTGCTGGGGTCACCAGCAGGACCCAGCCCCACCCTGTGCTGAAAGCTGTGGGGGACACCTGAGGACAACAGGTTCACAGCAGACAGGAGGGTTCTGGTGCCTCCTGAGTAGCAGCAGGAGTTCTGGCCTCAGTTTCCCTGTGGGAAAGGGCATGGTGGGTTGGGGCCATAAGCAGCAGCCAGGAGTGGGCACTACACAGTCCAGGCTGCAGGCATAAGCTTTTATGGCTGTGTTATCCTGAGGGACCAGTTCACCACCAAAGCCAGGAAAAAGGTGAAAGCAGAAGCACTTCCACCTGAAGTTTTCCAGGTGCGACACAGTTGTGGAGGGAGATGAAGATGAGCAGGGCTGCCACCCTAAAAACCACTGGAGCTGGCTGGGGTTTCCTCCCTGTTCAGCCTGGAGACACAAACAGGGTGTATTGCCATCCCTCTGCTGACAGCTGGAATAGCACCTCTCAGCAAACTGTCCCTTCATCAAGGGAACCTCCTGTGGGTGGTCACTGCTGTGCTTTTAGTCTCACACGTTCACCAAGCATTAAATATAAAAAATCAGGGCAGTGCCTGGATCTGAGAAGCAAAGACAGTAAGAAAATAAAAGGCATAAATAGACTTTGCAGGGCCTTGCACGGTGACCACAGAACACTCGGGGAAGACCCATTTTTTAATGTTCGTATTTGGAACTAAAGTGCTGATTTTGGTGAGCCCGAGAAAAGGAGAAAATTTCTTGTGGAAGCATGTGGAAAGGTACACCTGTGGGTGAGCAGAGTGACATGGATGTGGTCATGGAGGTGGGCTGGGACCTCTCAACATCATCCAGTCCAACCCTTGCTCTGGCAGGATCAGCTGGCATGGGCTGCCCAGGACAGTGACCAAGGATGGAGCAGACACTTCACAGTCTCTGTTTTTGTGTTCAGATGGACTTTTCCTGGTTCAGCTTGTGCTGTGCTGTCACACCACCATGAGCCCCTGAGCCTCCTCTCTCAGCCTTTCCTCATAGCAGAGATGTTCCTGTCCATCATCTTCATGACCTTGATTGGACTCCTCCAGTCCCTGCCATGTATCTCTCCCACTAAGGAGCCCAAAACTGGACCCAGCGCTTCAGGAGTGGCCTCACCAGTGCTGAGGAAAGGGGAGGAATCACCTTCCTCAGCCTTCTGGAAACACTCCTCCCAGTGTAGCCCTGGATACCATTCACCTTCTTTCCCACCAGGACACTTTCCTGGCTCATGTTCAATTAATGAAGAGGTCGAGCAGGACCAGCTGTTGACTCACAGGGTCCATCCAACCCTTCTTGAGCCCTTCCTCTGCTCCAACAGCATCCCAGAGGGCTCAGATCTTTCCTGGAAAACCTTAGTGGAGATGAAGGATGGGAGGGGGCAGTGGATTGGACAGTGGTTCATTCCATTTTGTCCAAACTCCATGCAGACGCAACTTGAAGAAGAGCCAGGACAGCAAAACGTGGTTCTAAAGCAAAGCCCCAGAGCATGGTGGGCACAGGTTTTCCAGTCATGGATGTGGCCACTGGACCAGGCTCCCATGCCAGCCTCCCTCACAGCAGCAGGTATGGGGAGGTCAGTAATTAAAAGCCTGAGCCTGATGTGGGCTGGGGTCCCTTGTCTGCCTTTATGGTGAACAGGACAATGGCTCTGTCTTTCCTTTCTCTCCCGTTAAAGAAACCCACAGGACATTAATTTTTATTCAACACAACAAAGTTCATGATCAATATAGCTGTGAAATACAAGTCCAAACCAGCATAAATAAGACCACTTCTGTCATCCAAACAGGCACAGTTCAGCTGGAATAGAGGACACTTTAGCAGAAAATCCCAACAGATGTAAAATAAATGTGGCCCCAGTGAGAGAGGAGTGATCCACCACCAACCACGGTCCCACACCACCGATCCCTGCCGAGACACTTTCGGGTCACCCGTCGGGTCACAGAGCAGCATCACATCTTCGTGGGACAGCTTTGGCTCCTGTTTCCCATGGCTGTGGCTTTTCTCTCCCAGGTGTCATTTCTGTTTGGAGAAGTAAAGCGAAACCTCGTCTCTTCACACATGCAAAAGGAAATTCAGAGGCACCAAAGAAAAGCTAAAGCTGCGGGGCGAAGCCAGGCCATGAGCACAGCCCCTGGCACCCGTGGTGGCTGAGGTGGAGGGATGAGGATCTCTCCTGAGCACCCTGCTCAGATATTTGTGCCAGCCATATCTGAGCCCCCAGAGACCTGGCTGAGCAGCAGTGAGGGCTTTTTCTTCATGGGATGGGGTGTTGCCATCCTGGGCTTCAGTGTGTCTTGCCCAAAAATGTCACGCTCCACCATAGCCCAGCCAGCAAAGGATGGCTGCATTGGCCACAGCTCCCCCAAACCGTGCCAGTGCCAGCTCCTGCCCTGGCAGTGGAGAGTTCCTCAAAGCCAGCATGGGCTGAGGACATCACACTGTGCCAACAAAGTCTACAGGGCACTGGGGACCCACCACAATCATCATTCCAGCCACAGTGATGCCTTGTGAAGGCTGACCTAGAGCAGAGACTACATGGAGCTAAAGAATAAAGCAGGGATTTACTAAAAGGATCTCCTCAATGGATCCACCTTGGGCAGCACAAGAGCCCAGCCAAGGCTACACCCAAGATGAACCAAAATGGTCACAAAATGGACAACTGGTCATGGGTCTCACACTTTTATAAGTTCTGCTCTATTTGCATATTGGAGTTAATTGTCCAATTACAGCTTTAGGTTATGAAGTCCCATCCTGCTTTTCTCTCTTCATTCTGCCATTGTTTGTGCTCTTGGGCCTGAGATTTGGATCATTTGTCCTTGGTCCCCAGCTAGAAAAGGAATTGTTTAGTCTTCCTACTCTGTGCAGAGAGCTCACCATCCCCTAATCCGAAGCTCAGAAGTGCACACTAAAGCAGCACAGAATGTGAAAAATAGCAAAGCTAAAATCTGAAGTATCACCGGCTGCCGATGGTGCTGTGCCAGGAGAGCAGCACAGGTGGTGATGATGGAGCCCCTTCCTTGGGTTCAAGGAACCTTGCTTGGAGCAAGAAATCCCAGGTGTGGGATTTCCAGGTGCGAGAACAAAAGTGAAACCTGACTGTGGACAGGGCTGGCGTCAGCACCGGGTGAGGCAATCGCTCCGTGGTGACTCACGGGTTCCTGCATGGCACGAGCCTGGGAAAGCTGCTCCCCACAGGCCATGGCACTGGCGTGGGTAAGAATGAGCCCAGATGGCTCCTGACCCCAGTGGGCCAGTCTGGGAGGAAGTGACTCCTGCTAAACTGACTAGTCTAGGAAGAGAAGCTAGAACAGAAAGTGTGCCCCAAAAAAGCCAGGTTTAAAAATAAACCCCCGGGTGACGTGTGGGAGCCCTGCCCATGGCCCGACGGTGCCAGGACAGGGCATCAGGTGGGCTCTGCTCGTCAGCTACCACTGGACCCGTCCCTGCCAGCCCAGGGTGTCAGTGTCACCAAGGTGGCCCCAGCCCCACTGCATCCCCCAGAACCCTTCAGCACCTCCCAGCCCGTGTGAGCTGCAGCAGCCCCTGCAGTGGCTGGTGCCACTCTGCTGCACCACTGTGCATGCTGGTGATGCAATCCCTGCTTTACCTCATGGCTGGGCACCTGCCGCAGCGGGGGAAGGGCTTTTAAATTAAATCACAGCTGTAATTAGCAAGCAGACCTAAACTTGTTGCAAATGTAAAGCGAGGAAAAAACCCAGTTTTTTCCCAGAGCCTTTTTGCCAGCCCTGTAGGGACATGGGATGTCACCCCCTACAGAACCCCTCCCTGCCCTGGAATGTCGGCAGGGATGCACCTCACAGGGACAAGCCCTGTCAGCAGGCTTGCCCCAGCCCAGGCAGCCAGACAGGCCCTCGGCATGGCAGCAGTGGTGCCACCCAGTGCCAGCCTGGGCAGGAGAGACCCCTCGTGCTCACCCAGCAAGGGAGGCCTGAGAGCTGCTGCCCCACACCCAAGCTGCACCTGGAGCAGCCCCTCAGCCAGTGAGATCAGGGCCTGATCCAGTGTCACTGCTCCAGCACCTGGCCATGGACAAAGGGACCAGCCTCCCATCCATGATGGGCTTCCCATTCCATAGCTGTCCTCCCAAGACCCCATCACCCTCCTGAGGGACCAAGTGGGGCAAAGCATTTACCCCTCACCCTGGGCAAGCTGAGGGCAGCTCAGCCAGGACCCTGAGAGCCCTGGATCCCAGCAGAAGTACTTCCAGCCCCTCTCAGCCCCCTCTGGGGCCAGGAGCAGAGGAGGCACTTCACCTTTCTTAATAATGCACTGATGTAAAAGAGAGCAAGGGCACAGCCCTTCCCATGGTGCCAGGGAAGCTTTCTTGCCAAGGACAGGAATTACAGGAAAGAGAAAGATCCCTGCAGAGGGTGGGTCTGGACTTGAAATATCCAGAAGGCAAACAGAAGGTGACCTGTGCCAGGGTATGCCCAGCTTTGAGCCCTCATGTCTCCCCTTGCCCCTCCCAAAAGATTGCAGTGTGAGTGGGTGATAGGGGCACAAACCTGCTCCCCCTTCAGCAGTGATCCCATCAAGGCTCCTGAGCTGTTCTGAGGGGCCTCATTAGGGCCAAGGCACCCCTGGGGCAGGTAAGGTGCTGATACCTGCACCAGGGATGGGAGCACACTGTGGGTGAGAACAGCCCAGTGCACAGCTCCTCACTTAGCTGGGGCAGGAAAAGGGGTCAATGGCCCTTCCTACCCAAAACCCACCCTCCCCATGCAGCAGAGGGGCACTGAGGGCATCAGGACACTCAATGTAGCACAATTATTCCCACACCAGTGGGTACTCCACAGCCTCTTTGTAAAACAGGAACCACAGGCAACATTTTCTCAGCTTGGTTTTTAATTATTATTAATTGTGCAAGAAATGCAGTGAGTTTCTCAGCTGTTCCTATGATTCTCTTTCCCATATGTTATTAAACCAGCAATCCACAATGGGACACTTCCAGTGCTGAGGGAGTAGCACCAAGGTGGACAGGAACCTGAGGGGCATAAAACCCCATCTGCTTTCCACAGGAGACCAAAATTTCAGTCAGCAAAATCAGCAGTAATCTTCCCAAAGAGTCAGAGCAGTGACAAGCAGGGTTTTAGGAGACAATCTACCTTCCTCTTCCATTGGAGCAGCGGATGAGGAGAAGGGTTTGCCCTCTCAGCGTCCCTTGCACCCCAGCACACAGACATGCCTCACCCAGAACTCCAGCGGGGTCTCACGAGAGGAAACTCCCATTGTCTCCAGCATCCTGAAAGGACAAGCAGAGCAAGGGTCTCACCCTGGCCAGACAGCTCCCACCACCCACAGCACACAGGGAGGGTGGCAAATGCTTCCAGCTGCTGCACAAGGGCTGTTCTGTTCAGTGAATAAATAAGCAGGAACCCTTTCCCCACAGGCCCTTGCTGGGGCTGAAACAGATGGGTGAATGTTGGAATGCAAGTCTCCCTGAGGAACTCAGAGAGGGAGATGAATGCAGGGGTTGAATTAAAGCCTTTAGAGAAATTAAGATGTATTAAA